>NC_140528.1:43584224-44784224 GCF_057382185.1 Mchenga conophoros
TGCAGCTGCTCTCTGAGTGTTTTTCACCTGGTGATGCCTGAAGCTGATCTCAGGTGGTGTGTTTGACTCTGGAACTGGATCAGCAGGTTTCCAGTAAAACTAGACCTGCATGAACACGCCCACTCGCAGCACTGAACACATCAACAGAAAAGAAAACAAGCATAAATCCTTTTTAAATAGAGAAATGCATCACAGTACAATACAGAAACTGAACAATTGTTTTCATAGTTTGTTTTTTGAGTATGTATTAAGAACATCATAATAGAAAGTTTTAATACAGCCCTTGTTATTATTTAAACCACTGTTTTCTCTTTTAGGATCATATATTAATACTTACAGTCAGACGATTAAACAACCTTTCAGTTCATAAAGATTTCAAGCATTTTACAGTAAAAAGATACTCTGCAAATAAGTTCATGGCATCAGGAATAGGCACCAAATTAATTTTGTGCAAACGCTTTTAAAAAGCATGTTTAAACATGCAAAATATTTTAAGGACGATGGCTAAGCCTTTAAGAGGGAGCCTGCTCTTATCCAGGAGTTGCTGAGCTGATAAATGTGCAGATTAAATCATAACCATAACCTGAAGCAGCTGAATCAAAGATCAGCAGTGTTTACACATCAGGCTTCGTTTGCGCTTTAGAGTCAGAGAAGAAGAACTGAAAACGTCTTCCTGCCTCAGGCTGAGAAACAGCTGAAGCTGAACTTCAGACAACAACATGAACCTTTTTGTTTCTAGTTACAGTCACAGGCTCATCAGGAGCTGTGGCTGAACTTAAGTTTAATCCAAAGTATTTTTGCTACATACTGTAGTTAATGAAAGTCACTCCAATCACTTTATCACCAGCTTTTATTGAGTATAATCAGTGTGTGTTCTACACAGAGAACTTTGTTCAAGGAATAACTGATAAGCAGCCTTTATATCAGGTATAAAGAGCTTTAGACTCAAATGTGTCTTGAGGGAAAAGATTATTGACTTTTAAATCTTCAGTGCTGCAGCTTCTCTCTCTGAGCTGAGTTCAGGTGGTTCCCAGTGAGATTAGACCTGCATGAACATGATAATAGCTAGTTGTTGCTTTTTTTTTTCATATTCACCAGTAAAGGAAAGAACCTGAGCACGAAACAACAGAAAAAAACAAAAACAATATAAACTGATAGTTTTCCCTTTAATTTCATTTCACACTAGTACTTCAAAAGGCACATTAAAGCATCAGAAGGTAATCATACAGGTAATATCACCCAAACAGGATTTTGTTTAAAAAGCTGATGCTAAATAAAATGCAAGAAACAGTAAAGAAGTGAAATGAATACTATGTTTAACTGTAGCTTATAAGAGGACTTCTGCTTCAAACAAGACATTGATATTAAACAGAGAATCATTTCAATTGGCTCACAGTGACTGATCTACTTATATACGTCATTACCAGACAGACCCTCAATCCAAACAGCAGAGCAGCAAATCTTTAGTTCATGTTTGACAGACAGAGACAGAATGCATTCAATTTATAATTTATATAAAACTGTGGAAGTTTTAGTTTTTGTAATTTTCTATTCTTGCATTTTTCTTGTTGTTTTATATTTATTTGCCCTTAACAGACATTTTATTGCTAGACCAGCAATAAAAGGCTTAACATTTAGAATAAGTGATTTCATTTTCTCTTTGCTCTCTGTTTTGAGGTGAGGATGATAAATGTTTATTAACTGCCCTGTGCAAAGAAACTGAAGATGAAAGGCCTATTGGGAGAATTTTTTCTTATCCAGGTAACTTCAAACTTCAGGGTTCAATCTGTACTATGAAGGTGGTTCACTTTTTCCTGGGGTTCCTTGTTAATCTATGACCTAACCTGTTCAATAGCAGGTTAGGTCATAGATTAGAGATCTGTAGGTATGAAATGAGGTGTGAGATCACTTCCTACTGACAAACTAAGTCTGTGGCAAACAGCATCACCATTCCTGGAAGATCCTTCAGACCAGCGCGTGGATAGTAGTAGTTGTCCAAACTCTTTATATTATATTATTATTATCTTATAAGATTTTACATCAGTTCCAGGTGGACAGAGTTTACATTGGACAGTATACAGTATGTTATTCATATTGTAGTCTTATCTTTGCTATATAACACTGTCTGTGAAGGTTCTCAGTCATCCAGGTCATCGTAGTCAAAGGAGCTTGGAAAGAAAAGTGTCTGGACTTCTTTAAGTTACTTGAAGATGTTTCACCTCTCATCCGAGAAGCTTCTTCAGAACTGAAGAAGCTTCTCAGAAACATTTCGGAAACATCTTCAAGTAACTTAAAGATGTCCAGACACTTTTCTTTGCAAGCTCCTTTGACTACGATGACCTGGATGACTGAGAACCTTCACAGACAGTGTTATATAGCAAAGATAAGACTACAATATGAATAACATACTGTATACTGTCCAATGTAAACTCTGTCCACCTGGAACTGATGTAAAATCTTATAAGATAATAATAATATAATATATAAATATGACCACCAATGTCAGGAAAGATACCCTGGGTATTTTGAACTTGCTTCATAGTACAGGGCCCAGATTCGGACCTATATTATATTTCCACATGCTGAATGTCAGAAGTGAGAACTTGGAACAGCAGCAGGAAATTTAAAGTAAAGCTGAAAAAAGCTCTGAAAATTTTCAGACAGGCTGTTGTTCAGCTGGAGGCTGGTATGATTCCTGACTCTGCTGTTGTTTATGTTTTCTGTAGATCACAAAGCCAACAACAGCAGCAACAAGAAGCACAGCAAAAACTGACAGAATAGCTGCAGGTCCAACAGATCCAATCTTCCCTCCTCCATCGTCTGGGTTTTCTCCTGTCTGACCTGCAGGTGAGAAACAGGTGTGAGGTGTCAGCTGTCAGGTAGGTGATGAGTGAAGAACAGAACAGAATCAAACTGCTGTCAGACATTATCTACTGCACTCTGATCACATCACTCAGACCAGCTGCTTTCTACAAAGTCTCATCAACAACATCTTTAGAAACAAACATCAACAAGCAGGAAGCAGCTTCACCTCTGATCACACACACACTCAACTCTACTCACTCACCTGGAGGATCAACAACACTCAGGTTTATGCTGCTGATGGTTTTCACAGCTCTCTTTCTCCGTTCTCCCCCATGCGTGAGGATGCGGCACTCGTATGTTCCATTATCTGCAGCTTTCACTTTCTCCAGAATCAAAGACACGTCTCCATTTTTCATCTGTTGGTCCTGGAGTTCCACCCGGTCTTTAAAAGATGGTTGCTGGTCTTCTGGAACAATGTGCCCGTCTCGGAGCAAAAGAACATATTCTGGCTCCAGGTCCCGTCTGCTCCACTCCACACCTGCGAGGTTGTTGCTGTTTGGAGCTTGACATGGCAGAGTGACTTTTTCTCCAAGCCTAGCTGTGATGGTTTTTATGTCTGAAAGAGGAAACAACAAAGATCAGAGAGGTTAAAGGGGTCAGAGTATAGGTCTTCACTTTTACAGCAGCCAATAGGAACAAGTAACTTTAAAGAGGAACTGCAAAGCTCTGATGAACTGGGCAAGAGACAAAACAACAGACATACTTGGCATCATCTGATGTGTGGTGGATAAATCATTACACCACTTACACAGAATCGACTCTCTTTCTCTGTGAGGACCTGCACTGATGTGTGTTCCCAGACCTTAACCTTAAATGACTTTAACCTGTACATTAAAATCAGGAAAATCATATCAACGTCTTCTGTACTATAAAAGCATAAAAGCACACACACAAACCTTCTGTTGACTGTTCCCTTTGATATGAATCTCCACAGCCACTGAGTTTGCTCCTTTGTATCCTTTTGATCCACATATTTAATAGGAGTGAGGAAAAAAATTGAAGCAGCCAAAGTACCACAATATTATGATTGGCTATACTGTATTAATACCTTAGTTGCATCTATTATTGTAGGGTCTTTTCCTTACAATATAGAGAACCTTGAAACAACTGTTGTTGGGATTTGATGCTAAATAAATAAAACTGAACTGAAATTATAAACAAGGAGAACACCTCAAGTCTTTTCATTTTTAAAGAGATAAATTAGACTTAACTACAAATTAAAACTAAGGCGATGGCAGCTTCTAGCTTTGCTTGCCAGTGTCTAGAAAAAAAAAACAGATGGCGCAAACTAGTCTTAGAAGCTTAGAAGTCAAGAAAAAACACATCACAGTTATTGACAGTTTGATAATAATAAGTTTGTTTGCAGGTTTGCAGGGGCGATTTCCAATACGCCAGCAGATGTCGCTGTTTGAAATAGCAGGAAACAAATGCGTCAGCGTTTCCGTGTTTTACGAAGCCTTTTCTTTCCACATCACTATCGATACTGTTTTTAAAATAGACATATGTATACGTTTCTGTCATACGAATCTTACAGGCACTTTGTACTGTCGCATTAACTTCCCATGTAAAGGTTTTTTTTATGAAAAACAAAAAGACTAAATATAGACTACAATAAAAAAGCAACAAATTAAACTCACATAAAATGTATTAACCTGTTATTTAATCGTTTTTCACACATTCACATTGATCTACTAATACAATGCTCACCTTGTGCGGCAGAAATCAGTGGGTTTAGAGACAGAAGAATCAGGAAGGGCAGCATTTTCTCTCTCTTTTCATTATGTACACGTTTGTGTACTCCCCAACGCCAGACCTAGCAAACAACTGAAGTTCAATATTAAATTTGTAATATTACGCCTCTAATATTAAACTTCAGTTGCTCGCTGTAGAATCTTACAGCAAGAAGTGTTGTTAAGTTTCGTTATCCTTTCCACACAAAGGGAACATCCACGCCCTGTAAACCACACCACGTGATTGCCGATAACACATAGGTTTCATGCATTCTTACTTCAGTTCCCTTCCTAGCTCAGACGCCATATATATATATATATATATATATATATATATATATATATATATATATATATATATATATATATATATATATATATATATATATAGATAGATAGATAGATAGATAGATAGATATGGCGTCTGAACATTTTATACAGATAAAAAAATATAAAATATAAATAAATAATATGTATGTACCCTTACATAACAGGAAACAGTTTTATGCTGTTTAAGTTGTGTTGTGGTGAGAGTGCCGTTGTCATTAATGGGTGTGTATAGTCTAAGAATATGTCACAGTTAAAACCAGGAAGCTCAGAGCAGCAGTTTTTACGCGCTTTTACGTTACATTACAAAGTTTGACTGAAACAACAGACCGCGCACATATTTGAACTCTCTGATTGGCTCTTCTTCAATTTATTGACCAATAGCTGTTCTCCTACAGCAGCGCACACTGTTGTCAGGTGTGTGTGGTGTAGCCGATTCTGTGCTGAGTGTTTTTAAATCCACTCACGTTCGTTAGCTGTGAATATTCGTGGATAACACTTTTTAACTGTAAACTATTAGACCAGTTAGTCTGGGTGGTAAGGACAATACTATCGGTCAGGTTAATGTGTAAGAATATTTATGTACTCTAAGGAGCTTAGAAAGGAAAATGACTGGACTTCTTTAAGTTTCTTGAAGACGTTTCATGTGTTTGTTCTGACAAATAACAAAGCAGTGTTGTAGGTACGAAGTTAAAACAGAACTGCACGAAACTAGGATGTATTTGTATTATGTGGAGGGTTGTAGTTTTTTTTTTTTTTTTTGTATGGCACTTTGCTGCTCTCTAGTGACAGACACAAAATAAAGTAGTCAACTGAGTAATTACTGTTACGTAATATTTTGGGATATTTTTACGTGTAGACAACAATCAGCCAACACGTAAATAAAGACTTAAAGTCCATTTGAAACAGAGGCCATCTGACAACAGAAAGAGCACAGGCAGCTCCTCGTGTGATGGTTTCTTTTCTTCCTTTCATTCTTTCTCTCTCACCTCTCTGATGGAACTGTAATCTGTTTTTACACGTTTTTGGGTGGCTCCTGTTCATTATCAATTCATAAAGCCTGCAGTATTCAAAGACACAAGTCCTGTACTACACTCAACAAAAATATAAACGCAACACCTTTGTTACTGCTCCCATTCCCCATGGGATGGACGTAGAGACCTAAAACTCATTCCAGATACACAATATAACCATCCCTCCCAAACAGTGGTCACAAATCAGTCCAAATGTGTGGTAGTGGGCACATCTGCCATATTGAGATAATCCATCCCACCTCACAGGTGTGCCACATCAGGATGCTGATCTGACATCATGAGTAGTGCACAGGTGTACCTCAGACTGCCCACAACAAAAGGCCACCCTGGAATGTGCAGTTTTGTCTCACAGCAAAATGCCACAGATGCCACAAGCAATGAGGGAGCGTGCAACTGGCATGCTGACAGCAGGAATGTCAACCAGATCTGTCACCCGTGCATTGAATGTTCATTTCTCAACCATAAGCCGTCACCACAGGCGTTTCAGAGAATATGGCAGCACATCCAACCGGCCTCACAACCGCAGACCTCGTGTAACCACACCAGCCCAGGACCTCCACATCCAGCAGGTTCACCTCCAAGATCGTCTGAGACCAGCCACCCAGACAGCTGCTGGAACAATTGGTTTGCACAACCAAACAATTTCTGCACAAACTGTCAGAAACCGTCTCAGGGACGCTCAACTGCATGCCCGTCGCCCTCATCGGGGTCTTGACCTGACTCCAGCTCGTCGCCGTAACGCCGTAACAGGTGGGATGGATTATCTCAATATGGCAGATGTGCCCACTACCACACATTTGGACTGATTTGTGACCACTGTTTGGGAGGGATGGTTATATTGTGTATCTGGAATGAATTTTAGGTCTCTACGTCCATCCCATGGGGAATGGGAGCAGTAACAAAGGTGTTGCGTTTATATTTTTGTTGAGTGTATGAAGCAGGGTTGTGGCTTATTCAAGTAACTCCACATTCACAGTACTACAAAGGTGTGTCTGTGAAGATGCTCAGTCATCAAGGTCAATTGTAGAACCACCTTCTCTACTATGAAGGTAGTTCAGTTCTCATATCTCTCGTATTAGCCAGTAGAATGTTCTTGGATTATTCCTGCAAACTCAACCCACTTTGGTCGTGTACTACAAAGCAAATCCACCATAACCTGGATGTCTTTTCTTTGATTTCATTAAAAACTGAAATTGAACATTAGTAACAAATACAGATTAGTAGACATAATTATTCGTTGGTCTTTCTTTATTCATTGATGTATATAAAAGAACTGAAGAAGCTTCTCAGGTGAGAGGTTAAACATCTTCAAGAAACTTAAAGTCCAGTCACTTTTCTTTTCAAGCTCTTTAGAATATATAAATATTCTTCAACAATGTACACATTAACCTGACTGACCATAAACTCATTAGCATACCACACTGACTAACCAGTCTAACCATTTACTCTTTAAGCATGATATCCATAGTTATCCATTACAGTCAAGCTGTGTGATGTAACAAAGCACAGTGTGGTGCTCTGATACAGCTTCAGAGTTTTAAACAATTGATGGGTTAAAGTTCCTTAATCAATTTTATATTTGACATATTTTACTCAGCTGAGTGTTGTTACAGACACACACACCCATTAATGACAGTGATAGTCTTGCACAAAGCAAGGTCCATAAGGTCAGGTAACATTTCATGTCTACAGATCTTTACTCATAAAGTGCAGTGTCAGCTTGAGGAAGCAAGATAATGTGTTCTTTTGCTCCTTTTTGCTTTGGCTGTGCAGAATTGTTCAGTATGAGCGATATGGGGTTCTGACGCTGGTCAACCCCTCTGGTGCAGACACGGGGGAGTACACATGCTACCCAATGAACTGTGAACACACTGACTGCAGGAAGGAATACAGCAAAGCTGTTAGTCTTCGTCTTCTTTCCAGGTGTGATTAATACATTTTATTGATGCTTAGCCTTGCATTTCTCTGAACTGCAGACTTGACATGAATCTTTTTTACATCCTAATAATCTCATCATAAATTTGTCATATCTGGTCTCTGTACGGACCAGATCCACAACTGTTTGTTCCATCAACTGAGTATTACAAGGTGATTCAGCTGAGGGGCAACTGGCCTGCAGTCCTCCCCTGTCAGTTGACGTCACCTGAGGCTAAAGTAACTCTGCACTGTGAGTACCCACCTGTGGAGGTGGACAGAAGGGAGATCTCCTTTAATGTAAGAAGGGCTTCACAATCCATCGACCTCGGCCATGTCATGCCGGAGCTTTATACTGTGTTTCCAGTCTGGGAAACCTGAGGCAGAGCTCTATAAAGTACATGCTCATCTATGTTAACACAATGCTGCACTCCACTCTCTTGACTGCCCAGCACAGAGTCCTGACATCCATTCATTAGAACACCTTTGGGAGGAATTGGAGTGGAGACTACAACCCGGGCCTTTTTGTCAAACATTAGTGTCTAACCTTACAAATGGAAAAATTAAGAAAAATTCCTATAAACATGCTCCTAAACCTTGTGGAAAGAGTTCCCGGAAGAGATGAAACGGCAATAGCTGTAAATCATATTACACCAATATGAATTAAGAATGGGATTTCACTCAAGTTCACATGTGTGTGAGCGCACACAAAACAATACTTTTGGCAATATAGTGTAGCTTTGTGTGACAGTACAGGATGTAAAGCCTATTTGCACTCACCTGTATTTATAAGGTGGCATCCAATATCACCAGTGGATAGGAGTCGTGGCTTGGCAGTGTCTGGCACACGAATGGCAGATGCAAAGTAGCTCTGTTATATTGCAGGACATGGTATCAAAAAGAGAAGCCGACAATAACACAAGACTGCTTGTTGTGTAGTGTTTCAACACAGTAAACATCAGTATGCATCTGAGTGAATATTGTGTTCATCCAGTGTGTTATAGATATAGTAAATTAAGCAAAAAAAAATCGTTCAAAAACATTGGACATGCTAGGGATGTCATGCTCAATATTGATGTGTGGCTCAAAAAACCCATGTCAGGTGACCACGGGTAACTGAGGTTTTGGTGCATGTTGAGTCATGGCTTGCCCGCTGGTTTGGTTGCCAGAGTATTGAAAAATATTTATGATGCCACAAACTCCCAGACACACACACACACACACACACACACACACACACACACACACACACACACACACAAACTACAAGCACTTTCTCTAGGTCCAAGTGCTTTCTGTCTCACATTTGCACATGTTCAAACGCCAGTGACAATGTGTGACAATAGCAAAAGTGGCCATTGGGTGTCGCTGTTCAGATGGTTTTGAAACCTTGACTGACCAATAGAAGAAGAATGTTTGGTCTAGGGGACAGAGGCACTCTCCCGTCCCTAATGACAGAGCAATCATTATTTATTCCCATCTGGCAGACCTGATAGGGGAAAAAAATTAGTGAAGGAGGACAAAGAGAGAGAGAGCGTAAGAGAGAGAGGAAGCAAACGCAGGGGAGGGCCTACATACAGTTAGGGGAAGGGGGCGGGCTTTAGTTGGTGTCATTTAAAAATAAGAAAAAGAAATCCAATTACCGAGAACAGAAATAAAGAACACAACCATGCCAAGTAAGTAATATATATATTTATACATCTTTGTACTCTGATTGTATGCTTTGGTTGGTAACTGAGGGCTGGGTTTGGGATGATGACAGAGAGCAGAGTCTAAACTTTGATTTAGAAGTTGTGGCTTTATTATGTGCATCCCATGTCACAAGCATAGCAAAGGAAGAAGGTGTAAAATGAACATTAATGGCATCAAATATGAGCTAAAGCCTTACACAAACAGTGGAGCATGAACAATAATTATAGAGAAGAATTTGAATTTAAGTGTTAGAGAGCGCACACGTGTGTGGGTGGGAATAGTTATGACTATTAGTTAATTGTTTAAATTCTGTTGATCTACTGGACGGTTGGCCATGTTGTTTCATAACCAAGAACTGAAGCCAAACCTGAAAATCTTTTATATTACGTTTAGTTTTTGGTTCAGTTTCAGTGACACCAGTTTCTCTATGATCGTGTTCAACAAAAGGCACAGGGGTCCTAAATATCCTAAAACTGCTTGAAATTTGAAAATTTCGATTGTGGATTTTTGAATGCTGATGTTTTAAGATTCAAAGCAAAAATAACTTTAAGACATGAATGATCTAAAAATGTTTGTGCATTATTCTTAAATCAACCAAATGCATTTACAGTCATGGCTCTAATTTGACAAATAAATGTTTTTGACAAATAAAGTGGGATTTCTCCCACTGATAACACTGCGTCCAGATGAACAGAATCAACTTTTTGGGATTGAAAAATAAACGTTTTAATGATTATTGTTTGTTTTTAAATTTTGCCTCAACATGTTCCAGACTTTGACATTAATTTGATGGCTTTAGGAAAAGTATTGCATTAGCTTTTTAGAATAACAGCAATATTTATAGACAGTCCCTCATATTCAGAGGTTTTAAAATGACTGGTCAGTTCCTGTGTTATTCTATTATAAATTAAGCAGATAAGGAGTGGTGGAGGTGGAATCTTCTGGTGCCACCTTCATTACTTCTTGATGCATGCTCAATAAGGTAAGTGAATCCCCACAAGTTGATTCTGCTCATCTGGACGTAGCATTTTCCACCCCAGAAAAACAAAAACAAACAAAAAAACCCCGCAACATCCAGATGAACAGAATCAACTTTTGGGCACCTTCACCAGTATTTCTCCATTGCTCTCTCTTTGGCTTTCTTGGTATCATGGTATTATTTGCTTTATCAACAAGTAATGAGGATTTTTAACCCTCACAGCTCGTCTGACTGTGAGTCCCAGCAGCTCTCAGTTCTTTAAAGGAGACTTTGTGTCTCTGAGCTGTGAGGAGGACGACACCTCTGCTGGATGGACTCTGAGGAGAAACACAAGCAAACAACAGAGGACTCAGTGTGGAGATGGGTGGGGAACACCAGCTGGTTCTTCCTGTAAGATCAGTAACACATATCAAGTGGACAGTGGAGTTTACTGGTGTGAGTCCAGAGAGGGTCCCATCAGTAACATGGTTAACCTGACAGTCACTGGTAAGCTGAGTGTGTGGAGTTAGTGTTGATGAAGCTGTGTGTAAATGGATGAAATGCTGTAGTTTGTCTCTGTGTTGAGGTGGATCAGTGATCCTGCAGAGTCCTGTCCTCCCTGTGATGGAGGGAGATGACGTCACTCTGCTCTGTAAAACAGAGACCACTCCCTCCAACCTCCCAGCTGCTTTCTATAAAGATGGCTCCCTCATCAGGAAGCAGCCTACAGGTCACATGACCATCCAGCATGTTTCCAGGTCTGATGAAGGCCTCTACAAGTGTAACATCAGCGGTCATGGAGAGTCTCCATCCAGCTGGATCACTGTCACAGGTGACACACTCACCTGTCTGTGTTTCTGCAGCTTTCAACATTCACAACGTGACGACAACTTAATGACTGTGTTTGCTTTATTTTAGAGAAACACACCACCACACCTCCACCTACATCCACACCTCCACCTACATCCACTCTTCCTGCATCCCTTTCTCCTGCTGTTGTCTGCATTTTGTCAGTTTTTGGATCAGTCTGTGTTATGGTCATGCTGGTTGTACTAACTCTACTGGTGAGGCGATTTGTTCTCAGAAAGCCTGAAGGTGAGAAGATTTCATATATACGTATATATACGTGTGTGTGTGTGTGTAATTTTGTTTATTTATATGTTGTTTATTTTTTATTTTGGCTCATGTCATCATAACTTGAAGAAGACGACGTCAGAGATGATATCAGATACAGTGAAATCAAAATCTCAAATCCTCATCAACAGCCAATGAGGCGGCGTAAAGGTGTGTGACTGTGTCTCTGTGTGTGTGTTTTCTAACAACATTCAAAAGAAGGAGAAAACTTGTTTTGATGGTTAATGTAAAGTGGCTAAAGTATAATATTATGTTGCACTTTTCAGGAGAAATATCTAAATAAGTGCTTCAGAGGAAAAACACTAAAACATTGAAACAGTAAATTTACCAAGAGCACTTTTAAAAAGATGATTTTTAAACTGCAGTTTAAAAGAGACCGCAGATTTCAGGCTTAGAGCGAGAGCACTACAGAATTCGGGGTTAGGGGTTTATTCTGGTATATTTTGTTCATAGTGAATAGTGATGTGTCGATCGCAAACGAAACGATTCTTAGAGTCGGCTCTTTGAAGTGAACAAAGGAGACGTGCTTTTTTTCTTTCTGTCTCTCTCACACTTTTTTTGCTTCACACCGCACGTGAGTCTTGTGTTTGCACTGAACACAGGGCGGAGAGGCGGTAGTTACACTCCCAGTAGCACAGGAACAGGTAGGAGAGGGAGAAAGAGAGCCAGGGACAACAACGTCACATTAGAAAGGTATAGTAATCATCCACAACTATTTTCAGTTGCGGATGATAAAGGATTCAGAAAGTTTATCCATGCAGTGAATCCTACGTATGCAATTCCAAGCAGGAAAACTCTCTCCCAAAAAATCATCCCAGACCTATATGACAGAATATGCATCTTCTTGTTGTTTTGCATATTTTAATTTATATTTTATTGTGTTCTGGTTTGAAGTGTTTTGTGTTGTTTCACTTTAAATTTGTTTAAAAGAAAAAAGCTGAAAATTTAAATAGTTAAAAGTTGAAATGTAAATAGTTGATTTTTGTATTTTATATTTTATTTTTTACATTTTATGTGCAGTGACCGGTCAGAGCGGGCACACTCTGTTTTGTGTAATTCTTTTTAAACCCCTGTAGAACTGCAACCACATAAGCTAGCGCAACAATTTTTGGTTTTGCACATGAAACCGGAGGAGTTGTACTTAGAGGCCATCAGCTTGTCCTAAGTCACGGTTTCCGTCCACATAGGCAAAAATTTTGTAAAAAGTATTTGCAGGAACAAAAACATAATATTCCAGAAACACGCTTTGCCAACCTGATCAGCTGTTTGTAAGACTTCCTAACTGGAATAGACGTCAGCGCGAACTATCGCGTGTCCGCCGTTATCTGCCCAAAACCGGGAGCAACATCATTTATGGAGAAAATGTAGTTTTTTACCTTTAGGGCCATATAAGTTATACTGGTGTTTTTAAAAGTCATGTTTGACTTTATGGTTTTCTGTATCGTTTCTGGGATGCTTAGAATTCAAATCACACTGCTGGAACACACATGTTGTTTTTGTTTTTTTGCAAATTTGCATTATATTAATTTTCCGGTTTTCCTTCAGTATTCAGGAGTGTCTATGAAGACACTCTAAAAAAAAACTTCCAGAGGTGGGAAACTACGTTGTCCAACTTTTTTGTATTTACAGTTTTGAGGGATAAATCTCTGAAATTTCTCTAACTAGAAATTATATGTAAAAAAAAAAATAATAATAATAATAATAATAGCGAAAGGTAAGGAATTTCAGAAAAATTATGCATAGCTATAAAATATAAAATATAGTGTTTGTATTGGTGTTGTGCTTTTTTAAATGTAAACTTATCATATTTTACAAAAAAAAAACTGTATGTGGTGGAGGGAAATGGAGATCAAACATATAATTTACTAAAAATATCCCATGGAGCTGAATTTTTATTTATTAAATTTTTTTGCAGACCTGTGTAATTAAAAGACTCTCTCTCTCTCTCTTTGCTCTCTATAGATAATATAGGAAGAAAGCTTTTGTTCGGTGGTAAAATCCTAGGTTATCCTGATCTTAAAAACACATTAAAAACCTTTAGCCTTGGCAAATGTTGAAGACTAGTTTCAGAAAGTCTTATTAGTGAATGCCTTTAATTTCTGTGACATATGCCTCTAGGTTTAATCTCTTTGATTGAGGGGACACAATAAAGCTCTTCTCTGTAGATGTTATCTTCATCAATAAACCCAAGGCACATCACTCTCCAGGCACTATTCACTTGGGAATAGTATTATATTGTGTTTATATATTTATTTTATTGTATTTGTAGTTTTTAAACATACTATAAGACGTTTTTAGTGCAGTAAAAATCAGACAAGGGCAGCATTAACGAAAAAAGCATCTATTAATAGAAAAAATGGATTATTCAGTGTATTCAGATACACAGCTGTCGTCATTTTTTAGGCACGTAACATTTCTGGACCCAAACCTTCATTTTACAGCTACTTGGTGACGTTTTTTCTGCTGGCTGTGTATTTGTCATCAGTGACATCAGTAGTGGCTCATCCTGCAGCATTCTTTGTTCTTGAGATGCTTTTAAAGAGTTGAGACATACTTCAAGATGACAAACTGATTGTTTTTCAGGTCACAGACAGGAAGGCAGAGATAAGGAGACAGGACCTGAGATTACAAAACCAGATCAACACATTGTGTAATAGCAGAGGCCTAATACTAGAGGTGTAACATCGTAAAGTGTTCTGGTTATTGCAGCGACCAGACTTGTTTTGATGGTTATGGACCATAGATTGCAGAAACTGCACCCTTCCACTACACGCATGGCCTTTAATTAATATCTTGTGGTTTAATTTCACATTAGCATGCAAATGAAATAATTCACTTTATTTATCTTAGATTAGATTTGTTTAAGTGATGCAACAACACTTAGTCTATAAATGTTCACACTGCTCACCTGCTGAACCATTCACACGGTTGTTTTTTACATGCTGGACTGCCTGTTTGTCAGCCTGTGGTTAGTCTGTTAACATAACACAGCAGCTCTGTGGTTGTCCAGTTTCCTGTTTCTAATGAAAAACCTCAACTGCTCAGGTTTCGCTGCAGGGCAGTAAAAGGGATTTTTAAACTCTGTGTAGGTGCAATACATTGACAAAAATATTCATTTTCAAAATATTCATTTTATGTATTAAAAAATAAAAATGTTCAGTTCTGTTAATCATACCTATCATCTGTCTTACTTGCACCTCAGATAAGGTGCCTGCACCATCAGCACAAAGCAGCTGTTTCACTGCTAATTTGAATACTGGACACAAAAGCAGTAGCTGAAATGGTTTTGCATCATATTTAAAATATTAAAAGTAGTATAAAAATGACCGTACTGTCTGCAGTGATGTCCTCCGTGTGTGTTTTATTGTGCAGAGACTGATCCAGCTGCCGTCTACTCAGCAGTGAGAACTGAAGATGTCAGTTATGGGCAAGTCACCATCAAAGAGAAGCAAAGAAAGTCAAAGAAAAGAGGTACAGCTGCTCTTCTTTGTCTTCATCATGGATAAGAATGCGAGGAAGAGTCCAGCAGGTGTTGCGACTCCTGTCTGGATCAGTCTGACACTGTTTACTAATTACTCTTAAGCTAAGCATCTTTATTTAAACAGGGCTGAAGTCATGAAATAATTAACAGGGAAATGCATTAAAGTGCGAGGTCATCACAGTTTTTCCACCCCCAGAAACAAGTGATGCTGACACTTATCCCTTATGAGTTTCACAAAGCTATGTGCATGTATGCTTCAGCTTTATGCAACTTGTGGTTACTGTACACACATGCACAAGTGTGATTTCCACTCTCATCTATAGAACAGAAAGCTCCAGCAACACTTGAAGCACAGACACCAAATTTATTGTCTGTTCAGACTTGTAAGGCCATCGCCTTATACTTATTAATCTCTTCTGTTCATCATGAAAGATGCATAATGTGAAGTTATGGCAGAAGTATTGAAAATCACTATTTGCACCAAAAGTTATAAAACCTGTAAATATCTGCAAAGAAGAAGCGCAGCGCAGTTTTTGCAGTTAGCAGACATTTTGCACTTAGTGTGACGTACACGCATCCCATGATTTTTAGCATGTTTTCATTAAAACAGTGCTGTGATCAGTTGTCTGCTTTAAATATAACCTTTAGTATCACTTCTGTTCTCTTCTTTCTTGACAGTGAAAGTGTCATTCCTATTTACACAATTTAAAAAAGTAAATAATCTAAATAGTTTTTTGTGTTGTTTCTAATGTAATGGTAAGTGCCAGTATGACTACTGCACTGATGTCTTCTTTGTGTGTTTTATTGTGCAGAGTGTGATCCAGCTGGAGTCTACTCATCAGTGCGAACTGGAGACGTCAGTTATGGACAAATCACCATCAGAGACAAGGAAAACAGATCAAAGACCAGAGGTACAGCTGCTCTTCTTTGTCTCCATCATGGTTCAGAACAAGTGTTTTTGTCCTTCATAAGGACGATATTTGTTGTAAATATTGAGATGCTATTTGATTATCTGTAGTGGATCCTCTCAGCTGTTACTAACATGTTGCAGCCTGTGTTGGAGGATGGTGAGAGGTCAAGCAAGAAATCCTTCTTTATACATACAGGACAGACGTTACGAATTTCTTTTAGGGACACTAGAGGAGATCCTGCCAAAATGAACACAGTCAGGGATTTTTTTGTTGGGATAAATGAGCTGCAGGCTGTATGAGTACCTCTGAAACACCTCTGCTCATATGCATCCAGGCTTGTGTGATACATCCTTGCAACCATTCATGGGGTTTGATAATTTACTGATTGATTTACCATCCATCTGTTTTAAAAGTTGGAGGTTTTGAGAGCTTATTGCAGGGCAAACACAGGAAGACAAACTCAAATTCTCATGTATGACCAAGTTAAAATCAACATCTAATTTAACATGCATGTCAGAGGCCACGTGGCAAAACTAAGTAACAGTTCCTCTAAGCTGAGCGCGTGAGCAATCGCACACTGCTGACACAGTCTCCACACGGAAAACCAGCGGAATGAAAATAAGTACATGTACTTACTTCAATTTCAATTCAGGCTGGATTTTTTTTGTGCGCAGTGCAGATTGTCTGTGTCAGCAGTGTGCGATTGCTCACGCGCCCAGCTCAGAGGGAACACTGGAACATTTAACATGTAAGAACTGTGATGAATTGTCCGTATCATCATATTTAAAGCAACCCTGCTTTAAATATGACATCATTAAGTCCTGACACTGAATCAAACTAACGGTGTCTTAGATGAAATGTTTAAATTAACATCATTTCTCACACAAATGTATCATTTATGTGTTATTGTATAAAAAAGTCTGAGCATTAAATATATTTGATGGCTCTGAGGTGATTCACAAGGAAGGATTGTAGCTCCATCAGAATCAGAAAGACCTGAAATATACGAGAGAGCAGCATGATGTTGAAGATAAGCACAGGGCATAAACAGGCAGTAAGAGTGAGATAAGAACCTGCAGAGCTGCTCTGTGTTGTTCTTATGGATGTGTTCTGATAAAGTTAGAAGTTATCCTTTTTTTAGCAGAGTATCACAAAAAAAGGTTGGTCTATATGTCTGAGAGTAAGCTTAAGCATTATACTATAGACTATTACAGTTACAATCTTCATAAAAGAAACATTATGCATTAACACCTGAATTTTAAACATCTATATTTACATATCTATAGCCTCCTCTTTCTGAAATGCTTTTTAAACCGTGAACTCAGTTAAAGTGTTTCATCAGAAACAGGAAACTGGATGACCACAGAGCTGCAGTAGAGTTTTGTTTAAAAAGTTTTAAAGATTGACTTCTCATCATAGTCCTGATGATAGTGTGTATATGTAGTGATAAAGTATTGGTCTATACAGTACTCTCTGGTAAAATGACACAGGAAAGATGACCACAGGGCCTCTGAAACCTGCTGGCAGTTTCTAAGAAATCTGATCATGATGCTTACTGGGAAATAACTTCTTTTAACACACATCCTGTATACTGACACCACTTTCTATGTTTCACTTCCAGCACTCGTGTCCTGTTAGACACTGTTGCTCATTATGCAATGACGTTACATACAGTACCTTTTAATTTTTGTAACCTGGTGCATACAGATGCACTCAGGTTGAAGACATGAGATTTATTTTTGTTTTCTTCTGGCTCACCTGAAGCACCAGTAGTGCACCAGTGACAGGCCTGTGGTAACGTCATCGTTAGTGCATGCCAGAGATGGACAGTAACGCGTTACTGTAATCCGATTACTTTTTTCAAGTAACGAGTAAAGTAAGGGATTACTATTGCAAAATCGGTAATTAGATTACCGTTACTTTCCCGTAGGAACGCTGCGTTACCGCGTTACTAAAACCGTGATTTTTTTTTTTTTGCGAGAATGTCTCATGACAGTGACGTAAGCGAGTGCGCCGTTCGTGACAACAGCTGTGTGCAGATCAACAGTGGATCATATATCGAGTACTGGAGAGAGTATGAGCATGCAGCGATTAAAGCGTGGAAGTACTGACCTTACTTTGAGTTTGATCCCAAGTGACAAAAACATTAGCGTCCCCTAAACTTCCAAGCAAGCACCGAGTGCGCAACGACGTAATGGGAAACTCACAGAGAAACTCGAGGATTCTTAAACTGACCGCGGCACACCTGCACCAGGGTAAACCTCCGCCTACCGCAGTCCTGCTTTACAGGTGATAATAGAGCAACAGGACCGCTAGTCTTTAACTTTATTTATTTTCTGCTGTGTTTTACTTGCATCTATTTGAAAGACTGAGTGTAAACACAAAAAAAAAATTATGTGCTGGAATGTGCAGAAAATAGGTTTAAATATTAAAAATTTTCTTCCAGTCAGAGAATGTTGCATATAATTACATTTTTGCTTGATGCATAAAGTTAAAAGATTAAAACTGATAAAACAAGTTTTAAAAAGGGACTTTTCCATTTGATTACATTTTGTATGATGGATTATGCAGAAAAAGTAGAATTGGGCTGAAAGATCTATCACTTTATCACCTCTTCAGGTTGTAAATCGTGTTTTTAAAAAGTAACTAAGTAATTAAGTAATTAATTACTTTCGAAAATAAGTAATCAGTAAAGTAACGAGATTACTTTTGGGGGGGAAGTAATCAGTAATTAGTTACTGATTACTTTTTTCAAGTAACTTGACCAACACTGGTGCATGCAACAACAAATATGGTGACTATAAAGTAGAGTTAATAGATTATTGATCCTTATGCAGCCAGAAGACCACAGCCAACAAATCCTAAAGTCTGAAGATAAACTGATAGAACTGAATGCATTTACTTTTTTCCAGCACAACTTTTTTAAAAGAAGAATTTCTTGCCAACTGTTGTTTTCACGTGGACACATTTTAATCACATTCAAAGTGACATCACAATGACGTGAATGTTTCTAGCTCTAGGTTTGAGTCTTGGGTCAACTTTCAGCCTGGACATTAAGCTTAGCACCAGGACTTTTTCTTAATTAGAAATCCGAGGGCTAAATTTGGTCTGTTTTTATTCTTCATCTGGTCATATGATGGTTTTTTGCGCCCATCAGGGAATCACAACTTGAGCTTTTACTGAGAAATATTTAACTCTCATCAGCCTCATCAGGTCAGTATCAGCAGAGGTTTATAGTGAAACCATTGTGAGACGTTACCTGTGATGAGGCACATGATCAATAGTGGGTCAGTGAGACAACTCCCACTGGATTAAATACTTGGGACTCTCCACAATTTGACTTTAGAACTGAAGAAGAAGAGACGTGAAATGTGAAGAAACGTGATGAAGTCCAGTCGCTTTCTTTCCGAGCTCCTATACAGACACAGAACCACACAGATGGTGTTTTTGGAGCTGTAAGAATTTGGACTGTTTTAACTGGGAACTGAAGGAGCTTTGAATGGGCTAATTGTGTATTTTATCATTTTAGCAAGTGTTTACAACATAACATGGAACAAAAACAAAGCCTTAATTACAACCTTAAAAAAATTGTAGACCCTGAACAACCAAGACATCAACAATATAGAATTATGTTTCTTATATAGTTTTTGTAGGAGCAACTTCTTGAGCCACGCCTCTTTTTTAACATTTCATATGAAAGGAGATAGAAAATAAGAAGTGATTTTCTTGTAATGCATTAAAGTCTTGAGCAATAGTTCTCCAGGATCTCTGAAGACTTAAAGTTTTGTTTTGGCTGCTTTTTCACTCATTTTCATCTTTCATCTTTCTAGTTTCCATTTTCAGAGGTACATTTCTCTTTTTGTTAATTTCTTAAGCCACTTAACAATCATTGAAGTACAAAAACTTCCCCTAACTTAAGAAATGGACCAGTGTTGTGTTTACACATAAAAGAAACCAAAGCAAAACTATTTTTTTTCTATTTGTCTGTATATGTATATGTGCACCAAAAAGCACACAAACACACAGCTTGTGTCCCACTGCAGACAAGAAAAAGAAGGAAGACCAACTTTCTTAAATGTCCAGTGAGATTTATTATGCAGTCATCTATACATATCTATATGTTTATTTTGGTTCATTTCAGCCAGTGGAGGGAAATCTGGAGGTGATGACATCACATACAGTGACCTCAAAATATTACATCATCACCAGCAGCAGCCAACCAACCGGAGCAGAGGTATTGTTTTGTGTGGAAGGTCGAGTCAATAAAAAATATCTGCTTTCAGCTCAGATAAGCTTCTCATGTATTTGCATCCATCCTTTACATTAATGCCATCTTATGCTATCAACAATTGCTTGTTGTCAAGTTTGCCTCCAGCATAGAGACACTAGCATCTTCATTTCACAGGCGTTACTGTTAACAGTGGCTGGAGCTAAGATGCCAGCTGCTTTTACTGATTGTTTGCACGTTGTGGATAAGCCTCTAGTCTTTGGGAGAAGATTATCATGCTAGACAAGCTTCCTCTGGATCTACTTTCACTTGTCCTGAGATCAGCTGCAAGTCTTGCTTTGTGTGGAAACACAGCTAGGATCAGCAAAGAGGAGTTTCTATGTTTATCACAGATATTCTTTTTTGAAAAACTGAAGGGGAACATTAATCTCTAGAATGATCATTTTTAAGGGCATGGACTTAAACATTTAAGGAATCATTTCCCTTAAAAGTGACATTGTGTGGTTGTTACATTTAATGTTACATTTACATTTAAGAGCCAAACATGTAACTTGAACACAATGACTTTATGTTTCTATGGTGAACGTAATTAAATCATGTAGGATCTGCTTTCAACAACTTAAAACTAGTTACATTTATTCATGTATAGCAAGAGTGCGTAACTGCCTGGATTTGCGATATCACAATATCACAATATCACATGCAACACAGAAGACAGAACATACACACACCACATGCATGCTATCTCTATTTATTGTGGCTGAACCTGTCAAGGACAGAAAAGTAAAGAAAATTCGGTATCAATCAGCTTTCCTACTTTTTTTTAGTTTGGATTGACAGTTTGATGGTGCAGTGTTTAGCACTGTTGCCTCAAAGCAAGAAGTTCCTAAGCTCAAATCCATCATCAGGCAAGGCCATTTCTGTGTGGAGTTTAAAAAAATCATTGAGTGAATTTCCACGCGGTTAAATTGCTTTATTTGAGCATTATGCAATTCTTTTATTCCAACTTTATGAACCAACTTCATTAACTCATGATGAGTGAACTTGTTTACTGCAGTTGAGTCCAACTGAATTCAGTTGAGTTGATCCAGCCCGTGCAAATTGTGTTAGTCCAATAAAAGTACTTAATAGAAAGACATTTATTAATGTGGAAATCCTTTCCATGATTATTCTAACTTCATTTAAAGAGTCTCGATGCATGCTCAATCATGCAGATAAGTAGTTATTCTTTTGGAGTGATCAACAAAGTCAAATTGTGGTTGACATAAAATTGTCATGTGCGTCTTTTTTTCCTCCAGTTTAATGGATTTAGGACACAGCTGTCATCTGTCCATCTCTACATCAGGGTTGCAGGAGGCAGGAGTCAATTCCAGCTGTCGTAGGGCCAGAGACACCCTGGTCACCAGTCTATCGCAGAGAGACAGACAACCTTTCACACTCACACATGTGGGCAACTTAGAATCATTAACCTAATCCCACCAACTTGCCCATGGAGACACAAAGTCCACACAGAAATGGCCTTGTCTGTTTTGCTGTACGCCAGGGACGACAAGGTTGCTTCTCTGCAACTTTGAGCAGGGGAATGGGTCCTTACTGTCGTCTATTCAACCATGCTGATTGACTGTTCAGAGTATCCGGTACAGTGTATATATTTTGTGACAAAGTTGAGTCTGTTTGGCATTTGGGTGCTGAACTTTATTGTAACACCCGGGCAAACAGCTGAAAGAATTTGGCCCCAGGAATCAGTGTATAATACTACAAATGATACAGTTTATTATGGTGATTGAATCCCTTTCTGTGGGTCTTGGGCAAATTACTTTGCCAAAGGATAATGTTGAAGTTTGGATTTATGCTCATATTTAATGATTTATGAGTCCCATGTTAACGTTCAGTGTGAGCACAGGATGTGGTTTGAACTTAGTGAAGAATTTAAGGGAGGTGAAACTGTAAAAGTTCAGGCAGTCAGGAAGGAAACCACTGCCTGGTTGTTTTGCACTCTTTGGTCAGTTGCAGCCTTTTTGTTGTTATCCACAGAATCCACGTATTTGAGCTGCCCTGCTGGAAGTATTTTCAGATTTAGTCTTTCTTTGAGTTTGGATAGAAGACCTAATAAAAAGATTACCTATATATGTGAATATGTTTCCAATTTGGATCCTCCAACTTAAATTTTCGTGGCGCTCATCAGTATGTTTTTTTGAAACAGGGAGGCTCTGAGTCGCACTTCCTGGTTGGTCTATTTCACATTATTTGTGACAGTTTGGCTCCAAGACTATTAATGTGAAAATGTTGACTTTTTTAAAATAAATGAGTGAGTTATTTTAACTCTGACTGGTCTCATATTGTTTGAACTGTGTGTTCTTGTGTTTTCAGAGCTTCCATCAAATCCAAATGTTGTCTATTCCTCACTGAAGAAATCTGCTAGTCCAACCTGACAACCAGCTGCTGGTCCACACAGGTCCTCAGAGCAGAGGGCTTTCGTTATAAAAAGGATGTGTATGTATTTTGTTTGATCTCTTCATTAAATGCACTCACAAAACTGCAGACAGACAAAGAGAAACGTAATGGGTGATGAGACGTTTTTGTAAAGAAGCTCGAAAAATTTGTATTTTTGTCACACTGCCTCTCTATGTCTCTAAGGCCAAAACAGAAACATTATACTGTATGTATATGCTATGTATTATATAGTCTATAACTGATAAATAAACATAATGCAATGTATTTAAAATAATCAGTAACTTGTGGGACCCTGCTGTCGTCTCCACAGCAGAAATCTGTTTTTTTGTGCAGGATCAATAAACTTTGGTCGGACTTGTTGTTCTTCTCGTGTGGTTCTGTGGGTTTCATGAAGCTCTCTGATGGAAAACATGAGTTGCTGTGGCTAACCCATGCACGTCTCCACAGAGCAGATAGAAAACAACAAATATCAATAAAACCACAACCTCAGACTGAGAGCAGCACTAAGATCACTCAGTGGCTGGAAACTTCACACAAAAGCTTGAGAAGCTCGTATGTGTCTGTGTACAGTAAGTTTAGATTCAAGGAAATGAAATATGTGAGACTTTAGATGCTGTTTGAAATAAATACGTCTCCATCAACAGATATCTTTCAGATGCATCTTAGTTACTGTGTTGTTATGTGTGGTTGTGCTTGCACAGGACACATAGTGACGACATCTGTCCTCGTTCAGTGTGATGATGATGATCTCGGTGTCGATTCAGCCAAAATCTGGGTCAGATTATGCGGCCATAACAAATGCACACTAACATGAATCATGTGTGTCTGAAAGAGAGTAACTTCTACTGATATTTATTTATTTTGAATTTCTGCAATACCAAATACCACTGGGACCTGTCATATGACACGTTTTTATTATCAAAGAGGTGAAGTAAACCATTCATTCATAATTTAGAATAATCTGGAATGAATCAGGAGAGAAAATCTAAGATTAGCACTGGTTCAGGTGGAAAAGTGAGACTTGCATTTAGCAGCAGTCTGTGTGGAAGTTTTCTTGTATCGCTTGTTGTTGCTTTTTTGTTTGCTTCATTTTTCAAAGCAGCGCCTCGAGTTTGTGTTAGAGTGATTTTATACAGTGTCTCTCTGGTTTCCTTCAATCCATGCTTACACGCTCCTCAGTAAAAACATGAATTTAACTTTGTTCTCAGAGAGGTAGGAAGAGGTTTGAGCTCTACATGTTTATTATTATAGGTATGAGGATGAGTGTCATCTGTTCAAACCCAAATAATTATCTGTCTGTAGATGTGATCAGTTTTGTGCCTAAACTGTCCCCACGGTCTTTCCGGCCACTTTAATTATATACAATCAATAACTGGTCAGTTTACAGCTGACTGTACGTAGCTGATTCCAGCAGCATCCACAGACAGTAAAAAGCACCAACAACAGCTTAAAGCACGGTCTGGTGCTGCCATCTAGTGACACTGAAGAGCTCCAACCACTGATTTTAGGATCATTCTGAGTGACTTTAACTGCCTCGTGTAATTTCGACTTCTTTTTATCTATGTTTAAAAAACTTATAGCACACAGACAGACACATCTATACTACAATCTTTGTAATATGATGGTATGGACATTATAGTGTGACTCATTTTAATCTAACATTTCATTCTTTGCTCAACTAGACTGTGAAAAGCACAGATGTTTACAGCATCTGTATAAGATATTTGTATAAGTCAAATAGATGCTGCCACTCACAGTGTCCTATATAATGTTAATGCAAAGTTTCTTTAAGACCAGCCCACTCACCTTAGGGAACATACAGACATACGTGCATGTCGATGCTGCAGAAAATTCTTCATCTATGTTTCATGTGATGATCAGCTTTTCTGCTCCAACTGAGCATTCAAAGCCCCTTTTGGCATATTTGCCATGCAGACTGGAATCGAACCACCAACCTCCACGATTAGCAGTTGACTTTGCTCTACCAGGTCTGGATTGGTTTCAAATTTGCAGTGATGTACATTTAGGTCAATGTTACTGGCCACTTTATTGGGTACACCCCTTCAACTGCATGTTATTAGAAATATTTAATCAGCCAATCACATGGCAGCAAGTCAATGTATTTAGACATGTAGCAGCTTCTTCTCATGCTTTGTGGACTCCTCAGTACTCAGTCTGAGTGAATTTTAACCTGAGTGTTTGTGAAACTTTTTTCCTCTGTTGGACTTAAGGTGTCGGTCACTGTTTACACTGACCTCAGTGTATTTTAAGTTCTTTTGTGGTTTGAGAAAAGCATTGTTTTAACTCTACTTTGACAATGGTGGGAACTAAACAAAACCTTTGTAATTAAATACTTTGTGTTCTTGTGCAACATTTTTATTATTGTGAAAATCGCTATAACATCAACAGACGAACAAATTACCAACTACTGACCAAAACATGGTCTTGTGCTGCCAGTGTAGTGACACTGAAGTGCTGACAACTAAATGAGTCTACTGCAGTTCTCAGTTGAAGTTGGACTCTGACAGAAGAGTAAACAGTAAACAAGTATTAGAATATAAAGCTATTACAGTTACTTTCAACAAAAAGAACATCGTGGGGGTGAAAAGCCTTATTTTTATCATAAACACATGTCTAACATTTGCACCAAACCTTGAAAATCCAGTGCAGCACTTTAGCGATGTTTCAGATCCACATCATCAAATGTGCTGAAGCTGTGTGATGCTATCATCTCTATACGGACCTCTGAGTAATATTTCCAGCACCTTGTTGAGTCCATGCCAGGAGAGATTATGTCAGTTCTGAAAGCAAAAAGACGGTTCAATCCAGGACTAACAAAGTGTACCTAAAAATGTGGCCAGTGAGTGTATGCACTGTGTAGAAAGACATCAGTCATAGGGCCAGTAGGTGGCAGCAGAGGAGCTTCAGAATGCTCAACAAATGGTGGTTTTCGTCTGACCTTTGACCTGTCTGTTGATAATAATGATAACTGTTAATAATAATTTAAAAACTGTCTCACTGTCAACAGATGAGTCTGTTTCTTTTGCATTTTTAGTTCCTGATCCAAAGAGATGAATTGGCTCAGACTGATGATCCAACAGTTTTATTCATATCCTTTATTCTTTTAATTACGATTACATTTGTGGAACTTTTAGTTTGTTTAATTTTGGCTTTGCTCATCTCTGCTATCTGTTCTGAGGCGAGGATGATGAGGCATTCGCTCCTCAGGTGGTAGAAGTTTATAAACTGTCCTCCACAAAGACGCTGAAGACCAAAGGCCTGTAGTATGAAGCAGAATTTTGTCTTATGCAGGTAACTTCAGGATTAACCCTGGATTTTTCTGTACTGAATGTTGGTTCACTTTACTCACCTAACCTAACCTTTTCCACAGCAGGTGGTAAAATCAAAACAAACAGAAGGCGAGAAAGAGAAAGAGAGAGAACACACCTCGGCAGGAAGTCAGTGAAAACGGGGTCCATGACAGAAGCTTTTATGTGTTTGTTTTTTCATAATGACTTGTTAACAGTGACCAGAGAGAGATTGACAGAGATATACAGACAGACATGTCACCAGTTGCTACTGACAACTATTCTCTAATTCTTGACTGATGGATGTTCATCTTTTTAGAAAAATAAAGTGAAATAATCTCAATAGTTTGTTGGAACTTTTTAAATAATACACTTACCATTCATGGCAGCGTACTGTTACATGCATACATACAGAGATATGATCATTAAAATATAAGAATGGTCCCTGATGAGTTTGTGACATTTTGTTTTGATTCAGGCATGATATCATCATGTTTTTCGAAAAAGTAAATATTCAGATGTCAGTTTCTTTAATTTGTGCTGGCCAGACATTGTTCTTTGTAAAGATTTGCATATGTGAATTTACATCTGTTTATGATTCATGTACAAGAAATCAGGCACCAGGTGTATTGAGTCACTCAGGTATTCTCCACTTTGCTCATATGGGGTTATCCCATAAGAGTCAGAGTCATGATTGAAGACTGAAGATTTATTTTTTTGTCATTATGTTGCTAGAACATAATAAAAATTGCAGTGTTGCTCTCAGTGAAAAAGAAAATGCAGAAAAAGATAAATAAATGAATAAAAAGACTTAAAAAAAGATAAATGCTCAGCATTCTTTAGAGTACAGTAACAGGATGTGAGTGTACGTGCAGGGGGTCAATGGGTCTATGTGACGGTGTTTCCACAGGAGCAGAGGGAAGGGCGGGTGGACAGATGGCTTTCACAGATCTTGGGAAACAGCTGTCCGTCAGCTGGCTGCTGGTGGTCTTTATGAATCACTGTGATTCACCGTGTTAGGTAATGTCTTTGTTTCCATGATGAGTAACACGATACAGACTCTTGCATACAGTTTTACACTTATTGTTCCTTAATTATCGATGTGATCATAAAATAGGACACTGTGGACTTTATGTCAAAGTTAAATAATAAAACTGAACTGAATATTAAAACCTGCTCTGACACCGTCACACTACTGACTAGTGTTTTGTGTCACCTCTCACATCTGTACCATATGAAGTGAAGGTAAGGGGAGGCAGTTACACTCCCATTAAAAGTCCATTTAAACATCTGTATTGTGAAGTGTTTACAAAGTGTTTTCTTTATGTTATGTAATGTCTGTGAAGTCTTACGTCTCTAATCAGAGCATCTCTGCTCTGCCCCAGACTCTGATACAGAGATAAGCATGAAAGTTGTATTGATCACAGCTTTTACACATGTACATCTCTTATAGAGACAGGTTAGACATAAACTTGATGGTAGCTTTATACAGATTATGTCACTTCACCTTGAATCACAGCAGAGAAACCTGGCAGATAAACTGCACTTCAGTCATACAAAAAATATGTTCACTGTGTGTGTGTGTGTGTGTGTGTGTGTGTGTGTGTGTGTGTGTGTGTGTGTGTGTGTGTGTGTGTGTGTGTGTGTGTGTGTCAGAGGTAATGAATGCTTGTGTTTTTCTTTACATTTGCCCCTGGTATCTTTGTGACACTCACCCTGTCAATCAACATTGTTCGGTTGTTAAACACAAGTTAAGATAATATTCCATAAATGTTAGGCATCAATGGCATCTCTACTTTCATAACTTGTTATTAATAACCAATGAAATGCCTTGGATGCCACTCAGTCTGGTTTTCCTGCCACATTGTTTGATGATTGTGAAGAAGGTCTTTAATCTTTTGGGCAGTAGCAGATCACAGAACAAGCCTGGAAGTGGAACCTATCAGTTTATCCAAGTGTCTCAGCAAACCCTGTTATTTAACTTTCATCCAGATCTCCACAACTTGCCATTACTCCTCCTCAACGAGATTATACTCATCACCTCCTGGCTCCTCTAAAAGATCATCTGAATGCATGCCAGTGTCTTCCTTTTGCTTAAATAAAACCCCGCACTACATACCACTGTTTCAGACCATTTCAATCTTCTACTGTATTCACACTAGCTCCTAAACTTTGGAAAAGCCTCCATCGGCCTGTCAGGTTGACTGGACCTTTGATTCTTTTTAAATCACTACTGAAAACTCAGTTGTATAAGTTAGCTTTTCTTAAATCTTTTGGTCATTATTCCAACAACTTATTTTGTGAATCCGGTACATAAATAAATAAATATCAGGCAAGCATGTGCTCGCCTCAGAAATGAAGGGTAAGTCAAAGTGTAGTATGTTCTGTAACTGTAAACTCTTGTTCATGGAGAACAGTAATGGTGGTTTTAACTTTCTTAGTGCAAACAGAGTGAACAGGGAAGTGGGTTGTGTGCGCCCATGTGACGCTGACGCTCCATCACACAGTGTGACGCTGTTACCTCGCACTGCCAATGTTCTTTTAAATTTCACAGAGTTGAGAGAAAGTGATGTTTTTCTTTGCTACAAGCAACAAATCAAACTTGAATCCTTTTATCACCGAAAGTTAAAAGCAAACTTTGTTAAAAGTTCCAAACTTTTAACAAATGTGTTCCTATGTGATGATGTAATCTTGTTTTCTTATTTAAACGTGCTTTTACCATTAAAGACCCCCGGCCCCCCTTTATTTTCTTTTTTTTTTAACCTGCTTTGTGAATTCTTTCATCCTCTCCATGCACCTTGGAAGCAGGTGAAGTTGTGCCAGAAAATTTTTGCTACAAAATACATTATGACTGACATGATGACATGATGATGTGTCACTCATCATGCTCACTATCTAGTTCGATGGTGAGATGGTTTCTTATTGCTTTTCCTTTCATGACGCTCCGGTGTCTCCTCAGCTATGACTATGGAACTTCTTTCTAGAAACAATCTTGAGAAAAACTAAATATTTGATCTTGATTCTGTGTTGAATTTGTTCCTCACGTGGTTGCAGTTTGTGACTCTGAGCTAGAGGAAAACAGCAGACTGACATGTGCGAGCAGCTGGGAACACTTCACCTTGAAACAGACTCTATTGTTTGCACAATAAAAAAAAGAATGAACTCAAACAAAAGCAGGCAAGGACCAGGTGACATGTTTATTTTGCTAAATAAAACAGAAAGATGTGGCATAAAATTTCCACCCTGAGCTGTGAAAACAAAGTTTCACCAGTGTCAAGGCTACCTGCTCTGAAGGACAACACATCACCTTTGACTTATGATGTTACGATGTCAGCTTCCACCTGGTCTGTTTTCATGTCCTTCCTCTTTGGTCTGATCCCCTCAGTCTGTATTTAGGGTGAGAGCTCCAGTTTATCATTCTGACAGATTAATGCACACTCACATCCCACTAATTAGTAACTTCTACCCCTAATTATACATAGTTCATTTTATCTCTTGCTCTTGATGAAGGCGGTTGCACTTTTCTCCTCTCCTCCTCTCCCGTAGCTTCCCTGCTTAGCCTCTTGTGCCCTTGTCTAGTCTCATGTTTTTTGTATTACTTTTCCTTGGAACACTCTCTCACAGTCTGTTCTCTAAAACCTAAAAGAGGAATTATGGATTTGATCAGCTGGTCCCTGAATGCAATTGACAATGACAAGCCTGGGCTCAGGTAAGCCTGAGTGTCCTGGAGGGACGTTCCCTGCCAGATACACGATGGGCGGGTGGCATAACTGGAGGGTCATGTGCCAGGACTGTCGATCGAGGACACTGAAGACATCTACCTTTTCGGAACCATGAAAACAGGGTTCTTGCTAATCGGACTCTCTCTGACATATCTCCTCAATGTGATGTTTGTGTAAAGTATGTTTGGTCAGAGGGTTCCTTCGTAAGTGTGCATGCGCCATTAGCGTGCTGCCTGCTGTAACCTATAATTTCTTTCGGGATTAATAAAGTATTTCTGATTCTGATTAACTTCCCAGATTGGAGTTGCAAAGAAATTAAATACTTGGAAGAAGGAATTTAGAAGGAACAGACTTTATTCCGTTTGACAGACTAGTTATACAACATGGGATCAACAAGAAAAGATTTTTAGAATATCAACAAATTAAATCCATAGTAAAAAAATAATAAGATAAACCCAGTCAAATTGAATTACAAACACTACCAAGTGTGGTACAATGTTTTACTCTTAATCTGCCCAAATCATTGTCTAAAATATACAAAACACTCTCTAAAATAGATGAATCAATATCCCTTCCTATTGCAAAGTGGGAAGCAGACTTTTCAGTCAGATATGCTTAAAACCCTTTCAAATGATAAGAAATCCCAGTCTGCAATTAATACAATACAAAATACTACATAGAGTACACAGGACATCTACTAACAACTGCTCACACTGTCTGGGGGGCTCCGCCTCTGGGCTAGGGATCTGTCTAGGTCCTGGGGGCTTGGGCCCTGGCTGGTGTGTCGCCAGGGTTGTGGGTGGGTGGGTGCATGCATTGGGGCCCTGCCCTGGTGTGGGGGACCTCTGATGCGCTGGTGGAAATAGGTGTCGCTTCGACCGGCATGGAGTTTGTCACATCCTTACAGGAGGTCTCGGATCCACAAGAGTCCACCCTGCAGGAGAGATGGAGAATGAACTCAACCTGGGTGTCTACTGTCTTATGTGGTGTGGTAGATGATTGGATGATGGGGTGGGTGTAGTTTCCTTTGCGGTGGGGTTGTGTGGGCCACCCTGGCCTCCCTGTTCCCGTTCCATCTCACCCACCCACACAGGGCCTTGGGGTGCAGGTGTGTCACCAGTGTGCAGGGGACTGTCCTCTTCTTGCGACCTGTACCTCAATTTTATTCCGCAACCTAGACATCCACATTACTTATAGTCTCATAACACATACATATAGGGCTTTGGGAGTGGGCACGATATATGGCGTCCAGAGTATGGTTTGTATATCCAACCTAACCTCTGGGGTGGGTGTGCACCTCTTAATTTTAAATGCATATAGACATTGAGGGTTCTCGGGAAGTGCTGACACCTACTGCTCTCTGGCAGGATGCACCATGACCCTCCTGTGTTTTAAATGCACTTTAGAACAGGACGCAGTAACACGACATATGAGAGGGCGAAGTGAGGTATGCGGTTTTCACACCCCCATTCTCTATTCACCATCGGGGCAGGGTGGCTGGGAGGAGTTGGTCAGGATCTGTGACACTGGGCCTCCCCCGCGACTGCCAGGCCGGGGGTGGTCTGCTTGCCCCCACGGCAGGGAAAGGGGTAACATCTCTTGTGTCTGGCAGTTGATTGCCCCCGTGGGGGTGGTGAAACCTGGACCTGGGAGTATAGAATATGTCTGGGGAGTATGAATAGGTGTATAGTGCTCATTTCTGTTTGTCACCACATTGGGAGAGTGCTGAGTATTTGTATTTGAAGGAATGAGGGTAGGAACGTATGCTTGTGCTCATCCTAATGATATTTATTCGGCCAGCAAGCGAGATGGGCAGTTTAGACAGTCTTTCCAAGTTCTGTTAAGTTTGATGGTATAAATTAATAAAATTATGTTTGAAAAGGCCAGAGAATTCACGGGTTACACGGGTATTTTATATGGTAAAAAGAAACAAAATCAATGTAGCGCTATCTAATTTTTCTAACGAAGTAATAGGAAACAATATGCTTTTTGTTAAGTTGATTTTGTATCCAGAAATTTTCCCAAATTCAGTTAGAACTGTCATAATTTTTGGCAATGATTTAGTAGGGTCAGTGATATATAGCAACAAATCATCTGCAAAGAGAGACACCTTATGTTCTACATCACATCTCCTTATTCCTTTGTAATTTTTTGTAGAGCGTAATTGAATGACGAGAGGTTCTATGACAAGTGCAAATAGCAATGGGGACAAAGGGTACCCTTGTCTTGTAGAGCAGTGGAGGAGGAAAGGACTAGAAGTTATATTATTTGTGTTAACCGAGGCCTGAGGTTTTGTGTAAAGCAGCTTAACAAAGGAGATATAATTAGGGCCTATGCCATACTTTGACAGGGTCGAGAAGAGGAAATCCCACTCAACCCTGTCAAAGGCCTTCTCTGCATCTAATGAGAGTAGTATTTCAGATTGATCATAAGTATCATGTGTATATATAATATTGAATAGCCTTCTAATATTAAAAGATAACTGTCTATTTTTTACAAATCCAGTTTGGTCCCCCGACACAACTGTTGGGAGAACTATCTCTAATCGCATAGCCAGAATGCTTGCCAATATTTTATTATCTACGTTCAATAGACTTATTGGTCTGTATGAATAAGGTTCCAAAGGATCCTTTCCAGGCTTGTGGATTAGAGAGATAGTGCTATCATACATGGTTGAAGGTAAGCATCCTTTAGTTAGAGCTTCGTTATATACCTCCAAAAGAACGGGTGAAATCTGTTCGCTAAAGGTCTTATAGAATTCAGCACTATACCCATCTGGACCGGGGCTTTTTGAGCACTGCATACTTTGAATAGCCTGATTTATCTCCCTTAATGTTATTGGTTCTTCTAACAGTAGTTTGTGTTCTAGATGGAATAGCATCGAAAAAACTTTCGATTATGTCTGGATCTTTTTTTAAGTCTGAAGAGTAAAGTGCTTTATAATATTCTCGGAATACATCATTAATTCTCTTTGGGTCAGTTGTTAATTGCCCTGCACTAGTTCTTATTTCTGTAATCAGTCTTGATGCTGCAACTTCTTTAACTTGCCTTGCTAGTAAACTACCTGTTTTTTTTCCTGGTGTTCATAGTACTTATGTCGAAGTTGTGTAAGTAATCTTATTGTGTCATGTATAAAGCAATTTAATTTTTGTTGCATTATTAACTGCAATAGCCGGTCTCATGACAGCCACGGGAAGCTGACGGGTAAAGAGATCGGTTGTTATTGGATTACGTCGTTGAAGAGAAATTGTTCGAGCCATGTTTCCGAAGTAAAAAGAGGCGACGGATGGCCTGGATTGCAGCCATTCAAAAACAAAATATAACGTCCCAGAAAACTCCAGCTCACATGTTAGTCTGCTCCAAGCATTCCCACAAAGGTCAGAGTTTTGTAGTAGTTAATGCGTCATTTTCCATAACATAATTGGTGATATAGGTTACAAGCAGTGTTGGGAAGGTTACTTTTAAAATGTATTCCATTACAGAATACAGAATACATGCCCCAAAATGTATTCTGTAACGTATTCCGTTACGTTACTCAATGACAGTAACGTATTCTGAATACTTTGGATCACTTAATATATTATCATGCTTTTTACAACAACCTGAATGTACTATTGCTGTGATATATTACTGTTACTGACTCCAAACTATAGTAAAGGGACCTCTGACTAATACGGCGGGGTCCCTGTCGGCTCGTAGCTGAAAAATAGCTTTACTTTGTTGTGTGGGTCAACTTTTCTTGCGAGAGACAGAGAGAGGCGTTGAAAGACTGCTCCAACGGAACTTATTGTTTCGGAGGAAAACACGAACACGGTGTACAGTCGAGTCTTAATAGCTTACTTACAACTGGGCTCGTCAGGCACTCTTCTTGGCTGCAGTGGTTATTATTATATTTACATGCTTCCAGCTCCCGTTTTTCCTCAACGACAACTCGTACCTTTCCACTCCCCTTTTTCTCCCTCCACGCGCTCACAGACCCATAATGTGTATGGCAGTCCATTCTCCCTGCAACACGGACTACACTGCCCATGATGCTACATTCTTTAGAGCTATGCTTGTAGCATTCTGCCTGTTAGCTTAGCACAACAACAACAAAAAGGCGCTCTCTCACCCAGGAAACACAGAGAGAGAGAGCGTCACCCTGTAACCATGGCAACCGTAATGCTGCCGCCTGGAACAACAGAACGTAGCTGTCAAACAAAACCCAAACAGTCCTGACCCGCGACAATATGAAACAGGAAAGTACCGCAGTGTAATCCATTTATTTCAACAAAGTAACTGTATTCTGAATACCACCTTTTTAAACGGTAACTGTAACGGAATACAGTTACTCATATTTTGTATTTTAAATACGTAACGGCGGTACATGTATTCCGTTACTCCCCAACACTGTTTAAAACACAGGAGGGGCATGGTGCTTCCTGCCAGAAAGCAGTAGGTGTCAGCACGGCCCCTCCCGAGAATAAATTCTCTACCTCTGCCCAGTGCGCTTTCTCATCTTCATCAAAGATAAGTACAACCATTGTGATTTCATCTACTTGGCCATGGGGCAAGCAAGGAAGCAATTTATATATCACTCTCAGAACAACTCCCAGCTGAAAACAGTGGGGACAGACAGCTGGCTAAAAGCAGAGGAGAACGGGGCAGCAGTAGAAGGGTTAATGATCCGACAGCTTCCACATTAGGCACAGGTAGACTCTGTGACAAGACCAGGCCTAGTGTGTGACCATGTTCATGTGTAGGACCAGGTATGGACTAGACCAGATTAAAAGAGTCAATAAAACTTCTCCTCCTTTGTCAGTGCAGCAGACATGGATATTAAAATCTCCCATAATAAGAACATTATCCCAGCTAGAAATTCTGAAAAGTCATTTACAAAATTCTCATTGTATTTTGGAGGATGATAAATAACAGCAAAGAGCACTGAGTTGGAGTGATTGACTTCAAAACACGTCAGATCAGAGCTGGAAGATTAAGACATCAAAAATAACTCTTTACATTTAAAATCATTTTTAAAATTCACCTGCCGCACCTCCTCCTCTCCCTCGGTGTGTTAAAAAGGAACAACCCGCTGGTAAAAGTTCTGATAAAATACTGGACTCACCAGGGTTAAGCCAAGTCTCAGTGATACACATGAAGTCCAGGTTCAAGGGCAATTAGACAGTGAAGGAAATGTGATATTTGATTCATTAAAACACAGGAAATAGCACATTTTTTTAAATTTAAATACAGCAAGCATTCAGTGTCTGGAAACTTTGGAGGACACAGATTTATTTATTTTACCTTAAAGCCATCACAGCACCCTGAGCATGCATCCCCAAACTTCTCTGGTCTCACATGCTGTGCACTTTGGACTCTGTCATCTTGACAGTGCTGGAGGGTTTGCTGGTGCACTTCAGTGTCAGTAGGTGGCAGCACCAGACCATGGTTTTGCCTTGGGACGGTCATTAGAAGAGCAATTTTCATCACAAAGCTTTAAAGCACACACACACACACACACACACACACACACACACACACACACACACACACACACACACACAGATGTGTGGTTCCAAATGTAAAATCCAAATCAACACCTAAACTATCATCTGCACTTTGGCTACTTTACTTCTTTTACACAAATTGTGTAGTTTTAGGTACAAGTGGTCACGTTTGGTATTACAACAAATGAAACCCCCTGCAGCACTGACTGTTACCAGGACACCTCCTGATGTAACTGGTTTACTGTTGTGTGTAATGCTTTCCAAAATAACACATTTACATTAGCATAATGTAGTAATACAACACACTACTGTACAAAATTCTGTAATAATATTACAATTTTGTCGCTACTTGCATTACAAAGGCTCTTTAAATATCTGCACAATGGACGGATTAAATACATATCAGATGTGTTTTCCTTCCTGCTACAAGCAGCTGAAGTTTGTGTGCACGGAGGAGGAAATTGGTGGTGAGGTCCACAACTTTGGATGAGTGGAGATATTCCTCTTATTTTTGTAGCATGAGAGGCTGAGAATGTGATGGTAAAGTGTAAACTGCATCAAGGACAGAAAAAAAATCACATTGCGGCTTTAACTGTGCAAACATCTGCACAAAGAGCATGCTAACACCAAGCTAGCCAGGGAGAAAATTCTTACAGATTTGATTTCCTTGAATTGAAACTCTTCAAACAAACACAAACACAAACACACACACACACACACACACACACACACACACGCACGCACACACACACACACTGTGTTCTGAATCTTTTCAGCCACTCGATGATGTTCCTGCTGTTTTTAGTCTGTGGTTGAGGTTTAGCTGTTTGTCTGTTCTTTGTTATCTGCTCTGAATAGAGGTGTGTACCAGTTAGAAACACAGTTCAAATTTTCCATCAGCACTACTTGTGAAACCCACAGAACCACACGACAGGAACGACACATGAGCGCAAAGTTTACTGATGCTGCAGAGGAAGCAGTTCACTGCTGTATAGAAGCAACAGAGGTGCCACACTTAGAAATAAAATGTAACAAAAAGCAAACTTTATTGAGGACAATTAAAATAATTCATTACATTTATATTTTAGTTACGCTTTGTTACACTATATGCAGACAGACTTATACAACCACTGAGAGTGATTACAAGGGCTGCGTGGGCCAGTTAGAGACCAGCAGCTGGACATCAGTGGTTGGACCGGTGGACTGCTTCAGTGAAAAGTAGACGACGTTGGGCACTGGCTTAAAGTCTAAACACAAACACACACAGTTCAACATGAGAAGGATAAGCAGCTCTGAAAACTCAGTTATGTTTATGTAAAGTAAACTGACAGAATGGGGAGAGGATTTAAATTTAAATGTGTTGTTGAGTGTTCAGACAGTGACGCTGAGACATCATCTCTCTGAAACATTAAACTGTGACAGAAGAAACAAACTCCAGATAAAGCTTCATTTAGGTAAGTTCAGTTTAAAGTTTAACAGATTAACAGTCCACATGGCTGTACAAAAGAATTTTAACTACAAAATACGAAATAAACTAAAATAGATTAACTGCTGAGTATGGACATATCTTCCTATTTTCACACATTTTACAGGTTGTTTACACTTCACAGACGGATGTTGCTGCTGATGTGATTTTATCTTAATAAAAGTCATTTTTACAATTTGATCTACTGAGTCTGTCAGATCTGTCACATTCTATGGTATTGTATATAATATTGGTCTATTTATAAAAAGAGGCCAAGAAGAACAACTTAATAATTTCTGGAAGCTCACTTTCATTAAAGAAAAGAGACAAACTGCATCACATTAAATAGATGAGGGCCTCATCTATGCAGAGGATACGTGGAATACGTGGATACGTGGCAGTAACGCGTCTCTGCTTATCAGTATATCACTCAGTTACATTTCATGACAATAAAAGTTAAAAATTCTCTGACAATATCCTTCCTGAATACCAGGATCAGTAATGCAATAAAGTCAGGTAAAATCAGATATGAGTCATAAGATCTACTTTTACTTTCATTCTTGGGACACGTTTTTCTAAATCTATTCTTGACTTATGTAACATTTTTAATTCAGATCTTACAGAGTACCAGTCAAACGTTTCAAGGCATTTGAGGGAGTTGGTGTTTCTCATCATCTGAGCTCATTTCAGTAAAAAACAAATGCAAAAAATGAACATTTTTGTCCTACACAGTAAACATGACATCTGATTGCTAAATTCTTTATGACAGTAAAGCATTACAGTAGGATGTAACTGTTTAAATTCATACATAAAATCAATCATCAATAAAATCAATATGACATTTTTAAGGGATCATCTTGTTCACCTTGGATTTCTAGTTTAGTTTTTCTCTCACTCAGCTGTTGATGATTTATTCCAAATTGTTAATTACTAGCATAGTAAGCTAGGACCTGGTTCAGTGTGGAGAAGAAAGCTTGCTGCAGGTCTCTGAAGACCCTAGACTTTAATTTGCTGAATGTTGAAAATAATAATAATGAAAAATAATTACTCTGTTTTTAGTGAATAAAGAGCAGCTGTACCAGAGTGTGTTTGTTCTTACAGTTGTTTGTCCATAACTGATGTCTTCTGTTCTCAGGGCTGAGTGGACAGGAACGGGATCACTCTCTGCACAACAAAACACACAGAGAGGAATCACTGCAAATACTAGATGTTATAGAAGTGATGCTATTGAACAGGATGTGTGTAAAAAGATAAAAGTTACTATTCCTATGTAGCACAATGAAAAAAATTCCTAAAAATTTGATCAGCTCTTTTTTTGGGGGGAAAAACCCACTAGATATATTTGTTCGCTTATTGTTTTTAAATATGAGAAGAAAACACACATTTTATGACGTCTTCATGACATCCGTCTTGCATAAATATATCCTGATCACAGGCATAACAACTCTATGTGAGATACTGTGGCCTCTCATACTCACAATCTTTTTCATCTAGGCCACTGGTTCTCAAACTTTTTACATCTTTTACCAAATAGCAGGAAGACATTTATTCACGCCCCATCCAAACAAAACAATGACAGAAAAGCTGCAACTTTTTTTTAGATATTGTCAAATATTGAAAAATAAAGTTCAGTCCTAGTCTTAGTCCTAGCACGACAGACCCGACCACATGTTCGCACTTTGCAGTACACTTCTTCTTCATTGTGGCTGTCCCCTTGCACACACGGCTGCAGTTTTTCAGCGGACGTGCATATTATTAAAGTAACTGCTGCAAATTTCTTTGTTCCATTGTAAAAGTGATTCCAATGTTAAACATTAGTTCTGCATGAATCTTCTGCCAGGTAACTTGCGCCCCAACTCAGAACTATGCCACACACTTTGACAAATACAGAGCTAGGCTATCACAAGCATAAAACAGATTTACTCATAAATACAAATATAATGTTTGTACGTGTGGAACACAGAACCGCTGAATCAGGGGTCCTCACAGACTCACTGGACCAGGATGTCATGCAAACTACAAAATAATTACAATCATACCAGTGAAATACATGTGACATTAACAGTCCTGCAGTACAACCTGAGGAGCTGAAGTATTTTTATCTGACAGGGGAAACATGACGACCACAGAGCTGTTGTTTCTGTTAACAGACTAACCACAGGCTGAAAAACACATGCAAAGAGCAGCATTCATTAACGGTCACCTACAAACTCAGAACACCTACAGTGAGTTCAATTCTAGTCTTTAAATAAGTTCCGTAAAATGGTATCATTGAAAGAAATCATCCATTTTCTGAATCACTGATCCATCTTATGGAAGCACAAAGTCTGGAGTCTATTCCAGCTGAGATACACAGCAGAAAGGTTACCAGTCCATCACAGGACTAACAAAGAGACAGACAACTAAACACTCTTTCACACCTACAACAGGTGTTCTGACAAACCATCCTACTTAACTTAACTGAAGCTGCAAATTTGATAATTTTGTGCAAAAAGCAGATAGCGTTTTCATTCAGGAGCTGCATCCTTCGGAGGCCACATTTGAAGGCCAATTACGTCACAGCCAGACGACGAAGGCTGTCCCAATTCTAAGACTGCTCCAAACGGGGCCGACAAATGCGTCCTTCATTTCCCCTGATTTGAAAGATGGTCTTCTATTCTTCGTGGCCTACCATATCTCAGAAATCATAGCGCGGTAACTGGTGAGACAACTGGTGACGCAAATCTGAAGGCTACACCGTCCCACTTCACAGCCTCGCATTTCTGGCCTTCTCGGTCTTTGGAGGACCTTACCCACGTCGACCATGAAGGCTGGGTTCTTCGAGGAATGCGATGAATTGAGATACAGCTCGGGTACTCCGGCTTCCTCTCACAGTCCAGAGGCATGCAGTTATTAAGTTATTATTAAGGGCAATTCTAACTTGCCAAGGAGTGAATGTAACCTTGAATGGCTAACCCTATGTCACGCTGGCATCCTCTCGCCCTGTGGTAGCAGGGATAGGCTCCAGCCCTGCAATGGCCCTGACAAGAATAAGCTAAATAGAAGGACCTGCAGCAGCAGTCCCCAGGCTTTTTTGCGCCACGGTTCAGTTTAATGTCAGACAATATTTTCATGGACCAGCCTAAGGTGTTGCGGATAAATACAACAAAATAAAATGTTACGACGAAGATAAAAACGTTGTTATTTTGTAAATATAATAATAAACGCTAATTCACTGTGTAACTGTTTAACTTTATTAGGAGCGTCCTGCTGGTGAAAAGTAAAAACTAAAAAACGCTCGACACAGTATATTAAACACTACCTCTGCTTCCTCTGATTGGCTGTTGCCAATGATTTGAGATTTTCTCTCTCTGTATGTGATGTCATTATCTCCAACTTCTCCCCCATCAGCTGAAATCAGTCAGAATGAACAGCAAAATAATTTACTCTTTCATACTCTGAGAAAAATATTAGTGAACATCACATCAAAATAATTTACCATGAAATAGAAAGTCTGAGTCTCACCTTCAAACTTCCTGTGAACACACGGTCTCCCTAACAGAACCAGTAACACCAGTAAGAACCCACAGATCGATTTAAGAAATGACAACACAGAGAGAGCAGTGGAGGACAGTGATGGAGGAGGTGTGGATGTAGGTGGAGGTGTGGTTGTATTAATGGAGGCTGATGTAGGTGGAGGTGTGGTGGTGTGTTTCTCTAAAACAAAGCAAACACAGTCATTAAGTTGTCGTCACATTGTGAATGTTGAAAGCTGCAGAAACACAGACAGGTGAGTGTGTCACCTGTGACAGTGATCCAGCTGGATGGAGACTCTCCATGACCGCTGATGTCACACTTGTAGAGGCCTTCATCAGACCTGGAAACATGCTGGATGGTCATGTGACCTGTAGGCTGCTTCCTGATGAGGGAGCCATCTTTATAGAAAGCAGCTGGGAGGTTGGAGGGAGTGGTCTTTGTTTTACAGAGCAGAGTGACGTCATCTCCCTCCATCACAGGGAGGACAGGACTCTGCAGGATCACTGATCCACCTCAACACAGAGACAAACTACAGCATTTCATCCATTTACACACAGCTTCATCAACACTAACTCCACACACTCAGCTTACCAGTGACTGTCAGGTTAACCATGTTACTGATGGGACCCTCTCTGGACTCACACCAGTAAACTCCACTGTCTGATGTGTAAATGTAGCTGATGTTACAGGAAGAACCAGCTGCTTCTCCCCACCCATCTCCACACTGAGTCCTCTGTTGTTTGCTTGTGTTTCTCCTCAGAGTCCATCCAGCAGAGCTGTCGTCCTCCTCACAGCTCAGAGACACAAAGTCTCTAATAAAGAACTGAGAGCTGCTGGGACTCACAGTCAGACGAGCTGTGAGGGTTACAATGAAAAACTGATGATCTTTTTACTTTATACTCTGAAACATGAACCCAAACAGGTCATATCACTGAGCATTTATCAGGTTTAAACTGGGACAGGAGAAGGTTACTGACCTTGGTTTGTTGTGCAGCTCAGCAGTGAGATCAGAACTAAAGAGAAAAAGTTGGTTTGAGCTTTCACAAACACATCAATTCTTCATTAATCAGTCAAACAATCAAGTGATAAGTCATATTTTATTCAATACTTCTGTGTCCGATAAAGAGAAGAGATTCTGTGGTGTTAGTGTTGAGTAAAATGTTCCTCTAAAGTCTGATTTATGCTTCTGCAGACAGACATGAATCACACCCACAAAACACTGACAGAAATAAACTACATAAAACTCCAAAAGTTGATTCTGTTCATCTGGACGTAGCATTTTGTGGGACAAACGTTTCGTCACTCATCCAAGTGACGTCTTCAGTCTCAGCTGACTGCAGGTTTCCCCGATCTTATAAACAGTACATTTGCATAATGACTGAAACAATGAAGGAACAATGGGCTGGGAGGTCAGTTCCTTAATCTTAATTATGCAAATTCGCATTGAAATTGAAACACTCATCATTATCATTCATCCATTCGAATTGAAACACTGTTATCTTAATCTTGGGAGGGAGGAATTTATGGAATTTTAATAAACAGGCAATATTTATCATTTACAGTTCTTATTTCAAAATCACTAAATTGCCTGAGAAACTAAAGGTTTTCACAACCTGTTTTCTGGCGTTAAGATGCTCAAACTTCCTTTATACAGCTGAAATGCATCTTCTTTGTGTTTTAAACTTGCTTTTAATTCTATTTCACTTGTTGTTCATGTCATTTTCTTTCATCCATCATCAATCAGCAACCAAAAACACAATAAAAATAAACTTTAGGTAACTTAAAGACGTCTTTTACTTACTGAGCAGATTTCATGACCAACTGTATGTTTTGAAATTAAGCGACCTCTAGCGGTCAGGCACGTGAATAACGTGTTTATCTTTCTTCTGAACATTTAAAAACATCCATAAATACGGAAATGTGGATTTTCTCAGAGTTCTGTTTTAGTAACTGTTGGTCAAATGCAGTATGCCTTTGTTTATTTTAGAAAGCAATGAGTACAGAATTACTAAGATTTCCTATTATAAATGAATTATACATTTTGCAACAGTAAAATAAAATAAAAATAAATATATATTCACTGTACAGTTCTTTAAAAAACACACCAAATTACTGAAGTTTTTCACAGCCTGTTTTTTTGTACAGGTCTGGGGTTAAGGCCTGTGTATTAAAACAGTTTTTAATTCAGTTTAACCTGATATTCACGTTAGTTTCTTTCATCTTCATCGTCAATCAGTGACTAAAAAGTCTGTAAAAATAAACTTTAGGCAACTTAAAGATATGTTTTACTTACTAAGCAGACATCGCAGAGACGTTTCCCTCATCGTTCCTCTCAGTGATGTGAGCTTTTTTATTTATAGTCTGAGGACACGAAAAAATTAATCCCCGCCCTGATTTTTTTTTTTTTTTTTGGGGGGGGGGGGTTATAGGTAGTTGAATTTTTTTTTTTCAATAACTGAATCATTGAACAAGACAACAGGATGAAAGTAAGTGATAAAAGTAGCCCTCTAGTGGTCATGCACAAAAGAATGTGTGAGTATTGTAGGTTGTGTAAATGTCAAAGAAATTTCTCAGAGCTGTTTTTTTTTCTTATTTGATTTTTCTTAGTTTCCCAACTGTGTTATGCTGCTTATCTCTCAGCATTTGCATCTCACCTCCCTAATAAGTTGCACACATAAAAAAATATAATGGAGGCTGCTTGGGAACAGTTTTGAATGCACATCAGTGCCTGCGTCTCTGCCTCATCTGCATCTTTGCAAAATTTACAGTGACTGAAGACCTTCAACCAGAGACCAACGGGAAGGTTGGATGATATATTTTGAGAGTAAGTCCTCTCGTTTTCAGTGCTGCATGCCAGTAATTGTCTTTGAATTGGTCTTTTACAGATATATAGCCATGAGTAATGTTTCTTATGTAAGAAAGGCATGTAAAGAGATTGATGAGGTTCAGTGAATCTTTGCACATGCTTGTGGGTGATCTGCAGCTATGAGGTGGAGAAGCTCAAAAACATCATCAGTTTAACAAGGATGAGAGGCAATTTTCTTATTCACCTTTCCACAGGAACATCATCTCAAATCAAAGGTAATTTTAATGACAGTTTTATATTTCCTGTGCTGATTCACATGCATTACATTGAGTCTGTTTTTAGATCAGGTGGAGAGGTGAGAATCAAAACAGAGCAGCTTTCACCTTCAGTAAGGAAGAAGTGAAAAGATTTTTCTCCTGCCTTGATATTGCAACCAAATTAATTTCCAGATCATGTTAGGGTGACCTTTCCTCTTACACTGATATCTTTATTTGTAATTGTTAAGTTAAGTTATGCAAATGTGTAATTTTCACATGGTCAGAGGTGTGAAAATCTGGAAAAGGGTGAAGGAGAGTCTTAAAATCCTTCATCAGATCCATGATAGCACACAGACAGCAGTTGGTTCATGATGTTTAGAGCTGCACTCAGAGATGCTCCTTTTGTGCCCATGTGGTCTGTGTTTTACACACTTAAAGGATCAGGTCAGGGCCCACTGCTGCTTTTCCAGACAAGAAAGAGTACATTTGTGTGTCATACTCTTTCTTTCTTTGTGGAGTCAGTCTGTAGAGGTCAGTATATCAAAAGTGGCCCAAGAAGCAACAGTGATGAATCAGCGACATGTTTATCAAGGCTCACTAATGAGTGAGGGGAGTGAAGGCTGGCCTGTAAGGTCTGATCCAACAGATAAGCTTCTGTAGCTCAGATTGGCAAAAACAGTAGTCAAGCTGGTTCTAATACAGGGGTGGGCAAACTGCAGCCCGTGGGCCACTTCCTGCCCATTGGTCTTTTTATTCTGGCCTGCCAAAGATTGGTGTGTCTCATCCGTGTCTCATGCTGTGAAGTCATGGGGGATGCAGTAAGAGGTTACTGAAATTAGGTATGCATTTGAGCTGTGAATACTGAAAACTGTACCACATACTGCAATCTGCATATCTGCCACAATGAGTGAGCCAAATAAAAGAAAAGTTGACAGTGAGTTACAAGTTTTTAATTAACAAAGAATGGACAACTAAATACTTTTTCACAGAAGCTCAGCCATAGGCTGTATATCTTATTTGCCAAGAAATCATTGTGGATTTAGAAGAATACAACATCAGCTGTCACTTTTCCACCAAGCATGCTAATTATTAACCAGTCAACACAAGAATGGACGACTACCGCTCAGAGATAGTTTGCAGGCTCAGCATAACACATTTATCTGACAAACTACCATCCAATAATCAAGCATGAAAGAAAGTTATTTGCTGGCATTCGAATTAGCAAAGACCAGCAAGCCATTCTCTGAAGGGGAGTTTCTTGTGTCCTGAGAGCAAGAACAAATTTAAAAAAAAATAGCTTATAACACAGAACAGTGACTTGCTCTGTAGAGTTTATCAACAAAGACTTAGTTAGCAAACAAAAAAGCCCAGTCATTTACATTATATTCCTTGGTGTAGTGGGCTAGATTGGTAGATGTTGGTTCATACATGGTGTGTATGAATGCAGCATAAACATTGACCCCTCCATTAGCTGGTAACCAGAGGCTGGTTATAAGGAACAGCTATGGCCTACTCCTGATCCCTGGCAACTTGCACTCTTTTCAGGTGAAGGTGGCGAAGCTCACAGGCTGTTTTTAAGTGTCACAGTTCAGATTAATTTCCCCTGGCAGTTGCTTAAGCTGTGTAACTATTAAAGGGTGTTAAGTAGGATCCTCATGGATTATCTACAGTTTGGCTTATAGTAGGATGGACCCTGGATAACTGCTTTCTTTCTTTTGTTACAGGCCTACGCACTGCTGCTGTTTTGTTGTCTGGCATTGACTGGTTGTTTGTTTTTATGGTGTTTTAGTGTTAACTGTTTATTATATTTTAATCATGTTCCTCAAAGGAGTTGTATCTTAATGTATTTGTTTTTCTTTAATATCTCATTTACTCGGTGGTTTTGTGTTTTATAACTTGATCTTATAGGTTATTGTTGATTTTTGCCTTAGTGGAGGCACCGCATCTTGTTGTGGGGTCTAGGCAGGTATCGTGGAACACATTGGGAAATGGGTAGATTGCTTTTCTGCTCTGAGCACTCAAAGCCCTTTTTTGGCTTTGGCCTATTTGGCATGCAGACTGGAATCGAACCATCGACCTTTACTATTATCAGTTAACTCTGCTCTACCAGGTCTGGTTTAGTTTCAGAAAATTGCTAGCATCCAAATTAGCAGTGATGTACATTTAAGTCACTCTTACTGGCCACTTTGCTGGGTATCACTTTACTGGTAAATCGGGTTTAATAGGTACACCCCTTCAGCTGCTTGTTACTAGAAATATTCAATCAGCGAATCACATGGCAGCAAGTATCAGAATCAGAATACTTTATTCATCCCGAGGGAATAAAGTATTCTGATTCTGATTCAGAATAAGTAAATGTTGCAAGACATGTAGCAGCAGCTTTTGGTGCTTGTGGAATGCTCATTGCTTATTCTGAGTGGATTTTAACTTTAGTTTGTCTCTGGTGTTTTTGAAACTTGTTTCCTCTGTAGGATTTAAGGTGTCAGTCACTGTTTACACCGACCTCAGTGTATGTATGTTCTTGCAGGGTTGGAGAATAGCATTGGTTTAACTCTACTTTCACAATGGTAGGAACTATTCAAAGTTTCTGTAATAAAATACTTTATGATCTTGTGCAGCGTTTTCATTATCGTAAAAATTGCAATAACATCAACAGACAAAAAATCACCAACTACTGACCAAAACATGGTCTTGTGCTGCCTGTGTAGTGACACTGAAGTGCTGACAACTAAAAGAGTCGACTGCAGTTCTCAGTTGAAGTTGGACTCTGACAGAAGAGTAAACAGTAAACAAATATTTGTTCTGTCGAACATTTTTACCAAACCTTGAAAATCCAGTCCAGCACTTATGGGATGTGTGGGATTCACATCATCAAATGTGCTGAAGCTGTGCGATGCTATCATCTCTATACGGACCTCTGAGGAATATTTCCATTACCTTGTTGAGTCCATGCCAGGAGGGATTATGTCAGTTCTGAAAGCAAAAAGACGGTTCAATCCAGGACTAACAAAGTGTACCTAAAAATGTGGCCAATGAGTGTAAGCACTGTGTAGAAAGACATCAGTCATAGGGCCAGTAGGTGGCAGCAGAGGAGCTTCAGAATGCTGTTTCTTTTGCATTTTCAGTTCCTGATCCAAAGAGATGAATTGGCTCAGACTGATGATCCAACAGTTTTATTCATATCCTTTTTTTTTTTTTAATTACGATTACATTTGTGGAACTTTTAGTTTGTTTAATTTTGTCCTTGCTCATCTCTGCTGTTTGCTTTGAGGCGAGGATGATGAGGCATGTCTAAATACATTGCTACATGTTGATTCCTCAGTGCTTAGTTTCAATGTTATCCTGGTTATAATAAAATATAATATAATTTGGAAACTTTTCATGTGAATCATTCAGTCTAAGTCAGGGGTGTCGAACTCCAGGCCTTGAGGGCCGGTGTCCTGCAAGTTTTAGATCTCACCCTGGATCAGCACACCTGAAACATATGATTAGCTCATTATCAGGCATCTGGAGAACTTCAAGACATGTTGGCTGTGTCCCAATTCAGGGTCTTCACGCTTGACGTACGCATTTTAAGTGCGGTTACGTCACCGCGACGCGACGACGGCTGTCCCAATTCAAAGTGTACTTCAAATGCATACTCCAAATGCGCCGTCGATTTCCCCAAATATCAAGCGTGGTCCGGTGCACGCTTTGTGGTCCCATGTATCCCACAATTCATAGTGCGGCGGTGGGTGTGGATAATTTTGCCGCAAAATACAAAATGCAAAAAAGAGCGATTCAGAAGACCCTTATGGAAAGAATATCGAGGGAACAGTTTACCCTGCCCAGGATAGGGTTACCGGGGCCCCGCCCTGGAGCCAGGCCCGGGGAGGGTGCCCGAGGGCGAGCGTCTGGTGGCCAGGCCTTAGTCCATGGGGCCCGGCCGGGCACAGCCCGCAGAGGAGACATGGGCCCATCCTCAGGCCCACCACCCGCAGGAGGCGCCATAGGGGTCGGGTGCATTGTGTGCTGGGTGGCGGCCAGGAGCGGAGGCCCTGGCGGACTGACCCCCGGCTGCCAAGACTGGCAATAGGGACATGGAATGTCACCTCTCTGGTGGGGAAGGAGCCTGAGTTAGTGCACGAGGTTGAGAGGTACCGGCTAGATATAGTCGGGCTCACCTCTACGCATGGCTTGGGCTCTGGAACCAGTCTCCTGGAGAGGGGCTGGACTCTGTCTCAGTCTGGAGTTGCCCCTGGTGAGAGGCGGCGGGCTGGGGTGGGTATTCTAATATCCCCGCGGCTTGCTGCCGGTACGTTGGGGTTTTTCCCGGTGGACGAGAGGGTTTGTTCACTGTGCCTCAGGGTCGGGGAACGGGTCCTGACTGTCATCTGCGCTTATGCGCCAAGTGGCAGTTCGGAGTACCCAGCCTTCCTAGAGTCCCTGGGCGGGGTGCTGGAAGGTGCTCCACCTGGAGACTCTGTTGTCCTGCTGGGAGACTTCAATGCTCACGTGGGTAACGACAGCGAGACCTGGAGGGGCGTGATTGGGAGGAACGGCCTCCCTGATCTGAACCCGAGCGGTGCTTTGTTATTGGACTTGTGTGCTAATCACAGTTTGGCCATAACGAACACCCTGTTCGAACATAAGAGTGTCCATAAGTGCACTTGGCACCAGGACACTCTAGGCCGTAGGTCGATGATCGATTTTGTAATCGTATCACCAGACCTGCGACCATATGTTCTGGACACTCGGGTAAAGAGAGGGGCTGAGCTGTCAACTGATCACCACCTGGTGGTGAGTTGGATCAGGTGGCGGGGAGGATGCTGGACAGACCTGGTGCACCTAAACGCGTAGTGAGGGTGTGCTGGGAACGTCTAGCAGGGCCCCAGTCCGCGAGATATTCAACGCACACCTCCGGCAGAGCTTCACCAGCATTCAGAGGGAGACTGGGGACATTGAGTCTGAATGGACCATGTTCAGCGTCTCCATTGCCGAAGCTGCTGCATTGAGCTGCGGCCGCAAGGTGGTTGGTGCCTGCCGTGGTGGTAATCCCCGAACCAAATGGTGGATACCAAAGGTGAAGGGAGCCACCAGGCTGAAGAAGGAGTCCTATCGAGCTTGGTTAGCCTGTGGGACTCCGGAGGCAGCCGACAGGTATCGACAGGCCAAGCGGAATGCGGCTCGGGAAGTGGTTGAAGCAAAAACTCAGGTGTGGGAGGAGTTCGGAGAGGCCATGGAAAAAGACTTTCGGACTGCCTCGAAGAGATTCTGGCAAACCGTCAGGCGTCTCAGGAGGGGAAAGCGGTGCTCTACCTGCACTGTGTATAGTGCTGGCGGAGCGCTGCTGACGTCGACTGAGAAAATTGTCAGGCGGTGGAAGGAATACTTCGAGGACCTCCTTAATCACACTGACACGTCTTCCGAGGAGGAAGCAGAGTCTGGGGATGAGGGGAATGACCCGCCAATTTCCGGGGGTGTTAGGGGTTAAGACACTTTTTCAAACACAAGTAAGTGAAATAAGACACTGCAGACCGACTCAGAGTTTAAGAACGTGTACACGGGTGAATGCCTCTGAGAAGACAGACACCCCGAGTACAGGCTGCTTGCTTTATTTATAAGGCAAAAAACGGGTAACAGTACTTCCTCTTTTACCAAAAAAGAGGAGAGTTCAGACATAAAGTTCAGACATAAAGTTCAGACATAAAGTTCAGACTATCTGATCTTTCACACACTAAAATAAGAATACAGAAGTATATCATGCTTATCTGACATCACAGAAACTAAAGTAAAGAATGCATCATTATATCATGTCTTGTCAAAACATCTTGAACACTTAAGCAAGGAATGCATCGTGTTCTCTTTTAACAATAAGCTTGGTTATGTGAGAATATATGAACACTCGATTATAAGGCATACTTGTTTATATTGCATTTGAGTATAAAGCATATTTGTTTCTACTTGATTATACTTTAATGATTTGTCTAAAATAAAAATACTCTTAACAGGGGGTAAGGTCACTGAGGCAGTTAAACAACTCCTTGGTGGCAGAGCCCCTGGTGTTGATGAGGTCCGCCCCGAGTTCCTGAAGGCTCTGGACGTTGTAGGGCTGTCCTGGTTGACACGCCTCTGCAATGTTGCGTGGAGATCAGGGGCAGTACCTGTGGACTGGTAGACCGGGTTGGTGGTCCCCATCTTTAAGAAGGGGGACCGGAAGGTGTGTTCCAACTACAGGGGATCACACTCCTCAGCCTCCCTGGGAAAGTCTATGCCAGGGTGTTGGAAAGGAGAGTTCGTCCGCTAGTCGAACCTCGGATACAGGAGGAACAATGCAGTTTTTGTCCTGGTCGCGGAACACTGGACCAGCTCTTTATCCTCTCGAGGATACTTGAGGGTGTCTCATGGCACAAACTGCCATGAGACTGTGGGTTTTTTGTGGGGTTTTTTTTGTTTTGTTTTTATACAAAGTCGTCATTTTATTTTTTCCAGTGAAAGTCATGATTATTCTCTTTTGGCATGGACATGGACAGCGAGAGAAACCGTGGTCCTCAGGACCTTCTATCACTGTGCCATTGAGAGCATCCTCACTGGATGCATCACCACCTGGTACGGCAACAGCACCGCCTACAACTGCAAAGCTCTCCAGCCAGTAGTGCGGTGCTCTGAACGGATAATTGGAGGTGAGCTTCCCTCCCTCCAAGACATCTACAGGAAGCGCTGCCTGAGGAAAGCGGGGAGGATCATCAAGGACTCCAGTCACCCCAGCCATAAACTGTTCAGACTGCTTCCATCAGGAAGGAGGTTCTGCAGCATCCGGTCCCGTACCAGCAGACTGAGAGACAGCTTCTTCCATCAGGCCATCAGACTGCTGAACACTTCATAGACACCTCAGCTTCACTACGGGAACTGCAACACTATGCACTCCACACTGTATATAAATGCCACTTGTTTTGCACATATTCAACTCTGTATATTTTTATATATTTTATTTATTTTATTTTTTTTTTTACTATTTAATTTGTAAAAATGTGTACACACACACACACACACACACACACACACACACGTAGGATAATATTTAGTATACACATCCAGAAATGCATACACTATTATATATTGTACACATATTTATTAGTTTCAGATTAGCCATTCTTGTATTTTGCTCGTTTGTGTTGTTGTGTTTTGCATATCTCTGTTGCTTGTGGGGCTCGCACACAAGAATTTCACTCGCATGTGCTGTGCCAGTGTGCCTGCACATGTGATGTGACAATAAAAGTGATTTGATTTGATTTGGTCAATTAGTTACTGCTGTTACTTGTTTGAAGTCTGCTCCCTGGGGAGCATGTGTAGTTGGTGCATTGTATCATCCTACGGAGCCCCCCAGGGGACATGGGAGAAAAAAAAAATTAGGGAGAAAAAAAAAAAATTAAGACGGACTTTTGCGAGATCTCGCAAAAGTATTGCGAGCGCTCGCAAAAGTATTGCGAGATCTCGCAAAAGTATTGCGAGAGCTCGCAAAAGTATTGCGAGCGCTCGCAAAAGTATTGCGAGATCTCGCAAAAGTATTGCGAGCGCTCGCAAAAGTTGAATTCCAACAATGGCGGCAGCTACTTAGTTGTAATATTGCTCTTTCTGGGTCACAAAATACACTTTTAAGATATTTTGAGGCGTGAATGTAGTTGTGTAAACGTCAGATACCTGCTCGGTTTACAAGACATCACATATTTGCAAAAGTGCTCCGACGTTTTTGGAGATCTGACACCCACTAGCTCGAAGCTAACGGGAGGTCGAGACCTACTACAGCCGGGAGGAACACCGCTTTCCCGGCACATCGTGCCTCGACCTCCCGGTCGGCTTCGAGCTGGCGGCCACTAGCTCGAAGCTAACGGGAGATCGAGACCTACTACAGCCGGGAGGAACACAGCTTTCCCGGCACATCGTGCCTCGACCTCCCGGTCGGCTTCAAGCTGGCGGCCTCCGAAGAATGCGGCTAAAACTTTTGCGAGCTCTCGCAATACTTTTGCGAGAGCTCGCAAAAGTCCGTCTTAATTTTTTTTTTTTCTCCCTAATTTTTTTTTTTTCCTCCCTGATTTTTTTTTCTCCCATGTCCCCTGCAGGGCTCCGTATCATCCAAACAGCAGTGCATTCAGCGCAATTTCATCTATAGTGTTTTATCGTCCTTGTGCCAGTAGTTCCTTTTTCCTTGTTAAAGTTTACTTTGGATTTTTTAGGTCAATGTAGAGGGAAAGACACAGTACAACCCAACCCAACCCCAAAAAACCCAACATGATCTAAATAGCTGAAGTTAACTGAATTTTTTTTTTATTTGAAGGTAATCAGACCCACAAGGTTATGTTACAAACCCCTAATCATGTAGCTTCTCATCAGCCAGCAGCAAATTGCATTCCAGTCAAGTTCAGATGTGTTTACTGGGTGTTTTTGTGTGGTAAGACTGATTGATGTTTGCGTGTTTCTCTTTACTCTTCACCACATTCACATATTTCTCTTGACAGTCAGCACTCTGGGTTTAATAAATATCATTAAAGAGCAGAATGAATATCATAAATGTTAGAAATCTATAAATATCTGTAAATCAATGTCTGTCCTGTTTAAAAGTACAGCTCATAGTGTTTATATCTGACCTCCAGATAGCCTCATAGCTTATGCTTCACTTGTATTGAGCAAAGTTGTTGCAACTTTACAATTGATTTCAAGTCCCAAAACTGAGTTCCCCACCGGGAAGTAATTATACTCCACCCTCATACTTCTGTTGTTTGTGCAGGATGGACAACACTACATAACAGTAAAACTGTGTTACTTTAAACCTGTTTTATATATTGAGTTAAAGAAAAACTTCTATAAACATGTAAGAGTATTAAACTTTAAACTATTTTTAAAAAGCTGATCTAACTGCAAATAGTCTATAATGACTGATTCTTAACTTTTGCACTGTTAAAGAGGAAGTCTGTTTCTGTGTTGTGTAAAAAGCAGCGATCTGCTGTTTCTATGGTGATGGGGAGGTGTTGAAACCACACTTCAAAAATAGATTTAAGCACAGACACACCCTCTGTCACAGTCCTCCATTGTGTCATCTGTTCAGAGAATGGCCCTGAACACAAGTTAGACTGAAACACAGTTTTAATTCTTAGTCACACAGTTTAAAAAATGAGTGTTTTTACTTCCATATTTTTAAAAAAATATTTTCTGTTCTTTAAGTCACCAAATTACTGATATGCAATCTTAGAACATGTTTATGAATCATTTTTTTCTCAGAATTAACTACAGAAATTCCACAGAAATATTTCAGTTTCATTGATTGATCTCATCTTCCGGAGTGTCACATTGGGAATGTAAGACAGCAATATAAATATGCTCTCTCTTTCTAGTCCCTGTCAGGACTCTTGCTGCAGCATTTTGGATTAACTGAAGGATTTTCAAGGAGTTTTTAGGACATCCTGATAATAATGAATTACAGTAGTCCAGCCTGGAAGTAATAAATGCATGAACTAGTTTTGTTTCAGACCAGTGGCAGTTCAGTTCCTTTATCAGGAGAAAGAGGGTGGGGGGATTCTTCTTCTTTTTTCTTTATGCCTCAGAGCCATCACAGTCATCAGAGCACCAATCATAACAAAAACGACGATACCAGCTACCACTCCCAAATGTCTGTGTGGACCATCCTCCTTCCCTCCATCCTCTGTGTCTCCTCCTGTCTGACCTGCAGGTGAGAAACAGGTGTGAGGTGTCAGCTGTCAGGTAGGTGATGAGTGAAGAACAGAACAGAATCCATTTCCTCTTCAAACTGCTGTCAGACATTATCTACTGCACTCTGATCACATCACTCAGACCAGCTGCTTTCTACAAAGTCTCATCAACAACATCTTTAGAAACAAACATCAACAACCAGGAAGCAGCTTCACCTCTGATCACACACACACTCAACTCTACTCACTCACCTGGAGGATCAACAACAGTCAGGGTGGCGATTATGTTGGGATCAACAGCTCTCTTCTTGCGGTTTGTGAGGATACGACACTCGTATTTTCCACTATCAGCAGTTGTCACCTTCTTCACAGTCAAAGTCACATTTCCATCATTTATCTCCATTTCTACTCGGTTCTTAAAAAATGGATTCTGACTCTCTTGATCAAACTGTTTATTCCGGTACAAAATGACACATTCTGGGTCCAGGTCAGGTCTGCTCCACTCTACCACTTTGATGTTGTTTGCTGTTTTACATGGGAGGATGGCAGTGTCTCCAGAGTAAGCTGTGATTTTCTGGTCTGCAAGTGCATATGACACAAAACAAGCACAACCATTTACTTCTACAGAAACTAAAAAGTGATCACTGAGCTCTAGATCAGTTTCTACTTTGTACACTTGACACTGAAATTATTAATCCCTGCCAACCTCCAGGTCACTAGATAGTTCGCTGACACATAGACATTCACGTTCATGCAACTGTATCATTGAAAGCACAAAATATTCCAAATCAAATTAAGCCTGTCTGTAAGCCTGCACTTTAATCTTGTATAATTACCTTAAATTAAAAAAAGTATTTTCATTAAAGATCACGGGTGACCTGTATAATTGTTCTGTGGCCTTCACAGTTTCTGTCATTAACAATACTCTAATATCTTATTGCAGTAAAAGTAGGTTGACATATAAAACATGTTATGGCTGCTGTTAGACCTAGAGTCATAAATGTCAAACTGCAGTTTGACATTTATGACTCTACGACATTTTTAATCTAGTAACAAAATGTGTAGTGGAGCTGCATCAAATGTCAAATTTCATTGACATCCCTTTAAATGGAGTCTTTGAGCTTGAGGTGTTTTGTATTTAAATGGTAATAGTTGTTTTTTTTTTTTAAAAAATCAGTTAACAGTTAAAACTATTTTTAATAAACATAACAGCTCTATATTTCTCTCCTCCTACCCCCCACCACAGGGAAGGGCTAGCCCCTCCTCCATTCCTGAGTGACTTTTCTCCTAAGGGACCGTGGGGGAGGGAAAGGTTAGCGGCTAGCACACTTTTCTTCACCAGTTTCTTCTTATGTGTGGTTTGATCTCAAAACTCTCATTCACTTTGTGGCATAACAGAATTGGTTTGAGGGCAAGAAACAGTCTAACGTCCTTGACTGTTCTTGCCAGCCCAATCAAAAAACAACATGAAACAATATTCCACGGGGAGAGAGGATAGAATTAACATTCTTTTCAAAATCTCTTTTTTTTTTGTCCCGTTTGGATCTATAGCCATAAGAATTGTTGTCTTAAGGCCAATAAAGATGCCAAGCGGATTTATTTTACCAAGTGGATCATCATGGCCTTATCATATTGGTCCATTTGATTGACCTTTATTATAATTATGAATTTATTTTATTTTCAGTTGCTACAAACGGGACAGACATGACTGTGGGATAGGACAGGGGGAAAGAATGAAAGAAAGAGAGGGAGAGAAAGAAAACCAAAGGGAAGAAGAAAACAAACAAACAAAAAAAAAAATCTCACCTGCAGATGAAAACCCCAAGGCGATGACAAATGGTAAAGTAAACCACCGAGATGTTACAGTGGACCCTCCCATCCCTGGTTGTGCAGACAGTCGCAAACTGATGTTACAATGCTAGTTCACCTCTGAGTGTGACTGGTTTCACATCGCCAGTTTTATCACAGGGTACCTCCCTCTCTGAGACTGACGGGTATTTTTTTTTTGTAAACAAACGACCTCATTGGTCAATGTCTACGTTTAAAAAATAAATAGATGTGGCGATTTCTACTGTGAATAATGTGCTCGGCTTCCAAGAACATATTTTTCTCAGACTCAGACAGTTACTCTGCCTCAGTGTAAAGTATGATTAGGTTTATTTTCAATTATTTATCAACAATTCAGTTTGCTTAATACTGTCACGGGGTGGAAATGGACAAGTTAACTTGTCACGGATTACCGGGGCAAGCCGTGTGGAATGTAGAAAAGGACCCAAAGGGCAGCAGCTCTGGAGCAGGTGAGTGTTTATTTAACAAAAGAAAATACAAACAGCAATGGCGTGGGTGAAGGTGAAACAGGAAAACCTAAACTGGGTAAAACTAACAAAACAAACCAGAAACGAAGATGCAGAGGTCCGGGGAAATACATACGGAGAGACGCAGGGAGACCGAGGGGAAACAACACAGACAAACCAGCAATTACTAAGACAGAAAATACAACTTAAATATACTCAGAGAACACAGGGAGATTACACACAGGTGGGAGACACAGCTGGGAGTGATAAACATGACGAGACTAGGGAGGCAAACTGAAAACACTCACATAAGACGCAGACCTTCACAATAAAACAGGAACTTGCACATGAAAGGACACAAACTAAGAAACGCGGACTGGATACCGGAACACACGGGCAGAACAGAGTAAACACTAACCAGAGGAAGAACAGAACCAAAATCGCGAAGAGAAAACACAAAACGCTGGGTCAAAAGGACCCAGGATCATGACATAACTAGGTTTTTATCTTGCATGAGTTGCTGTGTTTTATTGTTGTTAATATTTTAATATTGTATAGTGTTTTATTCTTGTTTTATTGCATGCTTTTATTGTATTTATCGTTTACTTGTCCCGGAAATACTCTATGGCTGTGTCCCAATTCAGGGTCTGCAGCCTTAAAGGCCGCAGCCTCAACGATCCTCAAGGGCCACGTACTTAAAGACCGCTAAGGCCGGAAGTGCGAGGCTTGTGAAATGGGACGGTCTATCCTACGTCGCGCTGTTCAGGTTGCCTAGCAACCATGATACCAACCACGAGAAACATTACATACAGCATTGTGTGACAGAAATGAAGGAGAAAAATGTTTTGTTGGTCATTCATTTTTGTTCTGACATCACTTTGATTAGTTGAGGCTGAGACCATGGGACTGTAAAACATGATTGTTGGGCGTCATTTCTATATTGAGCAATCTTTTAAGATTAGTTAGTAAATAACAATTAGCTAATGTTGTTCATGAGACTAAAATCATCTCACTGCGGTAATGTAAATATAATATGGCCAATATTATAGTATTGTCAGATTATTATGATATATATATATATATATATATATATATATATATATATAGATAGATAGATAGATAGATAGATAGATAGATAGATAGATAGATAGATAGATAGATAGATAGATAGATAGATAACATTAGTGAGCTTGAACTCTGGGTCAAAGATTCAAGTTGCAGTTATTTATATTTCCTATCACTGTAAATCTTCACTCAAAAGCAAGTATCTGTGACAGTATAGGTGTATCATATATAAGAGACAAATATTGTTCATTTAATATGTTGGCATTATTACATTTGGCTCAATGCTTACATATATGTGTAAAAACAAAATGTACAAGCAGTGAAAACTGTGTCTGATAGAATGAAGAGTAGACTGATATATTAAATATTCCTTTATTGGGTGAGAAAATCAGACCTTATCATAACTGCTTTAAGTCATACAGAATAGATATCAGAGCCTTAAACAGGTTGACTTCTGCTAAATGGGTCAAACTGGGCAGAAAGTATACAAACACATAACATCCTTATAGAATATGATGTAACACTATTGTAACCAACTTTAAGATATAAAGGTGAATTACAGTGCAATAGTTACTCGGGCTCGTAATAAGACCCTGGCCAGAATCAGAAGACACCAAATTCGTATGGAGCCAAAGTATTGAGCAGCAATAATGATCTGGACACAAGGTTAACTTTTGAGTAAATGGTAAATGGCCTGTATTTATATAGCGCTTTACTAGTCCCTAAGGACCCCAAAGCGCTTTACATATCCAGTCATCCACCCATTCACACACTGGTGATGGCAAGCTACATTGTAGCCACAGCCACCCTGGGGCGCACTGACAGAGGCGAGGCTGCCGGACACTGGCGCCACCGGGCCCTCTGACCACCACCAGTAGGCAACGGGTGAAGTGTCTTGCCCAAGGACACAACAACCGAGACTGTCCAAGCTGGGGCTCGAACCGGCAACCTTCCGATTACAAGGCGAACTCCCAACTCTTGAGCCACGATAGCCACTCTTGTATTGTTACAAAGTATAACAGGTATTCGACCAATTTATACAGATAAAGTATAAAATAAAATAAATAGTGTGCACACTCAAACAAAATAAAAGTACTTGTTGGGGCCCTTTAAGAATTTAGAGTTAAGCTGGCGATAGCCAACTTCAAAGGTCCTTGTGAGTGTAACTGGAATGTATGAGTGTGTGGTGTGTATCTTCTTTGGGGTAGATCGTCCTCAAAGTGGTTGGCTCGCCATCTATCACGACCGGAATATCGTCCTGGTCCTTGGACTTTTCCGTCCTCTCCAAAAAACCTGACCTATAATCCAGGTCATAAAATGTACATTCTAATCAGTCTTTCCCAGATGCATTGTTTAAGGTTAAAATACAAAATCAAAATATTGCATCACCTCACATTCATTGCTTCAAAATCTTAAATCTTATCAAATCTCACAGTTCTGTTGTACAACATTCAATTTTCAAGCATATCAAATATGAGAACTAAACATCTAAGTTGCTCAAATATTTCTCTATTCATGTAAACATTAATTAAACAATGCTTATGGTAAGTAACCATTGACATTCAAAATACAATACACCATAACAAATTCAGAACTATGTGCAAATAAGCAACAAAATATACATGCGAGTTCAGTTCAGAGGCATTAAAGCGGTGTGCTTAATTTCTCCACACTATAGGCCTATTCGTGAGAGAGAAATGCACTAAAAATTACCCTCTAGCTTACTTTAAACTCACAGTGAACTGACAAAAATTAGCTTTAGAGCAGCTAAGAACATGTTGCTCACCGTTGCTCTGTTTCACAAAAGCCCAACACACACTGGCGTTGGAATTGCAGCAGCTCTCCGGATGAAAGGTGAGTGAGTTGGAGGTGGTGTGTCCCCATATTCGATCTGAGAAATAACATGCTTTATACACTGATCGGTTCTTTGCTCATCTGCCAGCTCTGCCTCAGTTAGATGGGGAATGGTTGGCAGACCTCCAAACTGTTCCTCTTGCCCATAGCTATCAGGTACAGCACTAGGAGACATAGCAAGCACCTCCACCAAGGCAACACAATCTGCATCTGCCTCTCTTTCATTGTCAGGACTGACGCTGTAGGTGAACTGCCTCTCACAGATTGCTTTCACCACAGAGTGATTTACGGCATTGATGTTGTCTGGATCACAAAGGTGATCTTGAGTGAACTGTTGTATGCGTTCAATCTCTTTTTGTGATTTTAGATCGTCCGCTAGCCCTCCGTGTGGTCTGCGTGATAATCCATCCGCATCTCCATTCTGCTTCCCTGGACGATAGAGGAGTTTGAAAGAGAATGTGGACAGTGCTGCTAGCCACCTATAGCTAGTTGCGTCAAGTTTTGCTGAAGTCAGACATTCAAAATACAATACACCATAACAAATTCAGAACTATGTGCAAATAAGCAACAAAATATACATGCGAGTTCAGTTCAGAGGCATTAAAGCGGTGTGCTTAATTTCTCCACACTATAGGCCTATTCGTGAGAGAGAAATGCACTAAAAATTACCCTCTAGCTTACTTTAAACTCACAGTGAACTGACAAAAATTAGCTTTAGAGCAGCTAAGAACATGTTGCTCACCGTTGCTCTGTTTCACAAAAGCCCAACACACACTGGCGTTGGAATTGCAGCAGCTCTCCGGATGAAAGGTGAGTGGTTAGCCTGTGAGACACCGAGCTAGCATTAGCATGATCGCGACGGTAAGTCTCTACAAGTTTTTTTTTCCATCAGAATAACATTCGTCTTACCGACGTTGCCTCTCTCCTTCATCCAGCCACTCAACTCCGGACTTCCAGCAGGTAAGTAGACTGGCTTTCCTTCCTCTCAATTCTGAGTTTTTCCTCTCTTTTGTCCGTGGATTTCTCGGTTTGAGTAGCAGATGCCTCCACTCCTCTTGCTGAGATGAGAAAAACCCGGGAGCACCATGCACCTTCACCTCACTTCCTGGCTGACAGGGTCAATGCGGCCTGGGTAGGCTCTGATTGGTCGCTGAGCAAGGTGCATTCAATGGTCATAGGAAATATGACGTTTTGTTGATGTGGACAGTTAATATAAAGAGAATAAATATGTTTTTTCATCTGGGCTACACCCTCCCCTCCTGAACTCATGCACGACCCTGTGCATGGTAGACAGTTAAATGGTGATTATTTGACGGGTCAAGGAAGAGGGCGAAACAGGCTCTTCACCATCACTGATGACATTGGCCCAAGCTGAAGACAGTCCTTGCAAGAATGATTTTGCTGCAGTGATCAGAGGATTGCCTAGCTCCGTATAGTCAAGCCGTCGTGGCGGACGACGGTTTCTCTCAGATCTCCTTACAGAATCATTTGTATCCATGGTTTCCCCTGTATCCACTGGGACTATCTCCTCCATTCTCTCCTCAGGATTCGCACCTCTGGTGCCAGCCTCCTGAAATGGAAGTTGCCTTTCGTGGACGTTTGGGTCATCAACAGGTGAGTCATTTTCAGTTAAGGTTATTTCACCCACTTGTTCGGTCGGTGTGACTCCATTGGTAGATAAGTACTCAGTATCATCTGTAGTACTGTTAGGCATATCAGGTATGTTGCCAAAATCAGATTGGCTGTCAAAAACAGGTGGATTGTCAATATCAGGAACATTTACAGGACTCTCACTCACTGTGTGGACAGGGGAACTCAACCAAACAGGAATGAGCAAATCATCTTCTTCGTCTGAGGAGTTCTCTTCCTCTAGCGCTGGATTTGCACGGGTTCTTGGCCTGCGTGACACTGGCTTCTGTACATGCTCACTGCTTTCCTCCACAGGTAGGTAGCCACATGGTAGCAACAAATCCCGGTGTAGTGTTCTTAGGGGACCATCTTTGTTTTCAGGCTTAACTGTATATACTGGGAGGTTGCCTGCCCTTCTCACCACTACATGCACAGTGTGTTCCCACTTGTCTGAAATCTTATGTTTGCCCCGGATACGGACATTCCTGACCAATACCCGATCTCCAGCTTCCAAGTCTGAGGCAGTTACATGTCTGTCAAACCTCATTTTGTTCTTGTGAGCTATCTTTGCAGCCTTGTCCATAGCTAACTTGTAGCTTTCTTTGAGACGTGACTTGAGTTTTTGCACATACTCAGAGTGAGATGAGTGTTGTTCCTCTTGCACTGGCAGGTTGAATGCAAGGTCAACTGGCAACCGAGGTTGGCGTCCGAACATCAGTTCGTACGGGGTGAAACCAGTCACTTCATTCCTGGTACAGTTATAAGCGTGAACCAGGGGTCTTACATGGTCACGCCAACAGGACTTATCTTGATCACGAAGGGTGCCCAACATATCAAGCAAGGTACGATTAAATCGTTCCACAGGATTGCCCCTAGGATGGTATGGGGTTGTCCTCACCTTGTGGATACCAGCCACCTGACAGAGTTCCTTGATTGTGCGGGACTCGAAGTCTGGACCCTGGTCACTATGCAATTTTTCTGGGATGCCATAGTGTACCATAAAGTTCTCCCACAGACACCTTGCCACTGTGCGAGCCTTTTGATTAGGTGTTGGGATAGCAACTGCAAACTTAGTGAAGTGGTCCGTGATCACCAATATATCCTTAGTTCCGCTCTTGTCAGCTTCCAGGGACAAGAAGTCCATGCACAAGAGTTCAAGAGGTCGTGTCGTATTAATGTTGACCAAGGGGGCCGCTCTTTCAGGCCGTGCCTTCCTCCGCACGCACCTGCCACACGTCCTCACTTTCCTTTCCACGTCCAAAGCCATCCTTGGCCAATAAAATCTTGCCCTTACAAGGTCCAGTGTACGATCGACTCCCATGTGACCCATATGGTCATGCAGCATGGTGAGAACTGTGTTGCGAAGCTCAGCTGGAAGTACAAGCTGGTAGGTTTTCTGGGACCCCTCTTGGCGTCGCCGGTACAAGACATTGTTGCGGAGCTCAAGACGGTTAAGCTCTCGGAGGAGCAGTGGAAGCTCTTGGAGCTGTGTGCGCACGGTTGGAGGTGGTGTGTCCCCATATTCGATCTGAGAAATAACATGCTTTATACACTGATCGGTTCTTTGCTCATCTGCCAGCTCTGCCTCAGTTAGATGGGGAATGGTTGGCAGACCTCCAAACTGTTCCTCTTGCCCATAGCTATCAGGTACAGCACTAGGAGACATAGCAAGCACCTCCACCAAGGCAACACAATCTGCATCTGCCTCTCTTTCATTGTCAGGACTGACGCTGTAGGTGAACTGCCTCTCACAGATTGCTTTCACCACAGAGTGATTTACGGCATTGATGTTGTCTGGATCACAAAGGTGATCTTGAGTGAACTGTTGTATGCGTTCAATCTCTTTTTGTGATTTTAGATCGTCCGCTAGCCCTCCGTGTGGTCTGCGTGATAATCCATCCGCATCTCCATTCTGCTTCCCTGGACGATAGAGGAGTTTGAAAGAGAATGTGGACAGTGCTGCTAGCCACCTATAGCTAGTTGCGTCAAGTTTTGCTGAAGTCAGAATGTAAGTCAGCGGATTACTATCCGTTACAACGGTGAAGTGGTTGCCGTAGAGATAGTCGCTGAACTTTTCTGTAACTGACCACTTGAGCGCCAGAAACTCCAACTTGTGCGCTGGATAGCGATTTTCGCTCCGTGACAGCCCTCTACTTGCATAGCCTATGACTCTAAGTTGTCCCTCTTGCTCCTGATACAATACAGCACCAAGCCCGGTGGTACTGGCGTCGGTGTGCAGTACATAGGGTTTCTGGGGGTCAGCGAAGGCAAGTACAGGGGCAGTGGTGAGACTTTGGATGACTGACTCGAAGGCTTGCTGGCAAGCTGGCGTCCAGCGACTTCCGAAAGGGTCTTTTGGGTCATGGTACTGATGTGCACTTTGTCTTGTGTTTACTTTTGATTTCTTGTGGCTAGGTGGGTACCCCGAAGTTAAGTTGTGGAGAGGTTTCACAATGCTGGAATACCCCTTAACGAACCTTCTATAATACCCAGCAAAACCAAGAAACGACTTTAACTCTCGCAGGGTCTGTGGGACAGGCCATGTTTTAAGGGCCGAAATCTTCTCAGGGTCAGTCCGAACTCCATTTCTGGAGACCACATGTCCCAGATAACGGACTGAAGTCTGGAAGAAGACACATTTCTCTGGTGACAGCTTTAACCCAAACTCTTTTAGATGAGTGAGTACTTTCATGAGTCTTTCTTCGTGTTCCTCAAGGGTTCGGGAGAATACTATCACGTCATCAAGAAAGACCAATGCATCCTTCAAATGCATATCCCCCATGCACCGCTCCATTAACCGCTGGAACGTGCTGGGGGCGTTCGTTACACCCTGAGGCATTCTGTTGAACTCCCAGAAGCCGAGAGGGCACACGAAGGCCGTCTTCGGTTTGTCTGCTTCTTCGACCTCGATCTGGTAGTACCCTGATTTTAGATCAAGAACAGAGAACCACTGTGAACCATTGAGGGCTGAGAACGTGTCCTCTAGCTTCGGAAGGCTGTACGCATCTTTTATAGTTTGGAGGTTTAGACGCCTATAATCGATGCACAACCGGACTTGGCCGTTCTTTTTCCGGACTACCACTATGGGTGACGCAAATGGGGACTCTGACTCTCTAATAACTCCTGCATCAAGGAGTTCCTGAATGTGCTTCCGGACAGCATCAATGTCCCGTGGGTGGATTGGCCGGGCACGTAGTTTGAAAGGCGAGTCATCCGAAAGTTTTATATGATGTCGCACCTGGTCCGTCCGGCCAAAATCCAGGTCGTGCTGTGCAAACACCTCAGGCATGCCGCTGAGCTGCTGAGTGATGCGCTGTTTCCATTCCAGTGGAACTGGGGAGTCACCAGAATTGAAGGTTATGGTGGGCTCTTGGAAAGACGGAGTCTCTGGAGTTCTTTGGGGTGATTCTGACTGTTTGGTCTTGTTGTGTTCCTTTAATAAGATGGTCTGATAAGCACTAACCTCTGCAATAGTACACTTGGCAGGGATGACAATGTCGTGATCAGACTCGTTGCTTATAACAACTGGCAACTTGTGGGGCCGCCGCTGGGGAAAGTCAACCAGACTGGCTTTAAGTAGCAGGCCACCGGGCAAGGGGGACGATGACGGGTACTCAATGACAACTGATTTTTCATCCTGAAGGCCCTTGCCAAGGGCAACTCCCTCCACCACTACAGTTGAACCAGCTGGAATGACTTGAGGCATCTTGCCTGGTAGCTTCACTACCCCCTGATGGGTGTCACTTGTCTGCTTCCGTCTCAACTCAATGATTTTGAAGACTACTTTGTAGCCATGTGGGAGGGGTTGACGATTGGCTAAGTCAGTCTTTGAGTAGATGTCGAACAGTACATCTAGGGTGTTTGTGCCTATGAGCATGAGGGATTGTGAAGTGTCAGGGACGAGTAAAGCAAGTGTGTTTACATCTACTGGAACACCTGTAAAGTCCTTTGGAAAAGTTATGGTCATTTCTATATAACCAAAGTAAGGCACTAGCTGGCCATTAGCACCTTCCACTTCTAGGAGGTCATGTAGTGGCTTGATCTTTTGCTCTGAAAGGTGCTGCTGGTAAAATGACTCAGGAACAGTGGTAACTTGGGAGCCTGAGTCAAGAAGACAGTTGACTTCTTCACCTCTCACAGTCACTTGAGCTGTACTTCTGGCACCAATCAACTGTTTAGGGAGTTGGAAAGATTGGTTCTGCTCTGAATGGTTTAAGCCAGACCATGTTTGTGCTTTGACAGTCTTTGCTGGGGTACTTACTTTGTTAACCTCAGCTGTGATTTTGTCGCCATTGTTTACGTCTGAGGGACGTTGTTGACTCTCCTCAGCTCCTGTCTGTCCCACAACAGGAACTGTTAGATGTTTAAAGGCGAATCTGTACAATCTCGCGCTTCCCACTGGCGTTGTTTCTCCTCCAACTGCTTCCTTTTTCCTGCTACTAGGTTGGGGTTAGTGGGGTCAACACAGCATGAAGCGATATGCCCATCTTCACCGCAGTTGAAACAATACCAGGGCTTAGGTCTGCCAGTTTGCCTCTTTGAAGTCTGTCTTTGCATACATCCATCTATACCATGTGGCTTTGACATCTTACTCTGCGGCTTCCCTGCAGGTCCCTTACTGTTTGCAAACTTTGTTTTTTTCTGTGACATGAATGTAGTTAGTTGACTTTGCAGACTCGCCACCTGTTTTCGCAGATCCTCAATAGCAGCAATGCTACTTTCATGTTTCTCCTCTGGTTCACAAACATGTGCGCCCTGGAACTGTAACTGAGTTCTCTGCTTTGTGCTGCCAATGTGTTTTCTCATACGACTTGTTTTTGCTTGCTGTCGATCTTCCTCAGAGCGAATCATTAACAACAGGTCTGAGAATTGGGGTGGGCTGCTCTTCTTTTGCTCAAGTTGCAGGGTGCTGAGTAGGTCGTTGTCCCAACATCCCCTGCAGAACTGTTTAAGTAGATGTTTGTCCACTTCTTCACATGCGACTCCCCCCCCCTCTTCGTGGCTCTGTTTAATGCTAGCTGTAGCCGGTGAAGGTAAGTGGATGACTTCTCACCTGGATCTTGAAGGGTGTTCAGGAATTGAGCGAAAAGTTCCTCGCCATCTTCTACAGTGCCGAAGGCTGAATCTAGAAGCTGCAAATAAGTCACAGGTGGTGACTCAGGCCGCAAACTCTTAACTATATCAGCTGCTGGTGGGAGCAGGCTCTCATGGATCTTTCTGGATATTTGCAGGGGGGACATGCTGGGATCATTTTGGAGCAGTTCAATTTGTGTGCGCCATGTGTCATAATCAGTTTCGTTGTTAGGTCTGGGAAACTTACCGGAGAAGGAACGGAGTCTCACCTGGGATTGGATGTGTGGGACAACATCTTGCCTTCGTACGATATGCTCTACCACGACCTTCTGAATGTCAGGTGGGTTCAAGTCACTTACTGAAAGGGACGCTGCTCTCCTTCCATTAGTGAGGGGAACATCATCAGTGGTACCAGTATTACTTGGTGTAACACTGTCGCTCTTTAGGAGCGGACGGAGATACAACAGTGGTCTCGACATACGTGGGAGAAGATTCTTCAGTGGTAGGTCGCATGGCTTCAACATCCTCCCCAATCTGACACATCATCTCCTTCAGCACCTCACCGTAGTCTTTGCCACTCAGCTTGGCTAGTTCCTTGAGTTCAGCCAAGTAGGTCTTTGTAACATTACTCCCAACTGTGGTAGGGTACATGCTACTGAGTGTTTTAATTTCATAAACAACGCTGGGATCAGCTTGTGCTGTGTATGTGTATGGCAAACGGGGTTCTAAACCTTCTAAGGCTGAACTGCTAGAGTATTCTACGATCAGGTTTTGGTAGAAGTTGGACAGTGAATCATCAACAAAAAGGACTCTTGTGATTTTACCATACTGTTTCAGAAAGTCAATGACCTGTTCATCTTTCTCAGATACCTGTGTTGTCCCAGCGACAACAACCGCATTAGGTATTTTGACACCAGACTTTTGTATGAAATCCATGCTGGTAATTGCCTCAATATTGATGCTCAAATCAAATGGCTCCTGGCTGGCTCGCCACTTCTGTAACCAACTTTAAGATATAAAGGTGAATTACAGTGCAATAGTTACTCGGGCTCGTAATAAGACCCTGGCCAGAATCAGAAGACACCAAATTCGTATGGAGCCAAAGTATTGAGCAGCAATAATGATCTGGACACAAGGTTAACTTTTGAGTAGCCACTCTTGTATTGTTACAAAGCATAACAGGTATTCGACCAATTTATACAGATAAAGTATAAAATAAAATAAATAGTGTGCACACTCAAACAAAATAAAAGTACTCGTTGGGGCCCTTTAAGAATTTAGAGTTAAGCTGGCGATAGCCAACTTCAAAGGTCCTTGTGAGTGTAACTGGAATGTATGAGTGTGTGGTGTGTATCTTCTTTGGGGTAGATCGTCCTCAAAGTGGTTGGCTCGCCATCTATCACGACCGGAATATCGTCCTCTCCAAAAAACCTGACCTATAATCCAGGTCATAAAATGTACATTCTAATCAGTCTTTCCCAGATGCATTGTTTAAGGTTAAAATACAAAATCAAAATATTGCATCACCTCACATTCATTGCTTCAAAATCTTAAATCTTATCAAATCTCACAGTTCTGTTGTACAACATTCAATTTTCAAGCATATCAAATATGAGAACTAAACATCTAAGTTGCTCAAATATTTCTCTATTCATGTAAACATTAATTAAACAATGCTTATGGTAAGTAACCATTGACATTCAAAATACAATACACCATAACAAATTCAGAACTATGTGCAAATAAGCAACAAAATATACATGCGAGTTCAGTTCAGAGGCATTAAAGCGGTGTGCTTAATTTCTCCACACTATAGGCCTATTCGTGAGAGAGAAATGCACTAAAAATTACCCTCTAGCTTACTTTAAACTCACAGTGAACTGACAAAAATTAGCTTTAGAGCAGCTAAGAACATGTTGCTCACCGTTGCTCTGTTTCACAAAAGCCCAACACACACTGGCGTTGGAATTGCAGCAGCTCTCCGGATGAAAGGTGAGTGGTTAGCCTGTGAGACACCGAGCTAGCATTAGCATGATCGCGACGGTAAGTCTCTACAAGTTTTTTTTTCCATCAGAATAACATTCGTCTTACCGACGTTGCCTCTCTCCTTCATCCAGCCACTCAACTCCGGACTTCCAGCAGGTAAGTAGACTGGCTTTCCTTCCTCTCAATTCTGAGTTTTTCCTCTCTTTTGTCCGTGGATTTCTCGGTTTGAGTAGCAGATGCCTCCACTCCTCTTGCTGAGATGAGAAAAACCCGGGAGCACCATGCACCTTCACCTCACTTCCTGGCTGACAGGGTCAATGCGGCCTGGGTAGGCTCTGATTGGTCGCTGAGCGAGGTGCATTCAATGCTCATAGGAAATATGATGTTTTGTTGATGTGGACAGTTAATATAAAGAGAATAAATATGTTTTTTCATCTGGGCTACACTATAGATCAACTTACCTCAGAATATATAAAGCATATAAACAATTACAGCAATATGATGCAACAAACACAGCAGTACTACTAATCCAAAATACTCAAAGCTTCATAGAACTGAAACAAACATTTATTTTTAGCTCCATTCTGCTGCTGATACATACTTTAGGTTTCTGAATATTAAACTTGTTTCTGCCTATCATAGTGTGTAACTTGAAGGCCCTGAGTACTTTCTCCCACACTGAAAACACTGGAATGATAAAATTATTTGAACATTACCTAATAAGACTGATTCAGGACAGACAATTAGTTTCCTAGCAGTCCTTCACAAACAGGGAACAGTCTGTCTATTCTCTCCATCTGTCAGCTGCTGCTGGCTCTTCCTCCTCCTCTTCCTCACACACTGCTGACTTTGTCCTGGTGGATCATCAGGGGTGCAAAGTCTCACAGATGATGTGCAGCAGTGGGTCCCTCAGTCTGTCCTCACTCTGGACACTTGCAGTTGTCACACATGGAAATCAAATGTATGATAAGCTGCAGGATTCAAACACAAGTGTAACTTATAAACACATGTTCATACTTTTATTCCACAATCAGAGAGAAAGAAACAGAGAGAGAGTGCAGGACAGACAGAGAGGTGACAGTCTCAGGTGTAGACACCAGTGTTGGTCAAGTTAAAAAGTAATCAGTTACTAATTACTGATTACTTCCCCCAAAAAGTAATCCCGTTACTTTACTGATTACTTATTTTCAAAAGTAATTAATTACTTAATTACTTAGTTACTTTTTTAAAAAACACGATTTACAACCTGAATAGGTGATAAAGCGATAGCTCATTCAGCCCAATTCTACTTTTTCTACATAATCCATCATACAAAATGTGATCAAATGGAAAAGTCTCTTTTTAAAACTTGTTTTATTAGTTTTAATCTTTTAACTTTATGCATCAAGCAAAAATTTAATTATATGCAACATTCTCTGACTGGAAGAAATTTGTTTAATATTTAAACCTTTTTTCTGCACATTCCAGCACATAAAATATATATATTTTTTTGTGTTTACACTCACTCTTTCAAATAGATGCAAGTAAAACACAGCAGAAAATAAATAAAATCAAAGACTAGCGGTCCTTTTGCTCTATTTTCACCTGTAAAGCAGGAGTGGCGAAGGCAGAGGTTTACCCTGGTGCAGGTGTGCCGCGGCAGTCAGTGGAAGAATCTGCGAGTTTCTCTGTGCGCACTCTGTGCTTGCTTGGAAGTTTAGGGGTAGAGCAGTGCGATATGGCCAAAAATATTTATCACGATATATATTTGAAAATTTGCAATAACGATATAACTGACGATATAATTGATACGAGACAAAATACAACTCCACAACATTACTAGCGCAAAAAGACAACCTTCCATTTATTTTCACGTAAACAAGAAGCTGGTTTTTATGTACATTAAAGCTTTATAAAAATGTAACAGTGCAAATTCAAATTCATTGCTGAAAGTTTAACCAAAAGGCATTTCCAGTAGAAATGGGCTGACATACCGTGAGCATAACCATGTATAATATCCACTGAAGTTAAAAAGAGGTGCTTTGCAACATTAAACTGCAGTGTGCAGTACGCATTTTTTGGACCATAAGGTGCACGGGATTATAAGGCACATTAAGCGAAACAAAGCAGTCAGATAAATCAAACTCATTCTTCTTGCTTCCTCCACTTCTGTACCATTGATTCATTAATGTTGAATTCTCTGGCAGCTGCTCTATTCCCATGTTGCAGTATACGAATGACTAACCTCGTATTGTGGATGGATTATCTCAGTTGTTCTCCTGACTGAAGTTTGGTCCATTTACAGCATCCTGCCATGCGATTGCATTTGACTCTAACCATGAGGAAACTTCACGTTAACTTTTATAAGTGGAAAAGTGTTAGTGTTTGTCCTCCAGCTTCACTGTTTATGTTATGCTAACATAGCTGTGTCGCTAGCGCTCACGTAGCACATCATTATATACCACCTAGCCCAACTTCAGTAACCCTACAAACGTCACTGCTGTTTAGTTTCCTGTCTTCATTTATGTTGGAAGTGACAGCAGAGCTGTACGTTTGAATTTTTTCAGAAATCTCTCAGTCAGAACATGCAATATCATGCTTAGATAACTAGCGAAACTAGCGAGCTAACTTCCGCTAGCTTCCTGCTAACTTCTAACTCCGTTAAATATAATAACTTTTGTTTTCATGGATGCCTGGAAGTTAAACTTTATAGTTAAACCTGGTAAAGTACCAATGCTGATCGTTTTATTAAAGATGAAAGAATTTAGACAGTTTTTAACTCTCAGTGATGCTGCAGTGTTGTTTGAGCTGAAGTATACAGAGTTTAGGACCCAGATTACTCCCAGATTTAAGAGCATCTTAGTCCGACAAATATGACAATAACAACGGCCGCTTGCATGTTCTGCAAAAAAATGTGCTTTGTTGTGTATCTGACGGACAAACCCCAAACCAGTTCCACATCACGGAAGTTGCACCATTTTTACAAACCAATTCTGGTTCATCCGTTTCACTCAACAATCGGCCATGTGCGTATGAAAACAAAGGCACTGCGCATGCGCGTTTTACTCTCATTCTATCGCGATATTTCATTTTCCTATCGTTGCCTAACATTATACCTGTATTACCGTGAACGGTATAATATGGCCCAGCCCTATTTAGGGTTTTTTTTCGCTGTAAAAATAAGTTTTCTTCCCACTCACAACGGACGCTAATGTTTTTGTCACTTTTTTTTTCTTTATTCAAATCAGGCAACAAAGTATATATCTCATTTACATTGACATAGTTTTTTTTTCTTTTTTCCCCTTTTCCCTTCCCGTCCCCTCTTTTTCCCCTTCTCTTCCTTCCTCTCCCCATCCTTTTTACATAAAATATAATTACCATTATATAAACAATCATATCTATGTCTATACATACACATTTATTATCCTAAATAAGTTTTTGTCACTTTTTATGGAATCAAACTTAAAGTAAGGTCAGTACTTCCACGCTTTAAACGCTGCACGCTCATACTCTCTCCCGCACTCGATATATGATCCATTGTTGATCTGCACACAGCTGTTGTCACAAACGACGCACTTGCTTACATCACTGTCATGAGACATTCTCGCAAAAAATCACGGTTTTAGTAACGCAGCGTTCCTACGGGAAAGTAACGGTAATCTAATTACCGTTTTTGCAATAGTAATCCCTTACTTTACTCGTTACTTGAAAAAAGTAATCGGATTACAGTAACGCGTTACTGCCCATCTCTGGTAGACACTGCTACACAACAGCACAAGAGAAGGAGGATTTAGTGTTTGTGTTATTACGAGTGCTAAACAAGAAGAGTTCCCAAATAGTCCAGTGGACACATGTGTGACTCCTGTGATTAAAGCATCTTACTTTCAGCTTAACGAGTGAACCGTCAGCTCGTTAAACACACGTTAAAGTCCATTTAGCTCGACACCACTGAACAGAGGCAGCAATATAACATAGCTAACATTAACAGCGCGGTGAATCCTGCTTGTGCCGTGATATTCCGAGCAGCATCACTAACTTTCAGCTTGTTGTGTTTGTGGATATATGACTGACTTTAATTATCCAAAAAATCATCACATTCTCTGTAAGATTAAAGTCGACTATTGAACAGCGTATATCTGTTAGGATGTTAAGAATAATAAGTATCTCTTAAAATGTTTCCAATAATGAAACATTTCAATATAATGTAGACAAAAACTAAACATAAAAAGATTGTTACGGATCAGGACTCCCCGATCCTTACTGCGCATGTGCAAAGTCGGACCGTACAAATCGGGTCTACCCGATCCGTACCATGCATGTGGAGGGGTTTTCTTCTTCTTCTGTTCGTTTAATGGCAGTTTACACCCCAGTGTACGAGGATACTGCCACCTGCTGACCGAGCGAATGAACCCTGTTATAAACTGAATTAGCGTCATTACAAACGTGTGTTAAATTTGATTTAGTGATAGTCAAGTGTGTTTATGCTTGTCTGTGTGGAGAGGATTGTTGGAATACTGATGATGATGTCCGCTATCACTGTCAATTGTCAGTAAACACTTCATCTGGTTGAGGAATCTTCACGTGACATATTACAAAGTCTGTATTATTAACTCTGTCATTAGGCGCCATTCTTCTTATTTTACGGCGCTGTTGTTCACGCTCTCTGTTGAGAAGAAAAGCATGAATTTGTTTGTAAACCGATTATCCATTGTTTAAATGTCGATGTAGTCGAAAAGGAGGCAGAGCTGTTGAGAAATGCTAGGAGCTAACTGGGCGCTAACCGCATCATTCAAATATATTGAATGTCGCAATATTGGCAAAGAGAGGAAGTGACGTAACATTTGCGCATGTGGGGTACCGATCGGGTTTCCGGTACGGATCGGGTAGTGAATGTCGCTACACGGGGGGGGGGGGGGGGGGGGGGGGTGCCAAGATGGCGGAGTGAGTAGACGCTCTCTACCGAGTTCTGCGCAGAAAGTTCGTGAACAACAGTAAAACCTCAACTTTATGCTGCTAACACTAACAATTCACTAAAAAAAGAGAAGATACAGCAATCATAGGGCAAGAAGCAGCAGAATGCCGAATCAGAAAGGAGCGAAAAGGGGACTGGAAAGTTCCAAGTCTAAGATAGCGCCTGAGAATGCTAACGAGGAGAGTGCTACGCCCAGCAACGTGCTAATGGATAGCTTCCATAAGTACGCAGCTGCTACGGTGGCACTCATGTTAGCCGAAGAAGAAATGGATGAGTTCCCACCTCTCCCTATTACACCTCTCAAATCGCCAGCTCCGAAGAAGGTGATGTACGAACGCAGCAACTCTGACCCAGTTAGTAGTAATATACCTGTACTTTTTTTAGTGCTATTTAGGAGCAAATAGTTTTCAAACAGAGGGCCGCAAATAACAGGTATCCCTTTAGAAATAAACAGTGATACTCCTAAAAACCATGTATTCCCACACAGCATTTAATTTAGCTAGTTTAGGAAGATTTCACTTTTCTTTTTTTTTCTTTTTTCTTTTTTTTTTTCTTTTTTTTTTTGTGTCCCGTTTGGATCTATAGCCATCAGAATTGTTGTCTTAAGGCCAAGAAAGATGCCAAGCGGATTTATTTTACCAAGTGGATCATCATGGCCTTGCCATATTGGTCCATTTGATTGACCTTTATTATAATTATGAAGTTATTTTATTTTCAGTTGCTACAAACGGGACAGACATGACTGTGGGATAGGACAGGGGGAAAGAATGAAAGAAAGAGAGGGAGAGAAAGAAAACCAAAGGGGAGAAGAGACGGTGAGAAGGGGGGGAAGAGAGAAAAAAAACAAACAAACAAAACAAAAAAAACAAAACACCTGGGTCACCTGTATGGAGAAAAAAAACAGAAGAGACAGCAAACAACAAAGAGCAACATAATAAGAAAAAAAAAAGCACCATCACAATAAACTAGCTAGCAGTAGATATCAATAGTTACTAAATAATAAACGATATTGTGCAGCACGCAAGATAGACAGCGCACAGTGTGCTTTGAGGCAGCAGCCAAGAAAGCTGTAGTCCGCGTCTGTGAATACACATGTGTACACCTGTGTGCATACCTGTGTGGATCAGCATGCTTGCATTCCAAAGGTTTCTCCATGTAATGATCTGCTAGGGAGTGTGGGGAGCCACAGCCCTGTCCTCTATGGTATCAAGCAGGTATGGAGGAGATCAAAACTCCAGACATCCAGACAAAAAAAAGTACAGGTATATTACTACTCCAGTTGATGTAAATGAGATAATTTCTCGTCTGTCGGCACTAATAAAAACCAGGTCTGATAACATTGAGAGCATGGTGAGAGAGAACTCGAACATGGTGAAAGAGAATACGCTCCAGATTGAGGGTCTCAAAAAGACGATTGATTTTGTGTGCGCGGGAATGAAAGATATGAAGGGGAAAGTTTGCTACCTGGAAAAAAAAGTAACTAAAGAGGAAGTTTGAGTGGACAACTGCCAACAGAGAATCTCTGAGTTGGAAAGATATTCCAGGAGGTGGAATCTCAGACTACATGGAGTCAGGGAGGCTGAGAAAGAAGACGTAAGGGGAAAGGTGACTGTGATATGCCAGTCTGTTCTGCCAGAACAAAATCATAGGCTGCCTGACGTCATCGACACCGTACACCGACTCGGAGCCAAGCGACAAGGTAGCACCAGACCTAGAGGCATCATCGTGCAGTTCACCTCCCGAATCTACAGAGATGCTGTATGGAAAGCAGCCAAAACATCCTCCTACCTGGAGGACAATCATTTGAGGTTCGCTGAAGATCTGTCCAGGGAGGAAAGAGAACGTCGTGACAAACTGTGGCCAATGATAGACAAAGCCCGTATGGAGGGTAAGCCGGCTTATTTCGTGGGAGGCCGAGGATTCATCAGTGGATCAGAAGTTTTCCCTCCTTCATAGAGACGCTTATTCAGTCTCCGAAATGACATTTCTGTAAGCTTGTTTACATGGTGAACTTGATATTTTCACCCTCAGGTTAAAGTTTTATTTTGTGTTGAAGAGTGTGTTTATCTATAAAAAGTTATATTTAAACCATAGCAGATAGTTAAATACTGTGTTTTTATAAGTTTAGTCACTCAGGGTTTTTATTGTTCTACTACCTAAATTGTGCAGCACCCGGTCCCCTTATCCTATAGATCTATTCTTAGTTGTAGAAGTTTAGAACTTACTTTTTCTCTTTCTTTTTTCTAATAACTTTTTCTTTTTCATTTGTTTCTCTTAATACCAGGGGTTTAGGACAAGCATGTAAACACAAAGCTTTGTTTTTATTTGCCAAACAATTTAAAATAGATTTTTGCTTTTTCCAAGAGAGTCATTCCACACCTGCTGATACAAATTTTTGGAAATCACAATGGGGTAATGAAGTCTGGTTGTCCCATGGCTCTGAGCGTTCTGCTGGAGTTGCCACGCTTAAAAATTATTTTTCTGGAGATGTGTTACACTCTGACTGTGACACCTTAGGACACTACCTCTGCTCACTAATCAGACACAATAACAGTACTTTCATTGCAGTAAATATATATGGTTACAATAATAAAACTGAAAATGATAAATTACTTGAATCCTTAGAAGAAAGAATTAATTTCTGGCTCTCCAAATACCCAAATTCAGTCCTCTTAATAGGTGGAGAGTTTATATCGACGCAAGGCTGAGGGTGCTTTCATAAGATCCAGGAAGAGGTGGCTGGAGGATGGCGAACGAAATTCTGCTTACTTTTTCAGACTTGAAAAATACAGATCAAAAACAAACTCTATTCATCAACTAAATATTAATGGCATTGTCTCTGACAATCCTAGAGAAATTTCACATTTCTGTGCCGAATTCTATACTAAACTATACGACTCAAAATATAATGAGGCTGTCTCAACAGGATTTTTCAATAATATTAAAAACCTAAAATCTATTGTTGTGGAAGATAGAAGTTATTGTGACAGCCCTCTGACTGTGGAGGAAGTTTGTAATTCCATTTCTGCACTTAAGGCCAATAAATCTCCCGGCACAGATGGTTTGACTGCAGAGTTTTATAAATCATTTTCTAATCTCCTGGCTCCATTTTTACTGCAGGTTTTTACAGAAAGTATAGAGAATAACATCCTCCCTCCTTCTCTTACTCAAGGTCTCATAACACTTATTCCAAAACCAAACAAAGACTTACTCTTTACTGATAATTGGAGACCCATCTCCCTGCTCAATAATGACTACAAGGTTATGGCCTTAATACTTGCTAACAGAATTAAAGAGGTCTTGGAAACAATTATTGATGAGACACAATCAGGCTTTATGAGAAACAGACACATTTCTAATAACATTAGACTGGTTTTGGATTTACTTGATTACTCTGATCTGATGCCTGACAATAGCTTCATTCACTTCCTGGATTTTTATAAGGCTTTTGATACAATTGAACATCAATTTATTTTCCACTCTTTGGAAAAATTTGGCTTTGGCAAGTTTTTCTGTAAAGCTGTCAAAACCTTAAACACAAATGGCAATAGTTCTATTAAAATGATTAACGGCTCCACCCCGAGATTTGACCTGAAACGTGTTATTCGCCAAGGATGTCCTATTTCACCATATTTATTTTTACTTTGTACACAAATTCTTGCGACTAATATTTCAAACAGTGTTGTACAAGGAATCACCATAGCTGATAAGGAGCTCGTCATCAGCCAGTTAGCCGATGACACCACACTCTTCTTGAAGAATGCAAACCAAATCCCTCCAGCTCTTACTGTGATTAGTGAGGTCTCTGAGGCCTCTGGTTTATGCCTAAATCTAAAAAAGTGTGAGTTACTAGCAATTAAAGACTACCCTGCAAATACTATGTGTAATATCTCTGTTAAACAAGAAGTCACATACTTGGGGCTGTTAATATCCAAAGACCAAAAATCAAGATGCTCTTCAAACTTCACTCCAATTATACAGAAAACCCTAAAAAAGTTCAACCAGTGGCTACAAAGGGACTTGTCTTTGAAAGGTAGAGTGTTAATTACTAAAGCAGAAGGGATATCCCGATTAACATATGCTGCTCTCTCCTTACATCTGGATAAGAAAATTAGTAAAGATATTGACCGTATGCTCTTTAATTTTATATGGAAAAACCGTACGCATTATATTAGAAAAACTGTTGTGATGAATAAGTACGAATCAGGTAGGCTTAACGTTTTAGACTTTTCTACTTTAAATAACACTTTCAAAATTAATTGGGCCAAACATTTTCTTAAAAACCCTACCTCTATCTGGAACTTTATACCACATTATATTTTCTCTCATTTTGGTGGCTTTAATTTTGTTTTAAATTGTAATTACAATGTTGAGAAACTCCCTGTAAAGCTTTCATCCTTCCATAAGCAGGTCCTCTTAGCGTGGACCCTCATTTATAAACACAACTTCTCACCTCACAAATACCTCATCTGGAACAACAGAGATATTTTATATAAAAATAAATCACTTTTCCTGGAAACATATTATACCCTTTAACATAGAGTGTGTGATCAGTATGTAGTTTTAGTTTGCATTATACTTCTGACTTAAAAGAGTGTGAAAATCATTAGATCTATTGGATTGACCTGTATTACTCGACACTGTTGAATGTCTCACACTGTGTTCTTGACATGTTTTACTGCTGAATCATGAAGAGAATGTTGTGTGCAGAGGACCTTGTGCCGATAATAGAAGAGACAGACCCCCACCTTGTCAGAAGAGCAGAAAGACAGGGAGCCGAGGTCATAACTTAGGCGCCGTAAGAAAGAAAGAATGTGAATGTTTAGGCTTTTACGACTAGGTGGGGGCCACTAGAGACTATAAGAAGCTGAGTAATCCGTCACCATTTTGAGACTTGCTGTGACCCTCTGCAGGCAGGTCTCCCCATCATGATGGTTCTAATGCTCATAAGGGTTGAATTGTATGGAAATAAATGATTGTTGATTGAGCATTTATACACCGAGTACTGTCCTTCCTTCAGCCCAAAGATTCAAAGAATTGGGAGATTTCAACAATACCCATTTAGCATGAGAGATTTTACGTGTGTTTCTATTCGTGGGATCAGAGATAACTTAAAAAAAAGTTTTAGTGGTTATAAACTCTGGATGTTCAGACCCTAGACAACAGATTATTTTTGCCCTTCATTTGTATTATTTCAAATAACCGATATGTGTTACTGGACTATTCATTGAAAATATGCTATCAGTTACCATAACAACTGTTTGAAAGGCTTGGAGCTACTTAATATTTTGTTGTGTTTCAGTCTTTATGTACAACAAATCTCCACTGAAACCTCCTCAGTATTATTTTGGCCAACATTAATTTACTTACCAAACATCATACTGTTACGTAAATTTGGAAATTTTTTTGCATTTTCAATTCAATTCAATTCAATTTTATTTATATAGCGCCAAATCACAACAAAAGTCGCCTCAAGGCGCTTCATAGATACAGAGAAAAACCCAACAATCATATGACTTTGGCGGGAAGGAAAAACTCCCTTTTAACAGGAAGAAACCTCCGGCAGAACCAGGCTCAGGGAGGGGCGGCCATCTGCTGCGACCGGTTGGGGTGAGAGAAGGAAGACAGGATAAAGACATGCTGTGGAAGAGAGACAGAGGTTAATAACAGATATGATTCAATGCAGAGAGGTCTATTAATACATAGTGAGTGAGAAAGGTGACTGGAAAGGAAAAACTCAATGCATCATGGGAATCCCCCGGCAGCCTACATCTATTGCAGCATAACTAAGGGAGGATTCAGGGTCACCTGGTCCAGCCCTAACTATATGCTTTAGCAAAAAGGAAAGTTTTAAGCCTAATCTTAAAAGTAGAGATAGTGTCTGTCTCCCGAATCCAAACTGGAAGCTGGTTCCACAGAAGAGGGGCCTGAAAACTGAAGGCTCTCCCTCCCATTCTACTTTTAAATACTCTAGGAATAACAAGTAGGCCTGCAGAGCGAGAGCGGAGCGCTCTAATAGGGTGATATGGTACTACAAGGTCATTAAGATAAGATGGGGCCTGATTATTTAAGACCTTGTATGTGAGGAGCAGAATTTTGAATTCAATTCTGGATTTAACAGGAAGCCAATGAAGGGAAGCCAAAACAGGAGAAATATGCTCTCTCTTTCTAGTCCCTGTCAGGACTCTTGCTGCAGCATTTTGGATTAGCTGAAGGCTTTTCAGTGAGTTTTTTGGACATCCTGATAATAATGAATTACAGTAGTCCAGCCTGGAAGTAATAAATGCATGAACTAGTTTTTCAGCGTCACTCTGAGACAGGATATTTCTAATTTTAGAGATGTTGTGCAAATGGAAGAAAGCAGTCTTACATATTTGTTTAATATGTGTGTTGAAGGACATGTCCTGGTCAAAAATGACTCCAAGGTTCCTCACCGCGTTACTGGAGGCCAAGGTAATGCCATCCAGAGTAAGAATCTGATTAGATACCATATTTCTAAGATTTTCAGGGCCGAGTACAATAACCTCAGTTTTATCTGAATTAAGAAGCAAAAAGTTAGCGGCCATCCAGGTCTTTATGTCTTTAACCCTTGTATGGTGTTCGGGTCTGTGAGACCCGTTTTCAGTTTTTCTCAAAAGAAAAATTAAACAATTAATTATTTTTTCAACCTGAAATTCATTGGCTTTGGCTTATTTTCTGTGAAGAACATAAATCCGAACTAATTTTCAATGACCTCATACTGTACCTCCCCCCACGCATTTACATTACATACAAGGTGTTCGGGTCCGCTGGACCCAGGTCTAGTAAAAGTGTTGAAAGTGTAGGTCCTGTGTTCCCATACTCTGTCTTCCTCCTTTCTGGTGCTGCTGATAGTGTTTTCTTCACCTGCTGCTCATGCACAAAGTTGCAACATTGTTGAAAATTCAACTATCAACGCCGTCTGCTCTTACATTCCCACACATTTTACCCTCTTTCTTGAGGGATCCAAATTTTATTTTCTCATACCCTGTCCCACCTGCAAATTAGGGGCATAATACTATAAATAAGACTTTGCCAGTGTGGTTCTTTATCACAACTGATCAAGATGGCAAAAGATTATCTGCTGCGAGGGCCTTCCAATTGAGTTTGGAAGAGAGAGAGGCTTCGGATGATGATGTTGACAAAGAGGTTTCAGAATATTTCACATTTCTGAAAATTCAGAGTCTGACAGTGACTTTGAAGAAGAGGATGAGGTTGAGCATCATTTAGTAACAAAACGAAGACGAGTACCCCATCTGCAGCCAGCTCTAGGACCAGAACAAGCCCACCAGACAGCAAGTGAAGAAATATGGATGTCAATAACTGGTGACATTAAATGGTCTTCTTGCCCAAGAAATGAGCCACCCTGCAGAGCTGTTACTGTGATAAGCCAGGGCCAAAACGGCTGACAGTTACTCATGTGCAGGACATCAAGTCTTCATTTGAGCTTTTCATCCCAGATTCCATCCAGAAAATTATTCTGGATTGCAGTAATCTAGAAGGACGGTGTGTTTTTGGAGAGAGGTGGAAGGAGATGGACCAAATTCATCTAAGAACCCCAAAGGCCTACTTTGGGGTTCTTATCCTTGCAGGAGTTTTCAGGTCCAAAGGGGAATCCACAGAATCCCTGTGGGATGCAGAAACCGGCAAGAACCTTTCCGTGCATCAATGTTTCTGGAAAACTTCCACAAAATTTCCAGGATTATCCGTTTTGATGACCGAGACGACAGACCAGCTCGATGGCAGTGAGACAAGCTAGATGCCATCAGGACAGTGTGGGATAAGTGTGTGCACCACCTGCCCCGGTTTTACATCCCTGGGCGTAATGTCCCCATTGATGAGCAGCTGATCCCATTTAGTTGTGAAACATATTGCTTCACGTGTAAATGTGTTGTGTCTTTCCACTCACTCCACTTGATTACAACTGATTTATTTTTTTATAACATTTTATAAAAAAAAACAAAAAAAAAACGAGAAGCACATTCATTCATAAATGTGATCTAACAAAGGTAAAGGGAAAAAATAACCATGTTTGCTGTTCATATGGCTTGTAATTGGGATGAAGTAAACATCTGTTGAGTAATTTAACATAAAATTGTTTGATAGTGTTAATTTGGAAAGCCAAAACTCTAGCGGGTCCACCAGACCCGTGAACACTGGCTGAGTAACAAAAATATGAACACCACACAAGGGTTAAGACATTCCTGCAGTTTAACTAATTGGTGTGTGTTATCTGGCTTCATGGACAGATAGAGCTGGGTGTCATCTGCATAGCAGTGAAAATGTATGTACATAGCCGATTATTAGAGATAGGTTGATCATATTTAAGATCGAAGAATTAATTAATGGCAGGACTTCTTTGAGCAGTTTTGTAGGAATGGGGTCTAAAAGACACGTTGATGGTTTGGAGGAAGTAATTATTGAAGTTAACTCAGAAAGATCAAACCTTTTGACCTTTGTAACTTCTCTGCTCTGTGTTGTTTCCTCTTTCAGATCAGAAACACATAACAGCTAAATCTGGACAAAAGAACGTCACTCTGACATGTCGAGTCCCAGACATCAGCTTCACAGCTGTACAATGGAGCAGAACTGATATGAATGAAGAATATGTCCTTTTATACCGGGATGAGCACTTTGAGCCATTCAGGCAGCATCCATCTTTGATGTGATCAGAGTGCAGTAGATAATGTCTGACAGCAGTTTGATTCTGTTCTGTTCTTCACTCATTACCTACCTGACAGCTGACACCTCACACCTGTTTCTCATCTGCAGCTCAGACAGGAGGACACACAGAGGATGAAGGAGAGAAGATTGGATCTGTTGGACCTGTAGCTGGTGTGACAGTTCCAGCAGAGGAGCTCAACACGTGATGGTTTTCATCTGACATTGAGTCTGGCTCCAGCTTGTCTGCCTTCAACAGGCCTCATGTTTAAAGGCCTCATATTTATAGGTAGTAATATTTGAATCTCTGTGTTAACTTACTGCTAATATGTGTAAATGCTGATACTTACTGACCTAGTAAGAGATGCAGTAGGAGCATGTATAAAGCCTGAGCCCCACAAATCATAAAAATGAAGTGAGAAGTCAGTCATTGACTGATCAGTGTTTATGTTTTTAAAAAATATATAAACGTGAAATAATTTCAACAAGTTTATGAGCTTGTTAAATTCTCTTCGTACTGATCATCTTAGTGTCCTCTTAAAACTCAATAAGATGGGTTATAGAAATGCATTGATAAAGGAATATAATCACTAAAACACGAGACTTGTCCCTGAGGAGTTCGTGACATTTTACTTTTATTTGAACATTATTATTATTTGAACCTGCTCTGACACCCTTACACCACCGACTTGAGTTCTGTGTCACGTCTCACATTTGTCCCATATGAAGTGAAGGTAAGTGGAGGCAGTTACACTCCCCCTAAAAGTCCATTTAAACATTTGTATTGTAAAGCCTTTGCTTTGAAAGAGTTTTCACAGGCTAGCAAAGAGTTTTTTTTTTAATTATTTAATGTCTGCAAAGTCTTTAATCAGTACAGCTTTCATCTCATCCAGACTCTCTGATACACAGAGATAAACATGAAAGTTATGTTGATCACACATGTACATCTCTTCTTATAGAGGAGGACAAGTCTAAAGACAGATTAGACATAAAATTGTTGGTAGCTTTGCAAAGACTATGTGTCACCTGGAGTCATTTCTGATAAACAACCTCCAGAAGTTTCCAGATAAACTGCATTTTGTATGACTGAAACACAGATGCCTTTCTAACAAAGCCATCTGTGTTTGTGCGTGTGTGTGTGTGTCACAGCTAATGAATGCTGCATTCATAGCTGCATTAGGAGCTGCATTCATAGCGGGTTTTCTTTACATTTCCCCACATACCACATACATTCTTGGCTTATTGAACACAAGTTAAGAGCAGTGCAAATGTCAGAAATTCATAAATAAAGTTACTGTTCTCACGAGGAGCCTGATGGTGAGTAAATCTGACCTCTGACCTACAGAGAATCCCAAAGCTTCTCTATGGAAGTTATATGCTACCTCATGTCAAAACTGATTGCATTCTATCTGCATATTAAACAGAGAAAACTTGCAGTGAAGTTTCTGTTCATCTCACACACACAGTGATCTTTATGACATTAAAAAGGTTTCAAATGACTTAAATCAGAAGAAAAATTACGGTCTTTCACCTGCTGCATACTGCAGGTGCTCTTTCTTTTCAAACGAAATGTACTTCTCTACTTTCATTTTCTCTGAAGAGGGATATTTTTTCTTCTTCTTTCAATTCATAATAACGTCTTGAATAACCAATGAAATCTTCTGGATCTACTTTCAGTTAAAAGTCGTTTGTTGGATTGTTTTGTTTTCAGTTTAACTTGGCACAGACTCATGAAGCAATGAGGAAATAAAACAGAGCCAGTTTTCTGATGGGTCCAAGAAGTTTTTATCACCTGAAATCGAAATATTTCTTTAATCTGTGTGTTTGTGTTCAGATCCTCCATCAGAGCCACGGGTCACCTCCTCCTCACTAAAGTCAAAGAGGACACCTTCAAAACAGCTAAACCAGTCTGACCAGTGATGACAGGCTGGCTGCTAAATACAGTCCTGCACACGTCTGTGGATCATATGTTATGTATTTATCACATGCTGTGTGTGTTTGCAGTGTTACAGTTGGACTGAAATAAACAGCTTAAATTTAGACTTCAGACTCTTTAAAAAAATAAAAAATAAATAATGCAACAACTCAGTCACTTGCTCAAGTAAGTTCATGCAGCCAATCACAGTCCTGCATTCTGATTCAAAGGTTGAATGTTTTCTTGCCTGAAGAACAATCAATGGACTTCAGTGTTCTTGTCGGTGCCTGCAGAGCTTATCTGTAAAAACAGCTGCTGTAAATCTTCACAGCCCTCAGAGAGTGAGACGTGTTTTCTTGTGCAAACCTGTTCACAGAGTTCTGGTTAAAACAATATGCACACAGAGAAACACCCATTCTGTGTGCAGCTTTTCTGTTGCTGCATGTCACATACAGACACGATCCTCTCCTATATGTGTTTATGTGAGTGCAGACCTCAAGGAGTCAGAGAGTAAACATTTCAGTCTGATAACAGGTTGCTTCTGTGTCTTTAAATATGCACCATCACCTGGTTAATTTATGAGGTGAGGTCTGTTTCTGTGATCTCTGCTCATCTTTTTCTCTCCACTGAAAACACAAGATGCACGTCTGTGTCTGAGATGAGTTCACACTCCTCTTGCATGTGTTATTGAGTCCGCAGACTCTGTGTGTGCGTGCATGTGCAAAGCAGTTACATTTATTTAAAGCTTCTGACCTTGTACTAGAAAACTCATCATTGTTAACTGATTATTGTGAAAAATAGGTTTATTCTGTTTTCACTGCTGGGTCTTTATGGCATGTATGTGATAAATGCAAGGACAGGAGGGAAGCATCACAAGTAGAAACTTAGATCTAAATAGCTGAAGTTAACTGAATTATTTATTTGAAGGTAATCAGACCCAACATGATATTTTTCAAACCACTGAACACATGACTTCTCATCAGCCAGCTGAATGCCTTCCAGTCAAGTTCAGACATGTATATACTGGGTGTATGCTTTTGTGTGGTAAGACTGATTGATGTTTGGGTGTTTCTCTTTACTCTTCGACGCATTCACATATTTCTCTTGACAGTCAGCACTCTGGGTTTAAGAGCAGAATAAATATCATTAATGTTAGAAATCTATAAATATCTATAAATAAATGTCTGTCCTGTTTAAAAGTACAGCTCATAGTGTTTATATCTGACCTCCAGAGGGCCTCATAGCTTCAGCTGTTTGTATTGAGCTCAGTTGTTGCAACTTTATAATTTGTGCACTTTTTTTCTGACAGGGTAAAACCTGCAGCAAAGCTCATGATATTCCATCTGAGTAATGCACAATGAGTTATATGTCACCAATATGTTCTAATGGATTAAAATCAGAGAATAAATGTTGGAGACTTTCCACGTGACGCAGCTGCTGCAGGATGTGGGTGGAGCACAACCCTCGCCCTCTCTCATTTCTTGTAAAACAAAACTTACAGCATTACTTTCGTTTCCTCTGTGAAATCTTTTTTTTTTTTTTTCAGACTTATAGTCAATTATAAATAAATTATAATATCCCCTGAACTCGAAAAGGCCTCAGTAGAATTAGCTTTCTTTATTTGCTCTGAGGTTATCTTGGCACTGAAGTACCAACAACACAAAGAAGAGACTGTAAATATGACATGAGCACAAACTTTGCATTTGATTTGAAATTCAAATCATTCATGTTTTACTAAGATATGTGGGTCTGATTTGCCTAACTTATCCTGATCTGACTCTCCTCTGCTCTCCATTTTAGTGTCTGACTAGTCATAGTCATAATATTTATTTTACTTAAGTTATTTTAACAGCAAAAGCAGAATAAAAACTTGTGTTTTGTATTCAACTTTATGCATATACAGCAGTTTTCTCTTCAGTTTTTGATGCCCTTTAATCCTTGCTGTTTAAATGTTGAGGAAATGATGAGCAAAAGAAAATCTCAAAAATACCAACACCCAACTTGAGGACAACCACAAACTTTGCATCAAATTCTACTGAGATATGTACAATTTGAATTACTGATTTGCATAACTTATCCTTGACCTGACTCTCCTCTGCTCTCCATTTTAGTTAAGTTACCTTAACATAAAAAAGCAGAATAAAAACTTGTGTTTTCTATTCAACTTTATTCATATCCAGCACTTTTCTCTTCAGTTTTCGATCACCTTTAATCCTTGCTGTTTAAAAGTTGAGGAAATGATGAGCAAAAGAAACTAACCTGAGGACAGACTGTCACCAAACTACACCCTCCACTTGGGCCATTTTAAGTCATTTAGTTCATTGTCCTTGTTAAACCATGTTTAACTGAGTTGCCCTGTGAGTTTAACAACCTGCCAAATGTTAAAACATACCCACTATATATCAAGATCTGCTGTAAGAAACATCATGACTGCAGCATTCATACGCATGATGATGTGTCACTCATCAGTCATGCTGACTGTCTGGTCTGATGGTGAGATGGTTTCTCATTGCTTCTCCTTTCAAAACACTCTGGTGTCACCTCAGCTGATTAAGTTACTTTTTTTCTAGAAACAGTCCTGAGAAGAAAATAATCTCGATTCTGTGTTGAATATTTTCGCCATGTTTTGCAGTTTGTGACTCTGGGCTATGAGAAAACAGCAGATCGACATGTGAGAGCCACTGGGAACACTTCACCTTGTGTTTGCACAGTAAACAGAGAATGAATGAACTCAAACAAAAGCAGGCAGGGAACAGATGACATGTATTGTTTGCTAAATGAAACAGAATGACGCGGGGAAAAATTTCCACCCTGAGCTGTAAAAACAATATTTTACCAGCATCTACCTGCTCTGAAGGACAACACATCACCTGTGACTTGTGTTAAATAAATGATGTTTAACAGGTAAATAGTATAGTTCTCTATTCTGCTTATGTACACAAACACGGTTATACAACATCAAGACTTGAGCTGTGGTCAGTGATAGGGGATGATGACAGATAAAACAAGCACGTGCAGGCAGTCATCATGGCTCGGAAATTTCCCAGGGAAATGAGACACTACCCATGAGTCAGAGGACAGACATTAGAGGCATTGTGTGCTGTTCACTCCTGTTTTGGTTTGGTATGAGAGAAACAAAAATACTTCCATTATGGCAGTAAAAGGGAAGTGTTTATGTTTAAAATTAAACATTTTCTCTTGATTTCAACTTCCAAAACTGAGTTCAACTGAGCTCCACAGGGAAGTACTTATACTCCACCCATATACTTCAGTTGTTTGTGCAGGACGGAGGTAGTTTTAGAGGGAAGCTTACAGCAGATGAATCTAATGCACACTTGCAACATGCTGTAGATGTTTCTGTTAGGTGTGACAGTGTGGTGTTAATACCACGTAGATGCATCATATAGACAGGCTGAGTCTGCTTGGGTCGCATACTGCATAATACTAAAAGTGTGATACTTTAACCCTGTTTTATGTGTTGAGTTAAAGAAAAACCACTATAAAAATTGTAAAAACTGTAAAAGTTATTTTAGTTTAAAGTGGATTTTATAAAGTTCATCTAACTGTCCTGCACAGTCCTGTTAACCCTCTCAGGCTCAAATTAAGTTTTTGTTGCTAATGCACAACCAAGTCCTGCAGTGGTATTTCTGAGTAAAAAAACTCATACAATATGTATGTGGGGTAATCAGGTTGTTAGTTTTTAACTGTTGCAAATCGGCAACGCCTGCCTCGAGAGGGTTAAAGAGGAAGTTTCTGTGCTCTGTGTAGAAGGCAGCGCTCTGCTGTTTCTATGGTGTGGGGGAGGTGTTCAAACTACATTGCAAAACAGTTTCAAACAAAGACATGTCATCTGTTTCCTGGCAGAGCCCGGCCCTGAACACAGACTGAAACACAGTTTTAATTCTTAGTCGCACAGTCTCTGTATTAACCACAGAAATTCCACAGCAATGTTTCTGTTTCATCTTTCTGAGTCTCACATTGGGAATATGAGACAGCAGAGGAAGGCTAAAAAGAGTTGTGTGGGCCAGATGTGACTCAAATGTCACAGAAACGCTGACCTACATGAGGCAGCCTAGAACTCTCATTGAGTTACTGAGTAAATGAGTCCCACAGATATCACAATGTCAGTTACCTCGAGCTGTAACTCCATGTGATCCAGTTATTACATTCAGCTCTGCTCTTTGCATTTCAAGTCTTTCATCAGCAGCTTTGTTCTGACCACATGATGACTTTAAGAGGAACAGTCTGCTTCTCATAAAACACAGAGAGACAAATTACAGGAAAGAAAAGAACCGGTTCAAACTGGAAACGCATGACTGATAAAAGCGACCGGATCTCATTTTTGACATTCAGAGTCTCAGGGAGAGATTTGTAAAGATTTGAATGATGAAATGGTTTTAAAGTCTGAAGATATTCTGAAACTAGTTTCTGATTTCTGTTCTCTGTAAAAAAAAAAAAAAAAACAACAAAAAAAAAACACTTCCCCGTTTCAACAACAGTGACTGAAGGTGAAGCTGAGCGGCAAACCACAACCTCCATTTTGTTCTCTTCTTACAGTCACAGGCTCATTAGGAGCTGTGAAGGTTACATTTTAATGCGTTTTATAAAAATATATACTGCAGTAAAAGAAGCTCAAAGTCCAGGTTTATCATCAGCCTTAAGTAATAATCCTGTGTTTTAAAGGTGGGACTTTGTTCAATAAATAACTTATCTGAATCCTGCTTTATGACTTTTATGTAAGTCAAACAGAGTGTAACCTTTACCCAACATGTTTAAAATGACATCTAAAAAATTAGATAAATAAATATGAAACACATATCTATAAGCCTTCAGTGCTGCAGTCTCTGTCAGCGTGTTTTTCACCTCGTGTTGCCTGGAGCTGAACTGAGATGAGAGCTGCACAAACGTGACCGCACCCAGCACCATTGAATGTATGAATCCTTTTTAAACAAAGAAGTAGAACGCAACATAACACAAACAGAACAATGCAGTGATTCTTTATAATTCTTTAATGTATTTTTTTTGGTGTTTTTTGTATTTATTTTATTTATATAATATAAAAAAAAAACACCCAGCACGCCCCTGCGGGCGGTTTATCCTTCAAGCTCGGGTCCTCTACCAGAGGCCTGGGAGCTTGAGGGTCCTGCGCAGTATCTTAGCTGTTCCCAGGACTGCGCTCTTCTGGACAGAGATCTCCGATGTTATTCCCGGGATCTGCTGGAGCCACTCGCCTAGCTTGGGAGTCACTGCACCTAGTGCTCTGATTACCACGGGGACCACCGTTACCTTCACCCTCCACATCCTCTCGAGCTCTTCTCTGAGCCCTTGGTATTTCTCCAGCTTCTCGTGTTCCTTCTTCCTGATATTGCTGTCATTCGGAACCGCTACATCGATCACTACGGCCGTCTTCTTCTGTTTGTCTACCACCACTATGTCCGGTTGGTTAGCCACCATCATTTTGTCCGTCTGTACTGGAAGTCCCACAGGATCTTAGCTCGGTCATTCTCCACCACCCTTGGGGGCATCTCCCATTTTGACCTCGGGACTTCCAGGTTATACTCGGCACAGATGTTCCTGTACACTATGCCGGCCGCTTGGTTATGGCGTTCCATGTATGCCTTGCCTGCTAGCATCTTGCACCCTGCTGTTATGTGCTGGATTGTCTCTGGGGCATCTTTACACAGCCTGCACCTGGGGTCTTGCCTGGTGTGATAGACCCAGTGTTGGGGAGTAACGGAATACATGTACCGCCGTTACGTATTTAAAATACAAAATATGAGTAACTGTATTCCGTTACAGTTACCGTTTAAAAAGGTGGTATTCAGAATACAGTTACTTTGTTGAAATAAATGGATTACACTGCGGTACTTTCCTGTTTCATTTTGTCGTGGGTCAGGACTGTTTGGGTTTTGATTGACAGCTACGTTCTGTTGTTCCAGGCGGCAGCGTTACGGTTGCCATGGTTACAGGGCGACGCTCTCTCTCTCTCTGCGACTGTGTGTTTCCTGGGTGAGAGAGCGCCTTTTCGTTGTTGTTGTGCTAAGCTAACAGGCAGAATGCTACAAGCATAGCTCTAAAGAAAGTAGCATCATGGGCAGTGTAGTCCGTGTTGCAGGGAGAATGGACTGCCATACACGTTATGGGTCTGTGAGCGCGAGGAGGGAGAAAAAGGGGAGTGGAAACGTACGAGTTGTCATCGAGCAAAAACGGGAGCTGGAAGCATGTAAATATAATAATAACCACTGCAGCCAAGAAGAGTGCCTGACGAGCCCAGTTGTAAGTAAGCTATTAAGACTCGACTGTACGCTGTGTTCGTGTTTTCCTCCGAAAACAATAAGTTCCGTTGGAGCAGCCTTTCAACGCCTCTCTCTGTCTCTCGCAAGAAAAGTTGACCCACACAACAAAGTAAAGCTATTTTTCGGCTACGAGCCGACAGGGACCCCGCCGTATTAGTCAGAGGTCCCTTTACTACAGTTCGGAGTCGCGGACCTTCAGTAACAGTAATATATCACAGCAATAGTACATTCACGTTGTTGTAAAAAGCATGATAATATATTAAGTAATCCAAAGTATTCAGAATACGTTACTGTCATTGAGTAACGTAACGGAATACGTTACAGAATACATTTTGGGGCATGTATTCTGTATTCTGTAATGGAATACATTTTAAAAGTAGCCTTCCCAACACTGGATAGACCCCAGCCTCTATGGATCTTGTTGATAGGTTTGTAGCTTGAACCTATCCGCTGGAACGTTGAAGACAATATAATTACACAGCAAAGCAAGACACGAGTAGGCAAAGTTCTTCATGTTTCTTGTGCATGGGAGAGAACCGGACAAACGCCGTTCCTTCACTTGACCCCAGTTGCTCTCATCCGTTCTCCCGTAACACTACTCTTTTATTGAGGTTACATGAATATGCATAGGTTCATTAACATATGACGTCTACATAAACACAAAGAGTACCTTGCCTGTGTGTGTGTGTGTGTGTGTGTGTGTGTGTGTGTGTGTGTGTGTGTGATTTGTGTGAGGTCAAGATGTGACCCTGTGAAGACTCCCCAAAGCTGGTGCCAGGAGTCTAGCGGGTCCATCTGAACAAAAGGCTCTTATACTTAAAGAGATATACGTGTGTTTGCTATACCTTATATCAATAAAGAGAAGATAGGATCTCTCTTATGCTCCTAGTCTGTGGGTGTGCATTCTAGTGTGGAATACACACCAAGGCTTTGCAGCCTGCTAAAGATCACAGTCCTATCACTACACAATTGATTATACACCTCTAAGCATATGTGGTTAAATATTTCTAAGCATAAATGACAATCAACAATACAAAACCTAACACTTGTACTCAGAGCTTGTTCTTGTGCTGCCATGATTAGTGCCTCTGTGCTGTCTTTCAGTCCAGCTTTGTCCAGCCACTGGTAGGATTTCTGGATAGCAGCCACCTCCTCTATCTGCCGGTGGTACATACCGTGCAGGGGCCTGTCCTTCCATGATGGTTCCTCGTCTCCCTCCTCTTTCTTGGGTTTCTGCTGCCTGAGGTATTCACTGAGCACTCGGTCAGTTGGGGCCATCTTCCCAATGTATTCTTGGATGTTCGTTGTCTCATCCTGGACTGTGGTGCTGACACTCACCAGTCCCCGGCCCCCTTCCTTCCGCTTAGCGTACAGCCTCAGGGTGCTGGACTTGGGGTGAAGCCCTCCATGCATGGTAAGGAGCTTTCTTGTCTTTATGTCAGCGGCTTCTATCTCCTCCTTTGGCCAGCCTATTACCCCAGCAGGGTACCTGATCACAGGCAGGGCGTACGTGTTGATGGCCCGGATCTTGTTCTTACTGTAGAATATTTAGCTGATTTAAAGTTTAGAAATGTGTTAAAATATAATGTAGAACTATTGTAGAGTACCCCTCCCCCACTTGAGCTGTGAAAGTAAAACAGAGAAGAGTTAATGCTGAGTGGAAATTCCCCAGAGGATGTATGGGACACATCAACATTGTAACTGGATACCTGTGGTCTGGAAGTGAGAGGGGTTTTATGACCTCTAGGGAGTTACCTACACCCACAGTGTTTGAACTGTCACGCACACACATCCACACGCACACTTACTTACGTGCTCGTGCACATAGACACAGACACAGAATTTGCAGCACACCGTAGGGGGCTTTATGATGGGGACGTTTCTATAAAGCTGGCTGTAACTAACAAAGGGGTGAAGATTTTTGCAGAGGGGCACCGGCCTCATCTTCCCTTCTGGAAGTGCATGCTTAAATGAAGAAGAGTAAAGATAAATGAAGATGAATAAAGATGAATAAAGATTTTGTGAAAATGACTACTGAGTCCGGTGCCATCTCTGGATGCTCGAGGAATAAAAAGAACCGGGGTAAAACTGATTTCCTAACATTACCATTCAGCTGACTCCTCAGGACTTGCCTGACCCTCTGCAGGTACTTGGTGGTTGCAGCTTTTCTAGCGGCCTCTTCATTGTTCCCATTAGCCTGCGGGATCCCCAGGTACTTGTAACTGTCCTCTATGTCTGCATAGAGGACATATCCTATTTTTTTTCTATTTTAGGATAGAAAAAAAATAGGATATATAGGATAATAGGATAATAGGATATATATATATATATATATATATATATATATATATATATATATATATATATATATATATATATATATATATATATATATATATATAGATATACATATAGATATATGTATATGAATATTTTTATAATTTGATCTAAAGGGGATATTTGACAGTCATGCTGTGTGTGATCAGCGGGACTTTTCATGTGACTCAGCTCCAAACGGAGCAATGACATCTGATTCAGACTGTGGAGTGGGAGGTACAGCAGTTTTCAAAACACTTCAAACCACAAAACCTCCACTGAATAAGGCCCTTCATTAAATTTTATTTTCTCTGCTGTGTAGACAGGGACAGGCCCAGTCAGGCCATTTAGAGTGAGTGCCCCACCCCCCAGATAACTAACAGGAACTATGTGGTTCCTCTTCTGGGAACTGAATTTACAAGAAGAGAAACAAAGAAAATCCCACTGATTAAAACTAGTCTGATCACATTGTTCAGATCATAAATTATCTTTAGATTCTTTCTTTGAATTATAAATGACAAGTGGCAAGATGGCAATCTGTTCTTTTAAATGTCACTTTCTCAAATGTAAAAGACAGAAGCATGTATGTTTGGGATGATTGGAGTTGAACTTGTTCTGAACTAACAGCCATGTGCTGTGCAAGTTATATTTTAATTTTTTTATGACACAATGTCATTAAAGACAGTGTCTTTGCCATCAGTTTACCATTAGGTCTTATTGTTTTACAGGACTTTGTAAAACTGTAAAGGCTGTTTTACAGAGAGATCATGGAAAAAAACATGACTATTATGAAACAAATTTTATGTTTTAATATCAGATATAAAGAAAAAGGTCAGAATGAAAAACTTGACCAGAATGTTTTAAATAATATCTAAAGATTTGTATAAGGGAATACTAAATCTATATCTTTAAGTCTTTAGTGCTGCAGTTCCTGGTGAAAAATATACAGAAACAGAAGGCCAAACTGAGCTCAGTTTGTTGTGACTATTTTTAGACTTGATCAGCAGGATTCTTGTAAAAGCAGGAGCATGAGAGGACCTGCAGAAACACGCTCAGTTTCATGAAGGAAAAAATAACATTCATTTCTAAAGAAATAAAGGCAAACCTTTTCTGTTTCAGTAATGCACAAGGAATTTTCTTTGAGCTCTGTCAATAAACCAAGATCCCTAGAAACCTTTTACTGTCCACACATCAACTGTTTGCAACATAATTTGAAAAGTCTGCCTTATTTTCTGTTAATAAACAAAGGAAATAAGAGAAAACTTATATCATACTGAAGAGGAACTGCTTTGTTCTCCCTTAATACCCAGTGCTGAATCAAGTAAAGTAAAGTACAACTCCTGCACCTTGTAATAAGAGCTTCACTTTGTTGTCTCTAATTACATGAGCAGGCCCAGACTAGCTAGGAGGATTATTATCAGGAGACACACAAGGATGTTTTCAAAAAAATGCTCTAAGGATTAACTTGGTAGATAATGAATGGGTATCTGTGTTTTTCCACCTGTGGTTACTTGGAGCAAAGCCCAGAGGGTGTGTCGCACATACTTTAGTGCTGTTTCAACAAGATACTGGGTGTGTACCAACAGGATCAGGATTACACACTGAATGGCTTTTGTGATCATTTCTGGAGAAAGGAAACCAACAGCAAATGTTACTTTCAAAATGTGGAGTGTAATTTATTCTCTACCTTGTAAAAATAAAAATGTTTATGCAAATATCCATCTAGAAAAAAAGGTTTTATTTAAGTTATTGTATTAAAGGATACATCAAAAATACACAAAACCCCCCCCACAAAAAATCTACTTTTAGATCACTTATTAAATATAAAGATTAGTTGATTAATACACATTTCACTCTGTGCTTGTAATAAAGCCTGAACCAAAACTTCTGATAGAAGAAAATGTAATACATTCATTTTCCTAAATTAGTAAATAAAGTACTTGACAACAGCAGGGGATGAGAACCTCCTGTATATTCACTGATTTTTTAAAAAATAAACAATAACACATTAACAGTGTGAAGCAGTTAATATACAGGAGCTCCACCAGTCCCAACTACAGCAGAAAACCAGATTTCTTGTATTTTATAAGTGATTTAAAAGTAGATTAGTTTTGTCTGATTTGTTAAAGATAAAGTTTTGCAGGTAGGTACCTCTCTTTGAAATTTGTATCACAGATATCCACTAAAGTCTGCACCTAAGTTTAAGGGCTCAGTTAAAGAGCTCTCATTCTTTTTTTATTTTTAGTTGGTTTATACAACTAGAAGTCACACAAGACACATGATTTACTCAGTCCATCACTTTTTTTGTTGAGCTGCTCTTAGTCTGGCTCATCACCTGAAACCTGTTTGTCATGGAACTGAACGCTCCAGGATTTGAGCACACAAGCCTCTCCACCACGTCAAGGTGGCAGCTCGAGGAGGGGAACTATACTGTTGGTGCAGACATGAGGAATAGCTAAATCTACTGTCGTTAATTTTGTTCCAGCTGAACAGTTTGTGGCATATTTCCTTATTTTTTTGAAGGGTTTTGGGTTCCCTTGGTTTCTACCATATTTATAGTTGAAATTAATGGGAACCCTGAAACATGTTGATACTGTTGCTTTAGATTTCTTTGTTGTAACGACGGTGGATGATAATACAAGATCCTCTGGTTTGTCTGCTGTGACATAAAAATTGTCAAGTGCAATATTTCATGCCACCTGCGTGTCAGTTGCTTTATCACGAGTAGGACAGAAATACTTTACAGTGGTCAAAATACAAACTACACAAATAAATGATAAAGATGCTATCAGTGGAAAATGTCCTCTTCCATGACCTCCTGTCAGTCCAGCAGATCCATCCTCTGTGTGTCCTCCTGTCTGACCTGCAGGTGAGAAACAGGTGTGAGGTGTCAGCTGTCAGGTAGGTGATGAGTGAAGAACAGAACAGAATCCATTTCCTCTTCAAACTGCTGTCAGACATTATCTACTGCACTCTGATCACATCACTCAGACCAGCTGCTTTCTACAAAGTCTCATCAACAACATCTTTAGAAACAAACATCAACAACCAGGAAGCAGCTTCACCTCTGATCACACACACACTCAACTCTACTCACTCACCTGGAGGATCAACAACAGCTCTCAGGTAGACGCTGTTGGTGGGTTTTAGGTCAAAAATTGCTCTTTTCTCACGGTTTACTCCTCTCGAGAAGACATAACAGTTGTATGTTCCAGTGTCATTAATTGTCACATTCTTCAGAATCACAGACAAGTCTCCATCCTTCATCTGTCTGTCCTTCAGATCCACCCGGTTCTCAAAGGATGAATGCTGCTGTTCTGGATCAATCTGCTCATCTCGGTACAAGAGGACATAATCTGGCACCAGCTCAGGATTGGTCCACTCTACAATTAAGATGTTGTTTGTTGGAGTGCGACATGGCAGAGTGACGCTCTTTCCAATCTCAGCTGTGATGATTTCCTGATCTGAAAGAGGAAACGACTCAGAGCAGCTCACTTTTACAACAGCTAATCAGCATGAGCTTTTTCATGGGTTTGCGTTAACTTGGATTATTGCATTTTCTCCATAAAAATCAGAAAAATTTTGTAGATGAGTCATTTATAATTCAAACCTTTAGCAAAGTTTTAGTACACCGTATTTCAATCACATTTGCGCCACAGAAAAGTATCTAAGTAAAAGTAATTGCCAATAAGTAAGCCTACGTGTGTTAATCAAGTGTTTCTGTGGGCTAAAATACTATAGTTATATTTCATAAACAATCAAAAACAATGATTAAGCAGAAAAAGCATTTTATAACTTGAACAAGCCATAACATTTTATTCATTTACAGCAGCACCAAAAGGATTTCTGGGCATTCATTTTAGAAAGATTGTAACTCACTCGCAGAGGCAGAAACCAGAAGAAAACAGAGGTAACTCCAAAAAATTTTTGACGATATCCCCATTTTGAATCTTTTTGGATGTTTCAGGACTTTTCAAAAAAAATAAAAGTTTTTTTTGAAAAAACTTTTTTTTTTCAAAAATATAAATAAAAGTTTTTTCAAAACTGTCAGTTTTTTTTTTTACTGACAAACCGACGACAACAGTTTGTCAGTAAAAAAAATTCCTGTGGCAAGTGGTGCTGCTGAGTTGTGGAACAAGACTGCAATTAAATACTCCCCTCCCTCCTATTTCTAGTTTCACATGACGTTAGACCGATTGGGACACGCCCACCTGGCAGGGAAACAGTGCTGAGTCCTTTGCCCTCGGTCTTTGAGTAAAAGCTTGGTGATATGAAAGTGAAACTGGACTTAGTTGATTTATTTCATAAGAACTTGAGAAGTGAAAGTTATCAGGCCATATTTTGTTTTTTAAGGCAGACTAATTCGTTTGGGAGGATTTTATTTATTTATTTATTTTTTTACATCTTGGTCCACACTCCACACCAGTTGTTGGTGGTAATGCACCATTGTGCTTTTTACCAGCTGCAAAAAACAATATAAAGAAGAAGAAGAAGGTCCTCAAGTTTAACATGCCCAAAATGCCAGATGCTTGCTGTGCTCTCAGATGCACTAATCAGTGTTTATTTACAGCTTTCAGAATGTAAGAATATGGCACGAACATGTGAGCACACCTCTCCTGACCCAGACTTACAAGCCCAATCACACCAGTGCCTGCTTCTACATGGCAACCCAGACTGTAAGTGGCAGCTCGTTAAAACTGTATAAATGATTCACTGACTGGGAAAAAACAAAACACAACATCAGTCAACTTTGTTATTACGTGAAACTGATGTGATAAATGCTAAATAACATCGGAACTTTTCTGTCCCTACACTGTAAATGTCCAAGACAATAAAACGTACTATTTACGCAAGGTTGTTCGTTTTAAACTAGCTAAATAGCACCTACCTTTGCTTTACTATGGGATAATTTCTTGTTCTTCATCTCACACGCACAGCAGCATTACTTAGCCATCCAGACAGAAAATACATGTAGCTGTCCGTACTGAGAGTTCTAATCCAGGGTTCAGTGTAAGGTGAGCGATTATCTCGCTACAGGATACACGTAGATGTGAATGCAGTAGTTCTCTGGGAAAGATGTCGCCAGTTTGAGGGATTTAAATAAAGCTGCCAAAGCGGAATCACAAGTCAAAGAAATTCATAGTTTCTCTTCATATGTTTGTTTTTTCCCGATGGGCAGATGATTCAAGCTAGTAGTATTGGCTCGAGTCAGGTGGGACGCCCATCCCCCAAAAATAAAAAAATAAATCAGTACCTACAGTACTACCAACTGTAATCCAGTATTCAGTGAAGGCATAGTTTTTTATGGAGGACCACAAGAGCCAAACACATCCGATAAAATCAGAGAAAATCTCATGTGCTCTTCATGCAGCAGAGTACATCAAGTGTTTAAAACAGAAGCTCTGCAGGTTTGAGAGCAGCAGTTCGCTGAAACACCAAACTGTGGTCCTGTTAATGCTGATATACAGTGACACAGTTACATGGGTGATGAATCCTTTTGTCTTTTTGTGTTTAACTTTATCAATAAAACAGCTGCAGCTTTCACTGACTGCACATGTGGTACTTTAACCTTTGTACTGTTTTCATCAGTTAAATTTGCAGTTAACATGTGAACATGTTGGATGATCTGCCTGCTGTCACTGGGTGGTGCTGAGGTCTGAATCTGAGGGCAGCTCCTGTAATCACAAAGAGAACAGAATCATCACAAACTGAAATATAAAGTTTATCTTCAAATCTGAAATAAAGCTGATCCTTCTGTCCTCACACACTCGGGATCTGAAGTTCTTCTCTTAGATTGCTTCAGTTCTACAGTTTAATCCATAGTTACTGATTAATGAGGAGTTACTGAAGTATTACCATCTTTTGATTTCCAAAAAAGAGGACACTTGGCCCAGTCATTAAGAACTTTAATAATACTGTTTGCTTAAAGAAAACTTTAACACATTTAAACGACTCCTTCTCTGTGCGGTCAATGAATGGTGAAATAAAAAAAATCTCATATAGGCTTTTCCAAGTCTACAAGTGCAAAAAAAAAAAGAGGACGGTTGGTCACCCTAGTGTTACTGACTTTACAGGGGTGGCAAGAGACTGAAAAAAATTCTGCTGTCACGTATTTAATAATCAGTTCTGAAGCCTGTTGCATGTACACTATAATACTTGTAATAAAAGTGACAACTGACAGCTCAATATCTACCTCAGTCACTCTCCCTGATCCAGCTGAGTCACCAATTGGAAAAATCTGCTTTTCACAGGAACTTGGTAACAGCAATAAGAGAATACGTAGCTTATTCCAAGAAGATATCGTCTCTCTCCCATATATAATATCTTATTGGAACTGATATGTTCCAGATATCAAGTGGAAGACAGTCTGGATGGTCCCCCATAAATATTTGATTGTAAATAAGGTGAAAGAAGTCTAATTTAAAATTCTACATAAATGTTATCCAGCCAGTCACTACATGGTAAAATTTAAAAGGGACATTGATACTAATTGTACTTTCTGTGGCGATCATCCAGAAACTGTGACACATCTTTTTTGGTACTGTTCTTTTACACAGAGATTCTGGAAGGAATTTAGCAGGTTTGTTATTGTCCATATTTTAAGGGAGTGTTCTTTACGATGGGAAAATGTTTTATTCTGTTTCTTTAAGTTCCCCAAGAAGTATGATAAATGTTTTTTTATGATAAATTTGTTAATACTAAATTTTTTATCCATAAATGTAAGTTTACTAACAAAACACCATATTTCTGTCATTATTTTAAGGATGTGGAAATGTACATACAATCAATATCAGACTTCACCAACAAAAAGGCTCTCAAAACAATATATGTATGTGAATTTTTGCGTGTATTCTTATAATTGTTACCTTTTTCTTTTACCCTTGGCTTTTTGTGTTCATGTTCTGTTGTTTTGTATACTTCATCTGTTCGTATGTTGTATACTCATTGTTTGTTAAATAAAGTTTAAAAAATAAATCGAGTCTACCCGATCTGTACCGCGCATGTTTCGGTGGTTTTCTTCTTCTTCTGTTCGTTTAATGGCAGTTTACTCCCCAGAATAAGAGGCTACTGCCACCTGCTGACTGAGCGAATGAACCCTGTTGTAAACTGAATTAGCGTCATTACAAACGTGTGTTAAATTTGATTTAGTGATAGTCGAGTGTGTTTATGCTTGTCTGTGTGGAGAAGATTGTTGGAATAGTGATGATGATGTTCACTATCACTGTCACTGTCAATTGTCAGTAAACACTTAATCTGGCTGAGGAATCTTTACATGACATATTACAAAGTCTGTATTATTAACTCTGTAATTAGGCGCCATTCTTCTTATTTTACGGCGCTGTTGTTCAATCAGGGGACGCTCTCTGTTGAGGAGAAAAGCATGAATTTGTTTGTATACGGATTATCCATGGTTTGAATGTCCCGGTAGTCGAAAAGGAGGCAGAGCTGTTGAGGAATGCTAGGAGCTAACTGAGCGCTAACCATGTCTTTTTTTTTTCTTTTTTTTAATTTAATTTTCTTTTTTTAAACTTTATTTAAAAACAATGAGTATACAACATACGAACAGATGAAGTATACAAAACAACAGAACATGAACACCAAAAGCCAAGGGTAAAAGAAAAAGGTAACAATTATAAGAATACACGCAAAAATTCACATATATATATTGTTTTGAGAGCCTTTTTGTTGGTGGAGTCTGATATTGATTGTATGTACATTTCCACATCCTTAAAATAATGACAGAAATATGGTGTTTTGTTAGTAAACTTACATTTATGGATAAAAATTTTAGCTAAAAGTATTAACAAATTTATCATAAAAAAACATTTATCATACTTCTTGGGGAACTTAAAGAAACAGAATAAAACATTTTCCCATCGTAAAGAAAACTCCCTTAAAATATGGACAATAACAAACCTGCTAAATTCCTTCCAGAATCTCTGTGTAAAAGAACAGTACCAAAAAAGATGTGTCACAGTTTCTGGATGATCCCCACAGAAAGTACAATTAGTATTTATGTCCCTTTTAAATTTTACCATGTAGTGACTGGCTGGATTAACCGTGTCATTCAAATATATTAACTGTGGCAATGTTGGTAAAGAGAGGAAGTGACGTAAGATTTGCGCATGCAGGGTACCGATCGGATTTCCGGTACGGATCGGGTAGCGACAAGTCGTCATTGGCTGTTTCCCAATTCAGGGTCTGCAGCCTTAAAGTACGCACTTCAAGGCCGATTACGTCACAGTGGCGCGCAGAAGGCTGTCCCAATTCAAAGGCTGCTCGAAATGTGGCCCTGAAATGCGGCCTTAATTTCCCCGAATTTAAGGCTGTGGCAGTGTAGACTTCGTGGTCCCATATATCCCACAATGCATAGCGCGGCAGTCGGTGTGGAGAATTCCGCCGCAGACGGCAGAAGTGGAGCGGCCGAAGAGTAAACTGTGAAAAGGAAGAACTGAATATTATGTCACTTATGAATGTGCAAATGTGTAATAAAGAAGAACATTGAACATTACTGTTGGCCACATGTCGGCAAAGTTATGTGACATTAGTGACGTTTGTACTAACTTGGTTTTACAGCCTTTACTTTACAATATACGCCGTTCATTAGCTGAGCTTAATCTGACTTAATCTGAAAGCTCATGTAGAAACAAACAAACAAATGATTTCCTCCTACATTTCTGTCAAACAAAGCTGTATGACACATTTCCAGCTGTTAGTATCATGGTTGCTAGGCAACCTGGGCAGCGCAACGGAGGCTTTCTTTTTTTCTTTTTCTTCTTTAACTTTATTGACAAACAACAGTATCAGCGCAACGGAGGCTGGACCGTCCCATTACACAAGCCTCGCACTTCCGGCCTTAGCGGTCTTTGAGTATGCGGCCCTTGAGGATCGTTGAGGCTGCGTACTTTAAGGCTGCAGACCCTGAATTGGGAAACAGCCAATGTCAGACCCAGGATCCCTGGGCAGTCATGGACTGGTGATATTATATTGTGCCGAGCTCAGACAAGGAGGAGACGGAGGTATCGCTTGGTCTTGCTTCCCGTGAGCTAGCCAGGGAGCACAGCCGTTTATTAACAACAATTTGCAGGAGAGCACACTGCCGCTAGCTAACTGCTCAGCGCGGCAACAACAACAACACACAGGGCGCCCTCTGACACCGGAAGGACACACCGTCGTAGCGAGAGGGCGTCACCCGTCACCATGGCAACATACACAAAACATAACTGTACAAACAGAACCCCGAACAGCTCCGACCCGCTACAATATGTATTTTTGGTGTTGCTGCTGCTCTTTTCCATGCTTGTAGATGTGAGTGTGTGTGTGTGTGTGTGTGTATGGGTACAGGTGTGTATGAACACTGGTTTACAGGCGCCTTCAGGCCTGGTGGGTGTGGCCCTGCTAGGGGACTGGCCACACCCGAAGCTACACACCTGCCGCTGATCAGGGCTCGTCGGGGGAGCTACTTAGGAGAGTCTTGGAGCTCCCACTGACGTGGGATCATTCCATGAGACTCCACGTTAGTCTTCTGCTTAGTTAAGTCTGTGAGTGTATGCCTACTGGAATTAAGTGTCTTGATGGCTGCCTCTGTTATTTTCCCCTCAGGAGGGGCGTGGAACATCGGAGGCAGCAGGCACGGGGTGTGTTTGAACACATGAGAGTGGAGAACACGGAGCACAGACTTTTTGGGAAGACCAGTCGGTACTCGTGTCTTCCCAAAACGTCCGTGCTCCGTGTTCTCCACTCTCGTGTGTAGATAATGCTCATCTAAAAATAATAATAATGATAAAAAAATTTATGAAAAAATAAAGAAACGTGAAAGAGCAGATCATCTTCTGACAGCCATACAGCACTCAAAGTAAACATCTCCCTCTAGTGGTGTTAGAAACACTGTCATATTGTAATATTAATATTTTTCTACACAGCCTGCTCTACACAGTTGTAATAAAAATGGTAGTTGTATCTGTAGCTGTTACAATTGGGCTACTTAAACCAGAGTGATCTTAGTTTTACAAAATGACTTTTAAATCTCATAGGCTCCAGCCCTTTTGTGAATATTAAGTAGATAAATGATTAAGAATTACATTTAATTGGAGATACATGTAAATAATATTTACATTCTTGGCAACATAATAAATTGCTTTGCATCAATGCTGTCCTTGATTGGACAGCACCAGTCAGCAAAGGTATTGGGAAAAGTTGAGCACAATTTTAGTACCAACTCCATTGATAAGTGCTGAATTGACTTGCCAGTTAAGAAAAATGTATAGAGTCTACCAGGGAGACCTGGAAATCTGGAAATTTAACCATATTTTCACACACACACACACACACACACACACACACACACACACACACACACACACACACACACACGCATATGTTTGTGTGTGTGTGTGTGTGTGTGTGTGTGTGTGTGTGTGTGTGTGTGCTGTTCAATTACTTTGCAATTATTTAAGAAATCATGTACTTAAATGCACTTTAGAACAGCACGCAGCAACACTACATATGAGCAGTTGGAGGGAGGTTTGGGGTCTTCACACACCCACGTTCTCTGTTGCCTGTCGGGGTGGGATGGCTGGGAGGAGGAGTTGGCCGTCCGATTGTGGTCTGGGATGTGGGGCCTCCCTGCTGCTGTGGAGACGGGGGCGGTCTGCTTGTCTCCACCCCAGGGAAAAGGGTAACATCTCCTCCAGGATCTGGGGTATAAAGTATGTTTGGGGACTGGTGATTGTTTGTACAGTGTCTATTTATGTCTGTCTCCAAGTTGGGTGAGTGCTGAGTATTTGTATATGTGTTCATGAAGGTGGGAATGCACGTTTGTGTCTGTGTGTACCTGTTCGTCTGTTTCTATATGTCAGGTTGGGTCTTAGACACCACCTCTCTGGGAACATCTCAGGCCCTCCAAGGCGTGGCTGCCTGACTTCCCTCACCACACTCCCTGCCGGTGGTTGACACCCTCAGACGTCGGTACGTTAGTGGTTCTTGGTGTCCGGTGCTGGGCGCTCTGGTATGTACCGGCTCACTCCTGGTGGCTGCTTGTCGGGGCCTGGTACCTGTGGCTCAGTTGGGCCCCTTGGGGCTCGGTCCACTCTGGCACAGCTGGCTGCCGGCAGGACTCGCGGGTACGTCACTGCAGCCCCCTCTGGCTTCTACTCCGTGGCTGCTAGGTGACCCCTCGTCTGGGGCTCTTCTGGGCTTGTCCCAGGAGGGTGGCATGGATGCCCCTCCGGGGGTCCTCCTTGGGCTCTTGCACTCTGGGGCCTCTGGATGTCTGGGGCCTGGATCTCCTCCATGCCTGCTTCATACACTGGGGGACAGGGCTATGGCTCCTCACACCCACAATCAGATCGTTACATGAAGAAACCTTCTGAATACAAGCGCGCTGATCCACACAGGTGTGCACACGGGTGTACACAGACACAAACTACATCTTTCTATCTCAAAGCATATTGTGCGCTGTCGGTCTTACGTGCTGCACAATAATATTCAATATTTAGTATTTACTGTTATGTACACTTAGCTAGATTTTTGCGATGGTGTTGTGTTTATATATATATATATATATATATACACACACACATACAGTGGCTTGCAAAAAGTTTGCCACAAGCCATGTGGGGGACACAGCAAACATGTGGAAGAAGGTGCTCTGGTCAGATGAGACCAAAATGGAACTTTTTGGTCAAAATGCAAAACGCTATGTGTGGCGGAAAACTAACACTGCACATCACTCTGAACACACCATCCCCACTGTCAGATATGGTGGTGGCAGCAGCATCATGCTCTGGGGGCGCTTCTCTTCAGCAGGGACAAGGAAGCTGGTCAGAGTTGATGGGAAGATGGATGGAGCCAAATACAGGGCAATCTTGGAAGAAAACCTCTTGGAGTCTGCAAAAGACTTGAGACTGGGGCGGAGGTTCAGCTTCCAGCAGGACAACCACCCTAAACATAAAGCCAGGGCAACAATGGAATGGTTTAAAACAAAACATATCCATGTGTTAGAATGGCCCAGTCAAAGTCCATCTAAATCCAATCAAGAATCTGTGGCAAGATCTGAAAACTGCTGTTCACAAACGCTGCCCATCTATTCTGACTGAGCTGGAGCTGTTTTGCAAAGAAGAATGGGCAAAGATTTCAGTCTCTAGACGTGCAAAGCTGGTAGAGACATACCCTAAAAGACTGGCAGCTGTAATTGCAGCAAAAGGTGGTTCTACAAAGTATTGACTCAGGGGGCTTCTCACGTTTACACCACTTTGTGTTGGTCTTTCACGTGGAATTCCAATAAAATTGATTCATGTTTGTGGCTGTAACGTGACAAAATGTGGAAATGTTCAAGGGGGTGAATACTTTTGAAAGCCACTGTATGTATGTGTGTATATATATATATATATATATATATATATATATATATATATATATATATATATATATATATATAAATAACTCTTCCGTTTTTCTGTCCCTCCCTCTCTTTCCTTCTCACTTTCCTATCCCCCAGTCATGTCTGTCCCATCTGTAACAACTGAAAATAAAATAAAATAAATACACAAGGTCAATCAAATGGACCAATATGGCAAGGCCTTGATGATCCACTTGGTAAAGTAAATTCGTTGGGCATCTTTCTTGGTCTTCAGACAAGAATTATGATGGCTAAAGAACCAAACGGGACAGGTGGCCAAAAAAAAGCATGTACTAACACATACACAGAGGAAGAGGGCAGGCTTTATTTGCTACCACAAAAAAAGAAAAAAATATCAAATCACTGAGTAACACAATGAAGGAGACATCGCTACAATGTCTGCTCTGTAAGTACTGGATCTTTAAAGCTCAATTTAACCACTGCATTTTTATTTTGTCCTCTGTTGGTAACTAGACGAGAAGTTTATTAAAAACTGAAGAAACTTCATTAAAAGTTTGTCAGACTGAAATCAGGATAAAAGCAGTTTGAGTACCTACTACAAATCCAAAGCCAACTTTAAATGTCTTAAGCAGGAAACCAGACAGAAAAAAAACAGTATGTCAAAGGTCAATAATATACTGGTAAATTATTATATTACTTTGTAACTGTAAAGTAAACACATATCAGTCTACTTACATAATATTAATGATAACTGTAATACTAATGAATACATTATTTGAACCTAGGGAACTGAAAGGCAGTGGACGTATTTAAATGACCCTAAACGTTTCCTATTAAAGACTAATGAATGGAGAAGTTAAATAACCCTGGGATTTTTATTTGTGAACAATCAACCTTAGGAGTTTTTTTTTTTCAATCTAATCTCAAAGCAGCCATTTCTTTGTAGTTCTGATGCCTTTGGTATGCAGCACAACAAAACAAGTCCATCTGACTGTGAGTCCCAGCAGCTCTCAGTTCTTTGAATATGACTTTGTGTCTCTGAGCTGTGAGGAGGACGACAGCTCTGCTGGATGGACTCTGAGGAGAAACACAAGCAGACGACAGAGGACTCAGTGTGGAGATGGGTGGGGAATACCATCTGGTTCTTCATGTAACATTAGTACAATTTTACCCCAGGACAGTGGGGTTTACTGGTGTGAGTCCAGAGAGGGTCCCATCAGTAACATGGTTAACCTGACAGTCGCTGGTAAGCTGAGTGTGTGGAGTTAGTGTTGATGAAGCTGTGTGTAAATGGATGAAATGCTGTAGTTTGTCTCTGTGTTGAGGTGGATCAGTGATCCTGCAGAGTCCTGTCCTCCCTGTGATGGAGGGAGATGACGTCACTCTGCTCTGTAAAACAAAGACCACTCCCTCCAACCTCCCAGCTGCTTTCTATAAAGATGGCTCCCTCATCAGGGAGGGGCCTACAGGTCACATGACCATCCAGCATGTTTCCAGGTCTGATGAAGGCCTCTACAAGTGTGACATCAGCGGTCATGGAGAGTCTCCATCCAGCTGGATCACTGTCACAGGTGACACACTCACCTGTCTGTGTTTCTGCAGGTTTCAACATTCACAATGTGACGACAACTTAATGACTGTGTTTGCTTTATTTTAGGGGAACACACCACCAGACCTCCACCTACATCAGCCCCCATTACAACCATTCCTGCTGATTCTTCATTCCTTCGCCATGTGTCATTTTCTGTTGGATCAGTCTGTGTTGTGATTCTACTGGTGTTTGGGGTTCTACTGGTGAGACAATGGAAACCTGAAGGTGAGACTAAGAATTATTTCTTTAAAAAGTTATGTTAATTATTTTCGAATGTAATTTACAAACATGTTCAACAGTTTTCTTAACTTAAGTGTCCATTAAGACTACTCTAGAATAAATTACATTAATGTTCATTTTGGCTCATTTCAGATGATGTTGGAAAAGTTAGCAAAGATGACATCACTTACAGTGACCTCAAAATATTACATTACCAACAAGAGCCAATCAGATGGAGCAGAGGTAGTGTTTTATGTGGCGTGTCCATATATAAAGTATATATTTATTGCTGAGTTTTTAAAGTTTCTCATAACATTTAGTATTTCTTAAGAAGGCGTTCTTCAGCTCCACACCAACATTTACAGACCTAATTTCTTAAAGACATTACTCTCTACATTGGTGTCAGTTTAACTCTTAAGTACAATGACACCTTAGACTGTATATTACAGATGGGCATACAATCAGACGTTGGTTACTGCCATCTGTTTTTTTTTTTGTAGCCACAATTAGCCACGGTTTGGAGTGCAAACTTCTCAGCTTCAATGCTTGGATATTAAACTGCATCCGTAGTCTATCTGGGATAGTAGCTGTTAGCTCGCCACTCTAGCCAACTGTGCAACCATCCATCTGTCAGTGAACAAAACTTTAAGACTTGACATAATTTAAACAAGATATTTATTAAAGAAATGAATATTGCCCCCTGTAAAGTTGATATGAATGGTGTAATTAGCTATAGAGGCCAAAACTGTTATTTTCATCAGGTTACATGAGTCTATGGTGATTGACTCCTTTTTCAAGAAATTGACTTTAGTCGACTTAAGTGGATCAGATGAACTACAGATTTTGCTACTTGCTTAGGACTGGTTCCTAGCTAACTAGTTTGATAATAGGCTTTTCTATTAACCCTTTCCCTCGTTGGCAAACTCTGGGAGAAGTTTTGATTTACAATAAATCTCAATCTCTTTGAGGTTAGCTACGAGGTAACTAAGTCTAGTGGCCAAATTGTGTTACTGTATAATCTTACTGGCCAGTCAAAGTGTTTTTAACTTTCAGTCTCGCTTTAACCACACATTGAGCAATTTATTCTGTCATTATATATTGGGTACATGTTTATATGAAGAACATATAACTTACTGTGCTTTACTTGTAAAGCGTTATACAAATACAGGCCATCTTTTTACTTTCTTTGCTTTTTACTTTGTAAGAGGCTACTGACTATACCTCACAGACTGTATGAACTTTGTGTTTTATTGCCTCAGTAAGGATGTTAAGTGTGAAAACTGTATCTATCATTGGCCTTTGAAGTAGGAAGTAAGAGATATCACTGCATTCTGTTTTCTAATTGTCCATCACACAGATGGCCTAGTTTTAAACATTTATACTTTACATCTCATGCTAACATGCTCCCTAAAAAATTCACTGTATTAATATTAAAGTGAAATTGTTTCACTCATATATTTTGCCAAAACTTGTGTGAAAGTCTGCACTTTCACGCACGTTTTGAATGACCGCACTGTAGTTCTGTCTTTAGATGACAGTTAACTGTGAAGGCTTTTTTTTGCTAAGTGGACTGTTTGTTTTTGAGGCTGTGGTTTATCTGTTAACATGAGCTAAGAGCTCTGTCGCTGCTCGGTTTCCTGTTTCTAATGAAATTACTTCAGCTGCTCTGGTTTTACTGCAGGGCGTTTAAGAAATTTCAATGAACAATCTCTACAAACACCAAATCTCAACCTCATTAAACTCATCTCAATGTTGTTCACATGCCAGTTTTGTATTTTAGTTTTAGGTAGATAACAATTTAATAGTTTGTGTGAATTATTGACAGGCTGAGCAGCTCATTCATCTTCCTGTTGCTTAAACATGTTCCCATGAAAGCTGGTAGCTCTGTGGTCATTCCATTAACATATAGCTTTCAGTATCCGTTTTGTTATTTATGTATTTATTTTTTTACACAGTACTGTTAGAAAAAATAATATTGTATAGTGCCTGATAATAGGAAGTGTCATGTACAGTTCTTTGAAAATTACATGTTCATGTTATTTTATGCAATAACACACAGAGTTAGAAAAACTAAGTACACTCTCAGTGTATCTGATAATTATATTCACTTAATTAATTCAACTATGTGGCCACCTCTTTTAAGCAGATATTTTAGGAGTTTGCTGGTCCAGAGCTTTCAGGTGTGTTTTGACCAAACGCTACACGAAATGAGTACGCATCACAACCAATTCACCCAAAGGTCAGACCGTGCAGTGCTCAGACAAAATATAAAAAAGTTCATGGAAAATGTAAATGCTAAAGGCTCTGGGATCTTATGCATTACAGATGTGTCCACCTGTCAAAGAATGAACAGTCATTATACATCTTATAGAAAAAGGTTTGCAAAGTTGAAGTGGTTTATTTAAACAAACCACATCGTTCCTTCTGGAACAATGTTGGATAAAAGACACCATAGTGGAGATATATACATTGAGCCTTGCAGTCTGCCAAACAAACATCTGTGAAAGAATGGGTCATTCTAAAGAACTTGCTGAACAGAGTGTAATACTGAAATATGATGTCACCATTGCAACAGGTCAGTTTCTGGAATTTCTTTCCTATAAGATATTCTGTTATCAGCTTTAATTGGTGTTAGTGCAATTAGATTGCATAGGAGCTATAGCAACTCACCCATGGCAGACCACATCAAGTTACAGGGTGGGGTCACTGAGCACTGAGATACATCATGCGTTAAAGTCACCAAAGTTCTGCTGACTCAATAACTAGTTTTAAACCTTCTTTGGTATTAACAGCAGCACAAAAACTGTCTATTGAGAGTTTCATGGGATGGGTTCCACAGCCCAGAAGCTCCTGCTTGAATAATGTGTAGGTGACCCAGGGTTTTTGTTCATGAGGTATAGTTCAGTGGCAGTTGCTGATGTCGTTCACTGGTTTTTCACTCTCTCCAATTTGACTACTCTACAGAAAAGAATAAGTAGGAAAAAGAAGAAAGGTCTGCATAGCTGTGTCTCTGTAATCATGTTCTCTGTCTGCATTTTACTCCGCAGAGACTGATCCAGCTGCAGTCTACTCAGCAGTGAGAACAGAGGATGTCAGTTATGGACAAATCATCATCAAAGACAAGAAAAATAAATCAAAGATGAGAGGTACGAGTGCTCATCATTTTTTATAACTTCTGAAAATTGTATACACATGCACAAGTCTGATTTCCACTCTAATATAGATGTTAAAGTTAAAGCTCTAGCAACAGGATTGAGGTCATCATCATCATGCTTCCACCTTTTTCTTTTTAGCTTTAACACTTTTTGACTCTATTAATGAAATCCAGAAATCTGTAATCTTAAACATAATGAGCACTTTTACATCAAGCAAGGTGATGTGGAAAAGGCCTTCCACTTCACTTCACGAAAATGAATACATTTTATGGACCTCCTAATACTTGTGGTCATTTGCTCAACAAGTAAGTCCTGTTTTCTGTTATATTTTAATAATCTCTGTGAAATGAGAGATTTTAAGGCAAACTGAGCATGTGCTTGACCCTATCAAACTTGCAGACCACATATAGAAGATGCAACCTTTCTGAACCTGATTGTTAGATACCTGGAGGAGAAAGCTTCTCTTGCTCGATTACTGTTTGTTGATTTCCCTTTAGCCCTAACATAATTTAGCCTGCTATTTTAATCTGAAGGCTTTCAGAACAGTTCAACATGAATAAAAATCTTGTTGATTTGTTTCTTGACTTTAAAAGTAACGTGACCCAAAGATCTGATTTGACTAGGTAAGTGGGGTCCTGTCAAACCAGGTCTGCTCCTCGAGTGGCCACCCACAGGGATGCATGCTCTCGTTCTCACTATTTATCCTGTACACAAACATTTGTTAGAGTAATTTTGAAAATAGGACAAATTGAAAATATGTAGATAATTCTGTTATTGTCTATCTGCTCCAGGAAAATGAACCCATCCATGGCCCAGTTTTTGCTAATTTTGTCCAATAGTGTGATGGGTCCTGCCTACAGCTGATCATACTGAAAGCATATCATTGATTTTACGAAAAGTACTCATACACACAAAGTCACTTTTATCAAATGTCACACTGTGGAATGTTTTCAGTGTTATAAATATCTTGGAACAGTTAATGATTCAAAGCTTAATTTAAAGCAAAGTCAAAGTAAACTTTATTGTCTCTGCTATATCCAGTGCAGCATACAGAGAGATCAGTTACATCAGTGCACAAACAGCTAATAAATAGATATAAAAAGGAGAAAAAGTAAATATACGCTTAAGTCTTAGGGGATCAAGAGAAGTTACAATTCGAATTTACAATTTACAGTTTGGAGTGGTTTGATTATCTGTGGTGACCAGTGTAGCAACTTGTAAACCTGAAGTAAAAAAAATGTCCATAGAGTAGCATGTCTTACAGACGCAGGGGTTTGTAAAGAATCGGTTAACAGATTGTGTGTGTGTTGGGGGGAGGGGGGGGGGTGCTGGCAATGGGTTCAGGAGTCTGATGGCTTGTGGGAAAAAGCTATTGCGCAGTCTGGAGGATCAGGCCCCGATGCTGCGGTAGTGTCTGCTGGATGAATGGAGAGAGAAGAGTCCGTGTGTAGGGGTGTGACAGGTCAAGCACAATACAGGAGGTCTTACTGATGCAGCGGTTTTGGAAGATGTCCTGTAGCAGAGAGAGAGAGATGTTCCAATCATCTTAACAGCTGCTTTAAAAAAGCTGCTTGTTTAAGTGAAAATACATTGATGTGTTTTTGCACTAATAAAGTTGAGGAGTTGTAAAGTAGTTTGTCTAGTGTCAATTATATCGTCAGTTATATCGTTATCGCAAATTTTCAAATGCATATTGTGATAAATATTTTTTGGTCATATCGCCCTGCTCTAGTGTGTAGGGTGGTGCAGTCGTGTGTCAGGATAGTGAACAACAGAGGGCTGAGAACACAGCTCTGAGGAGCTCCTGTGCTCAGCCTGATGGTGCTAGAGATGTTGTTGCCAATTCGGAAGGACTGAGGCCTCTCTGACAGGAAATCTAATATCCAGTTGAAGAGAGAGGTGCTCAGTCCCAACTTGCTGAGTTTATCAAACATTTTTTAGGGGATAATGGTGTCAGAATGCTGAGCTAAAGTCTATGAGCAGCATTCTGACATAGCTGTCTTTCTTGTCCAGGTGGGAGAGGTGAAGTGCAGTGGAAATAGCATCCTTGGTCAATCTGTTCGGTCGGTATGCAAACTGCAGCAAACTGTGAAGCTGTGTGCAGAAGGGTCACCAGCGACTCATGTCTGAGAAACTTTTCTCATTTCAATGTTGACAAAACCATAAAGAACAGAATCTCACTCAATCAAATTGTTAAGTCATCTAAGAACCACAGCTCAGCCTAGCATCCCTGTATACCAGTTAGATCGTCTGGCTGCTTCAATTTTCCTTGACAGAAACCCATTGCATGGTGAGTTTTAGTTCTTTTTTTGTGTGTACTATGTGCAATCATTGTCTGTTATGGCTGTATTAAGAGTGTGCATGTGACGATAGATGACTCACAAAAGCAGCACAGATGTAGCTAAAGGTACAAATAAAGTAACCTGAACCTTCTTTGTGTAACTTGGAAGTAAGTGAGGTGGTGCCAGGAACTTCTCCTGCATTTGCACCCCTACTGGAGCTATGATTGCCTCTAGACAATTGCTTCAGTGATTATTTTATTAAAATAGCTTTTTGCACCACAAAATCTCAGACAATGACATGAAAAGAACAACAGAAGCACAGAATGCTGTAGGCCAATGTATTGTAGTGGGTCAGGGCTGTTCGGGGTTTTGTTTTGACAGTTATGTTTTGTTGTTCTGTTGCCATGGTTACAGGTGATGCTCTCTCTGCGACTGTGTGTTTCCGGGTGGGAGAGCGCCTTTTTTTGTTGTCGTTGTGGTGTGCTGGTCTGACTGTGTTAATAAACTGCTGTGCTCCCTGGCTAGCTCACGGGAAACAAGACCAAACGATACCTCCGTCTCCTCCTTGTCTGAGCTCGCCACAGTATGTTATGTTCTAGGTTGCACAACATATTTACATCCTGTGGCTTCAGCAAGTTTTCATGAAAACAGCTGTGGTCAGTTAGCTTAAATACTGTATAGCCTTCAGTATCAGTTCTTTTTCACACATTAGTACCAGAAAAAAGAAACATAAAACTTTTTGTGTTATTTTTAATGTAATAGCAAGTACATACAGTATATGACTGCACCACTGCAGTAATGTCTGCTATATTTGTTTTACTGTGCAGAGAGTGATCCAGCTGCAGTCTACTCAGCAGTGCGAACAGAGGACGTCAGTTATGGTCAAATTATCATCAGAGACGAGAGAAAAAAATCAGAGAGAAGAGGTACAACTACTCTACTTTGTTTCCATCATGGTTCAGAACTACAAAAACAGTGTGCGACGTATGCTATGCACAGATACACCCACACACAGGTTGTTATCATCAGATTCCACATTTATTGCGAGTGTCCACGGAATTATAACAGAACACCGTCTGACAGCGGTCGGTTCCCGCAGAGTCTCTCCCCCTCCGCTCCTCTCCACCTCACTATATAAAGGGAAGGAAAACCCACCATCAGTCCAAAATCGCCATCAGCTGTTCTCACCAGCACCGCCCCGTTGAGCTCACTGCACCACTCCTCCCCTGCAGCCGCATACCCCCACCGCCCGACTGAGGCCGGGGAGCCTTCCGGCCGAACTACTCCCCCCCCCCCCCCCCCCCCCCCCGAGCGAGAGAGGAAATCGGCCACCGCCATCTGCGCCCCCGGCCTATGGACCACCTTGAACTTAAAGGGCTGTAAAGCCAGATACCACCGGGTGATCCGGGCGTTGGCATCTTTCATGCGGTGGAGCCACTGCAGCGGGGCGTGGTCTGAGCAGAGGGTGAATGAGCGCCCCAGGAGGTAATAGCGAAGGGAGTCGACCGCCCACCGGATAGCCAAGCACTCCTTCTCCACGGTGCTGTACCGTCTTTCACGCTCTGCCAGCTTCCGGCTGATGTAAAGAATGGGACGGTCGGCCCCCCGCACCTGCTGGGACAAAACGGCCCCCAGCCCCCTGTTCGAGGCATCAGTCTGCAGAACAAAAGGGAGGGAAAAGTTAGGAGTGTGAAGCAGCGGCTCCCCACAGAGAGACCTTTTCACCTGCACAAACGTCGCCTGGCATGGCCCCGTCCACTGAACCAGATCTGGCGCACCCTTCCGGGTAAGATCGGTTAAGGGGCTGGTCAGCTGCGCAAACCCTGGCACGAACTGGCGATAGTAACCTGCCAGCCCCAGAAACCGTCTCACCTCCTTTTTAGTCTTGGGGCGCGGGCAGGATGCAATAGCCGCCGCCTTTTCCACCTGTGGACGCACCTGCCCGCCCCCCAAGTGGTACCCCAGATACTGTACCTCCCTCCGTCCAACCGCACACTTCTTCGGGTTGGCCGTGAGCCCCGCCCTCCTCAGGGACTCCAGGACCGCGGCCACCCGCTGCACATGCTCCACCCAGGTGTCGCTATGGATGATCACGTCATCCAAGTAAGCAGCAGCATACGCAGCGTGCGGGCACAGCACCCGGTCCATGAGGCTCTGGAAAGTGGCAGGGGCCCCGAACAAGCCGAACGGAAGCGTAACGAACTGGTACAACCTGTACGGAGTGGAGACTCGGCAGACAAGGGAATCTGCCAGTAGCCCTTGGTTAAATCCAGCGTCGTGAAAAAACGGGCCGTGCCCAGCCGATCCAGGAGCTCGTCGACCTGGGGCATGGGATAAGCATCAAAACGTGACACTTCATTCACCTTGCGATAGTCGACACAGAACCGTATAGACCCATCCTTCTTCACCACCAGAACGATGGGGCTATACCAGGCGCTGTGCGACTCTTCTATCACTCCCATTCTCAGCATTTCAGCCAATTCCCTTTGCACAATTTGCCCTTTATGCACAGGAAGCCTGTAGGGCCGTGAATGCACCGTCACGCCAGGCTGCATTACAAAATGATGCTCAATGAGAGACGTTCGGCCGGGCAGGGGGGAGAACACATCAGAAAAAAAGCTGTTGTAACGCGACAACGTCCGCTCTCTGGGCCCGTGTGAGATGGTCATCACAAGGGAGGGAGGCGGGGATGACGGAATTTGGCACCTCTGGCCCCAACTCATCTCTCTCCTTAACATGGCTCACCAGTGACGCGGATTCAACATCTCTCCACTTTTTAAGGAGATTGAGGTGATAAATCTGCGTGGCCCCACCCCTGTCCGACTGAGCGACCTCATAGTCAACGTCCCCGACTCGCCGTGTGACCACAAAGGGCCCTTGCCACTTGGCGAGCAACTTTGAGCTGGAGGAAGGGAGTAACACAAGCACTTTGTCTCCCGGTGAAAATTGCCTGAGTCTAGCCCCTCTGTCATACAGGTGCTGCTGACGCTGCTGAGCCTGGAGCAAATTCTCCCGTGACAACCTCCCCAAAGTGTGGAGTTTCGCTCTCAGGTCCAGCACGTACTGAATCTCATTCTTGGCGGGGCTCGGACCATCCTCCCAGCTTTCTTTAATCAGGTCAAGCACCCCACGTGGCCTCCTGCCGAACAGCAGTTCAAAGGGAGAAAATCCCGTGGAGGCCTGGGGCACCTCCCGCACTGCGAATAACAGAGGGTCTAGCCAGCGATCCCAATTGCGTTCATCCTCGTTAATGAACTTACAAATCATGGACTTCAAAGTCTTATTCAGCCGCTCCACCAGCCCGTCCATCTGAGGGTGGTAGACGCTGGTCCGAATAGATTTAATGCCCAGTAATTCGTACAGTTCCCGCAGTGTACGAGACATAAACGACGTGCCCTGGTCAGTCAGTATCTCTTTCGGGATTCCGACTCGGGAGATGACCTGAAACAGTGCCTGCGCCACACTCTTTGCAGAGATGGTGCGCAGTGGAACTGCTTCCGGGTACCGCGTTGCATAATCCACCAGGACTAACACAAAGCGGTAGCCGCGTGCACTCCGGTGAAACGGCCCGATGAGGTCCATGCCAATGCGCTCAAACGGGACCTCTATGAGTGGAAGCGGGCGCAAAGGCGCTTTTGGTATGGCCGGCTGATTAACAAGTTGGCAGTCCGGGCAGGACGCGCACCAGCGGCGCACATCCGCTCGGATGCCCGGCCAATAAAATCGGGCCGTTATTCGCTCCAGAGTTTTTTCGTAACCCATATGCCCTGCCATGGGGTTATAATGCGCCGCCTGGAAAATCGTTTCCCGGCGACCCTGCGGCACCAACAGCTGGGTGTGTGTCACCTCCGTGCGAATGTCACGACTCACTCGATATAACCTATCTTTCGATAAAATGAAGCGTGGGTAGGTCCGCACGGCTTCAGGGTGCACCACGTGACCATCAATCTCAATCACCTGGTCAAAGGCTGAGCGTAGGGTGTCGTCACGAGACTGCTCCAGTGGGAAATCACCCGTGGGGGGAACTTCCGGAGCCGGCGGGGCTTCCCCCTGAAGGACCCGCCGTCTCCCCCTCCCCAGAGTCAGTGTCGGACGGTCCCGCGTCACCGCTGAGCGCCGCGCAGACACTACATGCTACTAACGGTCGTGACCGCACCCCCGCGTACTGTCCCAACAGATGATGAAACCCCGGCCAATTCGTGCCCAGAATTAGGGGATGCGACAGGCGCGGGCTAACCGCAGCCGTTACTCTATGCGTTTTGCCCTTATACTTTAATAACAGCGGCACTATGGGATACCTGTGAACATCACCATGAACACACCTCACCTCCACCCATTCTGCCTCCAGCAATGCCCCAGGGCGAACCAAACCTTGGTGCACGAGGGTCTGCGTGCAGCCCGTGTCCACCAAAGCATGGCGTATACCCCCTCGAGTCCATACCGGAATGCTGTATGTCCCTCCCGGACCGGGAGAGGGTGCTGGGGCCCCGGCAATGCGGAACACCTGCCCCATCTCCATCAGAGGACAGTCCCTCCTCAGATGTCCCGGTTGCCCGCACTTCCAGCACTCCTGCCCCGGCGTCTGTGCTGTTCTCCATGGCTCAGGGGCGGCACTGCTCATGTCCGATCCCTGGGAAGGCACAAACGCAGCAAAAGGATTAGTGGGGCTCAGCGCTGGCGCCCGCTCTGCCTGCCCTGGCGCAGGCACCCGGCGCCTCGGTGCCGGCACCGGGGCTTGTCTGTTCGGCCTCCGGCCGCTGTCCCCGGGCTCCCCCGCTCTAGCGGCAAGGTGGTCCTCCGCCAACGTAACCGCCACCTCCAGACTCGCGGGACGGTGGCACCTGACCCATCTCGCCGTCTCCGCAGGCAGCCCCTCCACGAACTGCTCCAGCACCACCTTGTCCACCAGCAGCATCTCGCCCTCTGACGATCCCGGCTGCGTCATGCAGCTTCCGGGCCCAAGCAAACGGCCGATCCGCCGCGGCCAGCCGACAGGCCCGGAACCGCCGGCGGTGATCTTCAGCGGTGAGCCCCAACCTGTCCACCACCGCCCGGCTCACGTCCTGGAAGCTGCCCCTCGAGGCCGGCGGCAGACTCAGGGCCACCGTCCGAGCCTCCCCCGACAGCAGAGGAAGCAAACGCGGAGCCCACTCCACCTGCGGCCACTGGCAGGCCTCCGCCATGGCACGAAAAGTCTCCAGAAAAACCTGGGGGTTGCCCCCGTCCCCCATCCGGGGCACCGCCACCGACAGCGGTGGGGGCTTCGGCGGGGGCTTCGGCGGGGCAGCGGCGCCAACCAGCCGCTCCAGAACCAGAGTCTGCCGGTCCGTCTGCTCCTGCAGTGCAGCCAGGTGAGCTCGCTGGGCCGCCGCATGGTCGTGGCTCATCTTCGCCATCTCCGCCAGCATCTGCGCCAGAAACTGCAAAGGCTGGGCGGGCGGCGCAGCCTGCGGGTCGGACATCCCCACACCGGCAGGCTCCTGTGTTTCGGCACCACTTGCGACGTACGCTATGCACAGATACACCCACACACAGGTTGTTATCATCAGATTCCACATTTATTGCGAGTGTCCACGGAATTATAACAGAACACCGTCTGACAGCGGTCGGTTCCCGCAGAGTCTCTCCCCCTCCGCTCCTCTCCACCTCACTATATAAAGGGAAGGAAAACCCACCATCAGTCCAAAATCGCCATCAGCTGTTCTCACCAGCACCGCCCCGTTGAGCTCACTGCACCACTCCTCCCCTGCAGCCGCGCCCCGGACCACACCTCCGCCACACAGTGCAACAGGTCTTCAGAGCAAATAAGAAAGACCTGATAGAGGTTTGATTGCATTTCACAGGGGCAATATTTGTTGTAAATACTAGGATGCTGTTTGATTATCTGTGGTGGATTCTGTTAGCAGTTTGCTTGCATGTTGTAACATAGTTGGAGTGCCTCAAGTGTGTAACTCCAATGAGGGTTCAAGGAAGAAATAAATCTTAATACCCAATTTCATTGCGCAAGAAACTAAAACGTTCTAAGTTCTAATACAGGAGAGAAAATCACAAAGTGCTTAAAGGGAAAACAAATGAGATCCCACCACTATAAATGCAGGCGGTATTTTTTACTGGAATACTAAATGAGCTGGAAGGGTTTTTTTCTACGGTGGTATGAAAAGGTTAGAAACAACTCTCTTGTTACATAGATACCCCATGCAGACTTCTGAGATGCATCTTTCCAGCTCCTCAACAGTTTGATTGTGGGAGCCCATAGCAAGGCTAACACAGTGAGACAAGGTCACATTCACATGTACTGCCAAGGTAGGAACTGGAGCTAAGCTAGCGTATGTGTTTAGGTAGTTGAAGGCCAAATACCAAAACTAAGCAACAGATGAGGTTAACATGTTACATTCTAAATTCTCTGAGTATTAAACCTGTTTCCACAATGACTAACAGAAACAGGTCACTTAAAGCTGAAATTAAGCTCCAGAAACCTGCAGAGCTGCTCAGCGATGTTCGCAAGGAGTTAGAAGATGTTTATGAAGCAAGAGACAAAATGGATTATCTGTAGCTCTCATGTTAAGTCAGATTTTAAATGGACATTAAAACTGTTTAAATGATGGACAAACATCATCATATTTTACATTCTGCTTTTTTAGACCAGAACTTAACGTGTTGATAAATGTGTTTTCAGAAACTGTTCTTTACCTAAATTAGTAGGTTTGTGTGGTTTAAACTTGTGTGAAACCACAAAGGGTTATTTCCTTCTTTTGTTTCCATGAAACTGACATGTGAACGCAGAATTCTGATCATAGTGTTGATGATAGTGTGCATATAGTGTGACAAAGTGTGAGTCTGGTATATATTTTGTGGTAAAATGTGTATTTTATCTTCCTCTGGTGTTAAATACGAATGACCAAAAATAATGTGGCTGTTTGTCTGAAACAGGAAAGATGACCACAGAGCTTCTGAAAGCCGCTGACAGTTTCTGTGAAAGGCTTTAATAGAGCTACCTGGGAAATGATAACTCTTCTTTTAACGCACATCCTGTGCACTAAGAGTACTTTTTATAACCTGCTGTATGTGCAGTGACGTCTTCTGTATGTGTTTTACTCTGCAGAGTGTGATCCAACTGCAGTCTACTCAGAAGTGAGAACTGATGATATCAGTTATGGAGAAATCACCATCAGACCAAACAGACCCAGAGGTAACTGATGCTCTTTGTTCACTGAGAAAGAAAATTAGTTTGTTGTCTGATAAGGAACTGCTCCTTTTTTAAAACATGAGCTGCCGACATCAGTTGTTCAGGAGAAGACTTTACTGACTCCAACATGTAACAAGTGCCAGTACAAACAGAGCAAAATGTTTTTGTTTTTACCCCTGAATAGGAACAAGATAAATCATCTTTGGATGAAAACTTCCTTAATAACAAACTAACATCTAACTTGGCAAATATTTGTAAAGTAACTTTTTCATTGATGCTTGGATGTTAAACTTGGATGTGTTAAACACCTGGTAAAACAGCCACAATGGCCATTTTATGAAGCTTAAAAAAAAGTCTAGGTTTGAGACTATTTGCATCTCTCGCGTGTGCCTCAGTCTTTCTACTTTCTAGGAACTGAAGGAGTCTGGAAAGAGCTGATGGAGATTGTGTATTGTATGGTAAATGGTAAATGGCCTGTATTTATATAGCGCTTTAATAGTCCCTAAGGACCCCAAAGCGCTTTACATATCCAGTCATCCACCCATTCACACACACATTCACACACTGGTGATGGCAAGCTACATTGTAGCCACAGCCACCCTGGGGTGCACTGACAGAGGCGAGGCTGCCGGACACTGGCGCCACCGGGCCCTCTGACCACCACCAGTAGGCAACGGGTGAAGTGTCTTGCCCAAGGATACAACGACCGAGACTGTCCAAGCCGGGGCTCGAACCGGCAGCCTTCCGATAACAAGGGAAACTCCCAACTCTTTAGCCACGATCTTAGCTCTTAATCGCCACGATCGCCCGTAATTGTATGACCCCGAGTACAGGAAAGTCTGGAACTGACTCTCTGTTTAAAAAGTCTGAGTCTCTGATCCTACAGTATGAGTATTACCCAGTAGAGTTTGGATGGACCTGGGGAGGAGAGTACCCTAGCTCTAACTGCTTCTCAGTGCTCTGGATGTTGTTCCTTGCTCCCACTGAAGGCATGCTTGCCAAGGTGGCCTTCCGGGCCAATGGCTGGATGGCAGGACTTCTCTTTCAATCCCACTTCTCTCAAGACAAACATAAATCACAATCTGAAAACAAAACCTGCAAAATAAATCTAATGCCTGTAGTACTATATTGGAAAAATGTTAAATATTATATAATGTTCCTTATATTTAACTCATTTTTTAAATTAAATTGTTTTTATATATTTTAGCTGCAACATTGGGATTATGATAATTGAAGGTGTACTGAGTGCATACCAGTGTTCCCTTTCACATCATTTATTCACTTGGTGTGAGCCAGAACAAATTTTAACTACTCTGACATATATCACTCTCCCTCATGTTGAAGTAAAATGAGTCTACAATGTGCTGAGACTGTCTTCCTTTATATGAACTACATAACACTTCCTGGTGGGCTTCTTTCACATTAAAAGGTTTGACTGCAAGGCCTTTAATATGAAACTAATGAAGAAAGCGCTGAGTTTCATTCATGTAACTTTGATATGATTCAGGTGTTGAGGAGCAGCTGATGCTTTTTTTGTTCAAATAAATTGGTGCTTTCAAAATGTATAAGAACAACCGGAGAACAGGGAAGAATTGTTGAACTGGAGGAAAATTCTATCCCAAAAATGACTTCTGGATTATTTTATTTTTTATTATTATTATTATTTTCCCTTTCACTGGTCTCATACTGTTTGAACTTTGTGTGTTTTTATTTTCAGAGTTTCTACCAGAGCCAAATGTTGTCTACTCCTCACTGAAGTAATCCACCAGACCAAAACACTTAAATCCAGCTGCTGGTCCTCAACGCTGAGGACATTTATTGTAAAACAGATTTGTATACATTCTCATTGTTCTTCTCACTAAATATGCTCTTACAACCTCAGCAGTGACCTGTTTTTTCTGCAGGATGAATAAACTTTGGTCTCACTTCTTCTACTTGTTTGATGGAAAATGTGAATTATTGTGGCTAACCAGACCTCTCTTCAGAGGAGATAGCAACAAACAAGCACAAATAAAACCACAACTGCAGAGTCTGAGCACCATCGGTCCCAAAGTCTTAGACATGGCTTTGTAACCTTTTCCAGACTGATATGTGTCAGTGACTTTATTTCTCAGGTGTTTCTTTAGATCGTGGCAGGATGTGTTGCTTTTTGAGATCCAGTCTACCTCACTTTATCAGACAGGTTCTATTTAAGTGATTTATATAATATAATATAATATAATATAATATAATATAATATAATATAATATAAGTGATTTTTTTGATTCAAAAGGTCTGCCAGTAATCAGGCCTGAGTGTGTTTAGTGAAACTGAACTCAGTTATCCAAAAAATGTGAATAATGACAATTATTTCACAATTTCACAAAGGGACAATTACTTTTTCAAACAGGACCAGGTAGTTTGGACAGTTTTTTCTTTTAATAAATTAAATAATCAATTAAAGAGTGCATTATGTGTTTTCTCGATTTGTCTTTGTCTAATGTTAACATATGTTTGATGATCTTAAACAAGCAGACAAATTTGCAGAACATCATGATATCAGAAAAGTAAGACTGTAATTCAGTGTATTTACTTGAACGTATTTACTTTCTTTGCAAGCTCCTTTGATTTACTTGAACGCTTATTTGTATTTTATTTCTAAGTGTGCTTCTGTTTCCTGCACAGATCTGGTTTCTCTGCACGATCAATAAACTTTGGTCTGACTTGTTGTTCGTCTCGTGTGGTTCTGTGGGTTTCATGAAAATCTCTGATGGAAAGCACAAGTTGTTGTGGCAAACCCATGCATGTTTCTCTTCAGAGCAGATAACAAAGAAAAAAATAAATACAACCACAGCCGCAGACTAAAAGCAACATGAACACTATTCAGTGGCTGGAAACTTCACACAAAAGCTTCAAATAAAGGTTGTGCATGTGTCAGTGGTTAAAGTTTTGATTCAAGGAAATGAAATCTGTGAGACTTTATTTTAGATGCTCTTTAAAATAAACATGTCTCTGGAGATTTTTCAGCTTAAGACGCTGCACACATTCATCTTAGTTACTGTTTTATTGATGTGTGTGGTCCAGCTCTCTCACTGGGGACATCCATGTCGGTCCTCAATCACTGATATATCTGGGTTTTAGTTCAGTCACAGTCAGAATCAGTTTATGCCACCATAACATGAGTCATGTGTTTTAGAACGAGGAACACTTCTTTTATTATACTCCAGTAGTGTTTTCAAAGGAAGTAGTTTGTGTTTATGAATGTGATATTTATCTGTGATCAAGTTTATACAATCTGCACTCATTCTGTTTCTGTGTGAACAGATACATATTATCATCACTTAGTACAGTGTTTTACACATGGAGCAGGAGTAGAGTCTCTAAGTTATTATAAAAGATGCAAACTTTTAAAAATAACCAATAAGAGTGCATTTATGTATCATGTGATCTCATACACAAACTGGAAACACAACGGTGTCGTAATCTTTCAACAAATGTCTCAGAGCAGCGTCTGTTTATAATAAAGTGCCCTCTAGTGGGCACAATGGTTAAAAACAAAGCAGGAAGCAAACACTTGGCTTTAAAAATATGGACATTTCCTTTGACTCACCTACAGATTTGAAACTTTAAATCTGCTGCGGAGTCGGGGTGGTCTGCCTCTCCCCACCGCAGGGAAAAGGGTAACACCACCTGGGTCTGGGTGCAATTCCCCCCTCCAGGGGCAAGGGTACCTAGACCCGGTTCGTAGAGTACGCTTGGGGAGTGTGATCGTGTGTACAGCGTCTCTTTATGTCTGTCTCCACGTTGGTTGAGTGTGGAGTGAGTGCATATGAGAGCATGAGGGTGGGAATGGATGTTTTTATCTGTGTGTGCCTGTATGTCTGTGTCTATATGTCAGGTTGGGTATCAGACGCCACCTCTCTGGGGACACCTCAGGCCCTCCAAGGTTTGGAGGCCTATCTCCACCCACCACCACTTCCCCTGCCGGTGGCGGACTCCCTCAGGTGTCGGTGTGTTGGTGGTTCTTTGTGTCTGGGGGTGGGCGTCCGGGTACACACCGGCTCACTCCTTGGCGGCCGCTTGTCGGGGCCTGGGGCCTGGGGCTCGCTCGGGCCCCTTTGGAGGTGGGGTGCCCCCGGCCTCTCGGCCTGGGGCTCGGTCACTCAGGCGCAGCTGGGGGCCGGCGGAGCTCACGGGCGCGTCACTGCAACTCCCCCTGACTTCTGCTCCGCGGCTGCTGGGCGAGCCCTCATCTGGGACTCTCCTCAGCTCTTACTGGGACAGTGGCGCGGCTGCCCCTCTGTTGATCTTCCATGGTCTCTTGTGTTCTGGGGGCCTCTGGATGTCTGGAGTTTTGATCTCCTCCATACCCGCTTCACACCCTGGAGGACGGGGCTGTGGCCCCCCCACACTCCCTAGCAGATCATTACATGGAGAAACCTTTGGAATACAAGCATGCTGATCCACACAGGTATGCACACATGGGTATTCACAGACGCGGACTAAAGCTTTCTTGGCTGCTGCCTCAAAGCACACTGTGCGCTGTCTATCTTGCGTGCTGCACAATATCGTTTATTATTTAGTAAATATTGATATCTATGACTAGCTAGTTTATTGTGATGGTGCTTTGTTTTCTCTATTATTATGTTGCTCTTTGTTGTTTGCTGTCTCCTCTGTTTGTTTTTTTTGTTTGTTTGTTTTTTTTTCTCCATACAGGTGACCCAGGAGTTCTTTTTTTTTTTTTCTCTCTCTTCCCCCCCCTTCTCACCGTCTCTTCTCCCCTTTGGTTTTCTTTCTTTCTCTCCCCCTCTTTCTCTCATTCATTCCCCCTGTCCTATTTATTTAAAAAAAAAAAAAAAATGACAAAGGATGAACTGAAGCTCTGCCATCACGTAATGTCGCATACTGCTGTTTCTGATGTCATTTAAGAAAAAAAAAAAAAAAAAAAAAAGAAGAATTTCATTTCTAAGATCTGGGCCCTATTTCAGGAAGCCGGTTTAGTGCAAACTCTGAGTAAGTATACCCTGAGTGAACGAAAACTCTGGGTTTTCGGTTTCACAAAGCGAGTTTAGATTAATCCTGAGTGAGTTACTATGACGACACACTCCGTGAAGCTAACCTGCCCCCTAGCAGGTTTACTTCAACTAACCCTGACTTTCTCCGCCTCTGTGTCGGAAACCTGACTGTAGGAAGTGTCAGACATGGCGTGCCCCTTCCTTGAAGAGCCAGTAGATGTTGAAGCCCAAATTCTCCGCAGAGCTCTCCGCCGGGAGAGAGTGATTAGAGCGCGTTTTATCATTTCCTGATGATTTTCTGTGTGAACGTTACCGTTTTTCAGCACAATGTATAATTCATTTGAATAACATCCTCAGGCCTAATATTGCTCATAAGACACATCGCGGACATTCTCTCAGTTCTGTACATATTATTTGTATTGCACTTCGGTTTTTTGCAAACGGGAGCTTTCTGTATAATATTGGTGACGCTGAGCACGTTTCCAAGGCTACCGTCTGTCGGGCAGTCAGGAATGTTACAGTTGCACTGAAACGTCTCCTGCACTCGTCTGTGGTGTTCCCCGGTCATAGACCCACAAGATTTATCAAAGAGGGATTCCACAAAATTGCAGGTAGCAGGATGAACAAAACTTAATTCATGATGTGGTGATACTTGAACTACTACTTAAATATTACATGTATTTTTAGGGTTCCCAGGCGTGATTGGCTGTACAGATGGCACTCACATTCCAATCATTGCTCCTTCAGTAAATGAAGGAGACTATGTGAACAGGAAGTCTTTCCACAGCATTAATGTACAGGTACATAGTTCCCGGTAGCATTTCAAACTAACAAATTATTTCATTATAGTAATGGATGCTAATTTGTGTTCTCTGCACTGTGAAGATCATATGTGATGCTGCCAACATTATCACAAATGTGGAAGCCAAGCGGCCAGGCTCTGTCCATGACTCACAAATATTCCGTGAATGTACACTGAGCACAAAATTTGGACATGGTGAGTTGAGAATACTTTAAAATATATAAAGACCAATTGCTACAGGGACATTTGAACTGAAGTGTATCCTTCTGTCTTAGGAGAGTTCACTGGCTACTTGCTTGGTGATAGGGGGTATCCATGTTTACCCTATTTGCTTACCCCTTACCCTGACCCTGAACCGGGCCCACAGCAGCGATATAATCTGGCTCATTGCAGGACAAGAGCCAGAATTGAATTGACTATCGGAATGCTTAAGGGCCGGTTCCAGTGCCTTCAAAGACTCAGGGTCACCCCAGAAAGGGCATGTGACATTATTGTGGCATGTGTGATTCTTCACAACATTGCCACAATTAGAGGAGAACACTGTCCTTCTGAACCAAACATAAGCAGTGATCCAAACCATGAACATCCTGACCCTCCCACGGACATACAAGATGGAAGAGCAGTCAGAGACACCATGTGTCACAATCATTTCCTTTGACCCATCACCTCAACATGTTGAAGGAAGAATAAACAGATTTTTTGTTCAACTGGCTTTATTGGTCGCCTGTATTTCCTGTACACAAAGTATTAATAAGTATATTATTATGTTGTTCAAACACTGAAGTAATCCGTCCATCTCTGACCACTTCACCCACCCTTAACTGATGTTCCAGCAGTAAAATCTCAATCTTGGTCTTTTGGATCTGCTGCTTGAAATGTTCCAAATCCAAGTCGCATTTTGTTATTTTCTTGATCAAATAGGTCTTGTACAGCTGCTTTACAGGGAGCTATTGAAACGCAGAAAATAGCATTGACATCCATAGTACATGCCTACTTAGGTTGGTTGTAAATCAGTGCTGAACATCTTACTGAGGAAAGGTTTGTTGGAGAAGTGGCTGGACCCTCTTCATTTCCATCATCACTCTGTTAGAGACATAGAAAGTCCATGGTTTTATTATAGTACCACATTTTATTCAATTGTTATATTTTCCATTGTAAGATGTACACCTCATAAAGTGTCTCTGTTGCTTCCTCCTCTGTAACAGCTGTCAATGTTTCTTCATTATTTCCCTGCAGTAAAGAAATTACCAACATTGCTGTTCTACTGTAAACTCATATAATCTGTGGAGTATTAAGAGTACTCACAACTGCATGTTGGTCTGGCTCAACAGGAGGCTGCACCAGATGCAGTACACCACCACCATCAACTGATAGAATATGAGGTTTATACAGGTCACTTATAACTTACAAGGGACCAAATGGCAATTAACAAACATATAGCACTCAGCTTACACTTCATTGTCATTATGCTCTCAAAGACAACCAAGGCTGAGGGAAGGCAAAATCAGTAGGAAAATAACTTCACTACAAAATAATCCATTATGGTAAAGAGTTTATCAAATGAATGAGCAGCACTGCAAAGGTGACTGTGAAGAAGGGATGTATGCACATCATGTATTATTTTGAATTTACCTCTTATGTAGGCACTTGTGTCTTGCGGGGTTATTGACTCAGAGGATGTCCCCGCAGAGATGCCTTCAGCCACAGGGCGCCCACTGTTTTGGCTGAGAGCCAACTGCTCAGCCTCTGTGAGTGGTGGTGGTGGAGGACCCCCACCTGTTTTTCGGGCCTCCGCTTTTTTTCTAGTGGCCATAACGGGTCACATTTGAGCATACAGAGTAAGCAAATATGTACTTGTAATGTGCTCAGATAATTTCAATAAGTGCTTACAGAAAGAAAATTAATGTAGCCTCTAACTGCAATTGATTTACATGGGACAAACAGACCAAGCACTATGGCTCATAATACAATTACACCTTACCTGTTTGGACTATATTTTTATATTTCATTTTTACTTGCTGCCAGGCACGTTTGGGGCCTGTTGGGTTGCACCTGCGCTCACATCACATCACGAAATAAAATGTATAAAATAAAAAATGAAATATAATAAATAACGTGTTAAATGGGTGGAAATCCCTAGATCAATGTTTACATTAACACTCACGCATTGACTCTGTCGGCTATGTTTTGCCATGCATGCTCCCTTTCTTTTGCAGCTGAGGCTGTGTTACTTTTTTTCCGCAAAATTTGCATGTTATCGGCATATGCTGCCATCAGAATTTCGGCCTTAAAGCGCTGTAAAATACATTGAACGCGCCTTCTTTCCCTCTGTCTCCATGGTGACTCGCTTAATCTGTGCTCCACTAATCAGGGCTTTATGTATCCTCGTCCGCGCGCTTAACTTGGGGTTAAAGCAACTCCGCGTTGATTGAACTAATTGTTATCAGCCTTTCTGAAACTGAATATTCCGAGTTGGACAGTTCGGGGTTACTCAACCCTGCGTATCGTTTTTCACTCTGAGTTTTCTAAACCGGCTTCCTGAAATAGGGCCCTGGTGAAATATTAAAGAAAAACCTCTGTGTGCATTTGATGTTCTGTAAACCAGCACGATCCCCAACCCCCACGGATCAGAGTCGTTTAGTACCTGGCCGCGAGAGTTGAGGCTCGAGCGTGAAATTTTTCAGGGTTTTCAGGGTTTTTATCATTATTTTTTAAAATCGTTTTTATCATTAACTTGGTTTCCCTGGGTCTTTTCCCGTGTGTTATGAATAAATCTTTTTTTTGGTACCGGCACTGGTATTAATTTTGTTGTATTTATCTGCGACACCTTAAAGGCCGCAAATATTGTGGGACATAAACCAGTCTGTGGTGCAAAAAAGGTTGTAGACCACTGCTGTTAACAGTCTGTGCTGGAGGATATTTACATTTTTTATTGCAGTACCAAAAATGACCGCTAGTATTGCTCAAATGGCATGGGCTATATTGTGAAAAAGTGGGACGTCGCTGTATTTTGGAACAAATTTTGTATGTTTGATGTGTCTTTCAGGGTCTGACTTTCAGGCATTTTTCTCCTGAGATGTTTCCTGAAAATCATCTCAGCAATCCTGAAAAGAACAGACACATGACTTCCCCAAACATAAGACCAAAGCATCCCGATGTTAAAGTAATTCTGTATCCTTGTGCTTATGACTGAGATCCTCTCTGCATTAAATTCCATTATAGTTCCATATTTTGGTTTTCCTTTAAATATTAAAAGACATTTCCATTATTTATTAGTGTTTTAAAGATTCCCCAGAATTCCGGAGAACTCCAGGGATAAATACATTTAACACAGACCAGTTCAGTTGAATTAGTTGAATTCCACTCATCATGTTACAGCAGATCTAGGTTTGAAATTTGGTGAGATTTCTGTTAGAAAACAAAAGAACGTATCCAATAATCAGCTGGCACTGTGAGCTCTAGTTCAGCTTCCAGTTTCTTCTTAATGTGTGTCACATTTTTGCCCTTAGACATATGTAACACCAAGAGAATTAAGGACTCTTTATGGATGCTGACTGTAACTTGTGTCACTATCACGTCAATATGAACCAGATCCTTTGAGTAATGTTTCGAGCACCTCTTTGAGTCTGTGCCATGAAGATTTAGGGCAGTCCTGAAGAAAAACAAGGGTCAAACAAAGTACTTACATTTACCTAATATAGTGGCCAATGAGTTTAAGTTCTCTGTATAACAAACAGTAGGTGGCAGAAGAGAAGCTTCAGTTTGCCCAACACATAATGGTTTCATCTGACCTTTGACATTTAATGTCACAGGAGAAAAAATGTAAATATGAGGTTAGAAGTGGAAATAAAAATTTGGGTATTAAAAAAATAACAGGACGGATCAGTCGACTGACATAAAGTATTATGCGCGTTGTGCAAGACAGAATTTTCTTTTCACCGAAGCACTTCCACCTTAAAATATCACATGGGCTGTGTCCTAATTCAGGGTCTGCATGCTTGAAGTACGCATTTTAAGTGCGATTACATCACCGCCACGCGACGATGGCTGTCCCAATTCGAAGTATACTCCAAATGCGCCGTCGATTTCCCCAAATATCAAGCGTGGTCTGGTGCACGATTCGCGGTCCCATATATCCCACAATTCATAGCGCGGCGGTGGGTGTGGAGAATTTTGCAGCAAAATACGGCAGAAGAAGAGTGAACTGTCAAAAGTAAGTACTGAATATACTCAGGGCCTTCAAGTTACACACTATGAAAGGCGGCAACAAGTTTAATATTCAGAAAAATAAAGTATGTATCAGCAGCAGAATGGAGCTAAAAATAAATGTTTGTTTCAGTTCTATGAAGCTTTGAGTATTTTGGATTAGTAGTACTGCTGTGTTTGTTGCTGTAATTGTTTACATGCTTTATATATTCTGAGGTAAGTTGATCTATAGTGTTACATCATATTCTATAAGGATGTTATGTGTTTGTTTACTTTCTGCCCAGTTTGACCCATTTAGCAGAAGTCAGCCTGTTTAAGGCTCTGATATCTATTCTCTATGACTTAAAGCAGTGATGACATGGTCTGATTTTCTCACCCAATAAAGGAATATTTCATATATCAGTCTACTCTTCATTCTATCAGAAACAGTTATCACAGCTCGTACATTTTCTTTTTACACATATATGTAAGCATTGAGCCAAATTTAGTAATGCCAACATATTAAACGAACAATATTTGTCTCTTATATATAACACATATACACTGTTTTTACTGTTAATGCAATTACATTCCATTTTGGATGTGACTTACATGAACGTAATTTTTGTGTTGTGACATCCTGACATGTTGATAGCTGGTACGTTCATCCTGTAGTTTCAGCTCTTAGCAGCTTTGTGCCCAGTCAGTTTACATGTAGAACTTTATATTGTTATTTAGAGCACTGATATTTAAAAGGAAAATGCTAGTGTCGGGTTTATCTAGGCACAAACACGAGACACTCAATAACTGCACGACGACAAAACAAGGCAAGAAATGTTGAAATGTTTGTCTGCTATAGCATTGTTCTAAACTTTTCCCTTTCACAACTGTACAAATAGGAAGAAGAATAAATAATGTCACCTTTGTGTTATGATTTATGTGACTGGCATTATGTATGTGACTGAACTACCTGCAATGATGTCATCTGTGTGTTTTATTGTGCAGAGACTGATTCAGCTGCAGGCTACTCAGCAGTGAGAACAGAAGAGCTCAGTTATGGACGAATCATCATCAAAGAGAAGGAAAAAAAAGAACAATACCAAGAGGTACAACTGCTTTTCTTTGTATCCGTTAGGACACAGTTAGCTCACGGGTAAATAATGGAGAGCAAAGATGAGCTGATGGCGTTTTTTGTTGTTCTCAGGACTGAATTTTTGTAGTGATACACTCTGTATTGGTTTAATATCCTGTTGCTTACTGGTAGACCTGCTGCTTGATTCCACAGGTGTTAACGATGAATTGCTAAAGATAACTGGTGGGTTTTCCAAAACAAACAAAAAAGACAATAACCACAGAGCTGCTTAATTTCTAAGAAATGTGTTATAATGTCCATGAAAACAGTGAGTGTCATATTTTAAAGCACTTCTGTGGACTAACATTTGTATAAGTTGCTTTTCAAATAAAGATGTGGTAAAGGCCGTATAGCCTTTGAATGAAAACAGACGCTGTTGTGACAGTGATGTACACTGTCTTGTTGGTATATGAATGATTTCTATACATTTTACATCAGATGAAAACTTTGGTTGTAAGATTCTGATAATTATTTATTAAAACTAGACATTTTACTATGAAAGTGTACCTAAAAAACTGGCCAAACTGTGCGTTGCGCATACAAGGTCACAGTCAGAATGACAACAGCCAGTAGGTGGCAGCAGAGGAGCTTCAGTTTGCCCAACACAATGTGTCTGACCTTTGACCTTTAATGTAACAGGAGGATCAATTAAATTAAGCGGCTGTGGTAAAAAAAAAAAACAAAAAAAAAAACTGAGTTATGAGCACTGTTATGCCTGTTAAGTTCATAAAATCCAGTTTTAGCTGAGATCTAAAAAAAAAAACAAAAAAAAACACCTGTTTCCTTGTGTCTCTTCCTTGTCTCCTCTGCTCTTATCTCTGGTGGAAGCGAGTAAGACACGAGGAAAAGGATCAAGGAAGTCCAAACTGTGAGAGAAGAAGAGAGTTACAAAGTTACAAAGGCGCCTGAGTGATAATATTGGGTTGAGGTGGCAGTAGGTTGAGCAGGGTTTTCAGACAACCTTCTTCCCAGGCACACTTCCCATTTCCTTCTGGGGGATCCCCAGGCATTCCCTGGAAAGACAAGTAACATAACCTCTGCTCTGAGTGCCTGGAGGGTCTGGATGTACCTTGGGGTCTCTTTTAGAGTGCCTGAAACACCTCCAAAGAGATACACACGAGCAAGCAGTATCAAAGACTTGTTCTTTTGATATTACTAACCAGTCAAATCCAAGTTCAGATTATTTGATCCCAGTTTATTTTGGCACAGTCAGCTTTCTTATATAGTTATATATATTACATTAATTTACATTAATTCTCTGAGTGTTAAATGTGTTTGATGGCAATAAAATGCACAGTTAGCAGTAACTTGAAGCTGAACTAAGCCTTAGAGTAATGTTTACAGGACCTTTTTGAAAATCTGCTATGAAGGATTAAGGCAGTTCTGAAGGGGGTTAAATCCAGTACTAGCAAGGTGTACCTAATAAAGTGGCCAATGAGTGGATGTACTGTGTATAAAGGCACAGAATAATAAAGGTCAATAGGTGGCAGCAGAATTCACCTAACACATGCGAGCTTATCTGACCTCTGACCTTTAATGTCACAAGAGCGAAAACAACTATAAATATGAAGTTAGAACTCAAATTTCACTGACATCTCATTCTGACTCCTCTCTCCTCATGTGTCTTTCTCGCCTCCTCTGCATTCATCTCTGGTGGAAGCAGGAGGCCATGCTGATAAATGTTTTTCCTGTTCATAGGTATAGCATTGCTATTATATTTGTTTCATGTTAGAAAGTACTATCATCCTCAGATCACCACAGTCCAGCTATTTTGTGTTATTGTAGGGCCTTTACATTACAAAATAAAGTGCCTGGAGGCAGCTGTTGTTGTGATTTGACACTATATTAATACACTGGAACTGAATTGAATTGAGGTGGCTGTAGCTCAGGCGCTAGATCAGGTCATCTACTGATCGGATGGTTTGATTCTTGGCTCTCCAGTCTGCACACCAAGTATCCTTCAGCAAGATACTAACCTCAAGTTGGTCTAAGGTGCCTCCATCTGAGTGTGAATGTTGTTAGTTAGTGAGCATTTAAACAGCATAGAAGAAAGTGAATGTGCATGTTGTTTAAAATGCTACGAGTGCTTCGTGAGAGTAGAAAAGCACTACATAAGATTCAGTCCATTTACCAACTGAATTGGTTGCACATTACCAATCCAGCCCTATTGTGCAGCAGGTGCAACAGGTGGGTTTAAGTCTTGTGTTTAGTTTTTGCAGTGGTTAAGTGAGGTCAGACAGGAGTCTCCATGGACTGTAATGTTTGCAGATGGCACTATCATCACCTCTTTCTCGAGGAAGAATAACCTGGACCAGAAGCTGCAGCTTGCCTCATTGGAGAGCATGCTGTCCTACTGCCTGGGGTTGGAACACAGGGCGACTACCGGTATGAGCCTAGGTCTAAATAATCCTTATCACTAGGACACTAGGACAGCTGGGTGTCCTGGTGTGATATATGTTATCAATATAAGCCTATAAATAAAAGAATACTATAGTTGTTCTGTGTTTGGAGATGACCGTTAACTGTGAGAGCCGTTCATTGCTCAACATCCTCAAGCATGTTTTTCACTCTGTGGTTAACAGAAACTAACAGCTCTGTGGTCGTCCGAGTTCCTGTTTCAGATAAAAACACTTCAGCTTCTCACGTTTTACTGCAGGGCTGTTAATGCACATAAAGAAAAACTAAATTTTGCACAACTATAATAAAAATTTAAAATATATAAAGAAAGAAACAAGAAAGACAAACAAGAAATCTAACAGTACATTTTTTGTTCTTTTTGCAGTGACATCCTGACATGTTGACCAGCTGGTACGTTCAACCTGTGGTTTCAGCACAGCTCTGTGCTCAGTCTGTTTAAATATAGCCTTTAGTATCAGCTCAGCCCCCAAACTACTTTTTCGTGTCTTTTTATAAATAGGGGAATTAAAATTGTTTTTTACAATATATCAAAGAAAAAAAAATGAAATTACAAGTTTTTATAATTTAAATACCATAAAAAGTATTAGCCAAAAAAATGTGGTTTTGACTTTTCCAGCAGTCAGTTGGAAGTGTGGAAATGTTTTTCTGCTGCAGCATTGCTCTGATTTATATAATATCTATGACTGTACCACCTGCACTGATGTCCTGTGTGTGTGTTTATCGTGCAGAGACTGATTCAGCTGCAGATGCTCTGTGTTATGATTCATGTCCTTTTGCTCACATGTTCTAACACAGCTGCAGCTGTTCATGAATGTCCCAGTAAAAATAAATAAATAAAAGCAATCAGGGTTTTTACAGATATATGATATGGGAGATTCCTCCAACATAAACACATTATATCATAGACATTCAGAAGAGAAAGATTTTGGTATGAAAACCTACATTTGAGATGATTATCCTGTATCATTAAAACACTTCTAGCATTCGTAAGTCTGAAAATCACTTTAAATGTATTGAATTGTCATCAGTTTTTCATTAAACCCCATGTATTAATCACTGGATGGTCAATGTTTGCATAAAAGGTGTAAATAGAACAGCTTCAGCTTGTTTCAAATGGACTGTGTGATGCTACAGAGAGATTTGACACTACGGTTCTAATCATAGTATGAGACATGACATAGTGCTGTTTTGTACCTTGCTGTAAAATGTGTTGTGGTTTTTTTTTTCTTCTTCTTCTGGCGTTAATGACGAATGAGATAAAAAAACACAGTGACATTAGTTTCTATGGAATTTTGTTTTTTATTTTTATAATGTCACATGAAACTAGTCATTTCCATGTCATCATCACGCACTAACACTACATTTATAAGTTGTGGTATCTTTACTATTATTATGCAGAGGGTGAAACAGCTGCAGTTTTCTCACGACAGAGCAGACTGTAGCAGATAGAAAAGCTGCTTTTCACATAAAGAGCCGATAAAGGAATCACATTTATGAAGAAGGTAATATTCATTGGAATATTTAAAGCTGCAGAGTCACAACCCTACTGAGGCTCTTCAGACATAAATTGCCAAACGCTTCCTGGTGGGTTTCTTTCACATTAAAAGCTCATTAATGAAGGAATGTTCCAAGAGTTTTAATGTGAAAATTCTGGAGGAAATGCTGAGGTTCACTGATGACAGCTTGATATTGTTTAGAGTTCATCAGTGCTCCAGAAAACAGGAAAACATGAAATGCAGAGTTTGTGTTGTGGGAATATATTATTGTGACTTTAGAGATTTAGCTGCAGAACTGTTAGCAAGCATCATACTTGTTAGTCATTTAAATAGATTATAGGTCAGTAGGTCTAACACGCGCAGACACACACAGAGGGAGAGAGAGAGAGACCCTTTACTAAGGTAAAGAGTCAGGTGACAGGAGGTGAGGGTGCAAAGTGTAACTGCTGAGTCAGGGGGGTTCAGATCAACTGGTGTTATGTAAGGGCATACCAGAGTTTGTGTGCAACTGATTGATCTCCAAATGCACATTTGTTTAATTTGTCTGCAATAAAAGTTGAACCTAGTCAATTGTCTCGTCGCACTTCTTCTGCCAGTATCAAAGGATCGGGGAGAGACGGTGAGGGCTGTAGTCTCTACAGTGTGTGTGTGTGTGTTCAGACTTTAAACCAGACCCAGACGTCATCCACTCCTTACAGAAGTAGTCCATTAGTCCAACCACTGGAATCCAGCTGATGGTCTTTGCTGGTCCTCAGGACCTTCATCTGTAATATTCATTTGTTTGTGTGTTCTTCTGATTAAATTTATGTAGCCTGGCTAAATTAACCAGCCCAGAACACAGATTATCTTTGGGGTTCTTTTAATCTGAATGATAAAGTAAGCGCTCAGAAGAAAATAAAAAAGGTTGTAAAAATAAAGAAATAAAATTGTTACAGACAGTTCTTATCCAGTAACAGCTTTGTGCACTGGTAACCCACTGCTACTGCAGGTTATTTCCCCAACTTTATCAGCATCTGGAACTCAAGGACGTCTAGCGTCATTTTGTGTCTGATATAAACCCAAACATAAATAAAACAAACTTAGCAGTGCAAAAGTAACTGTAGTGGCTTCTCCTGCTAAGATACAGAGCCAAGATTAAACAGTTAACATACATTTCCCTCTTACCCACAGAGATAGTATAATACAAGTGTGAACTCAAATACATACAGTGCATTAATTCAGCAGAAAACGGAATATAGATCCCTCTGAGATGAATGGCGAAGTTGGTTGCAGCCACTCCTGGTGCCTTAACTGTTGCACACTTTGCATTTAAAACATATCAGGCAGCGAAAAAAGGCATTGCACACCCACATAACACCAATGCAAGCTAGCACTCCCGTGAATGTCTCTGTAGATCCCCATGATCCCTTGCGCTCTCAGGGATACCCCAAAAGAAACAGCGCCATCCAGTGGCATGTCCCATAATATCGAACTTCCACCTGGCTACATTTAGATTTAGTCACTTACAGTTATTTATTCACATTTCAGTCACTTTAATTTTTAAAACTGTGTTATTTTAAAACTGTATATACTGTATATTCTGTGTATTTATTATTTCACTCCTATTGCCTGTTCTTATTGTCCTTATCTTCAACGTTATGCTGCTCGGTTGTTTGTTAATTGCCCCTTGGGGATAAATAAAGTTTTCTGATTCTGATTTTAATTAAAACCAGGGTGATCGTGGCTCAAAGAGTTGGCAGTTCGTCTTGTAACCGGAAGGTTTCCGGTTCAAGCCGCGGCTCAGACAGTCTCGTCGTTGTGTCCTTGGGCAAGACACTTCACCTACCGCCTACTGGTGATGGCCAGAGGGGCCGATGGTGCCAGTGTCTGGCAGCCTCGCTTCTGTCAGTCTGCCCCAGGGCAGCTGTGGCTACAACTGTAGCTGCCTCCACCAGTGTGTGAATGAATAGTGGAATTGTGCAGCACTTTGAGGGCCCCGAAAAGCACTATATAAATGCAATCCATTATTATCGTTATTATTAAAACCACAGAGAGAGTGGTTATTAGAATTCATATAATAAAAATGTTATGTATTATCACAAAAAGTAACTTACATATATGCAATGTATGATGTGCATTTAATTTCAGAGCGAAGTTCAACACAGCCTTAGTGTTCGCTGGCTTGACTAAACATAACTTCAGTAGACGATACCGGGTATCAGGATCGTGGTTATGAACTTTCTCTATTAAGCTGGATTCCCTGCTTCAGGCTCTGTGCACGCTGAGCAAAAAAAAAAAAAAAAAGTTAACATGACTCTTTGTCTTTGCACAATTATTCCTGTGAGTGCCACTACTGTAGTACTCTACTCTACTAGAGACAAGGTCAGATGATGAGGATGAGACTAAAATGAAAAATTACTGCAAGTGCTGCACTTTATTTCTAACATGCATGTCAGGGTCTGAAACTTTAAACCGGACATTAAACATTACTGTCTCACAGCCAAATAAAGGAGACATAGAAATCACTTTCATTTGTGAAATTACTTTTATCAGGTATTATTGATGTGCTTTCTGTGTTCTAGTGTAAAATAGATTTAGCAGCAGGTTAAAATTAGATTAAAAATACAACAATGTATGTATGTCATCAAATAAATATATGTACTTTCCTTTGACATGTAGTTTCAGTAAGGTATGAATTATATAAACTGTATTTCCCCTGTCAGAGAATGTGTATTTCACCTGCAATGTGCTGTAAAGTATCTGTGTATCTTGTTGCCCTTTTCGGGGATTTTATATCAAAACTTAGAACATAACCTGCTCCTGGTTAATGAGCTCAGTGTAAGTTAACAAGTTATTTAGGAGGAACAAAAGAGAGCCACTTTAGTGACTACAGAAACACAGTTACATTATAAATGTCTTCTCTTTTAACCCAAATAATTATCTATCTGTAAATGTAAATGTCTTTGAGCTTTGTGCCTTTTGTAATTTCCTGCTTTAATTTTCATTTCCAACAAATGAAAATCCAACAGAGCACCTTTGGACGTGATGTGACGGGAGATTTAAATCATGTGTACTGACATATCTGCTCTGTCCAATCATGTCAATATCAACCAACATCTTAGAGAAATTTTTCCAGCACTGTGTTAAATTTATACCATGAAGAATTAAGGCAGTGCTGTAAGCTAAAGGGTATACCTAATAAAGTGGCCAGCAAGTGTTTGCACTGTGGATGAAAGATCAGTCATAAAATGATAAGAGCTAGTAGGTAGCAGCAGAGGAGCTTCAGGAGGTGATGATTTCCATCTGACCTTTAATGTCACAGGATAAAAAACAAACAGTAAATATCCTCTGGAGACCAGGGGCCTGTTCTTCGTACCTCGCTAAGTAAGTTAGCCGGATTAGATTGTTGACGATTTCGCGTGATCTTGGATCGTTCGGTTCCCCGAAGCTCATCCGGGACTTGCTGTCATAGCAACAGAGCCGTAAGCGTAAACCTGCTCGGGAGCAGGTTTACTTTATGTAAACAGGATTAGATCGCGGCCACGCAGGTATGTCCGCTTCATTTATACGAAAGCAACAGCGATATTCCACCACTGTTTCACCATAAATAAATAACATCAATGTAACTAAAGATAATGCAGTATTTGATCCTTTTATTGATGTCACACAGATACATACAGGTCATTCCCTGAAAAAAGGGAAATGTACTATTAACATCCTATTACATGTATGTGATTATTACAGATGTAATTCATATTTCAGAGTAGTAATTGTAAATTACTTCGTGTAATCAAGATGAGAGACCACGGCTATAAAAGCGAAGGTGGATTTGGGAAGTCTGTCGCAGCCATGTCCTGTCCGTTTACGCGAGCCACCCATTGCGGAAGGTGCAAGATTGATAAGGAGAGTCCTCAGAATTCAGCGTATATTGCGGGACAGACAGGATCCTTTAGCTCAGCGCGACAGTGTGCTCATTGAGAGATATCGATTTTCCCGTGAGGGTATTATTTACTTAACCAACTTGTTGACGAGGGGGTGCAGGACCACCACCTGTCTTTTTTTGCTCTGCCCTTTTCTTGGTTGCGGTTATGAACAAACAAACAGAGTATTCCAGGGTCTCTTTCCAAGAGACTAAAAGCAATATAAGTGATAAATATTACCATTCTGTAGAATATTCTTATATTTCACTTTTACTTGTTCCCATGTTCTAGTGGGTCCTGTTGTGGCTCTAATGTGAAAGAGGATATAATATAACATAATATAATGTAATATAATATTGGATAATATAGTGTAATATAATAAATCTACCCTACCGCCTACTGGTGTTGGCCAGAGGGGCCGATGGCGCGATATGGCAGCCTGGCTTCTGTCAGTCTGCCCCAGGGCAGCTGTGGCTACAACCATAGCTGCCTCCACCAGTGTGTGAATGTGAGAGTGAATGAATAGTGGCATTGTCAAGCGCTTTGGGTGCCTTGAAAAGCGCTATATAAATCCAATCTATTATTATTATTAAATTACTTACGAGTTTAATTTATCAGCAACTTTCTGCCAGCCCTCTCTCCTTGCTTTTGCAGCCTTTGCAGTGTTCACTTGCGTTCTGATTAAACTCTGAAACTCCTGAAATCCCTCACTCAAGAGTTCTTGCTCTGCTGCCGAAAAATACCGAGCGCGCTCCTTCGACATTTTCGCCCACCAATCAGAGGGTTGCCGATCAATGCTTCTACTATCGATGCGTAGCCCCTTTTACTACACCCAGTGATGTCACATTACTTCATCCAGCTGTACTAATCGTCAACAACAGATGTGTTCGGAGAACCGGAATAGCGAGCTCACGGTTAGCGCGATGGTTTGATCTTGGATGTAGTGAGCGACGTACGAAGAACGGGCCCCTGGTCTGCCTGTGTTAATAAACGGCTGTGCTCCCTGGCTAGCTCACGGGAAGCAAGACCAAACGATACCTCCGTCTCCTCCTTGTCTGAGCTCGCCACAGTATGTTATGTTCTAGGTTGCACAACATATTTACATCCTGTGGTTTCAGCAAGTTTTCATGAAAACAGCTGTGGTCAGTTAGCTTAAATACTGTATAGCCTTCAGTATCAGTTATTTTTCACACATTAGTACCAGAAAAAAGAAACATAAAACTTTTTGTGTTATTTTTAATGTAATAGCAAGTACATATATGACTGCACCACTGCAGTAATGTCTGCTATATTTGTTTTACTGTGCAGAGAGTGATCCAGCTGCAGTCTACTCAGCAGTGCGAACAGAGGACGTCAGTTATGGTCAAATTATCATCAGAGAAAAGAGAAAAAAATCAAAGAGAATAGGTACAACTACTCTACTTTGTTTCCATCATGGTTCAGAACTACAAAAACAGTGCAACAGGTCTTCAGAGCAAATAAGAAAGACCTGGGCCCTGTTTCAGGAAGCCGGTTTAGTGGAAAAACTGAGTAAGTATACCCTGAGTTAACGAAAACTCTGGGTTTTCGGTTTCACAAAGCGAGTTCAGATGAAGCCTCAGTGAGTCACTATGACGACACACTCCGTGAAGCTAACCTGCCCCCTAGCAGGTTTACTACAACTAACCCTGACTGTCTCCGCCCCTTTGTCGGAAACCTGACAGTAGGAAGTGTCGGACATGGCGTGCCTCTTCCTTGAAGAGCCAGTAGGTCGTGAACCCCAAATTCTCCGCAGAGCTCTCCGCCGGGAGAGAGTGATTAGAGCGCGTTTGGACATTTTATCATTTCCTGATGATTTTCTGTGCGAACGTTACCGTTTCTCAGCACAATCTATAAGTTATTTGAATAACATCCTCAGGCCCAATATTGCTCATGTGACACATCGTGGACATTCTCTCAGTTCTGTACATATTATTTGTATTGCACTTCGGTTTTTTGCAAACGGGAGCTTTCTGTATAATATTGGTGACGCTGAGCACGTTTCCAAGGCTACCGTCTGTCGGGCAGGAATGTTACAGTTGCACTGAAACGTCTCCTGTACTCGTTTGTGGTGTTCCCCGGTCACAGACCCACAAGATTCATCAAAGAGGGATGCCACAAAATTGCAGGTATCAGGATGACCAAAACTTAATTCATGATGTGGTGATACTTGGACTACTACTTAAATTTTACATTTATTTTCAGGGTTCCCAGGCGTGATTGGCTGTACAGATGGCACTCACATTCCAATCATTGCTCCTTCAGTAAATGAAGGAGACTATGTGAACAGGAAGTCTTTCCACAGCATTAATGTGCAGGTACATAGTTCCCTGTAGCATTTCAAACTAACAAATTATTTCATTATAGTAATGGATGCTAATTTGTGTTCTCTGCACTGTGAAGATCATATATGATGCTGCCAACATTATCACAAATGTGGAAGCCAAGTGGCCAGGCTCTGTTCATGACTCACAAATATTCCGTGAATGTACACTGAGCACAAAATTTGGACATGGTGAGTTGAGAATACTTTAAAATATATAAAGACCAATTGCTTCAGGGACATTTGAACTGAAGTGTATCCTTCTGTCTTAGGAGAGTTCACTGGCTACTTGCTTGGTGATAGGGGGTATCCATGTTTACCCTATTTGCTTACCCCTTACTCTGACCCTGAACCGGGCCCACAGCAGCGATATAATCTGGCTCATTGCAGGACAAGAGCCAGAATTGAAATGACTATCGGAATGCTTAAGGCCCGGTTCCAGTGCCTGCAAAGACTCAGGGTCACCCCAGAAAGGGCATGTGACATTATTGTGGCATGTGTGATTCTTCACAACATTGCCACAATTAGAGGAGAACACTGTCCTTCTGAACCAAACATCAGCAGTGATCCAAACCATGAACATCCTGACCCTCCCACGGACATACAAGATGGAAGCGCAGTCAGAGACACCATATGTCACAATCATTTCTTTTGACCCATCACCTCAACATGTTGAAAGAAGAATAAACAGATTTTTTGTTCAACTGGCTTTATTGGTCGCCTGTATTTCCTGTACACAAAGTATTAAAAGATGTAAACCTCATAAAGTGTCTCTGTTGCTTCCTCCTCTGTAACAGCTGTCAATGTTTCTTCATTATTTTCCTGTAGTAAAGAAATAGACAACATTGCTGTTCTACTGTAAACTCATATAATCTGTGGAGTATTACTCACAACTGCATGTTGGTCTGGCTCAACAGGAGGCTGCACCAGATGCAGTACACCACCACCATCAACTGATAGAATATGAGGTTTATACAGGTCACTTATAACTTACAAGGGACCAAATGGCAATTAACAAACATACCAATCACCTTACACTTCATTGTCATTATGCTCTCAGAGACAACCAAGACTGAGGGAAGGCAAAATCAGTAGGAAAATAACTTCACTACAAAATAATCCATTATGGTAAAGAGTTTATCAAATGAATGAGTAGCACTGCAAAGGTGACTGTGAAGAAAGGATGTATGCCCATCATGTATTATTTTGGATTTACCCCCTATGTAGGCACTTGTGTCTTGCGGGGTTATTGACTCAGAGGATGTCCCCGCAGAGATGCCTTCAGCCACAGGGTGCCCACTGTTTTGGCTGAGAGCAACTGCTCAGCCTCTGTGAGTGGTGGTGGTGGAGGACCCCCACCTGTTTTTCGGGCCTCCGCTTTTTTTCTGTTGGCTATAACGGGTCACATTTGAGCATACAGAGTAAGCAAATATGTACTTGTAATGTGCTCAGATAATTTCAATAAGTGCTTACAGAAAGAAAATTAATGTAGCCTCTAACTGCAATTGATTTACATCGGACAAACAGACCAAGCACTATGGCTCATAATACAATTACACCTTACCTGTTTGGACTATATTTTTATATTTCATTTTTACTTGCTGCCAGGAACGTTTGGGGCCTGTTGGGTTGCACTTGTGCTCACGTCATCACAAAATAAAATGTATAAAATAACAAATAAAATAACATATGATAAAATAACGTGTTAAATGGGTGGAAATCCCTAGATCAATGTTTATATTAACACTCACGCATTGACTCTGTCGGCTATGTTTTGCCATGCATGCTCCCTTTCTTTTGCAGCTGTGGCTGTGTTACTTTTTTCCGCGGAATTTGCATGTTTTCGGCATATGCTGCCATCAGAATTTCGGCCTCAAGCGCTGTGAAATACATTGACCGCGCCTACTTTCCCTCCGTCTCCATGGTGACTCGCTTAATCTGTGCTCCGCTTATCAGGGCTTTATGTATCCTCGTGCGCGTTTTTAACTTGGGGTTAAAGCAACTCCGCGTTGATTGAACTACTTGTTATCAGCCTTTCTGAAACCGAATATTCCGAGTTGGACAGTTCGGGGTTACTCAACCCTGCGTATCGTTTTTCACTCTGAGTTTTCTAAACCGGCTTCCTGAAACAGGGCCCTGATAGAGGTTTGATTGCATTTCACAGGGGCAATATTTGTTGTAAATACTAGGATGCTGTTTGATTATCTGTGGTGGATTCTGTTAGCAGTTTGCTTGCATGTTGTAACATAGTTGGAGTGCCTCAAGTGTGTAACTCCAGTGAGGGTTCAAGGAAGAAATAAATCTTAATACCCAATTTCATTGCGCAAGAAACTAAAAAGTTCTAAGTTCTAATGCAGGAGAGAAAATCACAAAGTGCTTAAAGGGAAAACAAATGAGATCCCACCACTATAAATGCAGGCGGTATTTTTTACTGGAATACTAAATGAGCTGGAAGGGTTTTTTTCTACGGTGGTATGAAAAGGTTAGAAACAACTCTCTTGTTACATAGATACCCCATGCAGACTTCTGAGATGCATCTTTCCAGCTCCTCAACAGTTTGATTGTGGGAGCCCATAGCAAGGCTAACACAGTGAGACAAGGTCACATTCACATGTACTGCCAAGGTAGGAACTGGAGCTAAGCTAGCGTATGTGTTTAGGTAGTTGAAGGCCAAATACCAAAACTAAGCAACGGATAAGGTTAAGGTAACATTCTAAATTCTCTGAGTATTAAACCTGTTTCCACAATGACTAACAGAAACAGGTCACTAAAAGCTGAAATTAAGCTCCAGAAACCTGCAGAGCTGCTCAGCGATGTTTGCAAGGAGTTAGAAGATGTTTATGAAGCAACAGAGACAAAATGAGTTATCTGTAGCTCTCATGTTAAGTCGGATTTTAAATGGACATTAAAACTGTTTAAATGATGGACAAACATCATCATATTTTACATTCTGCTTATTTAGACCAGAACTTAACGTGTTGATAAATGTGTTTTCAGCAACTGTTCTTTACCTAAATTAGTAGGTTTGTGTGTTTTAAACTTGTGTGAAACCACAAAGGGTTATTTCCTTCTTTTGTTTCCATGAAACTGACATGTGAATGCAGAATTCTGATCATAGTGTTGATGATAGTGTGCATATAGTGTGAAAAAGTGTGAGTCTGGTTTATATTTTGTGGTAAAATGTGTATTTTATCTTCCTCTGGTGTTAAATACGAATGACCAAAAATAATGTGGCTGTTTGTCTGAAACAGGAAAGATGACCACAGAGCTTCTGAAAGCCGCTGACAGTTTCTGTGAAAGGCTTTAATAGAGCTACCTGGGAAATGATAACTCTTCTTTTAACGCACATCCTGTGCACTAAGAGTACTTTTTATAACCTGCTGTATGTGCAGTGACGTCTTCTGTATGTGTTTTACTCTGCAGAGTGTGATCCAACTGCAATCTACTCAGAAGTGAGAACTGGGGGGTAGGGACAGGCTTAGGGCGTCGGGGGGGTTCCCCGGAGGCATCTTCCTTGGGGAGCTCAACCCGGGGTAGCGGTCACGTCCGGTTGGGGGCTCTGTTGGCTCTCAGGTGACTGTTTCCTCGCGGCTGCGTGCAGCGGGGCTAGGGGAGGGTCTGTGCTGACGGACGTGGGTTACTGACCTGGCAACCTGGCTGCCCCTGGGTGGGTCCGGGATGGGCGTGAGGTTCTGGGGGCGCTCCGTCTCTGGGCTGGGGCCCGGGCCGGGCCTCGGGGGCTTGGGTCCTGGTTGGTGTGTTGCCGGGGTTGTGGGCGGGTGGGTGCATGGGGGCCCGGCCCTGGAGCAGGGTGCCACCGGTGCGTCGACCCGCCTGGGGGGCTCTTCAACTGGTGGGGGGGATGGTCACATCTTGCAGGAGCTTTCTTCTCTTCAGGAACTCGCTGCAGGAGGGGGAGATACAGGAGAGGTGGAGGAAGATCTCAGCCTGGGCGTTTACCGTCTTATGTAGTCTGGAAGATGTGTGGATGGTGGGGTGGGTGCAGTTTTCTCTGTGGTGGGGTTGGGTGGACTGTCCAGGGCTCTGTGGAGCCGGGGGGCGCTACTGCACTGGGCCCCGGTCTGATGGGCCTGGGCCCCCCTTCCCTGGCGGGTCGCGGAGGGTGGGAGTGCCTACTGGGGTCAGCGGGGGAGCTGGCCCCAGGGAGGGGTCACCTGCCCCTCCCTTCCTTCCCTCCCCATCTCCAGCTGCCTCCCTCTTCCCGTTCCTCCACAACCACCCACACATGCAGGGCCTTGGAGTGGGGGTATGTCACCAGGGTGCAGAGGAGGCTACCCCCCCCCCCCCCCCCCGTCCCCTTCTGGCTGCCTCTGCCTCAATTTTATCCCACAACTTAGACATTCACATTATTCACACTCTCATTACACATACATATAGGATCTTGGGGGTGGGCACAATCACGGAGTCCAAATCTCCATCAGGGTGTACACCTCACCCCTGACGTCGTTGCCCACCTCTCAATTTTAAATACACTTAGTCATTGAGGGCTAGCAGGAGGGACTATGCGCTTACCTGCTGCTCCTTGGCAGGTAGCTCCATGCCCTCCTGGGTTTTAATTGCACCTTAGAACACATATGCATCAACACTACAATGAGCGGGTGGAGGGAGGTTTGGAGTCTTCTCCCACCCCCATTCTCTGCGGCCTGCTGGAGCGGGAGGGCTAGTAGGAGGAGTTGGCCGTCCGACTGCGGTCTGGGGTGTGGGGCCTCCCTGCTGCTGCGGAGTCGGGGTGGTCTGCCTCTCCCCACCGCAGGGAAAAGGGTAACACCACCTGGGTCTGGGTGCAATTCCCCCCTCCAGGGGCAAGGGTACCTAGACCGGGTTTGTAGAGTACGCTTGGGGAGTGTGATCGTGTGTACAGCGTCTCTTTATGTCTGTCTCCACGTTGGTTGAGTGTGGAGTAAGTGCATATGAGAGCATGAGGGTGGGAATGGATGTTTGTGTCTGTGTGTGCCTGTATGTCTGTGTCTATATGTCAGGTTGGGTATCAGACGCCACCTCTCTGGGGACACCTCAGGCCCTCCAAGGTTTGGAGGCCTATCTCCACCCACCACCACTTCCCCTGCCGGTGGCGGACTCCCTCAGGTGTCGGTGTGTTGGTGGTTCTTTGTGTCTGGGGGTGGGCGTCCGGGTACACACCGGCTCACTCCTTGGCGGCCGCTTGTCGGGGCCTGGGGCCTGGGGCTCGCTCGGGCCCCTTTGGAGGTGGGGTGCCCCCGGCCTCTCGGCCTGGGGCTCGGTCACTCAGGCGCAGCTGGGGGCCGGCGGAGCTCACGGGCGCGTCACTGCAACTCCCCCTGACTTCTGCTCCGCGGCTGCTGGGCGAGCCCTCATCTGGGACTCTCCTCAGCTCTTACTGGAACAGTGGCGCGGCTGCCCCTCTGTTGGTCTTCCATGGTCTCTTGTGTTCTGGGGGCCTCTGGATGTCTGGAGTCTTGATCTCCTCCATACCCGCTTCACACCCTGGAGGACGGGGCTGTGGCCCCCCCACACTCCCTAGCAGATCATTACATGGAGAAACCTTTGGAATGCAAGCATGCTGATCCACACAGGTATGCACACATGGGTATTCACAGATGCGGACTAAAGCTTTCTTGGCTGCTGCCTCAAAGCACACTGTGCGCTGTCTATCTTGCGTGCTGCACAATATCGTTTATTATTTAGTAAATATTGATATCTATGACTAGCTAGTTTATTGTGATGGTGCTTTGTTTTCTCTATTATTATGTTACTCTTTGTTGTTTGCTGTCTCCTCTGTTTGTTTTTTTTGTTTGTTTGTTTTTTTTTCTCCATACAGGTGACCCAGGAGTTCTTTTTTTTTTCTCTCTCTTCCCCCCCCTTCTCACCGTCTCTTCTCCCCTTTGGTTTTCTTTCTTTCTCTCTCCCTCTTTCTCTCATTCATTCCCCCTGTCCTATTTATTAAAAAAAAAAAAAAAATGACAAAGGATGAACTGAAGCTCTGCCATCACGTAATGTCGCATACTGCTGTTTCTGATGTCATTTAGAAAAAAAAAAAAAAAAAAAAGAAAAAAGAAGTGAGAACTGATGATATCAGTTATGGAGAAATCACCATCAGACCAAACAGACCCAGAGGTAACTGATGCTCTTTGTTCACTGAGAAAGAAAATTAGTTTGTTGTCTGATAAGGAACTGCTCCTTTTTTAAAACATCAGCTGCCGACATCAGTTGTTCAGGAGAAGACTTTACTGACTCCAACATGTAACAAGTGCCAGTACAAACAGAGCAAAAATGTTTTTGTTTTTACCCCTGAATAGGAACAAGATAAATCATCTTTGGATGAAAACTTCCTTAATAACAAACTAACATCTAACTTGGCAAATATTTGTAAAGTAACTTTTTCATTGATGCTTGGATGTTAAACTTGGATGTGTTAAACACCTGGTAAAACAGCCACAATGGCCATTTTTTTAAGCTAAAAAAAAGACTAGGTTTGAGACTATTTGTATCTCTCGCGTGTGCCTCAGTCTTTCTACTTTCTAGGAACTGAAGGAGTCTGGAAAGAGCTGATGGAGATTGTGTATTGTATGGTAAATGGTAAATGGCCTGTATTTATATAGTGCTTTACTAGTCCCTAAGGACCCCAAAGCGCTTTACATATCCAGTCATCCACCCATTCACACACTGGTGATGGCAAGCTACATTGGAGCCACAGCCACCCTGGGCGCACTGACAGAGGCGAGGCTGCCGGACACTGGCGCCACCGGGCCCTCTGACCACCACCAGTAGGCAACGGGTGAAGTGTCTTGCCCAAGGACACAACGACCGAGACTGTCCAAGCCGGGGCTCAAACCGGCAGCCTTCCGATTACAAGGGAAACTCCCAACTCTTTAGCCACGATCTTAGCTCTTAATCGCCATGATCGCCCGTAATTGTATGACCCCGAGTACAGGAAAGTCTGGAACTGACTATCTGTTTAAAAAGTCTGAGTCTCTGATCCTACAGTATGAGTATTACCCAGTAGAGTTTGGATGGACCTGGGGAGGAGAGTACCCTAGCTCTAACTGCTTCTCAGTGCTCTGGATGTTGTTCCTTGCTCCCACTGAAGGCATGCTTGCCAAGGTGGCCTTCCGGGCCAATGGCTGGATGGCAGGACTTCTCTTTCAATCCCACCTCTCTCAAGACAAACATAAATCACAATCTGAAAACAAAACCTGCAAAATAAATCTAATGCCTGTAGTACTATATTGGAAAAATGTTAAATATTATATAATGTTCCTTATATTTAACTCATTTTTTAAATTAATTTTTTTTTTTATATATTTTAGCTGCAACATTGGGATTATGATAATTGAAGGTGTACTGAGTGCATACCAGTGTTCCCTTTCACATCATTTATTCACTTGGTGTGAGCCAGAACAAATTTTAACTACTCTGACATATATCACTCTCCCTCATGTTGAAGTAAAATGAGTCTACAATGTGCTGAGAGAAAGGTTTGACTGCAAGGCCTTTAATATGAAACTAATGAAGAAAGCGCTGAGTTTCATTCATGTAACTTTGATATGATTCAGGTGTTGAGGAGCAGCTGATGCTTTTTTTGTTCAAATAAATTGATGCTTTCAAAACGTATAAGAACAACCGGAGAACAGGGAAGAATTGTTGAACTGGAGGAAAATTCTATCCCAAAAATGACTTCTGGATTATTTTATTTTTTATTATTATTATTATTTTCCCTTTCACTGGTCTCATACTGTTTGAACTGTGTGTGTTTTTATTTTCAGAGTTTCTACCAGAGCCAAATGTTGTCTACTCCTCACTGAAGTAATCCACCAGACCAAAACACTCAAATCCAGCTGCTGGTCCTCAACACTGAGGACATTTATTGTAAAACAGATTTGTATACATTCTCATTGTTCTTCTCACTAAATATGCTCTTACAACCTCAGCAGTGATCTGTTTTTTCTGCAGGATGAATAAACTTTGGTCTCACTTCTTCTACTTGTTTGATGGAAAATGTGAATTATTGTGGCTAACCAATACAGACCTCTCTTCAGAGGAGATAGCAACAAACAAGCACAAATAAAACCACAACTGCAGAGTCTGAGCAGCATCGGTCCCAAAGTCTTAGACATGGCTTTATAACCTTTTCCAGACTGATATGTGTCAGTGACTTTATTTCTCAGGTGTTTCTTTAGATCGTGGCAGGATGTGTTGCTTTTTGAGATCCAGTCTACCTCACTTTATCAGACAGGTTCTATTTAAGTGATTTATATAATATAATATAATATAATATAATATAATATAAGTGATTTTTTGATTCAAAAGGTCTGCCAGTAATCAGGCCTGAGTATGTTTAGTGAAACTGAACTCAGTTATCCAAAAAATGTGAATAATGACAATTATTTCACAATTTCACAAAGGGACAATTACTTTTTCAAACAGGACCAGGTAGTTTGGACAGTTTTTTCTTTTAATAAATTAAATCATCAATTAAAGAGTGCATTATGTGTTTTCTCGATTTGTCTTTGTCTAATGTTAACATTTGTTTGATGTTTGATGATCTTAAACAAGCAGACAAATTTGCAGAACATCATGATATCAGAAAAGTAAGACTGTAATTCAGTGTATTTACTTGAACGCTTATTTGTATTTTATTTCTAAGTGTGCTTCTGTTTCCTGCACAGATCTGGTTTCTCTGCACAATCAATAAACTTTGGTCTGACTTGTTGTTCGTCTCGTGTGGTTCTGTGGGTTTCATGAAAATCTCTCATGGAAAGCACAAGTTGTTGTGGCAAACCCATGCATGTTTCTCTTCAGAGCAGATAACAAAGAACAAAATAAATACAACCACAGCCGCAGACTAAAAGCAACATGAACACTATTCAGTGGCTGGAAACTTCACACCAAAGCTTCAAATAAAGGTTGTGCATGTGTCAGTGGTTAAAGTTTTGATTCAAGGAAATGAAATCTGTGAGACTTTATTTTAGATGCTCTTTAAAATAAACATGTCTCTGGAGATTTTTCAGCTTAAGACGCTGCACACATTCATCTTAGTTACTGTTTTATTGATATGTGTGGTCCAGCTCTCTCACTGGGGACATCCATGTCTGTCCTCAATCACTGATATATCTGGGTTTTAGTTCAGTCACAGTCAGAATCAGTTTATGCCACCATAACATGAGTCATGTGTTTTAGAACGAGGAACACTTCTTTTATTATACTCCAGTAGTGTTTTCAAAGGAAGTAGTTTGTGTTTATGAATGTGATATTTATCTGTGAACAGGTTCATACAATCTGCACTCATTCTGTTTCTGTGTGAACAGATACATATTATCATCACTTAGTATGGTGTTTTACACATGGAGCAGGAGCAGAGTCTCTAAGTTATTATAAAAGATGCAAACTTTTAAAAATAACCAATAAGAGTGCATTTATGTATCATGTGATCTCATACACAAACTGGAAACACAACGGTGTCGTAATCTTTCAACAAATGTCTCAGAGCAGCGTCTGTTTATAATAAAGTGCCCTCTAGTGGGCACAATGGTTAAAAACAAAGCAGGAAGCAAACACTTGGCTTTAAAAATATGGACATTTCCTTTGACTCACCTACAGATTTGAAACGTTAAAGAATTTCATTTCTAAGATCTGGTATTAAATATTAAAGAAAAACCTCTGTGTGCATTTGATGTTCTGTAAACCAGCACGATCCCCAACCCCCACGGATCAGAGTCGTTTGGTACCTGGCCGCGAGAGTTGAGGCTCGAGTGTGAAATTTTTCAGGGTTTTCAGGGTTTTTATCATTATTTTTTAAAATCGTTTTTATCATTAACTCGGTTTCTCTGGGTCTTTTCCCGTGTGTTATGAATAAATCTTTTTTTTGGTACCGGCACTGGTATTAATTTTGTTGTATTTATCTGCGACACCTTAAAGGCCGCAAATATTGTGGGACATAAACCAGTCTGTGGTGCAAAAAAGGTTGGAGACCACTGCTGTTAACAGTCTGTGCTGGAGGATATTTACATTTTTCATTGCAGTACCAAAAATGACCGCAAGTATTTGCTGCGAGATCGATCAACTTTAGACCAGACAACAAACTACGGAGGATCCGGAAAAGTGCAATCAAACGATGAGTTTTATTGTCACAGGAGAACAACCAACCGTCAGCATACGAAATGTGTTGCTCTGACAAGAATACACTGGGTTCTGGTTTTATAGGACAAAATATCACACCTACGTCAATACAGTTCAAAAATACATGGTGACAGACGGGCAAAAGTTCAACCCGTGCAGACAAGGGTACATCACGTACACTTCATACACCGACATATAACTTCTCCTTTCTACATTACTTGCCTTTTAAGGTAATAACTTCAGGTCTTAGCATCTCTAAGAGCTAATAATGGACCCTCGTCATTAATCACTAAGTAGAGTACTTTGCAGCCAGTCTCAAACTGAAGCAGAAGACGTTTAGGCCTTCACTCAGACCTGCTACTAGATTAATATGTGTATCGTAAGCGTGCATGCAATTAACCTGCTATGTTCTCATCTCCCCTCAGCATGGATCATCTGGACACTCTCACCAGTGAAGCTTAAAACCTTCTAGAATGGAACATCAACTCTAACCAAGCACATTTATGCATTGTGTATAAAATGAACTCAACCTATAAAAATAGAAAGGTCAATGTAATGACAGACATATTCAATGCAATATAAACCCTGTAGGAAATATTACTGATAAATGATACTGTGAAACATGTTATTAATACATTCTTCATAAGGCAAATTATATGGTATCAATAAAAGAATCTCTGAATCTCAACATATTGCTCAAATGGCATGGGCTATATTGTTATTTATTAGTGTTTTAAAGATTCACCAGAATTCCAGAGAACTCCAGGGATAAATACATTTAACACAGACCAGTTCAGTTGAATTAGTTGAATTACACTCATCATGTTACAGCAGATCTAGGTTTGAAATTTGGTGAGATTTCTGTTAGAAAACAAAAGAACGTATCCAATAATCAGCTGGCACTGTGAGCTCTAGTTCAGCTTCCAGTGTCCTCTTAATGTATGTCACACATGTAACACCAAGAGAATTAAGGACTCTTTATGGATGCTGACTGTAACTTGTGTCACTATCACGTCAATATGAACCAGATCCTTTGAGTAATGTTTCGAGCACCTCTTTGAGTCTGTGCCATGAAGATTTAGGGCAGTCCTGAAGAAAAACAAGGGTCAAGTACTTACATTTACCTAATATAGTGGCCAATGAGTTTAAGTTCTGTGTATAACAGACAGTAGGTGGCAGAAGAGAAGCTTCAGTTTGCCCAACACATAATGGTTTCATCTGACCTTTGACATTTAATGTCAAAGGAGAAAAAATGTAAATATGAGGTTAGAAGTGGAAATAAAAATTTGGGTATTAAAAAAATAACAGGACGGAACAGTCGACTGACATAAAGTATTATGCGCGTTGTGCAAGACAGAATTTTCTTTTCACCGAAGCACTTCCATCTTAAAATATCACATGGGCTGTGTCCCAATTCAGGGTCTGCACGCTTGAAGTACGCATTTTAAGTGCGATTACATCACCGCCACGCAACGACGGCTGTCCCAATTCGAAGTATACTCCAAATGCGCCGTCAATTTCCCCAAATATCAAGCGTGGTCTGGTGCACGATTCGCGGTCCCATATATCCCACAATTCATAGCGCGGCGGTGGGTGTGGAGAATTTTGCCGCAAAATACGGCAGAAGAAGAGTGAACTGTCAAAAGTAAGTACTGAATATACTCAGGGCCTTCAAGTTACACACTATGAAAGGCGGCAACAAGTTTAATATTCAGAAACCTAAAGTATGTATCTGCAGCAGAATGGACCTAAAAATAGATGTCTGTTTCAGTTCTATGAAGCTTTGAGTATTTTGGATCAGTAGCACTGCTGTGTTTGTTGCTGTAATTGTTTATATGCTTTATATATTCTGAGGTAAGTTGATCTATAGTGTTACATCATATTCTATAAGGATGTTATGTGTTTGTATACTTTCTGCCCAGTTTGACCCATTTAGCAGAAGTCAGCCTGTTTAAGGCTCTGATACTGTATAAATATGAAGTTAGAACTCAAATTTCACTGACATCTCATTCTGACTCCTCTCTCCTCATGTGTCTTTCTCGCCTCTTATGCATTCATCTCTGGTGGAAGCAGGAGGCCATGCTGATAAATGTTTGTCCTATTCATAGGTATAGCATTGCTATTATATTTGTTTCATGTTAGAAAGTACTATCATCCTCAGATCACCACAGTCCAGCTATTTTGTGTTATTGTAGGGCCTTAACTTACAAAATAAAGTGCCTGGAGGCAGCTGTTGTTGTGATTTGACACTATATTAATACAGTGGAACTGAATTGAACTAAGGTGGCTGTAGCTCAGGTGGTAGATCAGGTCATCTACTGATCGGATGGTTTTATCCTTGGCTCTCCAGTCTGCATACCAAGTATCCTTGAGCAAGATACTAACCTCAAGTTGGTCTAAGGTGCCTCCATCTGAGTGTGAATGTTGTTAGTTAGTGAGCATTTAAACAGCATAGAAGAAAGTGAATGTGCATGTTCGGGAGAGTAGAAAAGCACTACATAAGATTCAGTCCATTTACCAACTGAATTGGTTGCACATTACCAATCCAGCCCTATTGTGCAGCAGGCGCAACAGGTGGGTTTAAGTCTTGTGTTTAGTGTTTGCAGTGTTTAAGTGAGGTCAGACAGGGGTCTCCATGGACTGTAATGTTTGCAGATGGCACTATCATCACCTCTTTCTCGAGGAAGAATAACCTGGACCAGAAGCTGCAGCTTGCCTCATTGGAGAGCATGCTCTCCTACTGCCTGGGGTTTTGGAACACAGGGCGACTACCGGTATGAGCCTAGGTCTAAATAATCCTTATCACTAGGACACTAGGACAGCTGGGTGTCCTGGTGTGATATATTTTATCAACATAAGCCTATAAATAAAAGAATACTATAGTTGTTCTGTGTTTGGAGATGACCGTTAACTGTGAGAGCCGTTCATTGCTCAACATCCTCAAGCATGTTTTTCACTCTGTGGTTAACAGAAACTAACAGCTCTGTGGTCGTCCGAGTTCCTGTTTCAGATAAAAACACTTCAGCTTCTCATGTTTTACTGCAGGGCTGTTAATGCACATACAGAAAAACTAAATTTTGTACAACTATAATAAAAATTTAAAATATATAAAGAAAGAAACAAAAAAGACAAACAAGAAATCTAACAGTACATTTTTTGTTCTTTTTGCAGTGACATCCTGACATGTTGACCAGCTGGTACGTTCAACCTGTGGTTTCAGCACAGCTCTGTGCTCAGTCTGTTTAAATATAGCCTTTACAGGGAGTGCAGAATTATTAGGCAAATGAGTATTTTGTCCACATCATCCTCTTCATGCATGTTGTCTTACTCCAAGCTGTATAGGCTCGAAAGCCTACTACCAATTAAGCATATTAGGTGATGTGCATCTCTGTAATGAGAAGGGGTGTGGTCTAATGACATCAACACCCTATATCAGGTGTGCATAATTATTAGGCAACGTTCTTTCCTTTGGCAAAATGGGTCAAAAGAAGGACTTGACAGGCTCAGAAAAGTCAAAAATAGTGAGATATCTTGCAGAGGGATGCAGCAGTCTCAAAATTGCAAAGCTTCTGAGGCGTGATCATCGAACAATCAAGCGTTTCATTCAAAATAGTCAACGGGGTCGCAAGAAGCGTGTGGAAAAACCAAGGCACAAAATAACTGCCCATGAACTGAGAAAAGTCTGACTGTACCACCTGCACTGATGTCCTGTGTGTGTGTTTATCGTGCAGAGACTGATTCAGCTGCAGATGCTCTGTGTTATGATTCATGTCCTTTTGCTCACATGTTCTAACACAGCTGCAGCTGTTCATTAATGTCCCAGTAAAAATAAATAAATAAAAGCAATCAGGGTTTTTACAGATATATGATATGGGAGATTCCTCCAACATAAACACATTATATCATAGATATTCAGAAGAGAAAGATTTTGGTATGAAAACCTACATTTGAGATTATTAGCCTGTATCATTAAAACACTTCTAGCATTTGTAAGTCTGAAAATCACTTTAAATGTATTGAATTGTCATCAGTTTTTCATTAAACCCCAAGAATTAATCACTGGATGGTCAATGTTTCCATAAAAGGTGTAAATAGAACAGCTTCAGCTTGTTTCAAATGGACTGTGTGATGCTACAGAGAGATTTGACACTACGGTTCTAATCATAGTATGAGACATGACATAGTGCTGTTTTGTACCTTGCTGTAAAATGTGTTGTGGGTTTTTTTTCTTCTTCTGCCGTTAATGACGAATGACATAAAAAAAAACACAGTGACAATAGTTTCTATGGAACCTTTTTATAATGTCACATGAAACTAGTCATTTCCATGTCATCATCACGTACTAACACTACATTTATAAGTTGTGGTATCTTTGCTATTATTATGCAGAGGGTGAAACAGCTGCAGTTTTCTCACGACAGAGCAGACTGTAGCTGATAGAAAAGCTGCTTTTCAAATAAAGATGCGATAAAGGAATCACATTTATTAAGAAGGTAATATTCATTGGAATATTTAAAGCTGCAGAGTCACAACCCTACTGAGGCTCTTCAGACATAAATTGCCAAACGCTTCCTGGTGGGTTTCTTTCACATTAAAAGCTCATTAATGAAGGAATGTTCCAAGAGTTTTAATGTGAAAATTCTGGAGGAAATGCTGAGGTTCACTGATGACAGTTTGATATTGTTTAGAGTTCATTAGTATTCCAGAAAACAGGAAAACATGAAATGCAGAGTTTGTGTTGTGGGAATATATTATTGTGACTTTAGAGATTTAGCTGCAGAACTGTTAGCAAGCATCATACTTGTTAGTCATTTAAATACATTATAGGTCAGTAGGTCTAACACGCGCAGACACACACAGAGGGAGAGAGAGAGACCCTTTACTAAGGTAAAGAGTCGGGTGACAGGAGGTGAGGGTGCAAAGTGTAACTGCTGAGTCAGGGGGGTTCAGATCAACTGGTGTTATGTAAGGGCATACCAGAGTTTGTGTGCAACTGATTGATCTCCAAATGCACATTTGTTTAATTTGTCTGCAATAAAAGTTGAACCTAGTCAATTGTCTCGTCGCACTTCTTCTGCCAGTATCAAAGGATCGGGGAGAGACGGTGAGGGCTTTAGTCTCTACAGTGTGTGTGTGTGTGTTCAGACTTTAAACCAGACCCAGACGTCATCCGCTCCTTACAGAAGTAGTCCATTAGTCCAACCACTGGAATCCAGCCTTCATCTGTAATATTCATTTGTTTGTGTGCTCTTCTGATTAAATTTATGTAGCCTGGCTAAATTAACCAGCCCAGAACACAGATTATCTTTGGGGTTCTTTTAATCTGAATGATAAAGTAAGCGCTCAGAAGAAAATAAAAAAGGTTGTAAAAATAAAGAAATAAAATTTTTACAGACAGTTCTCATCCAGTAACAGCTTTGTGCACTGGTAACCCACTGCTACTGCAGGTTATTTCCCCAACTTTATCAGCATCTGGAACTCAAGGACGTCTAGCGTCATTTTGTGTCTGATATAAACCCAAACATAAATAAAACAAACTTAGCAGTGCAAAAGTAACTGTAGTGGCTTCTCCTGCTAAGATACAGAGCCAAGATTAAACAGTTAACATACATTTCCCTCTTACCCACAGAGATAGTATAATACAAGTGTGAACTCAAATACATACAGTGCATTAATTCAGCAGAAAACGGAATATAGATCCCTCTGAGATGAACGGGGAAGTTGGTTGCAGCCACTCCTGGTGCCTTAACTGTTGCACACTTTGCATTTAAAACATATCAGGCAGCGAAAAAAGGCATTGCACACCCACATAACACCAATGCAAGCTAGCACTCCCGTGAATGTCTCTGTAGATCCCCATGATCCCTTGCGCTCTCAGGGATACCCCAAAAGAAACAGCGTCATCCAGTGGCATGTCCCATAATATCGAACTTCCACCTGGCTACATTTAGATTTAGTCACTTACAGTTATTTATTCACATTTCAGTCACTTTAATTTTTAAAACTGTGTTATTTTAAAACTGTATATACTGTATATTCTGTGTATTTATTATTTCACTCCTATTGCCTGTTCTTATTGTCCTTATCTTCAATGTTATGCTGCTCGGTTGTTTGTTAATTGCCCCTTGGGGATAAATAAAGTTTTCTGATTCTGATTTTAATTAAAACCAGGGTGATCGTGGCTCAAAGAGTTGGCAGTTCGTCTTGTAACCGGAAGGTTTCCGGTTCGAGCCGCGGCTCAGACAGTCTCGTCGTTGTGTCCTTGGGCAAGACACTTCACCTACCGCCTACTGGTGATGGCCAGAGGGGCCGATGGTGCCAGTGTCTGGCAGCCTCGCTTCTGTCAGTCTGCCCCAGGGCAGCTGTGGCTACAACTGTAGCTGCCTCCACCAGTGTGTGAATGAATAGTGGAATTGTGCAGCACTTTGAGGGCCCCGAAAAGCGCTATATAAATGCAATCCATTATTATCATTATTATTAAAACCACAGAGAGAGTGGTTATTAGAATTCATATAATAAAAACGTTATGTATTATCACAAAAAGTAACTTACATATATGCAATGTATGATGTGCATTTAATTTCAGAGCGAAGTTCAACACAGCCTTAGTGTTCGCTGGCTTGACTAAACATAACTTCAGTAGAAGATACCGGGTATCAGGATCGTGGTTATGAACTTTCTCTATTAAGCTGGATTCCCTGCTTCAGGCTCTGTGCACGCTGAGCAAAAAAAGAAAAAAGTTAACATGACTCTTTTTCTTTGCACAATTATTCCTGTGAGTGCCACTACTGTAGTACTCTACTCTACTAGAGACAAGGTCAGATGATGAGGATGAGACTAAAATGAAAAATTACTGCAAGTAAGATGAAATTTAAATGCTGCAGGAAATCACTAATCTTGTGATGATAAAATAAATCAAGTGCACTCTCAGTGCTGCACTTTATTTCTAACATGCACGTCAGGGTCTGAGACTTTAAACCGGACATTAAACATTACTGTCTCACAGCCAAATAAAGGAGACATAGAAATCACTTTCATTTGTGAAATTACTTTTATCAGGTATTATTGATGTGCTTTCTGTGCTCTAGTGTAAAATAGATTTAGCAGCAGGTTAAAATTAGATTAAAAATACAACAATGTATGTATGTCATCAAATAAATATATGTACTTTCCTTTGACATGTAGTTTCAGTAAGGTATGAATTATATAAACTGTATTTCCCCTGTCAGAGAATGTGTATTTCACCTGCAATGTGCTGTAAAATAAAGTATCTGTGAAATTGTTGCCCTTTTAGGGGATTTTATATCAAAACTTAGAACATAACCTGCTCCTGGTTAATGAGCTCAGTGTAAGTTTACAAGTTATTTAGGAGGAACAAAAGAGAGCCACTTTAGTGACTACAGAAACATAGTTACATTATAAATGTCTTCTCTTTTAACCCAAATAATTATCTATCTGTAAATGTAAATGTCTTTGAGCTTTGTGCCTTTTGTAATTTCCTGCTTTAATTTTCATTTCCAACAAATGAAAATCCAACAGAGCACCTTTGGACGTGATGTGACGGGAGATTTAAATCACGTGTACTGACATATATGCTCTGTCCAATCATGTCAATATCAACCAACATCTTAGAGAAATTTTTCCAGCACTGTGTTAAATTTATACCATGAAGAATTAAGGCAGTGCTGTAAGCTAAAGGGTATACCTAATAAAGTGGCCAGCAAGTGTTTGCACTGTGGATGAAAGATCAGTCATAAAATGATAAGAGCTAGTAGGTAGCAGCAGAGGAGCTTCAGGAGGTGATGATTTCCATCTGACCTTTAATGTCACAGGATAAAAAACAAACAGTAAATATCCTCTGGAGACATGGGGTCCGTTCTTCGTACCTCGCTAAGTAAGTTAGCTGGATTTGATTGTTGACGATTTCGCGTGATCCTGGATCGTTCAGTTCCCCGAAGCTCATCCGGGACTTGCTGTCATAGCAACAGAGCCGTAAGCGTAAACCTGCTCGGGAGCAGGTTTACTTTATGTAAACAGGATTAGATCGCGGCCACGCAGGTATGTCCGCTTCATTTATACGAAAACAACAGCGATATTCCACCACTGTTTCACCATAAATAAATAACATCAATGTAACTAAAGATAATGCAGCACTTGATCCTTGTATTGATGTCACACAGATACATACAGGTCATTTCCTAAAAAAGGGAAATGTACTATTAACATTCTATTACATGTATGTGATTATTACAGATGCAATTCATATTTCAGAGTAGTAATTGTAAATTACTTCGTGTAATCAAGATGAGAGACCACAGCTATAAAAGCGAAGGTGGATTTGGGAAGCCTGTCGCAGCCATGTCCTGTCCGTTTATGCGAGCCACCCATTGCGGAAGGTGCAAGATTGATAAGGAGAGTCCTCAGAATTCAGCATATATTGCGGGACAGACAGGATCCTTTAGCTCAGCGCGACAGTGTGCTCATAGAGAGATATCAATTTTCCCGTGAGGGTATTATTCACTTAACCAACTTGTTGACGAGGGGGTGCAGGACCACCACCTGTCTTTTTTTGCTCTGCCCTTTTCTTGGTTGCTGTTATGAACAAACAAACAGATTATTCCAGGGTCTCTTTCCAAGAGACGAAAAGCAATATAAGTGATAAATATTACCATTCTGTAGAATATTCTTATATTTCACTTTTACTTGTTCCCATGTTCTAGTGGGTCCTGTTGTGGCTCTAATGTGAAAGGGGATATAATGTAACATAATATAATATAATGCCATATAATATTGGATAATATAGTGTAATATGATAAATTTACCCTACCGCCTACTGGTGTTGGCCAGAGGGGCCGATGGCGCAATATGGCAGCCTGGCTTCTGTCAGTCTGCCCCAGGGCAGCTGTGGCTACAACCGTAGCTGCCTCCACCAGTGTGTGAATGTGAGAGTGAATGAATAGTGGCATTGTCAAGCGCTTTGGGTGCCTTGAAAAGCGCTATATAAATCCAATATATTATTATTATTATTATTAAATTACTTACGAGTTTAATTTGTCAGCAACTTCCTGCCAGCCCTCTCTCCTTGCTTTTGCAGCCTTTGCAGTGTTCCCTTGCGTTCTGATTAAACTCTGAAACTCCTGAAATCCCTCAATCAAGAGTTCTTGCTCTGCTGCCGAAAAATACCGAGCCGAGCGCACTCCTTCAACATTTTCGCCGACCAATCAGAGGGTTGCCGATCAATGTTTCTACTATCGATGCGTAGCCCCTTTTACGACACCCAGTGATGTCACATTACTGCGTCCAGCTGTACTAATCGTCAACAGCAGGTGTGTTCGGAGAACCGGATTAGCGCGCTCACGGTTAGCGCGATGGTTTGGTCTTGGATGTGTCATTTGATCTTGGATGTAGTAAGCGACGTACGAAGAACGGGCCCCTGAATGTTTGTCTGGGATGCATTTTTAATTTCTGCCTGCTATTTTGGAGCTTGGAAGTATAAAAACTAATCATCAAAGCTTTTGACTTGACTGTACGATGCTATCATGTCACTAAAAAACCTCTTAGGAATGTTTCCAGCACGTTTTTCAGTTTGCCCAACACAAGCTGTCTGACCTTTGACCTTTAATGTGAAAGGATGAAAAACTGTAAATATGAGCTTAGAAGTGAAAACAAGATCCATCGCCTCTGCTGTCAATGAACTTGTCCACATAAAAAAAAGAACACTGTTACGCCTAAGATCATACAATCCAGTTTTAGTTGAGATCTAAAAAAAACACCTGCTTCCTCCTCTCGTTCCTCATTCTCTGGTAGGAGGGACTAAGACACGGGGAGAAGGATCAAGGATGTCCAAAGTGTGATATAAGACATTTAGACAGGTTGAGGTGGCGGTAGGCTGAGCAGAGTTTTCAGACAACTTTCTTCCCAGGCACACTTCCCATTTCCTTCTGGGGAAACCTGAGGCATTCCCCAGCAGGAGCTGGGTCTTCATTGGGGTCTCTTCCCAGTTAGGAGTGCCTGAAACAAGAGAGGTGCATGGAAGGGATCTCTACTGGCTCCTTTTCATACACAGGGGAAAGCAGCCGCTGTACTCTGAGATCCCTCTGGATGTTTGAGCTCCTTACCCTATCTCTATATAATGCTGAGCCTGTGAAGGAAAATAAATATGGATGCTTGTATTCTGTCATTACCCAGATTTCATGACCACAAGGTGAGATGTAAATGGACTGGTAGAGCTTTGCCTTTGACTCAGGTCTCTCTTTACCATGACAGTTCAAAGTCAAAGTCAACTTTATTGCCACCTCTGCTATATCCAGTGCGGCATATAGACGAGATGACGAGGCTCCGGTTACATCATAACCAGATATGAGAAGAGTAAGAAAATAAATATAGGAGGTTTATATGGAGCTCTCCTCTCTTCAGGAACTCACTCTGCAGGAGGGGGAGATATAGGAGAGGTGGAGGAAGATCTCAGCCTGGGTGTCTATTGTCTTGCGTAGTCTGGAAGATGAGTGGATGACAGGGTGGGTGCAGTTTTCTCTGTGGTGGGGTTGGGTGGGCCAGGCGGCGCTGCTGAACTGGGCCCCGGTCCGGATGGGCCTGGGCCCCCTTTCCCTGGCGGGTCGCGGAGTATGGGGGTGCCTACTGGGGTCAGGGGGGGAGCTGGCCCCAGGGAGGGGTCACTTGCCCCTCCCTTCCTTCCCTCCCCATCTCCAGCTGCCTCCCTCTGCATTTTCTGGCTTTTGACTCTAACTGAGACTGTTATTTTATCATCATGTATTTATTGTGTTTTTGATCATTCTGCTGTGAAGCACTTTGGTCAGCCATGTGTTGTTTTTAAATTGCCATTTACATAAACTATTGTATGGAATGGTAACATTTACTGACAAGAAACTGTGCCACCATCCTGGAGCATCGGGGTCTTGAAAGTGCAGCGACAGGTTTTCATGAGGCTCTTTAACCTACTTTTACCACCACACAATGGTTTCAAGTGTTTCTAACATTGATGTACTACAGAATGACATGTTTGTTAATACGGAGATACACATGTTAATGTGATCTCTGGTCGCCCACTCAGAGACACAGCAGTCAGACAGCTACGGAAGGTGCTGAGGACACTCTTCATGTGAGAGAAAATCTGCTCACAGATGCGTATTTTGATGTCCTCTGTGTCCAGCCAATTAAAGAGACTCTTGGTTGGTTTCAAAGTTTGACTTTAGTTCAGATTACACGTTTGCTCAGTGTGTTTGTTCACTGTGGACTGATTCCAGATCAGATTATTCAGGAAAGATTATTCAGAAAGAGCAGAGTGGAGGAGAAATGCTCAGAAAACAACATCAGACTACAGCTCACAAAGTTTTTGATCAAAGAAAATTCATCTGTACAGAAAAACTCACTCATTTCATCATTAATAATAACATAAAAGAACAAAATCTGTAATATAAATAAAGAGTTTCACAGTACATGCAGTGTTCAAACTGACATGAATAAAAGCTGCATATAATAAACACACACAGATGTATGAATGATGTGTCGTCTATTTAAACTACAGAAACAGTCTGAGGCTTTAGCTCAGCAGGAGGTCACGAGCTAACAGCTACACTCACAGCAGAAACAGGACACGTCTGTAATTTACATGTTTTATATGTTTTATAAAAGAAAAAGAGTCCAAACTTCCCATGGACAAACTGACTTCCAGCTGGTGTTCATGCAGCTCATCAGGACAGTGAGGAGCCAAAAACATCAGAATCTCATAATGAGCTTATTTTCTAAATATCCCAGAGAAGCTGAATTTACTTTGATTCAGTTGGCATCCAATTATCCCTCAAACAATCAGGCTGGGTCTTGGGTTTCTTGTGATTTAGTCAACGACATCATATTTCACACTGAAGCCGGCACATCTTTGATAAAGCTCCACCAGATGACATGAAATATCTGGGTTCTGCAAAACAATAGAAAATACAGGAGTTCGATTTTCAGTTAGAGCTGAGAATCTCTCCTCATTTTATTTTTCTCCTTTAACGCATCATTGAATTTAATGTCTAACATATTTGCTTATAATAGTAAATGTGTTTAAATATTTTGTAGTCAACAGGATTTATGGATGGGTTATGTGTAAAGTAAATACATTTGCTTTTTTAAAAGTAAACTTATGACATGTGCATTTTTGTTCCCACTGCATCTTCAGCCATCTGCCACTAGATGACGCTGTAGCTCCTCATTATTAGCTCTGTTCAATTGGCTGTGAATACATTTAGCTGTGGTCACTTATAGAGATGTTTGTCATGAACTGTAGACATGCTGCAGTCCCATGTTTCTTTTTAGATGTTAAAACGGCTAACTTAATATTAGATCAAATCTGATATTTTAACATTAGATGAACATCTTTTGTAAGAAGATTAGTTATTTAAAAGGCTTTTCCCCTTCACTTCAAACTATAACCTAATGTGTTCATAATGTACATGTCTGCACAGTGAAGTGACATTTGAGGATTTATGGTAGAAAAATGTAATCGGTGATTTCACTTCACACAGTCTGACATTGAACATTAAATTTAAAGTGATACCTGAATGACTACTCCATAGTTTAGACTAGCTGAGTAGTGGTGTATTCTTAGTGATTTACTAAGAATGTAATCAGCAGGAACATCCCCACAGATACACAAAAAAGACCTTTGTTACAAAGGTTCACCACATCATTCACACACCGCCGTGTTTTATTTGGCACAGTTTAAAAGCCTTACTGCCACAAGAGCATTTATGTTTCCCGTTGGAATCAAACCAGCAACCTTCTGCTTGGCAAGTCAAAGTGTTCATCACTATGAGAAACACCAACAATGATCCTCATGAGTGCCTTGAGGCGACTGTTATTGTGATTTGGAGCTATGTAAATAAAATGTAATTGGCAATAGCAGGAAGGATGATCCTGTGTGTTTTAAAGATTATAATCTTTAATCGGTCCCCTCCAACTACCGACCAATAACCTGCCTCAGCACTACATGGAAGCTCCTGTCAGGCATCATATCGGCTAAGATGAACAGGCACATGGGTCAATACATGAGCGGGACACAGAAAGGAATTGGCAAGAATACCAGAGGTGCAAAACACCAGCTACTGGTAGACAGAACAATCAGCCAAGACTGCAAGACCAGACTGACCAACCTGTGCACTGCCTGGATTGATTACAAGAAGGCCTACGACTCAATGCCCCACAGCTGGATACTGGAATGCCTAGAATTGTACAAGATCAATGGGACCCTAAGAGCCTTCATCAGGAACTCAATGGGGATGTGGCGTACAACACTAGAGGCCAACTCCAAGCCCATAGCACAAGTCACCATCAAGTGCGGGATCTACCAAGGAGATGCTCTGTCCCCACTGCTGTTCTGCATAGGCCTGAACCCCCTCAGTGAGATCATTAACAAGACTGGCTACGGATACCGACTATGGAACGGAGCAGTTGTCAGCCACCTCCTGTACATGGATGACATCAAGCTGTATGCCAAGAGTGAACGAGACATCGATTCACTGATCCACACTACCAGACTATACAGCAATGACATTGGAATGTCGTTCGGACTGGAGAAGTGTAGTTGGATGGTAACAAAGAGAGGGAAGGTAGTCAGAACTGAGGGGATTGAACTACCAGAAGGCAACATTGCAGACATAGAGGACAGTTACAAGTACCTGGGGATCCCGCAGGCAAATGGGAACCATGAAGAGGCCACTAGAAAGGCTGCAACCACCAAGTACCTGCAGAGGGTCAGGCAAGTCCTGAAGAGTCAGCTGAATGGTAAGAACAAGATCCGGGCCATCAACACGTACGCCCTGCCCGTGATCAGGTACTCTGCTGGGGTAATAGGCTGGCCAAAGGAGGAGATAGAAGCCACTGACATAAAGACAAGAAAGCTCCTTACCATGCATGGAGGGTTTCACCCCAAGTCCAGCACCCTGAGGCTGTACGCTAAGCGGAAGGAAGGGGGCCGGAGACTGGTGAGTGTCAGCCCCACAATCCAGGATAAGACAACAAACATCCAAGAATACATTGGGAAGATGACCCCAACTGACCGAGTGCTCAGTGAATACCTCAGGCAGCAGAAACCCAAGAAAGAGGAGGGAGACGAGGAACCATCATGGAAGGACAGGGCCCTGCACGGTATGTACCACCGGCAGATAGAGGAGGTGGCTGATATCCAGAAATCCCACAAGTGACTGGACAAAGCTGGACTGAAAGACAGCACAGAGGCACTAATCATGGCAGCACAAGAACAAGCTCTGAGTACAAGATCCATAGAGACTGGGGTCTATCACACCAGGCAAGACCCCAGGTGCAGGCTGTGTAAAGATGCCCCAGAGACAATCCAGCACATAACAGCAGGGTGCAAGATGCTAGCAGGCAAGGCATACATGGAACGCCATAACCAAGTGGCCGGCATAGTGTACAGGAACATCTGTGCCGAGTATAACCTGGAAGTCCCGAGGTCAAAATGGGAGATGCCCCCAAGGGTGGTGGAGAATGACCGAGCTAAGATCCTGTGGGACTTCCAGATACAGACGGACAAAATGGTGGTGGCTAACCAACCGGACATAGTGGTGGTAGACAAACAGAAGAAGACGGCCGTAGTGATCGATGTAGCGGTTCCGAATGACAGCAATATCAGGAAGAAGGAACACGAGAAGCTGGAGAAATACCAAGGGCTCAGAGAAGAGCTCGAGAGGGAGGTCTGGGCCTCTTTGCTTAGGCTGCTGCCCCCGCGACCCGGCCTCGGATAAAGCGGATGAAGAATGAAGATGGATGGATGTGTGTGTGTGTGTGTGTGTGTGTGTGTGTGTGTATATATATATATGTATATATATATGTGTGTGTGTGTGTGTGTGTGTGTGTAACAAATACTGTAACCCAATGCATTCAATCATGGTTGCACCAAATTTGGATTAAGACTGATGACAATTTGATGTAAGCTGTGTTTCTGTGGGACTTTATCAAAAACAGTTAACCCAACTCCTTGTCTGCTGCAGCCTATCTGACAAAAGACAGGCCAGAATTGTATACATATGCATTCCAACATATCCTCTGCATACCATAGGCTAAAACCACCTTCCTACGACAAGTAGACAGAAGAAAAATGAAAAAGAAACAAACTGACATACAGGAAGTGGGTGGGCTTTCTTTCAGGTCTCTATAGGAAATGATGGCAAAGTCACATCAATGAATGAATGAGCACAATGAAGGAATCATCTCTGCTGCTTCTGTTTTGTAAGTAAAAAATGTCTCTTTAAATACTATACTTTCACTGTGTGTTGTCTTAATGACTGATGATCAAGGTGAAGACAAAAAATAAATCAGGAAAATCCAAGTTAGAAACAACTTGAGGACAAACTGCAGATCTGAAAACTGAACATCTTTTTTTTACATGCAAATTTTCAAATTCATTTATTATTATCAAAATCTCAGTTATCCTCTTCTTCTTTGGAAAGAACAGAGGTTAAGATATCTTATCTTGTTTACGTTACCAAACCTCCAGCCTCTGATCCAGCATCCACACTGCTCTGCCTTCTGCAGCCCTTCACCGCTTCAGTACTTCAGCTCAGGCCTGAACCCTATTCCATTTAGCTGCTCTGCTCTGGCTTGTCTGTTTATTCGGTCTGATTAAATCCCCACTCTTTGGACTCTGTGTTCAGTTCAGCTATGGTTCCCCTACTGCAAACCAGCACTGACTTACCAACTACAAAGGCCAAAGCACCCCAAAACTCAACAGCAGTTTCATACTTGCAGAAAAGCTCAACACCTTCTTGCTCAGTTTGAGACCACCCCTCCTCCACTCTCCCTTCCCCAGCACTTCATGAAGTGTTTTGAGTGGATTCTTTCTCAGGACATCAGAGACTGTCTAACCCTATCCCTTGACCCCCACCAGTTTTCCTACAGAGCAAATCGGTCCATAGAGGATGCCATCACCCTTCACAGACCACTAAGCTATCTCGAGAACAGGAAAATCTTTGTGAGGATGCTCTTTGTGAACTGCAGCTCAGTTTTCAACATCATAATCCCAGATATCCACCAAGCTGAACCACTTTGACCTGCTCCTGGATTAAATATTTCCTCAGCAACACACACACACAAACACACACACACAAACACTTTCAATTTCTCCTGCTTTTGATTCTTTTTCCTGCTGTTTTACTATTTATATTTTATTCTGGCACAGTTAGTGTGGAACATACATAATGTTGCTGTACATGTGAAATGAAAATAAATGGCTATTCTATTCTTGGATATGTATTTTTTGTTCTCATTATAAAATAACTGACTGTAAGTGCAATTTCTTTTAGTTGTGATCTCTCTTCTGTCCTGCAAAGAAAACCAAGCTCGTCTGACTGTGAGTCCCAGCAGCTCTCAGTTCTTTAAATATGACATTGTGTCTCTGAGCTGTGAGGAGGACGACAGCTCTGCTGGATGGACTCTGAGGAGAAACACAAGCAAACAACAGAGGACTCAGTGTGGAGATGGGTGGGGAAAACCAGCTGGTTCTTCCTGTGACATCACTGTGTTCCCATTGGACAGTGGAGTTTACTGGTGTGAGTCCAGAGAGGGCCCCATCAGTAACATGGTTAACCTGACAGTCACTGGTAAGCTGAGTGTGTGGAGTTAGTGTTGATGAAGCTGTGTGTAAATGGATGAAATGCTGTAGTTTGTCTCTGTGTTGAGGTGGATCAGTGATCCTGCAGAGTCCTGTCCTCCCTGTGATGGAGGGAGATGACGTCACTCTGCTCTGTAAAACAAAGACCACTCCCTCCAACCTCCCAGCTGCTTTCTATAAAGATGGCTCCCTCATTAGGGAGGAGCCTACAGGTCACATGACCATCCAGCATGTTTCCAGGTCCGATGAAGGCCTCTACAAGTGTAACATCAGCGGTCATGGAGAGTCTCCATCCAGCTGGATCACTGTCACAGGTGACACACTCACCTGTCTGTGTTTCTGCAGGTTTCAACTTTCACAATGTGACGACAACTTAATGAAAGTGTTTGCTTTGTTTTAGAGAAACACACCACCACACCTCCACCTACATCTGCACCTTCATCACACTCTACCACTATTCTCTCTGTGTTGTCATCTGTTGGATCAGTCTGTATTGTGATTCTACTGGTGTTACTGGTTCTGTTGGTGAGACAACATGTTGGGAGGAAACCTGAAGGTGAGACTCAGACTTCTGGATTTCTGCATTTTGAAAATTTTGTAAATTTTTTTATCGTTATAATTTCAAAACATGCTGAACTGTTTTTTTTTTTTGTTGTTTGTTTTTCGGCACATTTGAGTGAAAAAGTGGAGATGACAATCACATACAGTCATCTTAAAATATCACAACAACAGCCAGTCAAATAGAGCAAGGGTAGTGTTTTATGTTTGTGTCTAGACATAGACAGTATAATTATATGTAAGTTTAAAACTTTTATTAAAAGGACTGTTTTAAGGCTAGGTCTTCTTATAGTATCTAAAGTGTTTCACACAAACAACATTTTTTACTAACATTCAGTGGTTTTTTTTAAGTCAGCACATGTTCTTCAGTTTCACAATTAACATTTAAAAAGCGAATCCCTTAAATATATATATGCACTATGTACACTTGTATTTCACAGACACAGACAGCTGACAATTTGTGCACACAAACTCACAGATAAAATCCTAGAATTTCACTCACCAAAACTGAACCCAACTTCATACATGTTATGTTTGTACTCGTAATTTCACAGCAGTCATAATATTTGTCAGATAATTCTGTTAAAAATACCCCCAAAAGGCAGCAAAAATGGTCCAAGGGTCAATTTCAGGGACTCCAGGTGAAGCCTAGAAGACAGCCCCCTGTTTTAATATAATTCAAACAGGAGAGCTATATAAATAAATAAATAATTATTATTCCCTGTGAAGTTATCAATTTGGGTTTAACCCACAACTGTATAGGTGTTGTCTGAATAGCAGTGGTGTTCACCTTGGGGTGTCGGTCAGAAAACACAGGACGCACAAATAAGGTTATTCCATCTTTACTGTGATTCTTTAGCACAGCACAGTACAGCAGCACAGTAATGTAACATATAAGCCTGTATCTGTAAGCCTGTGGTTGCACAAAAGTTGTTATGAAGAGTGTAATTAGCTATACACACCGAAACTGTTTTTTGCAACAGGCTATATGAGTCTTTGGGAACTATCTTGCTTTTGCATCTATGGCCATACAAGTCATTTTTGACACTATAATGTTTTGTTTTGTTGTTTTTTTTTCTGGGTGCTGTGTTAGGAGTACTTCCTTCCTAACTGGCTGGTTAACAGCCTTTTCTATTAACCCTTTCCCTTCTTTGGAGGACCCTGTAGTGACAAAAACTGCTTTTAAAAGCTCTTTAAGGCTAGCTGGGATGTAACAAGTATAGTGGCTAAACTATCTTACTACACCTTGAACTTATGCTTACAAACTAACTTGTAAAAGGAGTGCAGCCTTGTTTTAGACCAGTTGCAAGCAAAGAGATTTCATTGGGCAATATAATGTCAGTAATGAAAATTAATCAATGGGCTGCTTTTAGTCCTTGTATGGCCAGTGCACAGTAGCCCTTCAATTGATCCATCGGCCCAAAGTGCATCACCATACCACACATTTGCCAAATTTACCAATTCAACACTGAGCTCCACATGTTGGCTAATCTTAAACTCTTATACTTTGCACCTACATTAACATACAGCATAAATAAATTACTATATTTATATAGTATATTAGATTCAATTTGTTTCAATGACAACTTTTTGAAAACCTTTAAAGTTAAAAAAATCCATAAATCTTCAGACTTTAGTTGTTGCGTGTTTGTAGTTGATAGTTGACCCTGAAGGTTGCTCTTTGGATGCTTGTTTTTTAGCCTGTGGTTAATTAACAGAAGTTAACAGCTCTGTGGTTGTCCAGTTTGCTGTTTGTCATAAAAACACTTCAGCTGCACATGCTTACCTCAGGGCTGTTAAGAAAACGAAAAAAGGAAAAAAATGGAAATGTAAACAAATATTCGGTATGTGAGAGCAAACAGCAAAAGCATTGAGGACTGTCTTCAAAATGGATTTTCTTTTAGCCCTCAAAAAAAGTTTACAAAGACAGGATTCAAAAACACAATTAGCAGGCCCATAAAATAGATCAGCTAAATATAATTCTAACCCAAAAAAAAAACTTCCAAAAACTTAACCAAAAAAATAATAGTGGTGGGCGGATCGATCCAAATATCGATTGTATCGGTATCGGATCAATACTAGCCTGCTGAGATCGATTCTTTACTTTAACTTCTCTCAGCAAAGAGGTAACAGCCAGGTCGCTGGACTCGCCGCTCCTGTGTCAGCGCAGAGCAGGCACACTCTCCCTCACCCCCTCTTGTGTTTAGATGTTGCCCTGTCACTCGACATGACTTAAACTCTTTGGGGGTTGTTAAGTTGTTTATCATTTATATTTTCACCAGTTTTTGTTGTTGAGAATTTTAATTGTAATTTTTAGAGTTTCTCAATAGTAGGCCTACTTCTTTTAATTTGTTTGCAGTTTGCGTCCACTTTTTATTCAAGATTTTTATTAAAAAAATAGAACTAAACCACCACAGCAGACCCAATGGCATTTTCGTGCTTCGCAGCATCATTTATTCTTACAATAACCACACAATTTCTGTAATAGTACATTCAGAGGCTACTCTGTTGGCTGTACACATAACCACCAACAACACAGAGCACAGCACAGGTTTTAAGCCGACGAGGCGTGATTGTAGATGTCATGCAGGTGAGTCCATCTCACCTGCACGTCATCACAGAACACGCCTAACCCGCCACATATACCCCCTTCCCCCTACTGAGGCCAGAGAGCCTTTAATAGTGAAATTAGCCTTTATGATTCACATTCTCAGTTATCCTCTTCTTCTTTGGAAAGAACAGAGGTTACTACTTCTCTTATTTCCATCTTACCCTATCCCTAGCATCCTACCCTGACACACCAAACTTCTGAATATTTTCCTTCACTACATCCATGAATCTTATGTGTTTATCCTCTTTTTCTCCTGCTTGGCTCCATCTTCAACATCTTTTGTCAAACATATCCACCATTCCTCCTCTACACATGTTCAAACAATCTCAGACCTCTCTCATTTATTTTTGGCTGCAAACCACCCAATATCAGAAAACAGCCCTGATGGAATTTTTTTTTTTTGTAGTTCATAGAGTTATTGTTTTAAAAATAACATACTATTCACCTTTGGTTCTAGATTCTAGTTGCAGTTTTGTGCGTATGTTGCTGCATAGTGGGAAGTCTTCATGAGCCAGTTGCAAAAAGGAGCTGCACAATTCTAGCATTCATTCTAAACATATCAAATTCCACTTACTGTCAATATTATGTGAATATAAGACTGGTGAGTGTTCAAACCAGAAATCAGTCTTTAACTTTAACACACTAAGATTACCTCACATTAACACCTACAGCCCAATAAGAATTGTCATTTAACTAGACATACAAATCTTAGAACATTAATAGTTTTGAATATTTTAAACTTTGCATGCAAAACCACAGCAGCTACTTCTCCCTGTTGTTTCTTCCGAACTCATGTGTGTAGATAAAGAATAGCTTGTTACCACAGTGGTGATGATAGTATCAATATAGTCTGACAAAGTCTGTGTTTTTATTCTGCTGTTAATCATGGAAAACCCCAAAAGGACAAATTTTTAGTGTTTCTCTCTAACAAATAAGATTACCACAGAGTGTCTGAAACCTGCTGAGTCTTCTCATAGTGATACATGGGGAATAATAAGTCCTTTTTTTAAAACACAAAGCATGTATACTTTCTGTACTTTTATAAGCATCACTAACTTCTGTCATGTTTTCTGTTTTTCTGTTTTATTGTGCAGAGTGTGCTCCAGCTACAATCTACACATTGGTGGAAAGAGACAGCATGAGTTGTGGACAAACAGACATCAGACCAAACAGGCGCAGAGGTACAGCTGCACTTTATTCAAAGGAAATCAAATCTACTTCTTTGGATATGTAGCTTAGCTTACATAAGAAATGAGGCAGCTCCATGAGGGATGGTAAAAAAAAAATTATACAAAACAAGAGACTCATTGAATGCTCTTTATTAGTTGCGTAGATGACATTAGGCCTTTCCATTAAATCCTCTTTAAAGTAAATGAACCTCATGTGTTGTCTGCCTGTCAAATTGTCTTTCAACAACAGAAATAGTTTTGCAGTTTAAGACCTGTGAAACCACAGCAGCTTGTTGTTTCCACTGAACTGATGTGTGATGTGAAAAGACATGTTACACCACAGTACTGATAGGGACCAAACAGTCTACTCAAAAGTAGGACGAGACATTAGTTATTACCAAACAGGCAAGACAATTTTTCTGACGTATGTTAGATAATTATGTAATGGACTCATGGTGACAGTTTTTGTATAAAACATGAGAATAGAACTTTTAAATGACTCTTTCTCCATTAAATAGACACAGTGTCGATAAAGTTCATGGAAACCTGCATGAAAATCATTCAGTAAAATTTAGATTTATAATGCATATTTTCTGTATGACTGAGTGCTGATGATAGTGTGCATATAGCGTGACAAAGTGTGGGTCCACGTGGTACTTTGCAGTAAAATGTGTTTTCTTCTGGTGTCAATCACCAGAAACAACAGGTGGGCGTTTGTCTGAAACAGATAAAGCAACCACAGGGCTTCTAGGCAGTTTCTAAGAAATCTTTTCATGATGCTACCTGGGAAATAATAACTCTTTTTTTTGACACACATCCTGAATACTGACTGGTTTTTTTTATAAGCTTCACTATCAGCACTGATGACCTTTGTGTGGTTTATTGTGCAGATTGTGATCCAGCTACAGTCTACTCATCAGTGAGAGCAGACAATATCAGTTGTGGACAAACAGACATCAGACCAAACAGGCCCAGAGGTACAGCTGCTCTTTAATCAGTGAAAAGGAATCAAGTGTACTTCCCAAAGTGTTGAACTGTTCACCTAAAAATTAATGTGAGCTAGAAAGCATCAGTAGTCAAAGTTACTCGTGTTATTTAATCGTGAAGATCTTTACACACAGGACAAGTACAATTTGTGCAAAGAAAATGCTACAAGTCTTTAAGTGTGCTCCATGCTTTAATCAGTAATCACTGGATGGTAAATATTTGTATAGAACAAGAAAATAATTTAATATGGCGCCCCACAAGACACACAGACTCAAAAAAAATGTTAAGATCCTGCAAAGGTTTTTAAGTCCATGAATATCCAGGTCAGTACTGAGACCTTGGAATCTCCAACCTTCCTTTCATATCAAAAATCCTTGAAAGAGTAGTTGTCAAACAGCTAAGAGATCATCTGCAGAGGAATGACTTATTTGAAGAGTTTCAGAGCTCAGCACAGCACAGAAACAGCTTTAGTGAAGGTTACAAATGATCTTCTTATGGCCTCTGACAGTGGACTCATCTCTGTGCTTGTCCTGCTAGACCTTAGTGCAGCGTTCGATACTGTCGACCATAATATCCTATTAGAGCGATTAGAACATGCTGTAGGTATTACAGGTACTGCACTGCAGTGGTTTGTATCACATCTATCTAATAGACTCCAATTTGTGCATGTAAATGGAGAGTCCTCTTCACACACTGAGGTTCACTATGGAGTTCCACAGGGTTCAGTGCTAGGACCAATTCTGTTTACATTATACATGCTTCCCTTAGGCCAGGGATTGGCAACCTGCGGCTCTTTAGTCCTTGTACTGCGGCTCCGGGTGGTTTGGGAAAATAAATGAGAAGTATTTAGCTGAAGTGTATTTTATTTGTGTTTAGTTTTTTTTTTTTAACTTGTAGTTCGAAATTGGAAGATTATTGTGATATTGAAATATAAAATAAAATTATTTTATTATTTTTTCATCGCTCAAAATAAGCGTCACACTTGCGGAAGCCGGTATACCCGCCGAAACGCCATGCATTTATCGAGACTTTCAACCCCAGGTAGGTTAATTATGGACCTTCGGATCCACATTATGTCAGCAGCTGTTCTCCACCGTGAACTATGTTAAAAACAAACACCGCTCACGCCTCCCAGATGACAGCTTACAGTCCTGCGTAAAGATGAAAGTGACTTCGTACAGCCCCGATCTGCAGACGCTGTGCGCAGAGGTTCGGGACCATAAGTCTTATTGTAAACATGTCACGACAGACCCGACGATGTTTCCATGAACACGCTTTTCAGCATCTCTTTATTGACCACTTTTCACACACGGTTGCTGTATGCATACAATGGGCTGTAGCTTTTCAGCTCACAGCCCGACAACACAAGAGCATAGAGAGCACAGACTTTAAGGCGGCGACAAGTGATTGCGGGTGCCGCTCAGGTGCGTCCGCCTCCCCTGCAGCGGCGCTGCAAACCACGCCTGGCCACACACATTAACCAGGTAAAATACATATTTAGGCAGAATTTTGCAAATATCTTTTTTTTTTTTTTTAGCAGCATAGAGCTTTTTTTTCTAATTATTTTTTAAAAGTCAGGTCAGGACTCCAAAAGCCCAAAGGCGATAAAAGGGTGGCAAGGTTGAAACTGACTGGAACAACAAAATTCTCCATGATAACAGGATTGTTGTCAGAACTCTTTGTACCTCCTTCTGTGTTGCTTAACCGGGTGAAGGGACACGTTCTCACGGTTGAACACGGAACACACACGCACACATACACACACATACGCATGTACACTGACACAGACCTACAATCACCCCCCCCCCCCCCACCCTCACCAAACGCCTTCGAAGCTTATGTCTTCTATGTTGTGAGGTGTGATGATTCATGTGCTGAGGCGTTTTTTTCTGTTCTCAAACTGATCTCCCTTGTGTCCTTTATTTAACTGAAAATGGTTTAACACACAGGACATGTACAATTTTGTGCAAATGTTGAACAACCTATTCTTAATGTGGTTCACTCACCGCATAATTACACAGCATGAACTTGTAGTATTTAATTTTTCAGATCAGGTTGACTGTACTTGTAGCTTAGAACTTTCACCGGTTGTGAATATGCATACGTACGTATACGTAAAAAGTAAAATAACAGTGTTTTGCCTCAGACACACAACTAGTATCTAAAGTCCTTTAAAGTCAACATCAGGTGAACAGTTTAGTTTGAAACCATTGAAATGGTCTCTGACAATTTTTAAATATGCATTCAGATCTCTGCCTCCATAGAAATACATGCATTACGAGGCCTGGCTCCCCCTGAGCACTATAAAGGCTTTGTTATAGAAACAAGAAGTCTGTACATGTGTTTATCTACATCCTCTTTCATTTAGGGGGCTTTTTTTGTTGTTGTTGTTTTTCAACTCTGAGCTCAATTCTATTCAAAGCAAAAAATAAGGAACTGCCAGGTAATATTCAGAGTATGTTTTTTGAAAGAAGTAAGTTATATTTTAAGGGGTTTTTGTAACTTCAAAACAGGGAAGGTATGTACTACAAGAAAAAGCTTTTGTGTTTCTGTTCATGGAGTGAAACTATGGAACAGTCTGAATATGGAATTGAAGCAATGTCCAAACATAAAAGTTATAAAAATATGATCTTCTCAATCTATAAAGAAAGGGAAAATATTGAAATGAAGTGAATGTCTCTATTTAAAATTTTTCATGATGTGATATTATAGTATATATTATATCAGAAATCTTCTCACTATTGTTATTACAGATTATATCACTAATGAAGCTGACTAAATATTAACTGATAACTTATAGCAAAGGGGTGGGATTAAATAAGTGTGTACTTCTCCCGTTCAACATGTAACTGACTCAGACCAGAAGCAATGTTGAAATGTATTGACTTTTGCATCTTATTTTTTTTCTCTCTTATTTTCTTTACTAAATGTGCCTGTATATTGTTTACATGTTTGAAATAAATTAACTAACTAACTAATTAACTAACTAACCAGAGAGGCACTATTTCCTCCCAGCAAAGTCTAGTTTAGTTTACCAAAGAAAATGCTTATAAGGTCTTTCAGTGAGCTGTAATCACTGGATGTTGAATATTTGTAAAGAACAAGAAAACAGAACTATTTAAGGCTCTTAAATAGACAGCAAGAGATAAGTCTTTTAACACACATCCTGTATACTGACAGTATATTATAAGTATATTAAAAGATTCACTATCTGACCTCCGTATGTGTTTTATTGTGCAGAGTGTGATCCAGCTACAGTCTACTCATCAGTGAGAAGAGACAGCAGACCAAACAGGCGCAGAGGTACAGCTGCTCTTTATCCAAAGAAACGTCTACTTCTTTAGCTTACATAAGAAAATGAGCAAGCTCCATAAGGCATGATAAAAAAATTATACAAAAAGAGAACACATGACGTTTCAAAGGCTCTTCATAAGTTTCACAGATGACATCAGGCCTTTAAGACATGTAAAACCATAGCAGCTATTTTCTTTACTTGTTTCCACTGCAATAATGTGTGATGCTAAAAAGACATTTTAAGACAACAGTGCTGATAGGGACCAAAAAAGCCCAGAGGTACAGTTGCTGTTAGGATGCCTGGGTCGTTGACCAAGGGTTTTTGAGTTTATTATATTATTTATCATTTCTAGTCTTTGGTTTCTTTGAGTTCTGTCTTATGGTTTATGTCTCTGTCTTCTCTAGTTGCTCTGTCTCCCCTGTCAGCTGTATCCCCTTGTCTAGTTCGCGTCTCTGTGTATCCTTAGTTCCTATATCCCCGTGTCCAGTCAGTGTCTGTGTCTGCCCTGGTCCCACGTCTCTGTTCCCTCTGTTGCAGTGCATGCGTGTGAGTCTGTGTCTTTAGTTCAGTCTGTGTCATGTTTCCTGTTTTATTTTGAAGGTCCTTGTCTGATGTTAATGTGTCTGGTTTTGCTTCCCCTTGTCTCGTTAGCCCTGATTTGCCCCAGCTGTGTTTCCCTCCTGTTACCCATTCCCTGATTGCTCCCTCTGTGTATTTAAGCCCTGTGTTTCTGTCGTGATCTACCCTTATCTAGCGCTGTGTTTTGTCTGCCCGTGTAAGTTATTTGGATTCTTACTTTTGTTCTGTTTGAGTTCAGCATTAAAGCTTTAAAGCTGTTTCAGTTTACGTTTGTCTCTGGAGTCTGCACCTTGGGTCCTTTTCCTGCCTGCACACAGCCGTCACATAACAGTTGCTCTTTATATAGCAAACAGCATAAATAAGGTCAAGCACCAGTATAAATGAGGACAGGGCTATGGTACTATCACAGTTAACATGCACAGCAACCAGTGTTGTGATGATGAACTAGGATTAATTGATTTTTAATTCTAATACATGATGGAATTTGTCTCTCATTTAATTCTCATTTTCCATCTTCACTGTGTTAACATGTTTATATTAGCCTCAACATAGCGCCGTGGCTAGCTACCAGACTGCATTGTAGGTACAGTAGCTAGACTGACTTCACTAAACCTCGGAATTAAGTAAATTTTGTAATTTATTAGTTCTTGTTTTAGGTGTTTTTTCTTTTTTTTCTTTTTTTTTTTTGTTGTTGTGTTGTTGTTGTTTTTTTCGTTTTGTTTTTTTTTTGTTAAATATTTTAGACAGGGCATTGCATATAAGCCAAACCTCACAAATCATCATTGTCTGGATGTTAAACTTTATCGTAACACGTGGGTGAACAACCACGCTGATCGCTTTACTGATGCTGAAAGAATTCGGATTAATGGGAAGCATTAACTAAAGCAGCGGTGGGGAAACTCCAGGCCTCGAGGGCCGGTGTCCTGTAGGTTTTAGATCTCACCCTGGGTCAGCACACCTGAATCAAACGATTAGTTCATTACCAGCTTCTGGAGAACTACAAGACATGTTGAGGAGGTAATTTAGTCATTTAAATCAGCTGTGTTAGATCAAGGACACATCTAAAACCTGCAGGGACACCCTTGAGGCCTGGCGTTCCCTCACCCCTGCTATAAAGTGTTTGTTTTTTGTTTTGTTTTGTTTTGTTTTGGGAACTGAAGGAAAATCTGTACTTTATGGTCACCAAAAAGGTGACTAAATCTCTTGCTGTGGGTAAGTTAATTTTCTGAACGATTAAGTTGAAGATAAATTGTCAATGGTCTCATTGTTATTAACAGCACATAACAATATAAGAAATGAAGCTGAGGCCAGGCTCTCAGGGTTTATGCTCATATTTAATGGGTTGTTAGACCAATGTTAGCATTCAGTGTGAGCACAGGAAGTGGTGTGAACTTTGTGAAACGGTTTGAAGTGAAGGCATGTGAAAGTATAAAACCACAGGCTGCCAAAAAGGAAGCGAGAGTTCACTGTCTACTCATTCTTCACTCTTTGGTCAGTTGCAGCTTTTTTGCTACTTCATTTAAAGATTTGTATTCAAGCTGGTCAGAATAAACCATTTTCAGATTTTTGCTTTCATTTCTGTAAGTTTGAACTGAACGCAAACACTGAACACTCTGTAAAGTGTCCTGTTCTGTACATTAGCAGCAGCATCTACTGCAACACAAACCAAACTCTCTTTCACACTAAAGCCTTATTTGTGACAGTTTGGCTGTAAGACTTCTTTGTTATTTGTTTCCTCGCTAAAGATCTGCCCCTGAATAACCTTTACATTATTTGAACTGTGACTGGTCTCTTATTGTTTGAACTTTGTGTTTTCAGAGTTTCCATCTGACCAAAATGGCATCTACTCATGAAGTAATGCACCAGTCCAACCACTGGAATCCTGTTGCTGGTTCTACACAAGCGCTCAGACTAGTAGACCTTCATTATAAAACAGATTTGCATATATTATGTTTGATCTTTTCATTAAACATACTCATATAACACATATTATAACTAAGATGTCAATGTAATGTAATGCAGTGTATGGAGGACACTCAGTAACTCGCAGGACGGTGCTGTCCTCCCCACAGCAGTGATCTCTGCAGGAAACTTTGGTCTCACTTGTTCTTCTTGTGCGGCTCTGTGGGTTTCACAAATATCACTGAAGGAAAATGTGAGTTGTTGTGGCTGATTAACATGCAGCTCTCATCGGAGCAGATCTAAATAAAACCATAACTGCAGATTAAAAGCAGCATGAGCATCATTGGAAACTTTTAAAACTTAAAGAGTTTTAAAAGAGAAGGAGACAAATCTCAGTTCATATGGTCCAGCCGAGCTTCAACTGAATGAGTGTTTATCAATGTGATATTTGCCTGTGAACACATTTATACCATCTGCAATGTTTGTGTTTATGTACAGGGGAGCAGGAACAGTGTCACTAAGTTATTGTAACGGTATCTATAAATCAATAAAAAGATAACTTTTTATTAACTGATGGATACAAAACGGTGTGAAATTGTTAAATAACCAATAAGAGTGTCTTTATGTATCATGTGATCTCATATGCAAACTGGCAAGGTGCCAGTGTCTCAGAGCAGCATGTTTTTATATTAAAGTGCCACAGTGACACTCATTAGTTTCCCTTCAGTAAACTTTACAGAACTACATTTCCAGGCTTTGAGGACAGTTTACAGATGTAAACTTCATAATATAAAATGTAACATCTGACAGCTGACGTTCTGTGAACAGCCAGTAATGCAGGGCTTTTTTTTTTTCATTGCAATACCTAAGTAACCACTGGCACATCTTAATGTGACTATATAGCATGTGCTTTTATGATGAAATGAGTGAATTCCAGGGGTGGACTGGTATTCTGGCATACCAGGCATTTTCTGAGTGGGCCGGTGCACTTTAGGGCTGCTGCTAGCACCAGCTGTAAGTTTGACCTTTAGTGGATTTTTAAAGCATAGTTTTAACTCTGCTTGCACAATGATAGGAGCTGTTCAGGTTTGTTGATTGAACATCTTGTTTCTTGTAACGTAGCTGCATTCTGTTTGTTATTGTAGGCATGGCAGTGAATATCCTTGCTCCTTGTCGCATTCTCCCTCATGGCGGTGTCACTTGTCACTCCTTGTTCTGTGGTGTTTTGGGGGGGAAAGAATTAGATTTTTGGAGTATTTTCTCCTGACCTGTATTGTTGTGTATTTAGTAAGATCTCTTTAATAAATCGGGTTTTGAACTTCTACGTCTTCTGAGTCCTGCATCTTGGATCACCCTCCTGCGTTCCACAAAGAATGACCTTGACAAAATGCCGTGCTATGACAAAATCAGTTTTACAATTCCAAAATGTCTAATTCCAATTCTAAGATACAGTTTGGTATGGAAACAGTATTTTAACTTTGTGTATCCTACATCATTAATGCAGTTCTCTCAGCTCTCCCTGAACAATATGATGACAATTTCAACGCGCTGTCCCAAGGAACAGCAGCAATGTGCAGAATGGATGTAATTACTTAAACCTGGAACAATTTATACAGTAGAGTGCTGGACACTGATGATGAGCACATCACTCACCTGCTGCAGTTATTAAACCTGATTATTTGCAAAATGTTTCTCCAGCTATTTTTGTTGCATCTGTCCCAACTCTTTTGAGATATGTTGCTGTCATCAAATTCATAATGAGCTCATGTTTCTTTTCTTAAAATTAGGGATGCACTGATACTGATACTGTATCAGGGGCAAATCCCGTAAAATGCGATACCATGAACCAACTTATTTCATGAATCAGAGGGTAGCCTGTACTTTCTTTTGGAATTTTGACATGTCGCTAGGGGGTTAGGCGAGGGAGATGGCAGCTGTAGCTATGCTAAACAAAATGTCAGCAGTGTGGACTTACTTCATAATTTGTAAAGGTGACAGAAGCAAGGCCGAGTGCAAACTGTGTACTGGTAAGGTGTCCAGGGGAGGGAAGGACAGTACATTGTTCAATACAAGCAATTTAATAAAACACCTGAGGACACATCATGCCCTGGAGTACACCGAGTTTGCTAAGGCTAACGCAAGACCAGAACGGCCGACTTTAAGTCAGGTTTTGGAAAAGCGATGAAAAATGTCAAGAGAAAATCCACGAGCAGTTAAAATAACAGAGGCTCTGACTCATTTTATCGCTCTGGATGACCAGCCACTGTTGGATGTGGAAAACGTAGGATTTCGCCGTCTTTTCAGCATAGTCGAGCCGCGATATGAAATTTCCAGCCGCCCATACATCTCGGATGTAATGGTGCCAAACCTTTTTGAAAAGGTAAAAAAAACACGTGCATAACCTCATGCAGGAGATTTCAGCCTTAAGTTGCGCTACAGACATTTGGACAAGCAGTGTGTCCCCGATGTCACTCCTCAGTTTAACGGTGCAGTGGATTGATGAGGAGTTTGTTCGTCATCAAGTGACACTACATGCAAAGTCGTTCAGGGGCTCGTACACCAGCCAAACCGATGCAGCTGCTTTCGATAGCTTACTGAAGACGTCCGTCCACGTAGTGCTCCGGGACAACGCATGAAATATGATAAAGGCCATGAGTGATGCTGAGCTGCCCAGCCTACCTTGTACTGCTCACACTCTCCAGTTGGTTTTTTCATGAGAGCTGTCAGAATGAATAATTTAAGATGGTCATTTATGCTTAGAAATATATTATCATTTGTATGCTGATAAAATATCTTATGCTTATCAGGTCCCATAAGGATTCTGTGCACGCTCTGTGCACCATGAGATGAGAGGAAGCAGCCTCGATATAATTTCCATTATAGCTTTAAAGCTATAAAGTGCAAGACTTCACACCTTTAAATGTTACCTATTGCAAGTAAGTTTTTATAGTTTAGCAAGACGCTTACTTCTGCTTTTCTGCATACCTCATACACACACGTTAAGTTCATTGAAAGGTCATATGTCTATGTATGGAATGGCTGAAAATACACACGCAGAATTCAGACGCTGATGTTGTTCAGATATGCCTGCTGAAGACTGTCACGTGTGTTTGTAATTGCATATTCATGAATAATTGCTAGCTGACAATAAAAAGGGCTGTAGCGAAGGAATCAGTCGAAGTTGGCTAAGGACAGGTGAAGGGATCTTTTCCTCGACCTTGCGAGCCACAAAACACAGAGAACCCACTGCTGAGAGGAAATGCCCACACTTCTTAAGCTGGAGGCACGCTTTACAGCATGTGTCTACTGGGAGCATCAAGAAGGAGGTGGAGCTTATAGACTGCACCTCAAGAGGATTATAAATTGAATGACCTAAACTTAAAGTCTAAAAGTAATAAAACCATCATGTGACAGCATTTGAAGACCAGCATGTTTCCACATACACTGTGGGTCCAGTCAGACAAAGTCAGAAAAACAACAATCCAGTGGCCCAGATGGGACAAAATATTTGCTTTGCATGCATCAAAAATGAATCACAAATGTTTGTATTTAATAACCATAATTAAAAAGCCATCATTCTATGGAAGGCTTCAAATGAAGTATTTGCCTTATTTATCTCACATTAAAGTGCAACATGAAGAGAGCGTCCAGCCGCCAAACATGGTTGAAACGATGACGTCATCTCAATGGTTGAAGCTGTTTGCATCACGACAGTAAGTTAACATGTTGACGGTTCTTCCACACACAACAGAGGTCAGGTCTGACCGTCTCTTACAAAGTGAGAAATGAAGATCAGATCATTCATTTGCCTTTATTATTATTATTATTTAAACAATAACAATGAATATGGTTGTGAACAGACGTCTACATGGTGTCTTTTCCACATTCGGTGATTAGTGGAAACACTCACCCATGAGAACTTGCACTCAGAAAAATGCTTTAGAGATAAAGATATCAGCAATAATAGTGTATGAATGCATAATCACTGAGTGTGTGCAGGTCTGCTCACAGTCACACTGCACTATAAGAGCAAACACCTCCCTCTGCTGATCAGCTGTGTCGATTGCACTAAAGTAGACTCAGAGCCTTACCTGAAGAGCTCGATTGCTAATCTTGGGGTAAAAATTGACTCTGCACTTGGTTTTGATGGCAACATAAATTCTATCATCTCAGACTCTGTCGAAGGTTAAGCCTTTTCTTTCCAGGCGTTATTTGGAAACTCTCATCCATGATTTTATAACCTCTCGCTTGGATTACTGCAACTCCCTTATAATAGGGGTTGGCCAAAGCACACCTGCAACTGGTGCAAAATGCTGCGCCACAGTTTTTAACTGGTAAAATAAAATTTAAGCATATTACTCCGGTTCTGGCCTGCTTACACTGGCTTCCAATTAAAATGTGAATCTATTTTAAAACCTTTTTACTGATTTTTAAATCCTGAAATGGTCTGTATATTTGTCTGATCTGCTGAAGCCCTATGCCCCCCCTCATTCACTCCGGTCAGCTGAGCAGCTGTTGCTCTCAGACCCTAAATCAGAGCTGAAGCTCAGAGGAGACCAAGCGTTGTGGGCCTGAAGCTTTGGAATGATCTTCCTCTCCACATTAGGCACTTTAGTGGTGGTTTTTAAATCCAGGTTAAAATTTCATTTTTATTTGCTGGCTTTTGACTCAGTGGGTATCTGAGACTGTTATTTTATCATCATGTATTTATTGTGTTTTTGATCATTCTGCTGTAAAGCACTTTGGTCAGCCATGTGTTGCTTTTAAATTGCTATTTACATAAACTATTGTACGGATTGGTAACATTTACTGACAAGAGCCCGATGCTCCAGGATGGTGGCACAGTTTCTTGTCAGTATATGTGTCGTCTATTTAAACTACAGTTACAGTCTGAGGCTTTAGCTCAGCAGGAGGTCACGAGCTAACAGCTACACTCACAGCAGAAACAGGACACGTCTGTAATTTACATGTTTTATATGTTTTATAAAAGAAAAAGAGTCCACATTTCTCATGGACAAACTGACTTCCAGCTGGTGTTCATGCAGCTCATCAGGACAGTGAGGAGCTAAAGACAAACTTTCACCTGAAACCAGGATTAAAGCTGAAAATGTTTTCTGGATGATCGTCGACGCTTTGCACCAAACAACAGGAAGAAAAAGACTTTTGGACTTAAACTTTAGTTAAAGTGTTTCAACATGTCCAGAGGAAAATGTCCAAGACTTTCACAAAGATGCTGAACAACAAATTCAGGATGTCCTCGTGTGTCTCTCCACTGGATGATCTGAGTCACCTCTGAGAAGCTGGAACAGCAGCAGGAGACTCACGAATCAGCTGGAAAACTCTGAGACAGGTTGGTGATCCTTGTCTGTAGATCAGAAAACCAATGACAGCAGCAACAATGAGGACACAGGAAACTAACAGGCCAACTATCAGTCCAACAGGTTCATCCTTCTCTGGTCCTCCTGTCTGACCTGCAGGTGAGAAACAGGTGTGAGGTGTCAGCTGTCAGGTAGGTGATGAGTGAAGAACAGAACAGAATCCATTTCCTCTTCAAACTGCTGTCAGACATTATCTACTGCACTCTGATCACATCACTCAGACCAGCTGCTTTCTACAAAGTCTCATCAACAACATCTTTAGAAACAAACATCAACAACCAGGAAGCAGCTTCACCTCTGATCACACACACACTCAACTCTACTCACTCACCTGGAGGATCAACAACACTCAGGTAGATGCTGCTGATGGGGTCAGTCTTCAGATGAGCTCTTTTCCTGCGTTCTTTCCCTCCCATGAAGACTCGACACTCGTATGTTCCACTATCAGCAATCATCACATCCTTCAGAATCAAAGACACGTCTCCATCCTTCATCTGTCTGTCCTGCAGATCCACTCGGTTCTTAAAAGATGGATGCTGCTCTTCTGGTTCAAACTGCTCATCTCGGTACAAAAGCACATGTTCTGACTCCAGATCAGTTCTGCTCCACTCTACTACTGTGATGGTTTTGTTCTCATTTGGAGCTCGAGACGGCAATGTGACGTTCTGTCCAGACTCGGCTGCGATGATTTTCTGATCTGAAAGAGGTAACAACACAAAACAGAGAGGTTAGAAGTCAAAGTTTGAACTGTTCGCCGCTACAGCAGCCAATCAGAGAGAGGATAAGAGGTCACCGTCCTCTGATTGGCTAACCTGAAACCAGATTAATAAATAAATGTCACACATTAAATCAAAGTTTCACTTTTTCCCCTTAAACTCCTTTTCTGACATCAGACTATATCTACACTGAACAAAAATATAAACGCAACACTTTTGTTTTTGCTCCCATTCCCCATGGGATGGACGTAGAGACCTAGAATTCATTCCAGATACACAATATAACCATCCCTCCCAAACAGTGGTCACAAATCAGTCCAAATGTGTGGTAGTGGGCACATCTGCTATATTGAGATAATCCATCCCACCTCACAGGTGTGCCACATCAGGATGCTGATCTGACATCATGAGTAGTGCACAGGTGTACCTCAGACTGCCCACAACAGAAGGCCACCCTGGAATGTGCAGTTTTTTGCGCTATTGGGGGTCTGGGGACCCAGAACCGGTCAGTATCTGGTGTGACCACCATTTGCCTCATGCAGTGCAACACATCGTCGCATGGAGTCTATCAGATTGTCAATTGTGGCCTGTGGAATGTTGGTCCACTCCACTTCAATGGCTGTGCGAGGTTGTTGGATATTCGTGGGAACTGGTACACGCTGTCGTATACGCCGGTCAAGCACATCCCGAACATGCTCAATGGGTGACATGTCCGGTGAGTATGCTGGCCATGCAAGAACTGGGACATTCTCAGCTGCCATCTGCCCTGAACAATGTGAACCATGATTCATCCGTGAAGCGCACACCTCTCCAACGTGCCAGACGCCATCGAATGTGAGCATTTGCCCACACAAGTCTGTTACGGCGACGAGCTGGAGTCAGGTCAAGACCCCGATGAGGACGACGGGCATGCAGTTGAGCATCCCTGAGACGGTTTCTGACAGTTTGTGCAGAAATTGTTTGGTTGTGCAAACCAATTGTTCCAGCAGCTGTCTGGGTGGCTGGTCTCAGACGATCTTGGAGGTGAACCTGCTGGATGTGGAGGTCCTGGGCTGGTGTGGTTACACGAGGTCTGCGGTTGTGAGGCCGGTTGGATGTGCTGCCATATTCTCTGAAACACCTGTGGAGACGGCTTATGGTTGAGAAATGAACATTCAATGCACGGGCGACAGATCTGGTTGACATTCCTGCTGTCAGCATGCCAATTGCACGCTCCCTCATTGCTTGTGGCATCTGTGGCATTTTGCTGTGAGACAAAACTGCACATTCCAGGGTGGCCTTTTGTTGTGGGCAGTCTGAGGTACACCTGTGCACTACTCATGATGTCAGATCAGCATCCTGATGTGGCACCTGTGAGGTGGGATGGATTATCTCAATATAGCAGATGTGCCCACTACCACACATTTGGACTGATTTGTGACCACTGTTTGGGAGGGATGGTTATATTGTGTATCTGGAATGAATTCTAGGTCTCTACGTCCATCCCATGGGGAATGGGAGCAAAAACAAAAGTGTTGCGTTTATATTTTTGTTCAGTGTAGCTTGTGATTGGCCAACATTCCTTCTATCACACAGGTGATGCAGGTGCTCCTGACTTTACAAAGACACTTAAATCTCACCTGCAGTTACAGGAAGCAGGAGGCAGACACACCCCAGAGTCCAGCAGAATATCTTCACAGCATCCATCTTCTGTTTTCTGTGGGTTTCAACATCAGAGTCTCATAATGAGCTCATTTTCTAAAGATCCCAGAGAAGCTGAGTTTACTCTGATTCAGTTGGCATCCAATTATCCCTCAAACAATCAGGCTGGGTCTTGGGTTTCTTGTGATTTAGTCAACGACATCATATTTCACACTGAAGCCGGCACATCTTTGATAAAGCTCCACAGGATGACATGAAATATGTGGGTTCTGCAAAACAATAGAAAATACAGGAGTTTGATTTTCAGTTAGAGCTGAGAATCTCTCCTCATTTTATTTTTCTCCTTTAACGCATCATTGAATTTAATGTCTAATATATTTGCTTATAATAGTAAATGTGTTTAAATATTTTGTAGTCAACAGGATTTATGGATGGGTTATGTGTAAAGTAAATACATTTGCTTTTTTAAAAGTAAACTTATGACATATGCATTTTTGTTCCCACTGCATCTTCAGCCATCGGCCACTAGATGACGCTGTAGCCCCTCATTATTAGCTCTGTTCAATTGGCTGTGAATACATTTAGCTGTGGTCACTTATAGAGATGTTTGTCATGAACTGTAGACATGCTGCAGTCCCATGTTTCTTTTTAGATGTTAAAACGGCTAACTTAATATTAGATCAAATCTGATATTTTAACATTAGATGAACATCTTTTGTAAGAAGATTAGTTATTTAAAAGGCTTTTTCCCCTTCACTTCAAACTATAACCTAATGTGTTCATAATGTACATGTCTGCACAGTGAAGTGACATTTGAGGATTTATGGTAGAAAAATGTAATCGGTGGTTTCACTTCACACAGTCTGACATTGAACATTAAATTTAAAGTGATACCTGGATGACTACTCCATAGTTTAGACTAGCTGAGTAGTGGTGTATTCTTAGTGATTTACTAAGAATGTAATCAGCAGGAACATCCCCACAGATACACAAAAAAGACCTTTGTCACAAAGGTTCACCACATCATTCACACACCGCCGTGTTTCATTTGGCACAGTTTAAAAGCCTTACTGCCACAAGAGCATTTATGTTTCCCGTTGGAATCAAACCAGCAACCTTCTGCTTGGCAAGTCAAAGTGTTCATCACTATGAGAAACACCAACAATGATCCTCATGAGTGCCTTGAGGCGACTGTTATTGTGATTTGGAGCTATGTAAATAAAATGTAATTGGCAATAGCAGGAAGGATTATCCTGTGTGTTTTAAAGATTATAATCTTACCAGGTGTTTAACTCAAGGAGAAGTTATAATCCTACCAAAGTATCTTAGCAGTGATTACATTATTACATTACATTATATTAAAATCTATTTAAAGTACCTCAAGTTGTACTACTGGCTCAACATACCCAGAATAGCTGTGTGATGTCTGGGTTCACGTCACTAAGTTAACTCCAGGTTTTCCAGTTTAAGTATGGATGGGTTTCCATTGGCAACAACCATTCACAAACATGGATAAGTATACTGACACCTGCCTGGAGGAAGCTTATGCTATATATTATAGTATTTTATTTTATAAGATTATAAAAACAGGAATAGGTTAAACACATAATACTGTCAGGGTCCTGGGTCTCCTGACCCAGCGTTTTAGTTCATTGTGATTTTTGTATTATTGTACTTGGTGTGAGTTATTCTATGGTTTCTAGTTTCTATCCCTTGCCCTTCATGTTTCTCTGTGTCCCCTCTGTTCTGTGTAAGTCTGTGTCTGCATGTTTGGGTTCCCCTCTGTGTCTCTCGGTTCTTAGAGTCCTCTGCCTTATGGTTTATGTCTCTGTTTTTCTTAGTTGCTGTCTCCACTGTGTCAAGTTCGCGTCTCTGTGTGATCCTTCCTGTTTTACTTTGTAGGTCCGTGTCTTATGTGAATGTGTCCTGCTTTGCTTGTCTCATCAGTTCTAATTTCCCCCAGCTGTGCCCTCCTTCTGTGTCTCATTCTCCTCGTTACTTCCCAGTGTATTTAGTCCCTGTGTTTCTCTGAGTCAGTGTTGTGTCGTACCCTCTGCTAGCTGTGTGTTCTGCTTCTATGTTCCTAGTGTTTAGTCTCCTGCTCCAGTTTAGTTTTTCTTTTCCAGTGTTTCAGTCCTTGGTTCCTCTGTTCTGACTTTTGGTTTCCTTTTGGTGAGTTTAGTTTGTACGATGTTTTTCTCCAGCAATAAAGCTGCGCTTTTAGTTTCACTTCCGTGTTTGAGTTCTGCATTTTGGGTCCACCACTCCTGCCTGCCTGCCACACAGCAACCATGACAAATACAGATGTGGTGGGCCGTGGAGGGAAGGCAGACACCCCTGCACGGCATTCGCAATCATGCCCTGCTAACTTAATATGGCACTGGGTCCTTCATTGTGATTGTTGTTGGTTATGTTGAGCCGGCAGCGGGAGAGCTGCAGCTCTGTGTGTGTATGCACAGCAACCCTGAGTGTTAATAAAGAATGCTGCAAAGCACAAATGTGTCACCGGGTCTGTCATGGTCATTCACAACAGAATTAACCTCCTAAGACCCGAACTCTTCCACGGCATGCATTTTTATTTCTCTTTGATATTTGGGCATATTGGGGCCCGATGAATGTAAAAACAAAGAATTATCAAATGTTTTTTACCTTATTTTTGTTTTTATGAAAAATAAGAGCCACATATGAGGATATTAGTTTAAAATTTTGATAGAACCGTAGCAGTATAATGTCCTCGTAAGTGGATATCAGGCCCTTGTAGAGCAGAATTGAGTATTTTGGTCTAAATAACCCAAAATATGATGTCCACTGCATATGTGGATGCAGGGTCCTAGGAGGTTAAAGTAAATCAGCAGGAAAAGCTACACTGCAGTATTTCAGTGCTAAAAGTGCTGCATGAACGTATGTAGACTTGCCTCTAAATGCACACAGACATTATTCACTAATGAAATATTTAAGGCAGGGTTGGGCAACTCCAGGCCTCGAGGGCCGGTGTCCCTGCAGGTTTTAGTGTGTCCTTAAACCAACACAGCTGATTTAAATGGCTAAATTAGCTCCTCAAAATGTCCTGAAGTTCTCCAGAGGCCTGGTAACGAACTAATCATGTGATTCAGGTGTGTTGACCCAAGGTGAGATCTAAAACCTGAAGGACACCGGCCCTCGGGGCCTGGAATTGCCCACCCCTGATTTAAGGCAATGCTACTATCCACACACAACTGAGGGATCTTCCAGGAATGGATACGTCATTTTCCATAAAATTGATCGGTTAGTTAGTTTGTACCTGTTGATCTCTCATCTGGATAAGTAACCATGGGATATTTACCCCGATAGTACAAAAATCCCAGAGTTAACCACGAAGTTAGCCGGATAAGTTGAAATGCTACTTCGTAATACAAAGGCCTCTGTGGACAAGATCAAATCCTGCTTTGTTGTACTACGAAGCAGGATTTAATTTAATCTTCATCTTCTCCACAGAGGTGACGTCACGCTTAACCCGGGTTTTCTGTACTATGAAGGCGGCGTGGACGATGGCTTCTTAGTGGAATTTACGCACAAAGAGTCTAATTGGACGAGTGGTGATGAACACCTGCGCGTGTGAAATGAAATTATTTGCTCAGATTATGTTTGTTTTCCTCACAGGCGACTTAAACATTTTATATGTGCATCTTATTGAGCCGTCGTTACTGAAACCTCTGACTGTGCTGTGACGAGAATATCAGTGCATTCATTTGGTTTTTCCACTGATAGTTTATATTATCTCTTATGATTTTCTGTAACTTTTTTCTTGCTTTATACATATTTCATATATATTTCTTGTTTCTGCACAAACAAACCAGCAGACAGAGCGCACTCAGTGATAAAATCATTACTGGAATTCAAAGGATTGTTTTCTTTTGTGTGCTAAATCAGCAGATCAGTAGTTTCCTGCAGCAAACATCTCTGGAGTGGCTGTTACTAATGGCAAAGGATGTTTGTTGAAGAGTCATTTGATCGGTGAAACGCCCCTTTCAGATTAGTTATTTGCTACTTACAATTAGACTCTACTAGACAATACTTAAAATGTGCACTTCCTTTGTATTCTTATTCCTATTTATTCTATTTATTCCTTTGTATACTCTGTATTTATATATGTCTCTGTATTTATATATGTGTATATGTGGTATATTTCTGCTCACATTCTGTAACTGCTATTGGAAACCGAATTTCCCAGAGGAACCCACCCGAGGGATTAATAAAGTTTCATCTAATCTAATCTAATCTACACCGCTCATTTTAAGTGAGCAGACAGAAGAAACGAGGATTAGCTTGAGTTCATGGCCGTGGGAAGTAAAGAGGAGCTGCAGCATGAAAGCATCACAGCATCGCTACCAAATGCAAAAATAGATAAACAGATAAAAGTGTCTGAACGCTTTAACACGATCCATGAAGAATTTTTTTATTTTATTTTATATATTTTTACCAAAAATGTGTGAATCAGGTCAGTGAAGTCACATCTGCAGTATCATAACCTGCATCCAGCTGATGGAGATGCTTTGGCTTATTATCAGCTACACATTAAAAGTAATTTCACAGCCCTGCCTTTGTTGCACAAACCTCTTTAACTACGTTGCATAATGTTTACTGTTGGCTTTTAAAATGTTATCCATGTTTGGATCTGTTCCGGTTAACTCCGCTAACAGGCCACATCATCACTGCTGTGCAGCCTGGCAAACTTTTAATGGATTCATACTGAGTTTGCTCACCTGAGCTTGTGGCTGACGTGTGCGCCCTGTGAGCTTTACTTCTTATATTAATTACATAAAATTACACAGGCATGTAAAAAGTAAAATTACACATGTACTTTACATTCAGAATGAGTGTGTGCACTCATGTAATGAGAGCAGAAGAATTACAGTCATTCATGCTATCTCCAGTCTCGATTGATGACAGTTGGTCGTCGTTCGAACGCTGTATAAACAGATCAGGGCTCCGTGCTGCTGCTAACAGCCTGAGCTGCTTCTTTCACATTAGCTCTAAAGTGCAGTGATGATAGCATTAGTAGTGTTAGTGGTTACCTTCAGCAGATTATCCACAGCTGCACGTAAGGATGAGGGAAGATCCAAAGCAGTGTCGCTTCATTCTCATTCAAGTGTGAATAGCAGTCTCACAAAACCAGTCACAGAGCTCCTTATCGGAGCAGCAGAGACACAGTTTCTCTTTTTACAGCTGGAAAAAGGACACTCCCTGTTAAATGACTCAGCAGGGAAGTAAACAAGGAAGCATAAACATTAAGTAGTTTACTTATTTCTCCTTTAAATGACTTTAAGGAGATTTTGAAAACTCTGTTGTTGTTTTTTTTATTCTGAATTCATGTGTGGACTTGGCAGGAAAGTAACTTCTGAGGTTTGTGAAAACTAGTGGACTTTTTATGAGACTACAGTTGGAGAAGAGGGTGGTGATGAGACTGATGAGGTTAGCATCAGTCATTACTGCTGATGAGGTGGAAGGAAATCCAGGAGGAGGATGACTGAACAAAGGAAAGTAGGAGAGGTGAGAGTCGGGGGTCCAGTCGTCATCAGGAGACTGAGAATAGGACACGCTCTCCGACCAGGAGCCTGTTTGTTTAAATAAAGTGACGTTCTGACCTGTTGGTGCATCTGTCCTTTGCTTTTCTGTGCTCAGACAGTTTAACAAGGCAGATAAATCAGCTCTGCCAAGATTTTAGCATGTGTGCTTCACGTTACTGTAACTCATCAGACATTGTAGACCAGTGAGAAAATTCAAATGGCTCCTGAAAGCTGAGAATTTTGTGATTTAATTCCAAAACTTAATAAAATAAGTTCAGACGGCCTGTTTGAATCTTGTCTCTTGAATCTTGATAAAAGGTTAGATTCTCTCTTTGTGTTTCACAGCAGTAGAGAGAAGATTAACTGCTAACATGTGATCAATATTTATGAAACTATGAGTTTAAGAACTTTTAATGTAAAGAGATATCGTTCTGTTAAACTGGAGACGTTTGCAGAGAAACTGCTGCATGAGAGGAACCAGCCCGGCCTTACTGCACACCTTCATGTCAGAAACAAACTGACAGCTTGCTGACAGACAGTACTCAGGGATATAAATGTCAATACCGTCACCATGGAAACTGCACAGAAACACATTTTCAAACATGACGTCTTTGGATTCAGCCGAGGCTTCCTCCTTTCACTCCTCCAGGCAAGACAGACAACGCCCACACAGCCTGTTCGTATTGTGTCCAAGTCCACCTTAAAAAACTCCCACACTCTGCCTGCTTGTGTCTGTTCTGGTTTCTCTGCTGTGCTTTATTTCATGAGCTACACCTGGCTGTGGTGAGCTTGGTTATCAAAGCTCCCTCCTTTCTTTCTAGCAGTGTGTGACAATGCAGAACTGGATTATCTTCCAGTACTGAGTAAATACTGGTACCACGATATCAAGTTTTAAAGGTGGAGAGCAGTGTGCCAGGATTCATGAGATCAAACATCAGTTTCTGATCACATTTGAATGATCATTAAATCACTGTGAGATTTGTTTTTTATTAGAAATAATGGAAAAATCACACCTTTGAGCTTTTCATGCATTTTGAAACTGTTTGTTTTTAGACACCTGGAGTGTAAATGTGCCCGTCTCTAAAGCACTTTGGGTGAGACTAGCCCTCCATGGCATTAATGTTAGTGTTATATTACCCTACGTTCTGAGAGTTTGGGGCTCCTGGTTTATATTTGAACGAAGGACCAGAGTTTGGAACCACTGCTACCATTATTGTAAGAAAAGTGGCCTAACTGCACAATGTTGCTCTGAGGCAACAAACCAAAACCTGCTGTCTAAACAACTAAACCAGAATCTGTCTGTAAACAACATGTGGATGCACATATTAAGAAAACTGATTATTTTAATGTAAACATTTATAAAAATGATATCAGCCTTAGCTTAGCTGTAGCTAACACGGCCGCATGCAGATCTGGCACCTGGAAGGAGTGCTCCATCCTCGGGTCAAAGGTCAAACTCTCTGCTACGCATCATTTTACTCAACACTGAGGTGTTGGTGTCACAACATAAAGAAAAAAAACTTTAAAGCACAGCATAATCACCAAACATTTGTTGCTTGAGTGCAACAGCGTGCTAAAGAGGGCTAGCTTGTTTTTAAACAGGCTTTTCAAATCAAACTGGAGCTTTGCTTTCAGGCTTCATGTCTGAGGTCGGTGGTTTTGCCACAGCAGAGAATTTGAAGCAAACACATCGCTGTTTGCTCTGTTTTCCACTCAGCTCCATGGTGTGGAGGTACCTCAATGCACCTCCTCGTGTTCCTCTTTCTCACTCGCTGCAGCTTAAATGTATTTGCTCAGGCCTTTTGTCACATGATCACAGGACAGGTAAAGATCAGAACAGGGAACATGTGCAGACATGTTTCCTTTAGAAACAAACTAAAGCATCAATCCCATCATGCTGATATGAATCACATACCAACACCAGTATCACTCATGTTGTTTGCGACGTGTTTGTGCCAGAAATCTGAGATGAGTGAAGAAAAGGAGAAACCTAGAGAGTGAAGGTTACAGCAGGAGCTCTGCGTTTGAATGTGTAATTCAGTTCTTATTATCATCATATTTATTATAAAGCACCAGTTTCGGGCCCTGCTTGACCCCAGATTTAAATCATGAAAGCAGTGCTCCACATTTCCCATCATCACGTTGTATTCGCTGTGTTTTAAACTGTAGACTCAGATCTGTCTGTTTAAAGGCTGAATAAGAGAACTGTGTGACAAACCTGGTTAAAGAAAGAAGTAAATGAATTTTCACTCACTCAAACAATCATGGTGGAGTCCACAGGTGAGCTGCAGTCCTCCTTTTGACAAAGTGAAACTACTGCTATTTCCTGCTCCTCCCTCCTCCTTCCTGCTCCTCCTGAGCTCCTCTTCCAGACTCTTCTCACTGAATCAAACTAAGAAACTCAACAAGGACAGACCGCACTTTTTTCTTGTGTTTGCTCACAAATCCAGGAAACACAGCAGACAGAGAAAGTCAGAAATAATATATCCATAATAATCATTGTATGGAAACATCTGTTTGGTCAAGTTGGAAACTCTCAGAGTGTGTTTATTTTATGCCAGCAGGACATCGGGCAACGTCCAAAAATGCAACGAGACGACATGCCTGAAGTCTTAAAGTTCATGAACAGGAAGCTGAGCTTCCAGTTCAGCAGCTTTTTTATCATATTAAAATTTTTACATGTAGTTTTCATTGAAAGTCGTCCTTCCTGTCGGCTGTGCTGGTGTGTGTTTATTTTCTAACTTTAAGGAGGTTTGCAGAATCCAGACTGTCCTTTAAACTCTGACAACTTTGACAAATGATCACAAGTCGCTTTGCTGTTATTATGTTTTGTTGGGTGACCTTTACAGTAAATGCTGTGTTTAGTGTTTGTCCACCTGCACTTATCAGAAATGACTCTGTGATCATCCAGCTTCTGGTTTCTGATTAACTCAGGCTCACTGCCAGGTTCTACCGCAGAGATAAAGAGACAATAAAAAACACTCTGAGTGGTTTATAATTTCTATACAAACAGTAAATATCAACCTGATCTATTCAGCTGTGTTGGTCTTTTGGATTTGACTTTCTTTATGTGGCTCATTTTGTAGTTTTGCAGATGTAGCCTCCTGACAGGATCGGTCAGATGGTTTTACAAGTTTTTGATGATTGACGGCTTTGATGAGAAACACGTTCCTGATCTGTAATCGTGTTTCTATGAGTCAGACCTGCCACGAGTCACGAGTCATCTCACAGTTTTTGCACTGTAGAGAAAAAATGTTCAACAAACCTTTTTGTGTTATAGATACTACTGAGGTTATTTCAGAGACTGTGCTGCCTGCACTGACGTCCTCCATGTGTGTTTCAGACAGTAATGGAGCTGGAGTCTGCTCAGCAGGGAGAAGTGAACACATCAGTTATGGACGTTCATCATCAGAGAGACGAGAGCTCAGAGGCAAGGCAAGGCAAGGCAAGTTTATTTGTATAGCACAATTCAACAACAAGGTGATTCAAAGTGCTTTACAGAGACATTAGAAACAAGAACAAATAAAAAGCATGATTTAAAATTGAATAAAACAAGCAAATAAACTAACTAACTAATTAACAAACAAACAAACAAACAAACAAACAAACAACAGTATATAAAATCAAAACAGATAAAATCAGAACAGTAGATAAAATCAGTAGTTAAATGTAAGTTTTGAAATTTAAGCTTAAAAGTGTGGATTTGGTGCTTTATTCAAATGCAGCTGAGAACAGGTGAGTCTTCAACCTGGATTTAAATAAACTGAGTGTTTCAGCTGATCTGAGGCTTTCTGGGAGTTTGTTCCAGATATAAGGAGCATAAAAGCTGAATGCAGCTTCTCCGTGTCTGGTTCTGACTCTGGGAACTGATAAAAGACCGGATCCAGATGACCTGAGGGATCTGGATGGTTCATACTGGGTCAGGAGGTCACTGATGTATTTTGGTCCTAAACCATTCAGAGCTTTATAGACCAGCATCAGAACTTTAAAGTCTATCCTCTGACGGACAGGCAGCCAGTGTAAAGACCTCAGAGCTGGACTGATGTGGTCCACTTTTTTGGTCTTAGTGAGGACTCGAGCAGCAGAGTTCTGAATGAGCTGTAGTTGTCTGACTGATTTTTTAGGTAGACCTGTAAAGATGCTGTTACAGTAATCAAGCCTACTAAAGATGAATGCATGGACTAGTTTTTCCAGGTCCTGTTGAGACATCAGATCTTTTATCCTTGAAATATTCTTGAGGTGATAGTAAGCTGATTTTGTTATTATCTTAATGTGTTTTTCTAAGTTTAGGTCTGCATCCATCACTACACCCAAATTTCTCGCCTGGTTTGTGTTTTTTAGATGTATAGATTGAAGTTCTCTGGTGACCTGTAATCGTTTTTCTTTGGCGCCAAAGACTATTACCTCAGTTTTGTTTTTGTACAGCTGCTACTCTTTCTCCATCAGGGCTCAGAGTGATAGCAGCAGTATTAAGGTTCTGAGCGAAGTTGCAGATGCTGTGTGATCTGATACTGTTCATATACTCGTCATATATCAGCAGAAAATGTGTCCAAAGTTCAATATGTTATGTGATCCAAGTTATATTATTGTAACTGTGATGCGTTCACTGACGTGTCCTGATGCTTTGCTGTATATAAAGAGAACAGAGAGGCTCTGCTTTGTGCTTATATTCTCCTCCTGTGTGTTTGTGTGTGCAGAGTTTCTACCAGAGCCAAATGTCATCTACTCCTCACTGAAGTCGTCCACCAGTCCAACCACTGGGATCCAGCTGCTGCTCTCTAACTGGTCCCCACAGCAGCTCAGACCTGACACACTCACTGTAAACACACTGGTTTATATTCTGTTTCTTCTCCTCATGAAGGAAACCTCACACAACCTCTGAGGGCAGAAAGTTAAATGGAGAGTTATTATTATTCTTTCTTTTATAAAGAAGCTGGAAAATTTTAACTTTCTTAAACTAGTTTTTAGATTTTTTATATTAAAAAAGAATATTTTCTTCACCAGGTCTTTCAGAATAAAAGCATGACCAAGACATCATTTATACATAAACAATAATAAATGTTATGTAACTAAAATGTAGGTGTAATCCAAGTTTCATGTCTTCAGTAACTTTCCTGTTATTTCTAAGTGTGCTGTCGTCTCCACAGCAGTGATCTGGTTTCTCTGCAGGTTCAATAAACTTGGGTCTCACTTGATCTTCTCGTGTGCTTCTGTGCAGGCCCGGCCCTAACCAATCTGGCGCCCTAGGCAAGATTTCAGGTGGCGCCCCCCTACATCGGCAGTGTAGTGTATGTACTCACAAGAAACCGAATAGCTTTGTCTTTGACCTTTTTTTTTTACTTAAAGAAAGCAAATTCACAATCAGAATAATTAACAAGATAAAAAAAATATATGAATAAATAAATGAATACAAAAAATTAAAAAATGAATATATGAAATACAATAACACCGCTTGATGCTGCTGCAAAACTGGTGGGTTGTGCTGCTGAGGTGGAGGCAACAGGAAGACCGCATGATGCTGCTGCATCATGGCTGGGTTGTGCTGCTAAAGCTGCATCACTGGTGGGTTGTGCTGCTGAAGTGGAGGCAGCAGCGGTAGATGTGGTAGATGGCCCAGGGGTGGGATTTAGAAACTTCAACAGTGCATCTGAAGAGAGGAGTATGTGACACCACTGAGTATTAAAGTCTAATAATAAAAACATATGATTCCAGGAATAAAATGAAATGATATAATATAAATGAAAAACCAAAGAGATATATGTATGATGTTAACTGATATGCAAATTAGATTAGATTCAATTCATTGTCATCATTACAGTGAAATGCTGAATAGCAGAATGCAAAGTAACAGTATAATATCATATGAGAATGTTATGTTATGATTATCTTTGACCGAATCACAGCAGTGCTCATATTAAAAAACAGCATTCCCTCTCATGTGATATTGCTTAATTAACATTAATGATGTGCACTTTAACAACTAGGCTTACAACTATAATATATACAGGGGTGGAAAAGTGACTATTACCTGCAGGGTAAACGTTAGCTAACCAGAAGGCAATAACAATGTAAACAAAAAACACCTGCTTAAAAGATGAATACAAATGAGGAAAGGTGGGAGTACTGTAATTACCTAACGTTACATTATTATTTTCCATAACAATTTAGCCCCCTCCACAATATTAACTGACGTTAAAACAGTTAACTAGCTATTTATTGATTAGCAATTAGCGAATCATGTAACATTAGCTTAATGCTAAAAATTTAGGTTACTATCACATTCAGACAAATAATTTCATGTAGGCTAACGTTACCTACCTCTGTCTTTTTCTCGTTTCTCCTCCTCTTCTTTTCTCTTTTTTCTTCCCTGGGCACCTGACAGTTTTGGCCGTTTTGACATCTTGTGTTGACTTTTTGATGTGGTGACGTCCAAAAGGAACCATGATACGGGAAGGGAGGGGGCGCACCGTGCGGGGAGGGGGGGCATAATGTTGTAACAAATAATGTTTCTATTAAATAAGCTTTACTTTGCATTTTAATTAACGTGGGATTATTTTTTGTATTTAGAAATAATAGTACCAACTTTTTTTTTTTTTTTCAACATTTGTGGCACTGGCGTGGCGCCCCCTGATGGACGGCGCCCTTAGCATTTGCCTATACGGCCTATGCCACGGGCCGGCCCTGCTTCTGTGGGTTTCACAAAGATGTCTGATGGAAAACGTGAGTTGTTGTGTTGAACCCAAACACACTTCAGTCACCTTCAGAGCAGATAACAAAGACAACACACAGGTTAACTTCAGCCACAAACTAAAAGCAGGAGGAACAATTTCACTTTCCCAACTTTCACAACTGTCTTTAAGTAAAATGTGTTGAGTTCTTCTGAGCATGCTGGTGATATTGTCTTTAATAAAAACTGACATGTGTGTTTATGTTAAAGCGCCCCCCGGTGGAAGGTTGTGGTCATATGAATGAACTCTGGTTTTTAATGATAAGTTGATTTAACAGACCTGGTGCAGTTTGTAGGGAAAGTCAGCAACTCTCGCACAGCTGCCCAAGAATAAACCATGGTGCGGTGCTGCCCTCTACTGGCACTAAAGTGTAACAGTAATCAGTAATGATCTTTACAGTAATGAAAATTAATCTGTAAATCGTGTCTCTCGTTACAGTTTCAAAGTCAAAGCGAGAGAAAGTCAGCGAGCAGGTTCATCTGCTCAACGCTGCCTCCAGCTGCTGTTCAGCTGTTCAGCTGGTAGGAACCCCGAGTCTGTTGTTGTTTTATATAGATAAAAAAAAAAAAAAACAACATAAACTGACACAAACTGACACAACAAATCCATCCTCTGTGAGTCCTCCTAAATAGGTGTGCCACTTTATTCGGCACACCTATTAAACTGCTGGTTAAACCACTGAGTAGGTGCAGAGATATCTAAACAGCCAATCACACGGCAGAACTCAACCCTTTGGCATATAGACATGATGAAGTGGATCCAGTGAAGTTCAAATTGAGAACCTTTTTATATTCCTGCCATTCTGCTCTGAAAAGGAAGAAGATGACTCACATAAACCAGAATCTGCTGAAAAATTAACTTTTTAGAGATTTAAACTGAGGGTAACTGCGGCGTTACAGCACAGGTCTGATGAGTTTTGCAGAAGCATGATCCTGTTGCTTCTGCAGAAGGGAGAAGTAACAGTTCGTTGGTGGTGTATTGGTCAGGGGATATTTTAATGGCACATTTTGGACCCCATACTGAGGACTGTTCAAAGCCCACAGCCTGCTGAAGTATTCTAACTGATTGCGTGCATCATTTTATAACCACAGTGTCGTCTGGTGGCTGCTCCCAGCTGGATAAAGCACCATGTCAAAAAATCAAATCATCTCAAACTAATTTCTTGAACATAACAATGAGTTCACAGAAATACTCCAATGGCCTCCACAGTCACCAGATCTCAGTCCAACAGATCATCTTAGGAGGTGGTTTTAACAGGAGATCCACATCATGGACAAATCTGCAGCAGCTGTGTGATGCAGTCATTTTAATATGGACCAGAATCTGTGAGGAATGTTTCCAGTAGCTTGTTGAATCAGTGCCATGAAGAATTTAAATATCTCAGAAGAAAAAAGGAATCTCAACATGGGACTAGCCAGGTATACCTAATAAAGTGGCCGCCAAATGTATGCACTGTGTGTAAATAGATAGCGGCATCAGTCACTGCATGATAACAGCCAGCAGGTGGCAGCAGTAGAAGATCATTAGTTTTCCCAACGCCTGACAGTTTTATGTGACCTTTGACCTTGAATGTTACAGGAGAACAAACAAACTATGTTTCCTCCTGAGACCTGAGCTTTCGTTTGGGATGTATTTTTACACATCTGGAAGCTGGAAACATGTCCCAGGTCCTAAAAGGCGTCTGGAGGACAGCAGATGGAGGATGCAGAGGTTAAACAGCTGTGGTCACACCTGGAATATAGAAACCACAGAACGAGGACTCCTTTAACAGCTCGTCCTCTTTATTCGGATTATTTCAGTTCTTTAAGAGGATCAAACCTTCTGCCCTCCACTGTTTCTGTGTGTGATTTCTTAAAAAGATGTGATGTCTGTCACATGATCTAAATTATGAATTTAACCAAAAGCGTCTCTAAATAAAACATGTCATGAACACCTGAGATGATAAAACCCAGCTGCAGTCAGTCTCAAAACTGTACATGATGCAGTTGAGTCAAACATCATTTCACTGACTTCACTTTTAAAGGAAGATTTGAAAGACGTCTCATTTTCCTCCCCCCTCCTCTGCTCACATCTCTGCTGGCGTAGAAGCACTGAGGAAAGACAAATTACAAAATGAGCAGCGGTTACAACAACGCAATAAATACCAAAGGAAATACGACTTAATGGGAGGGTGAAATACACAAGTGTCCTCCCCCTCTTCTCTTTTTTTGTGTTCATAGGAGCAGTCTGTTTAAGTCTGACCTTTGACCTTCAAAGGTTACATTTTGTCAGATGAGGTTTAAAATGAGTGAAATTACTGAAAAATGTCGGAGCTCAGCCGTCCTCCCTCTGAATGTGAAACGAAAGAACTTTTTCTTTCTCATTATAAATGTTCCTGTAAACATAACAAACAATTTTGGTATGAAAATAAATACAGTAAAAATGTGTTCTGAAGGAAAAACATGGCCCAGTATTAGCAATGTGTACCTAATAAAGTGGCCAGGGAGTACATGCACTGTGTAAAGGCATCAGTAACAGAATAAAACAGCCAGTAGGTGGCAGCAGAGGAGCTTCAGTTGCCTAACTGTGATGCCTTTCATCTGACCTTTGACCTTTGATGTCACAGGAAAAAAAATGTAGATACAAGGTTTGGAAAACGAGCTCCATCATCATGGCTGAGACCAGACAGAGAGTTACAGCAGCTCAGTAAATATCTTAAATAAATAATAAGAGTAAATATCTTCCACCTGAACTCCTGCTGACTGTGTCCTACACACACACACACACACGCTGCCACCATCTTTGATTTAACTAAACCGGGTCTGCAAAGCTCTGCGTACCATGAAAAGATCTTTAGACGACTTCACACAAGTGCATCTCTGTAGCCTCTGAACTGTGTTAATAAATAAATAAATTAAAATCCACCAACATGGGTCCATAAAACCAACATTACTGTGGCAGCTGTTTTTGGTTTTCATGGTTCATAATTAGTGTTGAAGGTTTGATTTCTTTAGGTTGTTTGTTTTGAGGGGGTTTAAAGTAAGCCAAATTTATTAATGTTGCACTTTTCAAGACAAGAAACCAGTCACAGAGTGCTTTAGGGAGGCAGCAATAAGGAAAAAGCTTGTGCACAGTCGCGATCAACACACAAGGACCAAGTAAAGCAACTAAAAGTAGGCTAAGATGTTTAATGTGTAAATTCTGGAGAAAGTGCTGCAGTTCATCAATGGCTCAAAGCTCAAATAATTTAGAAATAAAAACCTTTCTGTAACCTTTGTGTTATTTTAACTGTGACTGGTCTGATACGTTCTGCTGCTGGTGCACGTAGGCCCTCAGACCTCAGGAGCTTTATCTGTAACAATAACCGCTCTGTATTTTCTTCTCATTTCTCGTGTCTAAGTGTTTTAACTTAATATGTTTTATATTAGATAGGCTGTACAAACTCCCCATTAACTTCAGGGTCTGCTTTAACATTCTGGTTTGGACATTTAAAGATCTGCACGGACAAACAAACGCACGGACATGATCACCTGCTGCCAACACCGTCACTCACAAAGAAAATTAAATAATTTTACATTAAGCTTTTATTTATTCACTGTAATCCTTTTTTATTTGGATTCTACATAAAAGCATATACAGTATGTTAGAACATTTAAACACATTAAGCCAGTTATAGTTTCAAGACTCCCGTCTACAGCAGTATTTCAAGAGTATAACTACTTTGATTTATTTCAGTTTGAAAACCTGACGTGTGAGGAGTACATGCGTTTTTTGGTCTATGATCATTAATTAATCAGTATGTTTTTTAAGCTATGCTAACACCTCAGCTATACCAAAACCAGCACTGGAGGGTTTAAAGTCATCTACATTTTTTATAATAAATATTTTCAAACACTGGATTGTCACATGATATCACTAACAGATACTTTAGTTCTCTAATAATGCCTTATCATTTTAAAAGCTCCATTTCTATCACGAAATGATCTGAGCACAAATAATCAACATAGTAAGCTTCGAGCATCTGCCCCGGTTTAATATTATGCAAGTATTCTGCACTCTGTGTTTGGATATAATATCGTGCTCTTCTACTCTACTAGAGCACTCAAAGGGCTTCATACAGCGCCTCACTCACTTATATGTATGGAAGGAAGTTTTTCTAGCCTTCAAACACATTCACACTCCAACATCAGAGAACAACTTGGGGTTCACTAAGGAGCAGCAAGGGCTTAACCACCAACCTGTGTAAAGTCTTAAAGGTTTTTCCCCAACGCGTATGAATTTTGAAGTCCATCTTATTTTACACAGAACACGTTTATTCATTTAGCATGGCTATGATTACATTTTGTTGTTCAAACAAAATTTCCACAGTTTAAATAAATAAATGAATAACAGTGACCTTCACAAAGAAAATTGTATGGCATAATGCAGGGGTGTCCAACTCCACTCTTCGAGAGCTACTGTCCTGCAGCTTTTAGATGCATCCCTACTCCAACACAGCTGAATTAAAGTGTCAGCTAGAAGCTTGGGTTAGTACAAAAGAAATTCATCTGTTAATGATGTCAGTTTTGTGACCATATATATTTCTTCTTACCACATTTCTTTGGTACTGGACCTGAGACTTCTTCTCTCCTTCCCTGCTTCAGAAATGCAAAACTCTTACTATTTATGCTGCTTTTTTAAGAAAAGAAAAATCAAAATCGAAAGTCCAATCATCTTCCCAGTCTTCGGATTTTAATCTTCCTCAATCTCTCACTTGTAGAGTTCAAGTTTTATTATGGAAAAGCTTTTTTTCCATCTAGCAAGCATGATCCACGATCTTAGAGAAGTTGTGTAAGAGAAGTATGAAATGCAATATTGGAGAAATGTGATCTGTAATTTCTAGATGAATGAAAACTACATAAAAGTTAGCAGAATTAGCCTCAATATAAAGGACACATTGCAAAGAAATGATTCACCTACTAAATATTCTTCGGTGCTGGTGACATATTGCAAACACAGCAATACAGTGGTGAGAGATTGAGTTTGAATTTGCAGAACTTTCCAGATGAATACCTGAATTTCGAGACAAATACTGGGGTCAGAGAGAAAGCTCAGCTAATTGTGCTCCCACATATTTATTTTGACAGAAGCATATCACCAAGAGTGAACAGTGGACTGGACTGAACTGGAGATGTGGAACATATTGTGAATTGTCACATTTCTGGAGAGCTTAAGGTGGACAGTGATGGGTTGATGAGTGACTTGATCCCAAATGGACTAATGTAATTGTGAGACGTTTTGGGGGATTTGGTCCTCAATGGGATAGTTTTGGAAGTAACTTTCTGACCTGGAGTGTAGATGAGGGCCGAGATCCAATCACCGTAAGCTTGTTCTGCTCCATAGTTTTATGCAGGTCCACCTTGGTGGCAATGTCAAAGGTGATGCTGGACAGAAAGAACAGAGAACTCACTTTGTTGGCCTGGAAAAAATGATACTCCAGTAAAGCCTCAAACAGGAATAATCCAGTCGCAGAGAAGGTCATCAAATGTTGGAGGTATTTGGCACAGGCCAGGTGCAAGCTCTAAGTTGATGGGTTTGATTAGAACACACAGTGAGGGTGGCCTCCAATTCCTGGTTGGTCCTCTTTGTTTGACCATTAGTCAGTCACGAGAAGTGAACTGGGGTCCTCAGTTCAAGGCAATGTCACCAGAGATTCTGTGTAACATGAAGATGTGATCTGTGAAAAGCTGAGAGGTCTCTAAGGCTGAAGGAAGCTTAGGTAGAGAAACAAAATACACAGCCTTGGAAAAACAGTTTGCAATAGTTAGTATGGTGACTTTACCTGGAGGCTAGTGAGGAAATCTACCATGATGTAGGATCACAGCTGTGGGGAACAGTAAACCAGCAGGTGGTGAGCTCAATGACTTGGTCTGGGTGCAGACTGAACAGGCAGAAACATACTGATGGACTTCACAAATGAGGGATCGCCATCAAAACATCCTCTGGAGGAAGGGGCTGCTCTGATTGTAAAAATGGTAAATGGCCTTGTATAGCGCTTTTACTCAGTCCCTAAGGACCCCAAAGCGCTTTACACTACATTCAGTCATTCACACACTCACACACTGGCAATGGCAAGCTACATTGTAGCCACAGCTGCCCTGGGACACACTGACCTGGGTGGCAGTTTGGTGTGTAAATGGTAAATGGACCATTTCTTATTCTAATCTGAGTACTCAAATTTGCCTCTTTCACCCAAGAACATTTTTTCAATGCTCTTTCTATGTATGTGTTGTCTATCAAACATTCAGCATACATAGTCTTTGAACCACCAACCTTCCAATTAATAGGCGACCTGCTCTACCAACTGAGCTACATCCACTATATCCACTCTGAGGGTATATAGTATAATATTTAGTTGATAATCCTGAAATCAAATGGCTACAAGAACAGTTTATTAACTTAAATACAAAACAGACATTAGCACTGTCACCTATAGTGTTATTTCACAGGAGATCACAGGAGTGTGAGACTGCTGGAAAGCTGTCAGATGTGTGAGTGCTGAATCCAGAAACAATCAAATCTGCCACACGGAACAGTGTGTCGGGTCCTGGTCCTTTTCACAGTCATATTCAACAAAGAAACAACAGAAACAGAAATGTTTAAAGACAAAATAGGAAAATATTCATTTATTTCCTGGTTTATTCAGGTTCCAGGATTTTAATCCACCTGCTGTTTGGAGCCCTTCTATGTGGAGTCTGCATGTTCTTTCCATGTTTGTAGGTGTGTTCACTGGGTAGTTTTGCAGGGTTTCCTCAAACAGTCCAAAGACATGCATGGCGTTGGATTAACTGTGATCCTAAACTGGCCCTGGAGGGTGAAGATTGTTTTTTTTTTAAATAAAAAAAAAATACATAAACTAAAAAGTTCATATAGGGCTTTCTATGGTGGCCCCAAGAGGTCAAAAGCAATGCAAATTAAGACATAACATATCAATAACATAAAGGAACAGAAACCAAACCATGCACAGGATTTTACAAAGACATGCTTAAAAGGAGCTTCGTGTGAGGGAGAAAAAGATCCAGGTCTTTATTTAGAAGTTTGCTATTTAATTGTTTTTACTTTGAAATCCAAAATGAGACTTCCAGGATAGCAACATGGCAATGATTACTGCAGCTGTTGAGCCACTCCATTAAAAAAAAGAAAAGATTATTTTCTGACTTTACTTTTAGAACTGTCTAAAAATGACGTCTGTGACAGTCACACATCTACAGCATGTATGACTATATAGTACACGGCAGGACGGAACAGTCGATGACTAAGGCTACGTTCACACTGCAGATCTTAATGCTCAATTCCGATTTTTTGATCAAATCCGATTTTTTTTTTTTGTCTGCTTGTTCACACTACAAATAAAATGTGACAGCAAACGCGCTCCTGTGTGAACCCTCAAAGCGGCCGCATGCGCAAAAGCAGACTTCACACAAAACGCGCTGTTTAGACCCAGAGCAAACAGTATTGTTTGACTGATGGCCCTTAATATAAAGACTTGTTTCAGACTTTATGTTTCCCAATTTTGCTTTAAGTTATTTTGTTATTTAAATATGGCCTAATAATGATAATAATGCAGGTGTTTCAAAATAATGTATCCAGTCAGTGGTGCAGTCCGAATGTAACAGACAAACAAAGACTTTGAATTTGCTTTCCGGCCTTTCGTGAAACTGTCTGGTATGGTGCACGGTACGGTTGCTGTAAACGCGACTTCAAAAGTAGTGATGACACATGTTCTGGGAATCCATCCTACCTGAAAAAACATCCTACCCTGCGCAGACGCGGCGCATGCGCACAACACCAACGCCGAACACCGGCTTGAAGCTGACACTCCGGTGCGTGTGTCAAAAAAAACAAACCACCAACATGCTTCAGAAGCGCTGTGTCGAGGCTTGCTTCGTTTGGCCAGAGTCACGTGATCAGTGACGTCCGAAGCTTCATTTAGAACGTAACTGATTCAGTTCTTTATCAGGAAGTGATTTCGACGGATTTGTGGAGTGTTTTGATGGCGAGAGAGCAAACCACTGATCATTCTACTGAGAGATAAGGAGCCAGCGAGGAAGAGGAGGTTCTGTAGTGTGGAGGTATTTTGAGTTGATTATGGTCAGTTTTGGTTGGGTTTGCCAGCTTTGTGTTCCTGTTGTTTGCTTCTGTTTTGTGCGTGTTTATTTATCTGAAAAGGTGAAAAACTTAGAATGTCAAAAATCTGCTTTGTATAATATAAATATTATTAAATAACTTTAGAAGTTATTCTACAAAATGTGCTGCAATTTAATTTGTTTATTCACCTGGTTCTCTACCAGTTTCCGTGCACTCCAGCCTCTTCTGTACCATGTGAGAGGATTTTTTTTTAAAGCAGGAGAAAATATGTCCACGAAAAGAAACAGCCTCGGCCATCGCACAGTGGGACAAATTCTCTTTTTAAATAAAAATGAAAAAGGGTTACCTATCGTGATTTTACTTTGCAAGTTCATAAGCATTTTCCCTTTCAGTTCACAATCAATTCTACCCCCAGGTCAAAAAATATGCATAAGGAAAAATATAATATAATATTATTTATGAACATACCTGTCCACCTGTCCAGTGATTAATTAAATGCATAAGTACATGAAGGCAGGACCTCACAGCAGAAGCATACTCCATAATGTGTTGTATCAAGAAGTCACAAGCAAAGAAAGACCACACCATGTCGCTCGTTTAAACAAGGAACATTTATTGATCAAAATTATTTATTAAATAAATAAACAACAATTTTTTCAGACCAAAAATTACATGTTTAAAGCAACACAACGGTGGCCCAATATCAGACAGAATTCCACTCTCAATCATTATGAAGCAATTGGTTTTATTTTGTAGATTCAAGCTGCTCTTCATATTCGTGGCCACCAGATGTCACCAGAGAGACTGTGCTGAAAAGCATCGAGTAATGAACCGTTTTTCAATACAAGCGTCAGTGCTTCAGAAAGCTTCATTTGCCCATCACTACTCATTAGTTACAGTTTTTTCTGATTGCTTAAGCACATTTTTTGTAACTATTGGCTAATTTTGCAAAACTCTACACACAAATAAAAAAACCTGTCACCCAATTATCAAAACATTTTAGTTCTCTTGCAAAAGCGAACACAGCTAGATTAACTCTTCACACCTTTGTAAAAATGGTGTTTCCGTATCAAACAGTACACACAAGCCATCATCTACTAAGCACACAATGCGCCAACTGCACACTGATGGTATGTCTATCCTGTAAAATAGTCAGATGTCTATTCATATTAATGTACAGAATTCACCTGCTTGCTGCTACTACTGCACATTCACCCAGTGTATATACTATATATATATATATATATATATATATAATGTTCTTCCTCTACACCCCCCCCCCCCCCCCCCCCAAATTTTTGCACATGTCGAGGAGCGTGTCAGGCCACATTTCACTGTGTGTTATACTTGTATAACTATGCATGTGACAAATAAAGAACCTTGAACCTTGAACCTTGAATGGTATGAATACAAAACACATCTGGCTTTTGCTTTCTCTGTGTACAGATGTCAATTTGAGGTCACACCTTTGTCATAGTGTCATGTAAACATACAAGGATCCAAACGTCAAGTATTGGTGTTCATTCACACTCATCAAAACCAAGACAAAGTCAGAACACAAAATAGGAATTCCACAAATAAAAGAAAAAAAAAAGACAATCAGCCTACATCATGTCGTCTTTCTGGGTCCGGCCACAAAATTTCGTCCACATTGCATGCGATATCCTCCAGTCCAAGGCACCGGGGAAAATATCTCCTTGAATGCCGTATCCAGGCCTGACATGATGCCTGGTCAATATCTCCACATGCCTCCTCCATTGCCTGTAAAAGGGCTACCTGTTGATGAGGATGACGGTCATACACTTTCCAGCGCCAGGCAGAGAAGAACTCCTCGATGGGATTCAAGAATGGAGAGTATGGAGGGAGGTTGAGTGCCATGAAGGATGGATGGTCTGTAAACCAGTTGCGGACCAAAGCAGCCCTATGGAAACTAACATTGTCCCATATGATGACATATCGGGTCTGCTCTGGTCTCTGAACAGTGAGCATGTCATGCAAGGTGTCCAGGAATGCAATAATGTGTGCAGTGTTGTATGGGCCTATGGTTGCATGATGGTGAACAACACCATTTTGGCTTATAGCTGCACACATGGTTATGTTACCACCACGTTGTCCTGGGACATTGATGATGGCACGGTGTCCAATAATGGTCCTGCCACGTCTCCTGGCTTTACTGAGGTTAAAATCGGCCTCATCTACAAAAGTAGCTCATGTCCCATTGCATCTGCTTCTAGTTCCATCACTCTCTGGACAAGACAAAACAAATGCAACACATCAGGCCCATGCACAACACTACAGTATGCATTTCCAAATCCAGAACCAATGACACTAGCTTACCTGCACATAGTCATATCGCAGTTGCTTTACACGTTCTGTGTTCCTCTCGAAGGAACTCTGTAAATTTGCTTCATTCTTATTCTGTGGCGCGCAAGTACACGACTTAGTGTAGAAATGCTTGCACTGTGTATATTTTGAAAGATGGTGTCATCATCCATTATGCGCTGCTGTATTTCACGCAGTCTTATTGCATTATTGGCAATCACCATGTTCACTATATGGGTCTCTTGCTCTGGAGTGAACATTCTGCCTCTGCCCCCAACATCTGGACGTCTAGCAATTCTGTAAAGTAACAATTTCAGTATTTTTGCATGTATGGTACTGTTGTGTTTCTCATTAGAGTATGGCAGTGCTACAAAGTACTTACCGATTCTCATTTCGAAATGTCCTAATGATGCTTGCCACAGTGTAGCGGCTCAGTTTAGGCTGAACACGTTGGCCAGCTTCCCTCAGGGTCATCCCATGGTTGATGACATGGTCCACTATTGTAGCTCTGGTGTCATCACTTATTCTGTTTCGTACTCTTCTTACCCTTCCTCTTTCCCCTCCTCGTCCTCTTCTTGCTCCTCCACGTCCTCTTCCTCCAACTTCTTCACCTCCACGTCCTCTTCCTCCAACCTCTTCACCTCCATGTCCTCTCCCTCGGCCTCCTCTGATTCTCACTCTTCTCGCTCTTACTGCTCCTTCCATTGTACTCCACATGGACAGCTTACCTGTGGCCTGTTTATAGTGCTTAGGCTGACTGCAAAGTGGACTACTTATCTAAAACAGTTTTCACATGTGGAAGTGTGCCAGACAGTTGGCAAATTAGTGTTACAGTTTTTTCTGATTGCTTAAGCCCTTTTTTTGCAACTATTGGCTAATTTTGCAAAACTCTTCACACAAATAAGAAAACCTGTCACCCAATCATCAAAACATCGTAGTTCTCTTGCAAAAGCAAACACAGCTAGATTAACTCTTCACACCTTCGTAAAAATGGTGTTTCCGTATCAAACAGTACACACAAGCCATCATCTCCTAAGCACACAATGCGCCAACTGCACACTGATGGTATGAATACAAAACACATCTGGCGTTTGCTTTCCCTGTGCACAAGGTAGGCTATGTCAGTTTGAGCTCATACTTCTGTCATAGATCCATAAGCATAGAGGGATCCAAACTTCAAGTGAGTGTTGTGCAGTGAATTGTGCCTAGAGTTTTGCAAAGTGTGTGTTACAAAATTGCAAACTGAGTGCAAAGCAGTGCTTTTAGTTTTGCAAACTCAGTGAGTGGTTTTGCTATAAGTCTGAATAGTTTTAGAAATTGTGCTACAGGAATCACAGTTTGGGTTTAGGCATTCGGAAAAAACTGTAAACCATGGATTTGATCTTTTCTTCCCTGGTTCCTGTAGACCACAGTGTATTATCACCATCTACTCCTCTGGAGTGGTGGTGCACGATACTATGAGGCGTTGAGTGCACAAAGTTTAACTTGTCGTGCTTTTATCTGATGAATCAAATCTTATTTATCAAGTTTACATTTTTCATTAACTGAATTTTAACACTAAAAATATTTGCTCAGCTATTTTACACATCACTGATTAAAATAGATGCAATTTTCTGAAACGCTTTAACGGTGGACAAGAAAACAAACTGTTTTAAAATAGGAAGGAAGGCAGAGAGCAGGGTGCATATACTACTATGACTTTGTATCAGAGCAGTGCTGTCAATGACTTGGTTGAATGGATGATCCAGAAATGAAGATCTGATGGGTGATTAAAGGATTCAAATATTGTTACACTTATATGTTAAAAACATGCACTCATGCTGTAACATGTGTCTGTGTGATATATGTAGAAGCTGGTCCAACTGGAAACAGTTACTGAGAAATGATATAAATGAGTGTGTGTGCTTGTCCAGCCAGTGAGGACCTGTGGTTCTGTTTTGCCCCATGCTCGCAGACATTACAGTTGTCTTTATGTTATTGTTGCAAGGCTGTATTTTGCTGAATGTCCGTCCTCAATATCTGCAGAGATGAGTAGGAGGTATAAACACGGTTGGTGATCTCATCGTTCCACTCAAAACAACTCCTCCTTGCCCTTTCTCTCTCCCAGTTAAGATGCTTTTTGTCTGGATGGAAATCTCTGTAACCTGTAAGTGAAGCCCAGTAAATTTTAGCTGCTGTTGCCTCCCATGTCCACATCAACAGCAGCCAAAGATCTCATTATCCCACAGCAGAGATGCAGTGCCTTGGCCTGCATCCTATCCACTTTATCCACATCTAATCTTACTAATGCTATATATACATTTTTAAAGCTGCCCTCTATCTAATTATATTTAAAATCTCATTTACATTTTTCTCAACTTTATTAATGTGCTCTAACCTTTGAATCAAACTATATTCCCAAGAATATATATCTACCCTTTTCCAGCTTTTCTCCAGTGGAAAGTAGTGTAACCCTGGTTTCTAGTTGTGGTAGCGTTCTCTGGTCTATTAAGTGAGGCAAGTGATAATGAATCAACTCCAATTTGTCAAATCATAAGATATTATTACAAAATCAAGTATGCGACAAGAATTCATATTATAAATTTACATCATAATTTATCGACTGACTGAAGAAGTCACTTGGATCAGTGACGAAATGTCCACTGAAAACGCTACATCCAGATGAACAGAACAGAGCACGTTGCTGTTTCTCTTCACTGACCCACAGTCTTTAAATCATGATGTCATTCACATAAAAATAAACGATTTCAGTTTTTGGGCTCTAATGAGGTTTTATAAATGTGAAAATATGTGCTCATTAATCTCAGGGAAGGATTGTGTCTCTGAAGTATTTATATGTATTTTGTCAACTTACATACTAGTTGTATTGTAATCAAATTTGATGAGCCATGTTCTGATACTTTATGTGTTGTGTTTCTGATCTCATGCACTTTATTAAATTAAGTTGTAACAGTAACAGAGTTGTATTATCATCAGTAATGGGTGTTAGAGTTATGGACATCATTTGGTGGCAAAAAACACGTTTGTTCATAGTTTGCCTCTGTGCACCACCACAAAATATTTGACACTATAATCAAGATGTGACTGATGTGCAAACTTCCAGCTGTAATTTAAGTGTGTTGCATTCAATGAATTAAGACACATTTTTTATAAACAGTCCTCCATTTTCAGAGGCTCAAAGACAATTAGACAAATTAACATTGTTTTAAATATAAGCACAGGTTTTACTCGGTCTAAAGTCCTTTGCCTACAATGAGCACCTGAAGTCTACCACCCATGCACATCACCAGATGCTGTTTCCATCCTTGTCCTGTTGGGGGAGTGCTGTTGGGTTTGAAATGGCATTTAGCTGATGGCACATTTCAGAGTAACATCCACATTTCACAAACATCAGTTATTTTTCCTTATAATGTTCTATATTACCTCACACTAAATGATATACATCTTTAACCTTTTAGTGTTAATGCAGGCCTGCAAACTGAACCTTTTGAATATACTGGTACTTTTTGTGCCCCAGTTTCACACAGATGAGCCACTCTGTGGTATCTGTTACTCTCACATTTGTACTCATATCAGTCTGAAACCACAGCCCATTGCTAATATAGCAGTGCTTTACTAGTAAAGCTTCACTGCTTTACTTGGAACTCACAACAGCTCATTTCTGTCCCCACATAAGGCCGAGAAACACACAATATGTATTGTTACGTTTTGGTGTTGTCGGTGTGTTGCTTTTGGCGTGACTGTTATGTGTTTCCTGTTTTACTTTGAAAGTCTGTGTTAGCTTAGTGTTTTCAGTTTACGTTTCCCTGTCTCGTCAGGTCTAATTTGCCCCAGCTGTGTTTCCCTCCTGTGGTCCATTCCCTGATTGCCCCTTCTATGTATTTAAGCCTTGTGTTTCAGTGTGTCATGGTCGTGATCTCCCCCGTGTTGTAAATAGTTTGGTGTTTTGTTGTAAATAAATAGTTTGTTGTAAATAGCTGTAAATAGATTTGTCGATACTTTTGTTTTGGGATTTTGGTGGTGAGCCTTCGTGGTTTTATTTTTCTTATCTTTGTTTTTCTACGTTGCACCCCGGTTGCCTAGGCCGGGGTGTAACATATGGGGGCTCATCCGGGATCGCTGGAGGGACAGCCTCGGCCTTCTGTTTTCGCTGGAGGGTCCGGGGACCGCTTCAGCCTCCGTCTGTCTTCGCTGGAGGGCCCGGGGGCCGCTTCAGCCGTTCGCCGTTGCTGGAGGGTCCGAGGGAGGGACCGCTTCAGCCTCCGTCTGTCTTCGCTGGAGGGCCCGGGGACCGCTCCAGCCTTCATCCGCCTTCGTTGGAGGGTCCGTGGGACCACTCCAGCCTTCGTCGTCTGCTGGAGGGTCAGGGGGACCGCTCCAGCCTCCATCAGTTTCATCTGCCTCCGCTGGAGGGTCCGTGGGACCGCTTCAGTCTTCATTTGCCTTCGCTGGGGGGTCCGAGGGACCGCCTCAGCCTTCGTCGTCTGCTGGAGGGTCCGTGGGACCGCTCCAGCCTTCATCCGCCTTCGCTGGAGGATCCGAGGGACCGCTCCAGCCTTCTGCAGCTGGTGGGCTGCGTGTCCGTGTGTGCAGCTGGTGGGCTGCGTGTCCGTGTGTGCAGCTGGTGGGCTGCGTGTCCATGTGTGCAGCTAGTGAGCTGCTCGTCTGCCTTCGCTGGAGGGTCCGTGGGACCGCTCCAGCCCTCATCCGCCTTCGCTGGAGGGTCCGTGGGACTGCTCCAGCCTTCGTCGTCTGCTGGAGGGTCCGTGGGACCGCTCCAGCCTCCATCAGCTTCGTCTGCCTTCGCTGGGGGGTCCGTGGGACCGCTCCAGCCTCCATCAGCTTCGTCTGCCTTCACTTCAGCCTTCGTTTGTCTGAATCAAACTTTTCACTTGGGGTTACATGTTTGATTTTTGGGTGGGGGGAACTGTTACGTTTTGGTGTTGTCGGTGTGTTGCTTTTGGCGTGACTGTTATGTGTTTCCTGTTTTACTTTGAAAGTCTGTGTTAGCTTAGTGTTTTCAGTTTACGTTTCCCTGTCTCGTCAGGTCTAATTTGCCCCAGCTGTGTTTCCCTCCTGTGGTCCATTCCCTGATTGCCCCTTCTATGTATTTAAGCCTTGTGTTTCAGTGTGTCATGGTCGCGATCTCCCCCGTGTTGTAAATAGTTTGGTGTTTTGTTGTAAATAAATAGTTTGTTGTAAATAGCTGTAAATAGATTTGTCGATACTTTTGTTTTGGGATTTTGGTGGTGAGCCTTCGTGGTTTTATTTTTCTTATCTTTGTTTTTCTACGTTGCACCCCGGTTGCCTAGGCCGGGGTGTAACAGTATAAAGAAACAAACACTGAAATCAACATGCTATTAAAGAGGAACTGTTCAGATCACAGTACAAACTTACTGACCATTTTATTAGGTACAAATGTCACTGTTTTTTATGCAAATATGTAATGAGCCAATCACATGGCAACAGCATTACAGTTACAGATATTCTCATTTGATTTAGGTGATTTAAGTAAAGGGGAATGTGGCATTGTTGTTGATGCCAGATGGAAACTTCTGATTTTCTAGGATTTCCCAAAAAAACATCTGTTGATGACAGAGGTCAGAGTCCAGTCTGCTTTAAGCTGATAGTAAGGCAACACAAATAGCCACTGATTACAACCAAGGTATGCAGAAGAGCACGGTATGCACAGCACATAGGACGTAACAACAGCAAGAGTGTAGAGCTAATAACAGGAAACTGAGGCCACAGTTCACACAGGCTCACCAACATCAGAGAACAGAAGATTGTAAAAACATAGTCTGGTCTAATGCTTCAGCATTTCGATCAGAACTGGTGTAAAACAGCATGAAAGCAGCCTGCACAAGCGATTTATGAGCCATTTGTTGGCAGAGAAAGTTTCCAGAGTGGAGGCTCAATGAGCTGCTAAAATCGTATGTCTGGGAAAAACTGTACTTTCAAAACTGCATCAGTTGGTCCTCCCCAGATCTCAGTTCATGCGGTGCTTCAAATTCAAAAAGAGTGGATGTTTTTCAAAAAGCAACATTAGAGAGCCTGCTCTTTTACTATCTTTTGTTAAACAATATTTTTGATTTTCTGTCCTGATTTTTTTAATCTACTTTTTACAAACATCTTACATATACGCAAGAAAAGTATGTGGGGAAGGGGGCGGAGTTTACTGTGTCTCTATGACAAAAAGAGAAAATGAGTCTCATGAGTCAAGAGGACAATGGATGACGCGTCTCTACTATTTCTGCTCTGTAAGTGAAGAATGTCTTCCTTTTAAATGTTGAACTTTTTCTGTCTGCTCTGTTAATGTGAACTTGACAGAGGTTAGTTAGTTATTATATCAGCTTATCTTTAAAGTGGACACGCGACTTCATGCTTACTGTTACCGGTCATGTTTCCAAATGTTTCTTATGCATCGGGTACAGTGAATTCGAAAACATCCAATAATCACTAAAGGAACAGCGTTACAGATTTGGTGTTAGAGATGTGGGAGCAGAAATGTGCACAGTGCTAATAAACTGATGGATTTCTGATTTCCAATATTTAATTTTATTGAGTTCTTGTGAACTTAGCAATAACTAACACAAAGGCACAGAAACACAGTCTTAACACTGGAACCAGAGAAGAACAGACAGGAGGACACAGCGGACTAGGGAGACAGAGAGAGAACCCAGTCTAGACACAGGAGACGCACAAACATAAAGAAAAAGGAGACTTGAGATGAAATGAGGAACGTAACAGTAACAAACCTTAAGACTAGAACTATAAATATAAACATAGCAACAAGCTAAAAATAATGAATATGAATAGATCTTTTTCTTAAAGAGTTCAAAAACACAGTCTGTTATTCTTTTACATTGATGTATGCCTCCCACAAGGATTACTTACTCACATAATTATAAGTGGACAAGAGATCAGAGATAGACGAGATGGGACGAGCCAAATTAATTACAGTCTTTATTATTTTACATGCTAACCTAAGTTTTACTTATCTTTAGTTTTGACTTCAATGCCTTGCAGGATAACAAACCAAGGTCAGTGATTTTCTTTTAAATATGTCAAATATGTGTTAAATTCTTCTTCTTTAATGTTTAGGGTTGGCAGCCCGAACCACATAAGAAGTATTTTAATTCTAATTTAAAGAATGTTGTATCATCATTGCTTTGCACAACCATGACATTTTTATTTTTATTTTTAACCCTCACAGCTCGTCTGGCTGTGAGTCCCAGCAGCTCTCAGTTCTTTGAAGGAGACTTTGTGTCTCTGAGCTGTGAGGAGGACGACAGCTCTGCTGGATGGACTCTGAGGAGAAACACAAGCAAACAGAGGACTCAGTGTGGAGATGGGTGGGGAAAACCAGCTGGTTCTTCCTGTAATATAAGTATGATGGTGCCTCATGACAGTGGAATATATTGGTGTGAGTTCAATCAGAGTACCATCAGTAACATGGTTAACCTGACAGTCACTGGTAAGCTGAGTGTGTGGAGTTAGTGTTGATGAAGCTGTGTGTAAATGGATGAAATGCTGTAGTTTGTCTCTGTGTTGAGGTGGATCAGTGATCTTGCAGAGTCCTGTCCTCCCTGTGATGGAGGGAGATGACGTCACTCTGCTCTGTAAAACAAAGACCACTCCCTCCAACCTCCCAGCTGCTTTCTATAAAGATGGCTCCCTCATCAGGAAGCAGCCTACAGGTCACATGACCATCCAGCATGTTTCCAGGTCTGATGAAGGCCTCTACAAGTGTGACATCAGCGGTCATGGAGAGTCTCCATCCAGCTGGATCACTGTCACAGGTGACACACTCACCTGTCTGTGTTTCTGCAGGTTTCAACATTCACAATGTGACGACAACTTAATGACTGTGTTTGCTTTGTTTTAGACAAACACACCACCACACCTCCACCTGCCTCTTCTGCTGGTTCCTCTCCACTTGTCCCCGTGTTGCTGACAGCTGGAACAGTCTGTGTTGTGTTAGTAGTGATGTTACTGGTTGTTTTGGTGGAACGACATGTTGACAGGAAACTAAAAGGTGAGACTTATTCTCTTTTTGTTGCATGAACGTCTCACGTTAGTATGTTTTTCAATTTTAAACAATATTCAAAGGAAAGATGAAGCTTGGATAAAAGCAGCTCTTTGGAGTTTCTCACAAACAAACCAAAGTTTCCACTTGCATCAAGTATTTCTCAAGCAAGAGAAATTTGTCCTTTATTAATAATGTTGAACATCCTGAATGTAGTCTGTCCATCCATTCTCTTCTGCGTGTCCAATTTAAGGAAGCAGGGTGTCTGCAGGTTATCCCAGGTAGGTGGGGTACACCATGGACAGACAACCAGTCACACCTATGTGGCAAGTTAGAATAATCAGTTAACCTTATCTTATTAACTGCATGTTTTTGGAGGAGTACTCGGAGTGAATCCACACAAAAACAGAGAGACCATTCAAAAGGATTGAACTCAGGACCTTCTTGCTGTAAGACAACAGTGCTAACCACCATGGCAAGTGCTGCCCACAAAGTACTCTTTAGATTACAAAATTTCAGGTATTAAATAAATAATTAGAACAACGTTCATGGGTTTTAATGTGCTGATATCAAATGTTCTGATTGTTTTCTGGCTCAAGAGGAGGCCCAAAACAGCAATGAGACAAAATAAAGGTCTGTATGAGGAAGTAACAGACTGCAAAGCATTCTGGTTGTTCTTCTAAGTGGCAATAACCATCACAGACCTGCTTTCATGGTTTCAGACCACAAGGTTTAAAACTTTCCACTGCAAAGAAGACTATCTTTACTTCACCTCACACTAACGTGCAGTTTAAACAGTTCACTGTGCTGAGTGAGTTCTTCCTCCCACAGTCTAAAGACATGATAGGTGTTAACTAATGATTTCAAATTGGATAGATTGTTAAGTTGTGTTTCCTAGTCCTGTGACAGACTGGAAACCTGTCTGGTGTGCAAACTGCCTTTCACGCTATCCCAGAGAGGATAAGCTCCAGCCCTCCTGCTTTTTTAAACCATTTTTAAAAGCTTAGTCAAAGACCTACAGTATATATAGATCACTAAGTAGTTGTTCTGTGTTTGCAGTATCTGTTAGCAGTGAGTGCTGTTCTTTGTGCTCCAAACATGTATTTCACCCTGTGTATAACAAAGACTAACAGCTCTGTGGTCGTCCACTTTCCTTTTATTGATGAAAACTCGTCAGCTCCTCAGGGATGTTAATACACACACACACACACACACACACACACACACACACACACACACACACACACACACACACACACACACAGTATTAAGACTGTATTAAATTATTTAAAAGTTCTGGACAAAAACTGCATCTGCTCTTTTTATTACTCAAAAATACTTCATTACGAGTTCACTTGAGGAGATGTAATAATTTCTTGAGTTTCTGACATCCTGTTGCATTTTTCTGTGGTTTCAGGGGGTTTCATGAAAGCAGGTCTGTAGTCATCAGTTCAAATACAGCCTTGTGATTCAGCTCCATCTTCATGTTTCGTAGCAGTAATCTTGTGAAAGTATATGCTCAGTATACAATCAGTCCTAAAAACTCCCTGAAAAGCCTTCAGTTAATCCAAAATGCTGCAGCAAGAGTCCTGACAGGGACTAGAAAGAGAGCATATTTCTCCATCTTTCAGGCCCCTCTTTTGTGGAACCAGCTTCCAGTTTGGATTCGGGAGACAGACAGTATCTCTACTTTTAATATCAGGCTTAAAACTTTCCGTTTTGCTAAAGCATATAGTTAGGGCTGGACCAGGTGACCCTAAATCCTGCCTTAGTTTTGCTGCAATAGGTGTAGGCTGCTGGGGGATTACCATGACGCAATCAGTATTACTTCTTCAGTCACCTTTCTCACTCACTATGTGTTCATACACCTCTCTGGATTTAATTATTATTAACCTCTGGCTCTCTTCCATGTGTCTTTTGTCCTGTCTTCATCCACACATCCCTAACCAGTCACAGCAGATGGTTGCTCCCACCTGAGCCTGGTTCTAGCTGATTTCTTCCTGTTAAAAAGGGAGTTTTTCATTCCCACTGTTGCCTAGTGTTTGCTTGTACAGGGGTCATTTTATAGGGTTTTACAATAGAAAGAACCTTTAGGCAACAGCTGTTATGATTGATATGAAAATAAAACTAAATTATAATGACAAAAATAACCCTTCACACTCCATGCTTGAATCTAGGAAACAATGGTTTAAAAGAACCCCACATGCCAGGTTTAGCTGTTTCTCTCCCTCCTATTTTTCCATGCCACTGGCTTTTTACTGCTTTTTCATTTTTCTGTCTTCTGATGTGTGGCTGTGTTTACTGTTCAAAGCCTGACCTTGTCATGGTGTGCTGTGTGGCAGGCAAATGCAGGACTCACTGAACGCAGAGGGATGAACTGAAAGCGACAGCTTTATTGCATCATCAGAAATAACTTCACAAACAAACCAAAACCTTAAAAATGTCAAATAGAAAGTAAACTGTATAATGAAAACAAGAAACGTGGTGGCATGAATGAGAGAAACTAACCACACTTAGAGCAAAACTAACCTTCAGCAATTCAGAGGGAAAACCACTCAGCGTAATGCAGGTACGACACAACAGTGACAGAGAGAAACACAGGCCTTAAATACACTGAGGGATAATGAGGGAATGAGACAGGAGGAGAGCACAGATTTTGCCACATCCATGTTTTTTCACTTCCTGTTTCCTGTGTAAGCTCGTCTAATGTGTCGTTAGCCACATTATTTTCAGCTGTGTGCTCACCGGTCTCTCATTATCATCCTCATCAGTCTTCTGTTTCCACTCCTTCACCGTCGTGTCATTGATGTTGTCACTGTTGTCGTTTCCGCCTGTGTTCAGTTGTTCAGCTGTTCAGCCAGCCATTCAGTCTTCCAGTCAGTTAGTCAGTCCTGTCGTTCCTGCTCTGTTCTTTCACTCGCTCCAATAAATCCTCATCATTCTGCACCATGAGTCCTGCGTTTGGGTCATCTCTTCCTCGCCCGCACACAACAACCTGACAGCTGGACCTGATCAGTTTTCTATCATGTCCCATTTGAGTCCTGCACAAAAAGGTGGAGCATAATTAATCTGAATGATTTTTATGTCATCGTTAATGTAACAGCAGCAGTATCTATAGGACTGTACTGCCTGCACTGATGCTCGCTTTATGTGTTTTCTTGTGCAGAGAGTGATGCAGCTGCAGTCGACTCAGCAGTGAGAACAGAAGATGTCACTCATGGACAAATCGACATCAAAGAGAAGCAAGAAGAGGCAAAAATGTACAGCTGCTGTCCTTTGTCTCCATCATGGTTCAAGATGAATTTAAAAAAAAAATAAGGGTGTGTGAGCAGACTTCTATATTTTACTGAGATTTTTTATGTATACTGTCAGTGATTCCTGAGATTAGGGACAAAACAGGTTTTCATTTTCTAAAATATATTTTTTGATATTTCAAAAACATATTTACATATAATTGTTACACAAAGTCTCACCATGTCTTGGTACAATCTCCCAGGTGTAACATTTTTTAATAATTTATGTTTTTGCTGGAGAAGTGCAAGGTTTTTGTCAACACCGTCAGACACAAAGAAATGCAAAAATATATATTTTAAATTAAGTTGTTTCAGCTCTTTTGACTATTAGCAGCTTCTCTATTCTATTGTTTATGCACATATGTTTTCAAAGTAATTATACCACATTTAAAAGTAAGATTGTTTTGGCTTTTTATTATTAGAGTTACAGTCATACATATTTTCAGAAGCTTGTATTTAATCTGTATAAGAAACAGTCATATTAAGCAGCATGCAAATTACACATTTATTGAGAAAATTACGTATTTTTATTGGAAGATCATGAGGGAGGAAACTATATGGTTCTCCAAAAGAGAAAAATAAACAAAAACTCCATATTATGGAGTTGACAAGGTGCTGACGGTGGTGACACTCTAGTAGAAAACAAGATATTATTTCTTTCAAAATGAAAATTAAACCTTAGCAACCTTTGTAATATCACAAGACACATAATAACAATTCTGTTTTTGCACATGTCAAGTTCTACATCTTAATAGTTCACCAGCCTACTACTCCTTGATTCCTAAAGTTCTCTGTGGTTGTGTGTTTAGACCCTGCTGGACTTTCTCTCCTTTTGTCTCTGTGCTTGTTTCCAAAACCTTCTCTTCTGACTTTTTTCTCTTTCTTTCAGATCACTGGTGTTCTTTATTTTTCCCTCTTTCACTCTATTTCTCCATCTTTCCTTTATGAGAAACTCTTTCTTCAACTCAGGCTGGCTGTTAATTTTTTCTCTCCTTTTTTGATCATCCCTGTTCCCTCTCTTTCGTTCCTCTACTGACAGGTTTCCCTTTGCTATTCTAGCCTGAAATGTACCATTTTTTTAATTACTATATTTTTTCTGAACCTTGTGCTTTTTCACAGATTAAGGATGAATATTCACAACACAATTATGCATTCAGCAATAGAAATGCTATCTGGTCTTTAAGTCTGATGTCATTAGCCATTTCCAGGTCCAACCTGGGCTGCAGATCCCAAAGTCAAAGGAACTCTGCGGCATCACTGAGAGTTACAACCTGTCTAAATTCAGATGTAATAGAACAAGATAAAAAGCATTAAAACATTTTAACAGCACAACAGGCTTAATCCAAATCCAACGAACAGAGGCTAACCTGGGTTGGTAGCTGCCCACTGCATCACTGAGTGAATGGGTTAAATGCAGAGGACTAAGCATTTTCCTACAGGATTAATAATGTATACATAAACAATGAGATTCAAGATAAGGCAAATTTGATAATATTTGACACATCTGTGAAGCAGAAATATCAGTAAAATACACAGGAAGTAATATGTCTGAAATATTAATAAAAAATGACTTAACATAAATGGTGAATAGCACACTTTTGTGAGATTTGTCAACACCATTAGAAAAAGGGTGAACACCTTCAGACAAAAATCCTGATGGTGTTGACAAAATACCCGACTTTCTCTCATAACACATGTTTTTCTGACAGAAGCCATCTTGTTTTTCATCATTTGCTTATGGCCTCTACAATCTACCTAAATTAAGCTCTTATTACAAAAAAAATAATTAAATCTTGGTTTACATCGACTTTGGTGTTGATGCACTATGGTTGTGACACAGAGTTTTATCAGAAAGGTGTGCAATAAATGAAATAAAAACAAACAAATTATCACAGCAGTGACTTCATGGCATGTGTATCAAACAGGAAGTGGTAAAGGGGTCCTCAGAGTGTAAGCTGCCCACAATAATTCCTGATTTTTTGTACTTTTGAAAAAATCTGACGGTGTTGACAAAAACTCTGGACACGATTTTAATCACTTAAAAAATATTTAAAAATAAATTTTCAATTGCATATTTTGATATTATATAAGGTATTGACTTAAATACTTAGTGACGAGAGCCATGATGTTTAATTTTACATTACTTTTAATTTTTTTTCTGTATTTTAATATTATCACACCTGCTTCTGGACAATGGACTTTTAAGGTACTGGTAATGTATTGTACCATTTAAAATAAATATATATTTATAAAAAATGCAAAATCATAGTTTTGTTGTATAAACATTGCCTTGGTTTGTCTTTTAGGCAGTTGGGTTAACACTTGTATGCATATTTTTAACCACAAAATTGGGTTTTATCTGCCGGACATGTTTTGTCCCTTATATCAAGAATCACTGCTGTGGCTAAACTGTGTTTAAAAAAGAGAAAAAATAAAAACACCTGCAGATGTTATGTGATCTGAAACTTTTTACATATTATCCATCTTACCATCCGTTTTTATTCCAGTTGTGCAATTCAGGGTTGGGGAATAAAAATGCAATAATGTGAGTTTTCTTGCTAGAGCGTGTCAGGAGCATTTAGGATCGCTTGGAGGTGAAAGAGGTGATTTATTTAAGCCGGTAAACAGGAGAGTAATTTTTGCATGATGACTAATATTCATGCACAATCTTCTCTAGTTTGGATGAGGGGACTACACACACACAGATCAGCTATGTCCCTCTGATGATCAAGATTAAACTGCAGCCTGGTGCTGCCATCTACTGACACTTAATGGCAACAACAAGCCCTCCAACACTGAAAGATCATCTGAAAGCATCTGGTACTTTCAGATCACATAGTACAAACTAACTTTATATATTTATTTTTATAAATGAAATACTTATATCTCCACTTTTAAAGTGTAGTTTACACAATTATTATCATTAACTTCAAATTTCATTTTCTGCATACTTTTAATTGTGATGCTTTCAGTAACAATGTAATGATGTTATGACCTCATCGGTGCCCTCCACAGAAAGCGGAGACAGTGAGATTTAAATAAATGCACATTTATGAAGAATCAACATGCAACATGTGATAAAAGAGTAACTGTTCTAATCACAGTACAAACCTACTGGCCATTTTATTATGTACACATGTCCCACTGTTTGTTAATGCAAATATGTGAGGAGCCAATCACATCACAGCAGCTCAGTGCATTTAAACATGTAACAGTGTAACAATGTCTCAATCTATATTCCACACACACACACACACACACACACACACACGCACACACACACACACACACACACGCACACGCACACACACATACACACACACACACACACGTTACAGTTATTTTGTGTGTCAGACTCTAACAGAATTAATATTTTATTTAATATTTCACTGCTAATTACTGGCCAATCACATTAGTTGGTCATATATAAGTAGTAGGTGCTGTCTGAGCATGTTGCAGCCTCCGGTCACCTGACTTCCCTAGCTGTCACATAAGCCTCCCCTCCGTGCATTAGGTTATAGCTGGAGAATCTCCTGATGCTGCTTGTCTGAGCTACTTTACAGAAGTGCTGCTGCTTTCTTTACTTCTTGTGAGTTCGCGGGAAGCGAAGGAAACTTTTTGCGGAGATTCTGTCATGTGTAACATGAAGACATGATCTGACAAAAGCTGAGAGGTCTCTAAGGCTGAAGGAAGCTTAGGGAGAGAAACAAAATACACAGCCTTGGAAAAACAGTTTGCAATAGTTAGTATGGTGACTTTACCTGGAGGCTAGTGAGGAAATCTACCATGATGTAGGACCGCAGCTGTCTGGACCAGTAAACCAGCAGGTGGTGAGCTCAATGACTTGGTCTGGGCACAGACTGAACAGGCAGAAACATACTGATGGACTTCACAAATGAGGGTTGGCCATCAAAACATCCTCTGGAGGAAGGGGCTGCTCTGATTGTAACCTGGGATACAGTTTGGTGTGTAAATGGTAAATGGACCAGTTCTTATTGTACTCTGAGTACTCGAATTTGCCTCTTTCACCCAAGCATATTTTCTCTAGGTTCTTTCTCCATGTAAGAGATTCCTATCTAACATTCATACTCTGATGGAGCGGACGGGGATCAAACCACCAACCTCCAGGTTAGTAGGTGACGGGCTCTACCACCTACCACCATCGTACAGGTTCAAAATCAGGAAATCAAAAACAATTCACCTCTGAAAGACGAAGAACACACATTCATTTATTTCCTGGTTTATTCTGGTTCCAGGATTTGAATCCACCTGCTGTTTGGACCCTTTCTCTGATGAGTCTGCATGTTCTCTCCGTGTCTGTGGGGGTTCTCACTGGGTAGTTTCTCAGGGTTTCTTCAAACAGACCAAAGACCTGCATGGAGTTTGATTAATTGGTGATACTAAACTGGCCCTGGAGGGTGAAGATTGTTGGGTTTCTTTTTTAAATAAAAAAATAAATACTGCTGTGTTTGATACGGTGTTTCCGTATCAAACAGTACACACAAGCCATCATCTACTAAGCACACAATGCGCCAACTGCACACTGATGGTATGAATACAAAACACATCTGGCTTTTGCTTTCTCTGTGCACAAGGTAGGCTATGTCAGTTTGAGCTCATACTTCTGTCATAGATCCATAAGCATAGAGGGATCCAAACTTCAAGTACTGCTGTTTATTCAAACACATCAAAACAAACACAAGTGTTTATTTCCAAGTATAGGATTATTTGCAATCGCCATAATGACTATATGGGTTACTTGGTCTGCAGTGAACATGCTTCCTCTGCCCCCAGCATCTGGTCATCTAGCAATTCTGTAAAGTAACAATTTCAGTATTTTTACATCAATGGTATTGGTGTGTTTCTCATTGGCATATGGCAGTGCTACAAATCTTTGTGCGAAGTGACTGTACTAACCGATTCTCATTTCAAGATGTCCTTATGGTACTTGCTACAGTGTAGCGGCTCGAGTTAGGGTGGACCTGTTGGCCAGCTACCCTCAGGGTCATTCCACGGTTGATTACATGGTCCACTATTGTAGCTCTGATGTCATCAGCAATTCTATTTCTTACTCTTCCTACCCTTCCTCTCCCCCCTCCTCATCTTCCTCTCCTCCCTCCTCATCTTCCTCTTGCTCCTCCTTGTCCTTGTCGTCCTCTTCATCCTACTTCTTCACCTCCACGTCCTCTTCCTCGGCCTCCTCTACTTCTCACTCTTTCTGCTCCCTCCATTGTACTCCGCACACACAGCTTACCTGTATTATAGTGCTTAGGCTGATTGCAAAGTGAACTAATTATCTAAGAAAGTTTTGACATGTGAAAGTGTGCCAGACAGTTGGCAAATTAGTGTTAATGATAGCCATACATGTGTATACTTTTGCTAGGAGTGTGTTGGAAATTTGGTAATTGAGTGTTGTGCAGTGAATTGTGCCTACAGTTTTGCAAAGTGTGTGTTACAAAATTGCAAACTGAGTGCAAAGCAGTTTTTGTGCTTTTAGTTTTGCAAACTCAGTGAGTGGTTTTGCTATAAGTCTGAATAGTTTTGGAGATTGTGCTACAGGAATCACAGTTAGGGTTTAAGCATTCAGAAAAAACTGTAATCATCTCAAACAATAAAATGTCCATCAATCCATTTTCTTCCACTTTATCCAGGGCCGGGTCGCGAGGGCAGCAGCCCAAGCAGAGAAGCCCAGGCGTCCCTCTCCCTAGCCACCTCCTCCAGCTTATCTGGGGGAACACCAAGGCGTTCCCAGGCCAACCAAGAGATATAGCCTCTCCAGTGTCCTGGGTCTGCCCTGGGGCCTCCTCCCGGTGGGACGTGCCTGGAAAACCTTACCCAGGAAGCACCTCAACTCAACTGGCTTCTTTCGATGTGGAAGAGTGGCGACTCTACTCTGAGTCCCCCCGAGCCACTCCTGGCTGCTGCCCGGCTCACATTGCACCTGACCCCTACGGTGCCTCCTGCGGGTGGTGGGCCTTCAGGAAGATGGGCCCATGTCCCTTTTTCCGGCTGTGCCTGGCTGGGCCCCATGGACTAAGACCCGGCCACCAGATGCCTGCCCTCGGGCACCCTCCCCGGGCCTGGCTCCAGGGCGGGTAACCCTATCCTGGGCAGGGTGAACTGTTCCCTCGATGGTCTTTTCATAAGGGTCTTCTGAATCGCTCTTTGTCTGGTCCCTCACCCAAGACCAATTTGCCATGGGAGACCCTACCAGGGAGCAAAGCCCCCAGAAAACATAGCTCCTGGGATCCCTGGGACACACAAACCCCTCCACCACGTTAAGGTAGTGATTCGTGGAGGGGACAATAAAATGTGTTTGTCAATATAATTATCGCTAATCATTGGGGTTTTTTAATGTAGTATTAGAGTATTGCAGTAATGAGGCCCCATGCATATTGGAGCCTGTGTCACGATGAGTGATGTTTTCTGGTGTAATGGGGTAAACTGTCCTGCTGGGGGAGTGCTGCTATCCGGGATGAGTATGTTGGGTCTGAAACAACATTCAGCCAGTGTTACATCTCAGAGTGACATCCACATCAATCCAACGGAATGCTGTAATGTAACAATGTACAGTTTATTTTTTATTATCATTGTTGTATACAGTTGTTACATCTATAACAATTCATGTAATGCTGCATGTATCCACTTGTTTATTGAACAAAAATGATATTTGGTCAGATATTGTTGTTGATGCCAAACGGGCTGGTCTGAGTATTTCAAAAACTTCTGATTTACTGGGATTTTCCCACAAAACCATCTGTACGGTTTACAGAGAATGGTCTGAAAAGGAGAGAAGGAGCTCTCTGCCATCTTGATGGCAGAGGTCAGAGGTCAGACTGCTTTAAGTTGATAAGTTGATAGCAACACAAATAGCTACTCATTACAACTAAGGTATGCAGAAGAGCACGGTATGCACACTTCACAGGACGTAACAACGGCTAAGAACAGGAAACTGAGGTCACAATTCACACAGACTCACTAACATCAGAGAGCAAAAGATTGTAACAACATAGTCTGGTCGAATGTTTCAGCATTTAGATGGTGGGGTCAAAACTGGTGTAAAACAACATGAAAGCAGCCTGCACACATGGTTTATGGGCACAGACCAGTTTCTAAAAAGGAGGCTCGTATATTTTGAGCATCTAAAGATATATATGTGGGAAAAACTGTCACTTGGTCTCCACAGTTCTCAGTTTGTGCAGTGCTTCAAATTCAAAACGAGTCGATGTTTTTCAAAGAGCAAAAACATTCTAAACATTGTTACTATTTTCTGTTAAACAACATTTTTGAATTTCTTTTTTAATCTACTTGTTACACACATCATTCATATAGGCAAAAAAAAAACATGTGGGGGAAGGGGGCGGAGTTTACTGTGTCTCTATGACAAGAAGAGAAAACAGGTCACATCAGTCAAGAGGACAATGGATGACGCATCTCTACTATGTCTGCTCTGTGAGTGGATAAATTCTCTCTTTTGAATGTTGAACTTTTACTCTCTGTTCTGTAGATAAACAATGATGGAGGAGAAGATAAAAACCTGCTGTTAAAAACAGCATGTTAAAGGGGACATTTTACCGTTTTAACCAGTGAACTTGACAGAGTTTAGTTAGTTATTATATGAACTTACCTTTAAAGAGGACACATGACTTCATGCTCAGAGTTACAATGTTTCTGATTTCTAATTATAATCAGACTAACTATTGATAAAAAATGTTTTGACTGTGGAGTATTCAGAGAGGACGTGTAAACTATGAAGACGTCTTTTTTTCTACAGCAGTTCAAACACACATTCTTTAATCCTTTTACATTTACGTGACTGCACAATAATGTGAGTGGACCAGAGATCTATAAATAAAGCTGAAATAAACTTTTCCTTTCACTTTCAAAACAGAGTTATTATTATCTCTGGCTTTTTTCTAAACTTGCTGCATCCAGTTCCACCTTTTAATGATTGTTATACTTTTCGGGGGCTGAAAATGAGCTAAATAAACCACAGCCCTTTATTATTTTCCAGACCAACCTAAGTGTCATTTATCTTTAGTTCTGACTTCAATGCTTTGCTGGACAACAAACCAAGGTCAGTGATTTTCTTTTAAATATTTAAAATATTTGTTTGTTGGCTTCTTATTCTGGCATGTTTAGTGTGGCAGCCCTAACCACAGAAAAAATAGTTTAATTCTCATTTTAAAATTTTTTTCGAAGTTCTACTTTGCAAAACAATGAAATGTTTAATTGTAACATCACAGCTCGTCTGACTGTGAGTCCCAGCAGCTCTCAGTTCTTTAAAGGAGACTTTGTGTCTCTGAGCTGTGAGGAGGATGACAGCTCTGCTGGATGGACTCTGAGGAGAAACACAAGCATAGACACCAGAGCTGAGTGTGAAGAGTGGGGAGTAGCAGATGGTTCTTCCTGTAACATCAGTCACATCTACTTATTGGAAACTGGAGTTTACTGGTGTGAGTCCAATCAGAGTACCATCAGTAACATGGTTAACCTGACAGTCACTGGTAAGCTGAGTGTGTGGAGTTAGTGTTGATGAAGCTGTGTGTAAATGGATGAAATGCTGTAGTTTGTCTCTGTGTTGAGGTGGATCAGTGATCCTGCAGAGTCCTCTCCTCCCTGTCATGGAGGGAGATGACGTCACTCTGCTCTGTAAAACAAAGACCACTCCCTCCAACCTCACAGCCATTTTCTTCAAAGATGGCGTCTTCATTGGGAAAGACTCTACAGGTCACATGACCATCCAGCATGTTTCCAGGTCTGATGAAGGCCTCTACAAGTGTGACATCAGCGGTCATGGAGAGTCTCCATCCAGCTGGATCACTGTCACAGGTGACTCACTCACCTGTCTGTGTTTCTGCAGGTTTCAACATTCACAATGTGACGACAACTTAATGACTGTGTTTGCTTTATTTTAGACAAACACACCACCACACCTCCACCTACATCCACACCTCCACCTGCCTCTTCTGCTGGTTCCTCTCCACTTCTCCCCGTGTTGCTGACAGCTGGAACAGTCTGTGTTGTGTTAGTAGTGATGTTACTGGTTGTTTTGGTGGAACGACATGTTGACAGGAAACTAAAAGGTGAGACTTTCACTCTTTTTGTTGCATGAACGTCTCACATTAGTATGTTTTTCAATTTTAAACAATATTCAAAGGAAAGATGAAGCTTGGATAAAAGCAGCTCTGTGGAGTTTTCCTTATTATTTAATATCCATCCATTCACTTGTAGCAGGGGGTAGGTGGGCTACATCCTCGACATCATCAGTTAACCTAACTCTATTAAGTGCATGGTTTTGGAGGAGCACTCACACAAAAACAGAGGGAACATGTAAACTCCAGACAGATAGTAGATTCAAATACAGGGTCTTCTTGCTCCAAGACAACAGTGCTAACCACCATGTCAAATGCTGCCCAAAAGGTACTTTTTATATTTAAACTAATAATAATAATACAAAAGTAATCTTAGCTATCAAACATATATTTTATGTCTTCTATCATATTCAATATAGGCATTCAGAAGAAATTAGAACAAAGGTCTTGGGCTTGAATGTGCCAATATCAAATGTTCTGATTGTTTTCTGGCTCAAGAGGAGGCCCAAAACAGCAATGAGACAAAATAAAGGTCTGTATGAGGAAGTAACAGACTGCAAAGCATTCTGGTTGTTCTTCTAAGTGGCAATAACCATCACAGACCTGCTTTCATGGTTACAGACCACAAGGTTTAAAACTTTCCACTGCAAAGAAGACTATCTTTACTCTTCACCTCACACTAACGTGCAGTTTAAACAGTTCACTGTGCTGAGTGAGTTCTTCCTCCCACAGTCTAAAGACATGATAGGTGTTAACTAGTGATTTCAAATTGGATAGATTGTTAAGTTGTGTTTCCTAGTCCTGTGACAGACTGGAAACCTGTCTGGTGTGCAACCCACCTTTCACACTATCCCAGTGGAGATAAGCTCCAGTTCTCCCGCTACAGTTGTTAAGAAAATGTATGGATAATTTTAGTGATACATATTTTTAAAAGCTTATTTAAAGCCTACAATCATGCCATAGATCACAGTAGCTGTTCTGTGTTTGTAGAAGTCTGTAGCGGTGAGTCCTGTTCCTTGTGTGCAAACAGTATTTTCAGAACTAATAGCTCTGTGCTCATCCAGTTTCCTGTTTCAGATGAAAACTCATAAGCTGCTCAAATTTTACTGCAGGCCACACATACACACGCAAACAATTAAGGCAAACATTAAATTATTAATCAGTTCTGCACAATTTTATTAGTCACAAATCCTTCAATTGTGGACTTCACTTAAGGAAATGTAATGATTTTTTGAGTTTCTCTGACATCCTGCCGCATTTTTCTATGGTTACGGGGGTTTCATGAAAGCAGGTCTGTGGTCAGTCAGTTCAAATACAGCCTTGTGTTTCAGCCCCATCTTCATGTTTCACAGCAGTACTCTTGTGAAAGTATATACTCAGTATACAATCTCTACTTTAGTTCTGGTATCTCTAAAATTATATCCTGTCTCAGAGTGACACTGAAAAACTAGTTCATGCATTTATTACTTCCAGGCTGGACGACTGTAATTCATTATTATCAGGATGTCCTAAAAACTCACTGAAAAGCCTTCAGCTAATCCAAAATGCTGCAGCAAGAGTCCTGACAGGGACTAGAAAGAGAGAGCATATTTCTCCTGTTTGGGCTTCCCTTCATTGGCTTCCTGTTAAATCCAGAATTGAATTTAAAATCCTGCTCCTCACATACAAGGTCTTAAATAATCAGGCCCCATCTTATCTTAATGACCTTGTAGTACCATATCACCCTATTAGAGCACTTCGCTCTCACACTGTAGGCTGCAGTGTGCAGTAAATACTAAGTATTTGCTGTTATTTAAGTATTTATTTAAAACACGAATGGACGTGAGACTAACCTTGAATATTAACAAAAGGTGAGCTGTTTAATATGGCCAGTGTTGGGGAGTAACGGAATACATGTACCGCCGTTACGTATTTAAAATACAAAATACGAGTAACTGTATTCCGTTACAGTTACCGTTTAAAAAGGTGGTATTCAGAATACAGTTACTTTGTTGAAATAAATGGATTACACTGCGGTACTTTCCTGTTTCATATTGTCGCGGGTCAGGACTGTTTGGGTTTTGTTTGACAGCTACGTTCTGTTGTTCCAGGCGGCAGTGTTACGGTTGCCATGGTTACAGGGCGACGCTCTCTCTCTCTCTCTGCGACTGTGTGTTTCCTGGGTGAGAGAGCGCCTTTTCGTTGTTGTTGTGCTAAGCTAACAGGCAGAATGCTACAAGCATAGCTCTAAAGAATGTAGCATCATGGGCAGTGTAGTCCGTGTTGCAGGGAGAATGGACTGCCATACACGTTATGGGTCTGTGAGCGCGAGGAGGGAGAAAAAGGCGAGTGGAAAAGTAGAGTTGTCATCAAGCAAAAACGGGCGCTGGAAGCATGTAAATATAATAATAACCACTGCAGCCAAGAAGAGTGCCTGACGAGCCCAGTTGTAAGTAAGCTATTAAGACTCGACTGTACACTGTGTTCGTGTTTTCCTCCGAAAACAATAATTTCCGTTGGAGCAGTCTTTCAACGCCTCTCTCTGTCTCTCGCAAGAAAAGTTGACCCACACAACAAAGTAAAGCTATTTTTCGGCTACGAGCCGACAGGGACCCCGCCGTATTAGTCAGAGGTCCCTTTACTACAGTTCGGAGTCGCGGACCTTCAGTAATAGTAATAAATCACACAGCAATAGTATATTCACGTTGTTGTAAAAAGCATGATAATATATTAAGTAACCCAAAGTATTCAGAATACGTTACTGTCATTGAGTAACGTAACGGGATACGTTACAGAATACATTTTGGGGCATGTATTCTGTATTCTGTAATGGAATACATTTTAAAAGTAACCTTCCCAACACTGAATATGGCTGATAAAAAGGTACAAAAACAAAAAGGCACATGCACACTGGGGAGAAAGTACATAGAAATAAACTGGCAAAATTGAATGCTGAACACAAACAACAAAGAACAAAACCTTGAATGTTGAAATCCTGGCAACAGGAAAACATGAAAAGGAACAACAGACGACCTGACAAAAACTGAATGAGAAAACACAAACTAAATGCACACAGGAGGATAATGAGGGGATGGGGAACAGGTGGGACAAATCAGACCTAACGAAACCGGGTGAAGCAAAACTAGACACACTGCACATAGGATAAGGACTTTCACAATAAAACAGGAAGCAGAATGGAAAGCAGACATGACAACAGGAACTGGATAACATAAGACATGCAGCATGAAACACATAAAGGGTGAGGGAAACTTAAACACAGGGGTAGAAAACAAAAGGGGAATCTAATGAACAAATTAACTTAGCTAGCCTAAAGAACTTAAAAATAAACATCAACATCCAAATAAACTAAAACTTAAAACGCTGGGTCAACAGACCCAGTAAGTGACAATGAGAGCTCGTCGTCACAGGGGGCTGTGGTGACAAGGCTACAGGATCTGCCGGCAGCGGCTAGGCCTGCTGTGCCAGAGCAAACTGAGCCCAGATGCCCAGGGTCTGAGGGCCCCCCACCCCCCGGAAAGGGTCCGACTGAGCCACGGGCACCAGGCCCCGCCAAGCAGCCACCAGAAGTAAGGAGGTACATACCTGAACGCCAAGCCCCAGACACTGAGAACTACTGATGCACCGATGGCTGAGGGGCATCAGCCACCGGCAGGGAGTGTGGTGGGGGAGAAATAACCTCCCAAACCTGGGGAGGTATTCCCAGAGAGATGGAGTCTAAGACCCATTCGGATCGGGGAAAACAGTACCAGCACCACCAAGCCCCACAGAGCCCGAGGCGGCCCCCCCGACCCCACCACAGAGGAAACTGCACCCACCCCGTTATCCAATCATCTCCCAGACTACATGAGACACCAGACACCCAGGTTGAGTTCATTCTCCACCTCTACTATAGCTTTCCCCCACCTGCTGGAGCTCCTGCAAGGATGTTACAACTTCCCCACCAGTTAAAGAGGACCCCATTTCTGGCGTACAGGACACCAGAGGTCCTGTACGCTGGCCCCGCGTGCACACACCCACAACCCCGACAACACACCAACCAGTAACCAAGCCCCCACAGACCCAAGCCAGAGCCTCAGCGCGGAGGCAGAGCACCTCCAGAACCACATAAGGTGTCATTAACATTTGGGCCATATATATCAACAATACATAGCTTTTTGTTAAGTATACATCATTTAATGATTAGGAATCTACCCTCTGGATCTATAACTGTGTTAAGTACTGTGAAATTAATATTTTTATGTATTAAAATTGCTACCTCCCCTCATCTACAACTATAGGAGGCTGAGAACACATTAGGAAATATGTGTTTTACGTTCATTTATAGCTGTGGCAGGTCTGTGTGTTTCTTGTAATAAAACAAGAGACACACAGGCCCCATCTTAATGACCTTGTAGTACCATATCACCCTATTAGAGCACTCCGCTCTCGCTCTGCAGGCCTACTTGTTGTTCCTAGAGTATTTAAAAGTAGAATGGGAGGGAGAGCCTTCAGTTTTCAGGCCCCTCTTCTGTGGAACCAGCTTCCAGTTTGGATTCTAATCTTAAAAGATGAGGCTTAAAACTTTGCTTTGCTTTTTGCTAAAGCACATAGTTAGGGCTGGATCAGGTGACCTTGAATCCTGGAATCTAGGACAGGGTGGTTTAAAAGAACCCCACATACCAGGTTTAGTTGTTTCTCTCCCTTCTATTCTTTGGTGCCACTGATTTTTTACTTCGTTTTCTCTATCCTGATGTTTGGCTGTGTTTACTATTCATAGTCTGACCTTTTAAGAAAATACTTACTTAAATAATAACCATAATAACAAGATTTTATGATTTTAAATGCACATAAAGTTAAGAAATATAAACAAGACATTTATTAGTTGTAATGATTTTTACCTGCAGCAGTTTGACATCAGTTTTGCATCTATTGCCATTTGAGTCCTGCACAAAAAGGTGGAGCATGATTAATCTGAATGATTTTTATGTCATCGTTAATGTAACAGCAGCAGTATCTATAGGACTGTACTGCCTGCACTGATGCTCGCTTTATGTGTTTTCTTGTGCAGAGAGTGATGCAGCTGCAGTCGACTCAGCAGTGAGAACAAAAGATGTCACTCATGGACAAATCGACATCAAAGAGAAGCAAGAAGAGGCAAAAATGTACAGCTGCTCTTCTTTGTCTCCATCATGGTTCAAGATGACTTTTAATAGGGGTGTGTGAGCAGTCTTCTATATTTTATTGAGATTGTACGGTGGCCCTGAGAGGCCAAACGGACCATAAGATTGTGATTTTTTTTATATCTTGTGGTTAAACTGTCTTAAAAAAGAAAAACAACTGTATCTGCAGATCTTATGTGATCTGAAACGTTTCATATATTATCCATCTTACCATCCATTTTTATTCCATTTGTGCAATTCAGGGTCATGTGGGTGGCCCGAGGCCTAAAACAGAGAGACAGAAAACCATTCGCACTCGCATTTACACACTCCTTTTACAATCATCATTTAACCCACTAACTGTATGTCTTTGGATTGGTGGAGGAAGCCAGACTACCTGAAGGGAACTCAAAAATATGGCAGTGGGCTCTGGCTATACACAATACACAAAACCCCACCTCACCAAATAACAGTTAAATGTTTATAGGCACTTATATTTCACAGCAGTTTCTCTAACTTTTTAAGGAGCCAGCTAAAAGGAGCTGGAGTGGGCCTTCCCCTTATCCTAGTCTTTAGTCTTGGAATAAATGCAATAATGTGAGCTCACTTGCTGTAACGTGTTAGGAGTCTGTCTGCAGCATTTTGGGTTGCTTGGAGGTGTGAAAGCCAGTAACCAGGTCAGTAATCTTTGAACGATGACACAAATGCACTCACAAGTTTCTCTAGTTTGGATGAGGAGACTACATTCTCGGTTAAGAAATATTCCTTAAATGAAAAAAACCGTTTAATCGGTTTATGCTATCATACACAGGAGTCATGTACATGCACAACTGTCCTTCTGTTTCACTGTGAAATAAAATGATTATCATGATCAAATGAAACTCTTCTTTCTACACACTTAAAGCTTTTTCTTTGTTTATCACACACGGGACACATGCTTGGCCCACCTTTATGCACAGTATAATGGATTTACTTATACTGGTAAAAGTGTTTCCAAGAAAACTGATGACAGATGCCTCAGAGCCACATCTGTGTATGCTAAAGTAATGGATGGTAGCTGGTATGGCTTTAGCACATGTGTGAGGCCTGGGCAGTGGACTCAGAGATGAAACTTGGTTTTGTTGCTTTTGATTTTTTTTTCTGTACCCATTACGCTTTCTCTTCCATGGATTTTTCTTGCAGCAAATGTAGCAACACCAAAAATGACCGCGGGTATGGCATGTGGACACATTAAGGTATTTGTGGGTGGGAGTTTACGTGTGTGTGTATGTGTGTGTACACACACACACACACACACACACAAACATCAGCAATGTCCCTCTGATGATCAAGAGGGATTGTAGGAGCCATTCTTGGGTTAATACCTTATGTGGTCGCTAGAGGTCACCTTTTTCTGTTTTGTTCATGTAAAGGTATTTAAGGTAGACGCACGTAATCGGCGTCAGGTGTGTCATTAATTGTAAGAAGGCAAACAGTTTGTGACCGTTGCGCTGTTATGTTAAGATGATATGGGAATAAAGACCAAAAGGGACAAGTTAAGTACTGCTGGAGTTATTGGACTTTTTACCTAATTCATCCATACCAGTGACATCGCATCACCCCCGTTAACGACCACCTCAGTGGCTTCAAGCATAGGCTTAGCCTCTACAGGGACATTGCTGCCATCTACTGACACTAAATTGCACCAACAAGCTCTCCAACACCGAAAGATAATCTGAAAGCATCTGGTACTTTCAGACCACCAGTGTTGGGGAGTAACGGAATACATGTACCGCCGTTACGTATTTAAAATACAAAATATGAGTAACTGTATTCCGTTACAGTTACCGTTTAAAAAGGTGGTATTCAGAATACAGTTACTTTGTTGAAATAAATGGATTACACTGCGGTACTTTCCTGTTTCATTTTGTAGCGGGTCAGGACTGTTTGGGTTTTGTTACAGGGCGACGCTCTCTCTCTCTCTCTCCGCGACTGTGTGTTTCCTGGGTGAGAGAGCGCCTTTTCGTTGTTGTTGTTGTGCTAAGCTAACAGGCAGAATGCTACAAGCATAGCTCTAAAGAATGTAGCATCATGGGCAGTGTAGTCCGTGCTGCAGGGAGAATGGACTGCCATACACGTTATGGGTCTGTGAGCGCGAGGAGGGAGAAAAAGGCGAGTGGAAAGGTACGAGTTTTTAAACGGGAGCTGGAAGCATGTAAATATAATAATAACCACTTCAGCCAAGAAGAGTGCCTGACGAGCCCAGTTGTAAGTCAGCTATTAAGACTCGACTGTACACTGTGTTCGTGTTTTCCTCCGAAAACAATAAGTTCCGTTGGAGCAGTCTTTCAACGCCTCTCTCTGTCTCTCGCAAGAAAAGTTGACCCACACAACAAAGTAAAGCTAGTTTTCGGCTACGAGCCGACAGGGACCCCGCCGTATTAGTCAGAGGTCCCTTTACTACAGTTCGGAGTCGCGGACCTTCAGTAATAGTAATAAATCACACAGCAATAGTACATTCACGTTGTTATAAAAAGCATGATAATATATTGAGTAACCCAAAGTATTCAGAATACGTTACTGTCATTGAGTAACGTAACGGAATACGTTACAGAATACATTTTGGGGCATGTATTCTGTATTCTGTAATGGAATACATTTTAAAAGTAACCTTCCCCACACTGCAGACCACATAGTACAAACTTACTTTTTATACTTATTTTTTTAAATAAATTATTTATAAAAATAAATAAAATACTTATATCTCCACTGTTAAAACACAAGTATTATCCAATCCAATGAAGTGCATTACAGTAATCCAGCCGAGTGCTAACAAAGGCAGGGATAACTGTCTGAAAGTGCTGCCGTGAAAGAATTGGCTTTATTTTAGCCAGCTGCCTGAGCTGAAAGAAGCTTGAGTTTACCACTATCTTAATCTGACTGTGAAGTTACTGATCACAGTCCATTTGACCCCCAGGTTTGTGACAGTTGGCTTATTATACTGGGCCAAGGAATCTAAATACACATGGGGGGTTTTTGTCACTGAATTTTAAAAAGTTAAAAGACATCCAAACCTTAATGTCATCAAGACACTGAAGTAAAGGCTGTGTGTTTTTTCTTTAGAGGGACATAAATCTGACAATCACCAGCACAGAAGTGAAATGCAATGCAGTGTTTTCTCAGTATATAACCAAGAGGGAGCAGATACAAAGAAAAGAGAAGGGGGGCCGAGAACTGAGCCCTGTGGGGCACCACACAAGAGACGAGCGGAGGACGACACATGGTCACAGAGACTAACACAAAAAGTTTGCCTGGCAAAGTAGGACCTGAACCAATGCGGTGGTAGAAAAGTCAGTGTAAGCATCAACTACATTACCCAGCAGCCTCTGTGGGATTCATGAGATAGCCTGACTTGTTCCTGGGCTGATGAGAGAGGAGAAGAGAGCTGCTGGGAGGAAAAACGAATAGCCCACCCCGTGGTTGTTGTGAATGGTGTGTGAGTTAGCAGTCCATGTTTAAGATGCTCTAGCCTATTACTTGTGCGCATTGGTTTTAGCTACCTTTGGCATATGTGCTAGTTAATGATAGCTATGGTGGCTCAGTTATTTGATAGTTTCTGGCCTTGTTCCAGCTTTATTTGTTCCCTTTACCAATTCACATAACTTTGTGTGCTGTAATATTATTGTATTACGTAGTGGTTAACTAGAGGGCTGACTTCTAACTGCCTCAATATGAATATTTGTCCCTTGTATTGGAGTGCCATCTTGTGGCTCAATTTAGGTGGTGCTTTAATAAATGTATACACTGTCAAACTGATGCTCAACCGTAGCATAGTTGTTGTAGAGAAATTCATGGCTAGCTCTCTTACCCTTTAATCTGTATTCATGTTCTAATGCTTTTCCTGTTCTTGATCGCAGAAACCACCCCGCATCCCCCCTCTACATCCTCCCACATTATGCCACATCTCCTTGTACCACCAATCTGAATGCAAATAAATTCCACCTGTTACAATCTACTCCCTGGATGTCAGCTTCTCCTTCTGACCGAGGATAACTATTACAGCACAACCCAGCATTAAACTGATCTGCGCGCTTCTGTACGCCAGTGCTGTGCCCCTAATGCCCACCCATTGCTCAAAACAAGTGAGTGAAATGGCATGATGCACTGTATCAAACACATCTGTCAAATCTAAAGACACAAGAACAACACAGTCCTCAGAGTCAGTATGTAATTAAAAACCTTTAAAAGGGCTGATTCAGTGCTATGAAATTGTTTAAACGGACTGGAACCTCTAAAACATTTAAGTTTTTCCAGGAATGTCATTAATTGGCTGTGAACCATCTTTTCAAGAAATTTGGAAAGAAAAGGTAGTTTGGAAGAATTGTAGGATCAAGAGCAGGTTTTTTAACTATGGGTTTGATTACAGCATGTTTAAAATCTGTAGGAACTACACCTGACATGAAACTGTGTTTTACCAGCTCACGAACTGTCATGGTCCTGGGTGTTTTCCAGTGTTTTATGTTTAAGTTCTATTTCCTGATCATTGGTTATTCATGGGTTTCATGGGACAGACCGGCGACCTGTCCAGGGTGTACCCCGTCTCTCGCCCTATGACAGCTAGGATAGGCTCCAGCACCCCCCGCGACCTTGAAAATGATAAGCAGAAGTGAATGGATGGATGGATGAAGGCAACAGGCAGAGTGTTACAAGCATAGCCCTAAAGAATGTAGCCTCATGGGCGGTGTAGTCCGTGCTGACATACCCGTTATGTGTCTGTGAGCGCGAGGAGGGAGAAAAAGGAGAGCCAAAAAGTACGAGTTGTCACCGAGCAAAAACCGGAGCATGTAAATATAATAATAACCACTGCAGCCAAAGAGAGTGCCTGACGAGCCCAGTTGTAAGTAAGCTATTAAGACTCGACTGTACACTGTGTTCGTGTTTTCCTCCGAAGCAATAAGTCCCGTTGGAGCAGTTTTTCAACGCCTCTCTCTGTCTCTCGCAAGAAAAGTTGACCCACACAACAAAGTAAAGCTATTTTTCGGCTACGAGCCGACACGAACCCGACGTATTAGCCAGAGGTCCCTTTACTACGGTTCAGAGCCGCGGACCTGTTTTATATACGCGCCAAATAGTTTTCTATACAAGATCGCTGCAACAAGTGCAGCTTTACCTAATGTCCACCCTACTGTTGCTCATTTTATATTAAGATTTAAACATCTAGTTGGTGTTGGTATCATGAGTAGCCTTCAGTAAAAGTAATACATCTTTCAGATCACACAGTGCAAAACAGGTTTTTATATTTAAAAAAATATATATTTGAAATTATAATTATCTCAAACAATAAGATGTGTTTTAATGCAATTATTGTTAATCTTTTTTTATGTAGTGTTAGAGTATTGCAGTAATGAGGCCATAGAAGATTGGAGCCTGTGTAGTGAGTGTTTTCTGGTGTAATGGGGTAAACTCTCCTGCTGGGGGAGTGCTCTTAATGTCATTAACTGTACTTGTCGGTTGTTCTAATGTTGTGGCATGTATCCGCCTGTTTAGTGAACAAAAATGATATTAGGCCAAATATTTTCTTTTACACAAACATCAGTTATTTTTCCTTATAATGTCACATTAAATGATATACATCTTTAACTTTTAATGTTAACCTTTTAAATATACTGGTACTTTTTGTGCCCCCGGTTCACACTGATGAGCCACCGTGTGGTATCTGTTACTCTCACATTTATATTCATATCAGTCTCAAACCACAGCCCATTGCTAATATAGCTTCACCTGCAACTCACAACAGCTCATTTCTGTCCCCACAAAAGGCTGAGACACTCAGAGGTAGGCACGCGAACATATATAAAGAAATGAACACTCAAATGAACATGCTATTAAAGCGCACACCAGCATTAGAAGTACAGATATTTCCATGCTTGGTCCCAAGTGAACATCAGAATGACCGGCTGGTCCGAGTAGTTCAGAAACTTACTGGAATTTTCCCACAAAACCATCTCTACGGTTTACAGAGAATTGTCTGAAAAGTGTTGATGAGAGAGGTCAGACTGCTTCAAGCTAATAGTAAGGGAACATAAATAGCCACTCATTACAGCCAAGGTATGCAGAAGAGCACAGTATGCACAGCACAAAGGACGTAATAACAGCTAAGAACAGGAAACTGAGGTCACAATTCACACAGGCTCACCAACATCAGAGAAGATTGTAAAAACATAGTCTGGTCTAATGCTTCAGCATTTAGATGGTGGGGTCAAAACTGGTGTAAAACAGCATGAATGCAGACTGCAAACATGATTATGGGCACAGACCAGTTTCTAAAAAGGAGGCTCGTATATTTTGAGCATCTAAAGATATATATGTGGGAAAAACTGTCACTTAGTCTCCACAGTTCTCAGTTTGTGCAGTGCTTCAAATTCAAAACGAGTCGATGTTTTTCAAAGAGCAAAAATATTCTAAACATTGGAGATTCTGCTGTTTTACTATTTTCTGTTCAACAACATTTTTGATTTTCTAGTTTAATCTACTTGTTACACACATCTTACATATAGACAAAAAAAGCATATGGGGAGGAGGGCAGGGTTTGCTCTGTGATAAAAAGAGAAAACAGGTCACATCAGTCAAGAGGACAATGGATGACGCATCTCTACTATTTCTGCTCTGTAAGTGAAGAATATCTTTCTTTTAAATGTTGAATTTTTACTGTCCGTTCTGTTAATAAACAATAATGGAGGAGAAGAAAAAAGGCTGAATGGACTGAGCAGCAGGTTAAAGGGGAAATTTTACCCTGTGAACCAGTGAACTTGACAGAGTTTAGTTAGTTATTATATCAGCTTAACTTTAAAGTGAACACACGACTTCATGCTCAGAGTTACAATGTTTCCCATTTCTAATTATAATCAGACTAACTATTAATAAAAAGCATTTTTTGACTGTGGAGTATTCAGAGAGGACGTGTAACACATGTTGCACATTTCCGTGACTGCACAATAATGTGAGTGGACCCGAGATCTATGAATAAAGCTAAAATTTCCTTTCAAAAAAGAGTTATTATCATCTCTGCCTTGTTTTTTTCCAGTTCTAGCTTTTGAAAATGAGCTAAATAAACCTCAGTCCTCTATTATTTTAAATACTAACCTAAGTGTCATTTATCTTTAGTTATGGCTTCAATGCTTTACTGGACAGCAAACCAAGGTCAGTGATTTCTTTTAAATATTTCAAATATTTGTTTCTTGGCTTAATCTAACATCTTTAAGGTGGAAGCCCTAACCACAGAAAAAATAGTTTAATTATTACTTTGCTAAACAATTAAATATTTAATTGTAACATCACAGCTCGTCTGACTGTGAGTCCCAGCAGCTCTCAGTTCTTTGAAGGAGACTTTGTGTCTCTGAGCTGTGAGGAGGACGACAGCTCTGCTGGATGGACTCTGAGGAGAAACACAAGCAGAGACACCAGAGCTGAGTGTGAGGAGTGGGGAGTAGCAGATGGTTCTTCATGTAATATCAGCTACATCGACCCGCTGGACAGTGGAGTTTACTGGTGTGAGTCCAGAGAGGGTCCCATCAGTAACATGGTTAACCTGACAGTCACTGGTAAGCTGAGTGTGTGGAGTTAGTGTTGATGAAGCTGTGTGTAAATGGATGAAATGCTGTAGTTTGTCTCTGTGTTGAGGTGGATCAGTGATCCTGCAGAGTCCTCTCCTCCCTGTGATGGAGGGAGATGACGTCACTCTGCTCTGTAAAACAAAGACCACTCCCTCCAACCTCACAGCCATTTTCTTCAAAGATGGCGTCTTCATTGGGAAAGACTCTACAGGTCACATGACCATCCAGCATGTTTCCAGGTCTGATGAAGGCCTCTACAAGTGTGACATCAGCGGTCATGGAGAGTCTCCATCCAGCTGGATCACTGTCACAGGTGACACACTCACCTGTCTGTGTTTCTGCAGGTTTCAACATTCACAATGTGACGACAACTTAATGACTTTGTTTGCTTTATTTTAGACGAACACACCACCACACCTCCACCTACATCCACACCTCCACCTACATCCACACCTCCACCTGCCTCTTCTGCTGGTTCCTCTCCACTTCTCCCCGTGTTGCTGACAGCTGCAACAGTCTGTGTTGTGTTACTAGTGATGTTACTGGTTGTTTTGGTGGAACGACATGTTGACAGGAAACTAAAAGGTGAGACTTTCACTCTTTATGTGTTCCATGAATGTTTTACGTTAGTATGTTTTTCAATTTTAAACAATATCCAAAGGAAAGCTGAAGCTTGGTTAAAAGCAGCTCTGTGGAGTTCTCTTCATTATAAATATCCTGGAGGCTGTCCCAGATAGGTGAGGTACATTCTGGACAGGCCACAGAGACAGATAACCATTCACAGTTAATCATCAGTTAGCCTAACTCTATTAATGCTTGTTTTTGAAGAGGGACCTGGAGAGTATAAAAGAGAGAGAACATGCTAATTCCACACAAAAGGTGGATTTGAATATAGGGCCTTCTTACTGTAAGGCAACAGTGCTAACCACCATGTCATATACTGCCCATAAGGTGCTCTTTAAATCAAATCGTAATTTAAGGTATCAAACATATTGTTACGTGTATGTGTTGTTGGTTTGTTTGTTTCTTAATGTGTGTATGCAAATTCACCTGTGCAGGGGCTCGGCTGTGATTGGTGGACCTAAGGAACGGCCTGATGTAACTGGTTCCTGCTGTGGACGTGAACTATAAACGGACGACTGAAGCGCTGCGGTGTGGGGTTTGGCAGACTTCCCATGCACTTGCCTCAGGTCCAGACGGAGCAGCCGCAGCCGCCAGAGGTGTGGACTCGAGTCACATGACTTGGACTCGAGTCAGACTCGAGTCATTAATTTTATGACTTTAGACTTGACTTGAAAAAATGTTCTAAGACTTGTGACTTGACTTGGACTTTTACACCAATGACTTGGGACTTGAATTGGACTTGAACCGGTTTACTTGAAAAGACTTGATATTTTACCCCAAATATAAAATTTAACATGCATATAGAGATTGAAAATGTGACGTCATTCACGGGTAGAACCGCAAAGGATTCTGGGAACTCGTGGCAAGCGGTACTAGCGCACGCAGGCTTTCAATTGAAATCAGTCACACAGCGATAAAAAGAAACACAAAAATGTCAAGAAGCTGTTGTATTATTAACTGCAATAGCCGGTCGCATGACAGCCACGGGAAGCCGACGGGTAAAGAGATCGGTTGTTATCGGATTATGTCGTTGAAGAGAAATTGTTCGAGCCATGTTTCCAAAGTAACAAAGACGCGACGGATGGCCTGGATTGCAGCCATTCAAAGATCAAATATAACGTCCCAGAACACTCCAGCTCACAGGTTAGTCTGCTCCAAGCATTTACACGAAGGTCAGTCTGCTGTTGTAGTTAATGCGTCATTTTTCTTAACATAATTGGTGATATAGGTTACAAGCAAGTCTGGCGCTGAACAGAAATTGTGGCGCTATGCTCCTTTATTTATTGTGTTTATTGCGCATAAATAGTGAATTGTCCTGACACAATATTGCGTTTCGCTTCTGTTATTATGGTACATTGACAAAAACATATACTTTTATTCACAGGATAAAACAGTTGTTTTGTATCACTAATTGTCCAGTACGATTACAGCATACAATATTATTGTCACTGCTGCATTTCTGTGATGGGTACCAGAAATTATTTCCACTACTAATTAATTACCGTTGAGCTCAAAGGTCCTATTAATAAACGGTTAAGGAATGTATATTTATGACGACGATTTGTGAGACTGGTTAACTTATGATACGTACGATGGTCTTTACTTTCTACACGGTGCATTTCAAGGTCCTGCACCCATCCGTCGGTAAACTGTACCTGGGCTTGTTGCAGTGACCGGAAGTTACTAAACTTCATGAGTGTGTGCACTCACTCCAAGAACCGTATAATTATAAATATGCATATAAATATGCTACGATGAGATAGCTGACTTCATCTAACTAGCAAATGTTGTCCAGGCTACGTTGGTGATACAGTTTTTTTTAATGTGTATGATATTTTTGTCATGCGATTTTAAAGCCGGTCCTACAACCGCATCCAAGAATAACATGCAGCTTATCTCAGAACTGTCGGTGAAAATTATTCTTGGAGCTAAGTTTAATTGAGCTGCATTTTAAAGAGGTGCAATTTCACAATTTGTGTATATTTTCTAAGTTCACTATTTTGTCATGTGTTGAGAAAAACACAGATTAAAAAATTACATGGTCTAATATTTACATTTAGCATAACTGCAACATTATTTTTTCGTCTTTTTTTTTAAAGACTCGAAAGGACTTGAAATTCAAAGTTTCAGACTTGTGACTTGACTCGGACTTTTACACCAGTGACTTGAGACTCGACTCTGACTTGCCTGACATTACTTGAGACTTGACTTGAGACTTGAGGATAAAGACTTGAGACTTACTTGAGACTTGCAAAACAATGACTTGGTCCCACCTCTGGCAGCCGCATCCGCATCCGCAGCCATAGCTACTTAGTTAAAGTCAGACATGTGTGTGAAGTGCGGAGCAAGTAGGGGTGAGCTGCCGATTATTTTGGGAAGCCTTCTTTTCTCCTGTGTTCTTAGACCAGGGAGGTCAGACTGTGTTATTTGTGTCATTTCTTTGTTTTCTTTTCCCTGAACAGGTCAGAGGGGAACCAAAGCCTAGGTTGAGTTTTGTTTGTTGTGTTGGCCTTAGCTCACCCTGAAATCATACACTTCCACTACTGTGAGTGTCATTGTTGTGAATAAATTGTTGTTAAAAGTCCGATGCTGTGGCTGTGTCTGTTTGGGCGTGGGAAGTCGCGGGACACTCCGCTCTTGTTACGGTCATTTCGAGTCGGGTCGTAACACATATAATTTGTGTCTTTTGTACTATTAAATATAGACATTCAGACAAAATGAGAACAAAGGTCATGGGCTTTAATGTGCAGATATCAAATGTTCTGATAGTTATTTTTCTTTTGGCTCAGGAGGAGATGAAGGCCTGCATTAGGAAGTAACAAACTGCAAAGCATTCTGGTTGTTCTTCTGAGTGGCAGTAACCATCACAGACCTGTTTTCATGGTTACAAACTAAAACGTGGTGCGGCTTAAAACAGTTCACAGTGTTGAGTTCTTCCTCCCACAGTCTAGACATGATAGGTGTTAACTAGTGATTTCAAATTAGATGTAGGCGTGTAAGATTGCTAAGTTGTCTTTCTTAGCCCTGTGATGTACTGGAAACCTGTCTGATGCGCAGCCCGCCTTTCATACTATCCCAGCAGGGAGAAGCTCCAGCCCTCCTGCTTCCTGATCAGTGGTTAAGAGAATGTATAGATCATTTTAGTGATACATATTTTAAAAGCTTAGTCAAAGCCTACAATCATACTGTAGATCACATGCTGGTTGCTCTGTGTTTGTAGAAGTCTGTTAATGGTGAGTTGTTGTTCCTTGTGTGCTAAACATTTAATTTCAAACAGGGCACAGTAATGAATTAGACTAACTATTCACTTTAGTTAAAGTTGTTCAGTTACCCAAAGAGTTGGGATGATGTGTAAGACATGAATAAATCTAAAATGCAATGGTCTGGACACTCAAACACACGGTGCTCTGAGAGGGTAAAAGATGACAAGATGATGGAACTCTACTGGAAACAGTCGATCATATTTTTTAAAGCTGAATCCAGGGCAAGCTAAGCTAAAAACGCTAATTTAGCTTATTTAGCGCCAGCTAACAGAAAGAACCTCAAGGCAACAGCTGTTATAATTTGGCGCTGTGAAAATAAAACTGAGAGTGGGGGGGGAAAAATGACATGTTGTGCTTAAATCTAGGATATGGTGGTTTAAAAGAAACCCACAGGACAGGTTTAGTTGTTTCTCTCCTTTCTATTCTTTGGTGCCACTGACTTTTACTACTTTTTACATTTTTCTGTTTTCTGATGTTTGGCTGTGTTTACTGTTCATAGCATGACCTTTTAAGAAAATACTAAATAAATAATAACGACAATAACACGTTTTTATCATTTAAAAAGCGCATAAATTTAAGAAACATAAACAAGACATTTATTAGTTGTAATGATTTTTACCTGCAGTAGTGTGCTGATGTTTGCTGCTGAATCTAATCAGTTTTCCATCATGTCGCATTTGAATCCTGCACAAAATATTGGTGCATAATTAATCTGAATGATTTTTATGTCATCGTTAATGTAACAGCAGCAGTATCTATAGGACTGTACTGCCTGCACTGATGCTCACTTTATGTGTTTTCTTATGCAGAGAGTGATGCAGCTGCAGTCGACTCAGCAGTGAGAACAGAAGATGTCACTCATGGAGAAATCAACATCAAAGAGAAACAAGAAGAAGCAAATATAAAATGTACAGCTGCTCTTCTTTGTCTCCATCATGGTTCAGGATGACCTTTTTTTTTTCCAAATAGGGGTGTGTGAGCAGACGTCTCTGTGCTCTACAGCTAATTGATATTCTTTTAATATCTTGTGATTAAACTGTCTTAAAAACAAACAAAAAACAGACTGTATCTGCAGGTTTTATGTTATGTTATAACACTTTTCATAAATTTTCCATCTATTTAGCTATTTTTTTCTGCATTAGCAGGTGTGAAAGAGATTATTTATTGAAGCCTATAAAACAGGACAGTAATCTTTGAACACAAATGCACGCACAAGTTTCTCTAGTTTAGAGGAGGAGGCCACAAATCTCAGTTTTGAAATATTCCTTCAGTAAAGAAAACTGTTTAATCGGTTTATGCTACCATAACAAATGCTCACTTACAGGAGTCATGTACATGCACAGCTGTCCTTCTATTTCATTGTGAAATAAAATGATTATCATGATGAAATGAAACTCTTCTTTCTACACACTTAAAGGTTTTTCTTTGATTATCACACATTGGACACATGCTTGGCCCACCTTTATGTACAATATAATGGATTTACTTATACTGGTAAAAGTGTTTCCAAGAAAACTGATGACAGATCAGAGCCACATCTGTGTATGTTAAAGTGCTCACTATTGCTTTAAACTAATGCGCATGTGTGAGGCCTGAGCAGTGGACTAGGAGATGAAACCTTTTTGGCTTTGAGGAGGTTTTACAAAAGAGAAATAGAAAGAAACCCTCCATGGATTTAAAATTCAGTTAGATGTCAGCCCTTGTAGCACATGTAGCAAGACTAAAAGTGACCGCTGGTATGGTGTGTGGAAACATAAAGGTGTTTGTCGGTGGGAGTTTACTTGTATTGTGTTTAAACACACACACAGATCAGCTATGTCCCTCTGATGATCTGATGATCAAGATTAAACCGCAGCCTGGTGCTGCCATCTACTGACACTCAATGGCAACAACAAGCCCTCCAACACTGAAAGATCATGAAAGCATCTGGTACTTTTAGATCACATAGTTAGTACAAACTAACTTTTAATAAAATACTTATATCCCTATTGTTAAAATGTGGTTTACATAAATATTATCACTGACCATAAATGTCATTTTCTGCATACTTTTTAATTGTGATGCTTTACGTAACGATATAACGATGTTACGACCTCATCTGTGTCCCCCACACAAGGTGGAGACACCGAGGGTTAGATAAATGTACATACATTTCTGACTCTAAGAGAATGAATAATTTATTTAATATTTCACTGCTAATTACTGGCCAATCACATTAGGTGGTCATGTATAAGTAGCAGCTGCTGTCTGAGCATGTTGCGGTCATCGGTGACCTGACTTCTCTAGCTGTAACATAAGGACATTAAAGAAACTGATGGACATTATGAACAATGCTGGGCATCCTCTGCACACGGCCATAAACAATCAGAAGAGTCTGTTCAGTGACAGGTTGCTTCTCCCCAAGACAAGAACTAACAGACTTAAAAACTCCTTTGTCCCACACGCCATCAAACTGTTTAACTCCTCTCTGGAGGGGAGAGGGAGGGGAAACAGGAGGACAAAGGAGGGGGGAACAACTAAGCTGTAGTGCCTCTTCACCTCACTGTACAATACCTTGTGCAATACTTTTGTAAATAGTCAACGGTGCAATAGACTCAATACTTGAAATGTACAATTCACTTGTATTTTTATTTTTTATTCCTATTTATTCTATTTATCCCCTTTGTATATTTTATTTATATTTGTCTCTGTATTTATATGTGTGTGTGTGTGTGTGTGTGTGTGTATATATATATATATATATATATATAACAATTCTGTAACTGTAACTTCGGTCGTTGCTGTGCTTTTTGGAAGTCGAATTTCCCAGAGGAACCCACCCGAGGGATTAATAAAGTTCTATCTTATCTTATCTTATCTTATCTTATCTTAACATAAGCCTCCCCTCCGTCCATAAGGTTGTAGCTGCAGAAGCCTCCTATTGCTGCTTGTCTGAGCTACAAAAAGTGTTGCTGCTTTTTCTTTATTCTTCGATGGAGGAAGCATCTCTACTACGTCTAATCTGTAAGCAGTAAATTTCTTTGTTTTAAATGTTGAATGTTTACAGTTTGCTAATAAGTGATGCAGGCACGTGCAGGGGGGGGGGGCTAGAGGGGCTTGAGCACCCGCCCCTTTCCTGATGGGTTCCCAAAGTGCCCTTTTGTTGAGGCAACTTTTTTTTTTTTTTAATTATTATTATTATTTTTTTAATGTGTGTGTGCGGAGTCCTGTCTGTGCCCCTCAACAATAATATTTAACTATTAATCACAGTTTTGCTAAATAAAAGGATCTGGCTTGCATCAGTCACATGATCACATTTAACCAATGATCGCCCTTGACGGCAGAACGCGCTGGTTACGAGCCGGGAACGAGCTCACAAAGAGCACGCGCATTTGTTGCGGTCCGGAGCTGTAGGAGAAACACAAGTTAACTCAGAGACACAGACTGATGCGACAAAACCAGTAAGTAGGTGTACAGCGCGCACTGTAGTGTGTAGCACACAGGAGTATTAGCTTATTACGTACACGTTGGTAAGTTGTCTTGTTGCAACTGACGAACTGAAACAAACGAGCGTGCTGTGTGTGCAACAGCGCGACAAACATTACCTGTCCTTTTATTAACTGCACAAGTAGTGCTGGTCATAGCTGCTGGCTACCTGTGTAAGGCTGTCATGGGTCTGTAGCTCTGTCACCGTTTTAGGGAACATATTTAGTTTTAAAGTAAGTTACAGAGCTTTTCCTGCCTTTCTGGGGGGATTATATTTCACTAAAAAACGATCTAATATGCATGTCCACATAATTATGCATTATAATAATATTTTAAAAAACACAAGCTGTATTTTAAAGAACATACATTAAGAAGCAGATTATATTAGATTTATATTTTAAATAAGACAAAATTTGGATTTTACAGCAGTAAAATGATTGTATCTCTACAGTTTAAAAATGTAATAAGCTTTGCCCCTGCACAGAGTGGATAGTGAAACAAATGGAATCATCATAAATACATTATTTCATATTTATTACTCCCCCCTCCTCATTGCTTTATTATTGTAGCTCTAGTAATAAATAATAATGTAAGGATTCTGGATCAGCACCATGATGCCCATAGTATATGCAGTATTCTGAAGAAGGTCTAAAATGTCACTGTGTGTGCGTGCATGTGTGTGTTTTATTTAGATGGATTTTTTAAAAAAATATTACTCATGATATAACATTGTCCAGACATGCCTGGTAAGCACATGAGGAGGAAACAGCAGGAGCTGTGTGAGGCTACTAAAGGCAGGGCTATAACATTTTTCTGTCATCATTTAGATTAAGTGCTGGAGTTGTTAGGTGTGGATAATTAAATTATAGTTTATTGCAATAGCAAGTTGTGTCTTGTTCTCAGATGGACAGCAAGTGGAGAGTGATATATGAAATGATGGGATGGAAGGAAGAAGAGAAGCAAAGAGTGATTCACAGGCAGAGCCTAAATTATTTCTCACAGTTTTTTATTGCCTTATGGTTCCATGCGCTGTCACCAATCTTTGCATTTTGTTATTATCTCATGACACTTGTTTAATCAGCTACCATCTCTCCTAATGTCTACAGTCTCAGATCAACACAGCCCCGCCCTCCAGCACTATCAGCAGCAGGAGCAGCAGAAACCCCTCAACAGCAACACTGTACTGTGGCTGTAGCTCAGGTGGCAGAGCAGGTCAGCCACTAATCAGAAGGTCGGTGGTTCAATCCCAGGCTGCCTCCTGGCTGCATGCCAAATATCCTTGGGCAAGATACTAACCCCGGTGGCGCCAGTGTCCGGCAGCCTCGCCTCTGTCAGTGCGCCCCAGGGTGGCTGTGGCTACAATGTAGCTTGCTATTGCCTGTGAGTGAATGACTGAATGTAGTGTAAAGCGCTTTGGGGTCCTTAAGGACTAGAAAAGCGCTATACAAATGCAGGCCATTTACCATGTACCCATCAGGTAAAACATCGGCGATGTTTGCTTTGCCTTGTTGCTCATATTAGATTCTTGATGAATGTGTGTTGTTGTTATTCAGCCTGGTTCAATGTGCCCCTTTTTAACTTTGAGCACCCGCCCCTTTAAACCTCTCTGCACGGCCCTGAAGTGATGTAGACACGAACAAGATGTCAGGCTCCCGGCTGCTTTCTATAAAGATGGCTCCCTCATCAGGAAGCAGCCTACAGGTCACATGACCATCCAGCATGTTTCCAGGTCTGATGAAGGCCTCTACAAGTGTGACATCAGCGGTCATGGAGAGTCTCCATCCAGCTGGATCACTGTCACAGGTGACACACTCACCTGTCTGTGTTTCTGCAGGTTTCAACATTCACAATGTGACGACAACTTAATGACTGTGTTTGCTTTATTTTAGGGGAAGACACCACCACACCTCCACCTACATCCACACCTCCACCTACATCTTCTGCTGTTCATCTCGTCTCCCTGTGTTGCTGACAGCTCAATCAGCCTGTGTTGTAGTTGTACTGGAGTTACTGGTTCTTTTGCTGGAATGAAACATTCAAAGGAAACTCAAAGGTGAGACTCACACTCCTAGGTTTTTCTTTCAGGCTTCTTTCAATGAGCAGAGTTTCTATTCAATATGTTTGTGGTGGATCATAAATTTGATTAGTTTTTGAGTTGCACATCTCTGTTCCTTATATTTCATGTCATGCTTTTATTATTGCTTTATTTGTTGTTTTGACTGTTGTGCTCTATAGATTATGCAGTGGGAAGGTAGAGGAAGATAAGCAGTGAAAGTTTTGCCTGGGTTGATTGTGCGTCAATCCATTGGTAATGCCTCGGGGCTCCAGTAGGTGGATTCGCGCGTCTTCTCCTTCACTCAATACAGACGAGTGAGAGCTGCGTGTTCGTGCCATTCTTTCACTTCTCCTCACTATTTCCCCTGTTTAAGGGCACAGCATGTTTGAGTGTTTATGATAGTACCTTTATCAGTTTTAAGGAATATTCAAAGCAAAGATAAATGCACATTTATGAAGAGTAACTATTCTGATCACAGTCTGTCCTGATTGACCACTTTATTACACATTTTGCATTGGTTGTTAATGCAAGTATTTAATGAGCCAATCACATCGCAGCAGCTCAGTGCTGTGAGACATGTAGCAGTTTCACAATGTTTGAATCTATATTTCACACACATGTGGAGAAAAAACAAACATTTGGGGTCAGAGGGCGGGGCCTACTTTGTGTATCTAACAAAAAAGAAAGAAAAAGGTCACATCAGTCAAGGCGACAATGAAGGAAACAGCTCTGCTCTGTAAGTGGACAATTTCTTTGTTTTTATAGTTCGGAACTTTTACTGTCTACTAATAGCTGATGATGGAGGAGAAGACATAAAGAAGAAGTCAGGCTGGATCCAGGCAGCGGGTTAAAAGGAGTTTTTGCATCTTTCCAGTTGACTTCACTGAATTAGTTATTATGTCAACTTACGTTAAAAGTGGACACACGAGTTAAAAGTTGTGGTTCTGTTACTTATGCATCCACTACAGAAAACATGAAGTAATCACTAAAAGAACAGCTTTACAGACTTGGTGTTAGAGGTGTGGGAGCAGAAATGCACAGTGTAAACAGACTGATAGGCTGATCTGGTTCACATTTAAAAAGGCAAATATTTCAAAGACAGATTTATATCTGTATGTTTAATTTTACTTAGTAAAATGATGCAAATTAATGGCAGACTTTGTAAGTCGGTCCTCGGTCAATATCGCTTCATGCCGTGATGTGAAAACCTAACAGACTGTGGGTTTACCCTGATCACTCTGATGCCATAAATTGATTTACAGTATTTGTATCTGAGTTTACCTCAAACAACTTTGCTTATCTTGATAAATAGTCTGCAGTCAACATGATTTACACAGGGATTACATCTAAAATAAAGAAATTACCTATTTTGGAGGTATATTAACTTAACAGGCAGGTCTTTGCACTGTGGAGTACTCAGAGACAACCCACAGACACACAGCGGTTTGTTTTTTTTTGTTTTTTTTTACAAAACTGCTACATTATTTTAGACATGGCAGCTACAAATTAGTCTTTCATTTTTCATATAAAGGAGTGACTAAAGTGGACATGAACTCTTCTCAGTTACATTTGAAGTTCCTTTTCTTGGTGGGAGGTACTCTAAACTAATACAGGTGTCATTTCTCTTTAGTTCTGACTTCAGTGCTTTTCTGCAAAACAAACCAAGGTAACCAAATGAACCTTTTTTAAAACATTTCAAATCTATGCTTCCAATCTTCTTTGTTCTTGGATGATTAGGATGGCAGCTCTGACTACATTGAATTTATTTTTAATTTATTTCCCATTTTAGGTTGATTTATATGAGTATAATATATCATGAGTTCCACCTGCAGCCACAGCACCGCCTACATCTACAGAAATAAATAAATACAATTTTATTTATATAGCACTTCCAGACAGAGTCACAAAGTGCTGCACATAAGATAACAAACAATAAAAGGGTAAAACAGACAATATAAAACAGGCAGAAATTTAACCAAAAGCAGTTTAAAAAAGATGAGTTTTGAGTTGTTTTTTAAAAACAACTACCGAGTCCACAGTTCTTAATGTATGAGGGAGAGAGTTCCACAGTCTCGGGGCCACAGTGGCAAAAGCTCTGTAATCCTTAGTTCTCATCTTAGTCTGTTTTATAGCAAGTAAGCCCTGATCAGATGACCTCAGGGACCTGCTAGGGACATAGGGCTGTAGCAGATCGGAGATGTAGGCTGGTGCCAGTCCATGCAAGGCTCTAAATGTCAAAACCAGGATCTTAAAATATACTCTAAATTCAACACGAAGCCAGTGTAGCTGAAATAGCAGTGGTGTCACATGTGAATACTTGGAGGATTTTGTCAACAGCCCAGCTGCAGCATTTTGCATAACCTGCAGACGATCCAGAGAACCTTTGCTTAGACACATAAACAGAGTTACAATAGTCCAAGCGTGAGGAAATAAATGCATGTATAGCTATCTCCAGTTCAGGGCGAGATAAAATAGGGCTTAACTTAGCCACATTTCTTAAATGAAAACAAGACCGAACCAGAGATTTCACATGCCCATCCAATGTGAGAGTCGAGTCAAAAGTGACACCTAAATTTCTAATAGAGGATTTTAACATAGAGTGAGAGAGGACCAAGGGCTTTCATTATCTGGGATAAAAATCTGTCCGGAGCACATATGAGGACTTCAGTTTTCCCCTCGTTCAGTTGGAGAAAATTTACAGCCACGTTTGATGGAATCTAAGCAGTCATTTAAAAGCTGAAGCTTAGATAACTCCTGGGGCTTAAAAGAGATGTACAACTGAATATCATCAGCATAACAGTGATAAGAAATGTCCTCAAAAGAGCCCATTATATGCTGGAGGGGGAGAAGATATATTAAGAACAATAAAGGCCCCAAAACCGAACCCTGAGGGACACCACAAGTAAGGGAGGTAGAGGATGACCTAAAATCGGAGACCACCACAGAAAAAAGATCGGTTATGTAGATATGAGGAGAACCACTTCAAGGCAGTACCCGATACAACAACCTAATGCTTAAGCCTTTCGAGGAGGATGTGGTGGTCAACAGTGTCAGAAGCCGATGTTAGGTCCAACATAAGTAGGACCGAGCATCTTCCTGCATCATTATTCATCAAAATGTCACTTGCATGTTCTCCCCGTGTTTGTGTGGGTTCCCTCCGGGTACTCCGGCTTCCTCCCACCATCCAAAGACATGCAGCTTGTGGGGATAGGTTAATTGGAAAATCCAAATTGCCACTAGGTGTGAATGTGCGAGTGAATGTGAGTGTGAATGGTTGTCTGTCCCTGTGTGTTGGCCCTGCGACAGACTGGCGACCTGTCCAGGGTGTACCCCGCCTCTTGCCCTATGACAGCTGGGATAGGCTCCAGCACCCCCCACGACCCTGAAAAGGAGAAGTGGAAGCGAATGGATGGATGGATGGATGTCACTTGAGACCGTAAGAAGGGCTGTTTCTGTGGAGTGAGCTCTGCGAAAGCAGGACTGAAACTTATCGCAAATGTTATGTTTGTCCAGAGCTGCTATAAGTTGCCTAGCCACAACCTTTTCTAGAAGCTTAGCGATTAACGGTAATTTAGAGATTGGTCTGTAGCTGCTCCAAAGAGAGGGGTCTAGCTGAGGTTTTTTTAAAAGTGGGAGAATAGCAGCATTTTTAAAATAGATCAGAACTATACCAGACGCCAGTGAAGGGTTGATTAGAGTGAGCACAGATGGACCAATAACCTGAAAGACATTTTTGAATAATGATGCAGGTACAATGTCAAGTGGACAAGAGGATGCTTTCACTGAATTCACTAGTTTTACCAGCTCAGGTAGTGAAACAGGAGAGAAAGTATCCAAAAGGACAGGGCGTGATGAGGTGGAGATAGACATAACAGGAGCTGAATGAGAAAAATACATCTGCACCTACATCCTCACCTCCACCTGCATCTTCACCTCTACCTGCATCTACACCTCTGTCTGCAGCTACACCTCCACCTGCAGCCACAGCTCCACCTTCAGCCACCTCTACATTGACCTCTCTGGATTGTTACTCTCTTCTCCCCATGGTGGTGACTGCTGCGTCGGTCTGTCTCGTGGTTGTAGTGGTGTTAATGTTTCTTTTGATGGAACAAACCAGTCACAGTCAACTTGAAGGTGAGATTCACACTCAGTTTTTTTTTTTCTCTTTCAGGCTTTCAAAAGCTCACAGAATGACTTCTTGTAGTACAACTAATAAATTAAATTCCTTATTCACCAGCAGAGACCACATCCACAATTAGATCTGATGGTGTTTCTTGAGAGAGAATGGCAGGTGGAATATGTATAAATTTAGCATTCTGGTTGAAGGATTTTAATCTTCTGAGTGGCAGAAATCATCACAGAGCTGTTTTCATGGATGATATATTTTAAAACTAACTTTACTTCCCACATAGAGTTTAGTTGTCTGTCTCTATTTCTGAAGGACTGGAGACATGTCTGGTGTGCAGCCCACCTTTCACACTAGCGTAGCTAACTTGTTTTAGTGATGTATTTTTCAAAACTTAGTCGCAGCCTTTCAATGTAAGTGTTGTTCTTCACATGCTGAACAGTGTTTTTCAGCCTGTGTTTAACAGAAACTAGCAGCTCTGTGGTCGTCCAGTTTCCAGTTTCTGCAGCTTTACTGCAGAGCTGTTAAACACACATACTCACTGTTTTCTGCACAAACAATAGATCTAAGAGCAAATGTCTTACTGATCATTAATATTTCATGGAAAAAGACTTTTGGTCTGTCTCAAAGCGTACAGGACGATGGTATTCTGGTCACACAATGCACAGTGCAGGTGGAGAGATGCTGATATTGAGCATGCTCGGTATAGGAGATCACTTTAATCAGCCTCCCTGGGAAAGTCCATTCCAGGGAAAGAAGAGTCAGTTTATTAGTAAAACGTCAGATGCAGGAGGCACAATGTAGACCTTTTTATCCTCTCGAGGATTTTTACATGCACGTGTCAGAGTTTCCTCAACCGGTCTTCATGTGTTTTGTTCAACTGTCTCCCTCAGGGTATTCTGTCAGGGGTGCTTTGGGACTATGAGGTGTTGCTGTGAGCCATTCAGTCCCTGCACACCCACTGCTAGAGCTTAGTCCACATTTCTGATGAGTGTTGGATTCTGAAAGGGCCTTTGCCTTTTGTCACAGATTCTGTTCATAATTTTTGTGGTCAGAACTTGTGGGTAGAGCCAAGTGGCAGAAAAATCCACCCTGATCTGAGCAACAAAAAAATATAACTCTTTATTGCACTTTTGATCAAATAACATGCAAAACAATAGTATATCATAAATTTAAATGAATAAATGAACCATGTGTTTTCTACATCTCCAAGTGTCCTACACTAACATTAACAGTTTTGCATGTTTTAAACTCTGCATGTGAAACAACAACATCTGCAGCTTCGCCCCGTAGTTTACACTGAACTCGTGTGTGGTTACTAAGAATGATTTCACGCCACAGTGCCAAAGATAATGTCTCTGCAGTGTGACAAAGTGTGGGTCCAAGGAAACAGGTGTATCTGCTATGGCGACCCCTTGTGAATAAGGAAACGACTGAAAGAAGCTTCAACATAAGTGAAGCTATAAGAGTATAAATTTAGCAAAATGTGCTCCAAGCACCAAAGTAAAAGTAGCACGCTGACTCAGCACTGGTGTAACCGCCAAAAGTGGGTCATTTTTTTCTGTCACAGCTGTTTTTCCTACAAAGACACATTTTTACTGCTGGCTAAGTAACACTTTAGCATGCTGCATTGTGTTTGTTTTTTAATAGACACAAGGCCCCAGAAACTATTCAGTTTTCATCTTGAGTCTATATGTAGGAGCTGTGTGTGTTATGTACAACATATTCTATTACCGGTATATGTTTGCATAAAACTTACTTAATGTTTAACACTGAAAGTCATTTGAGGTCCTAAAAGCTTCAGAACAGGTTAAATTAAACTGGATTAGAGATCAATGACCAATGAAACCAACCAAGTTACTGTAGATAGTCACAGTAAAGGTGATAATCACTTAAAGGCTGCTGGGCAAAATAATCACGGAGAGCATTTAATGCTTCAACAGCTCACATGATGAGTTCAGGTTAATGCTAATAGTGACAGCTTCAGAGTCCCCTCTCTGCTCAGACTCTCTGCTACCAAACTAAACATTTCCTGGTGGGGTTCTTTCAGATTAAAAGCTCATTCATGACAGAATGTAGTAAGACTTTTAATGTAAATTTCTGAAGTTGGATATTAGATTAAAAAAAAACTTTACTTTAAGTCTGGAGAAAAGGCCTTTCGGGTATTGACCAGACGTGTTCACTGACATTTCCCCATTCTGTCAGTTTACTATCTATAAACATAAGAAGCAGGCCTGGTTTTGTACACAGGTGCTTATCCTCATGTTGTTTGATCTGTCTGTGTTTGTATGTCCAGAGTTTCCAAGAGAGCCAGACGTCATCTACTCCGAAGTGAAGCATTTCACCAGTCCAGCCACTGCGATGCAGCTGCAGGTCTCGCCGAGTCCTCAAAGCACCTCATGAAGATTTTTATGTGAAGAACCTGCAAAAACAAAGAAAAAACAAACAAATGTGCCTTCAGCAACATGTAGTTAAGAGAGAATATAACTAATATATCAATGTAATGCTGTGCATTTAATGCCATATATTATTTCTAAATGTGGGGCCCTGCTGGTGTCTCCACAGCACTGATCTGGTTTCTCTGCAGGATCAGTAAACTTTCGTCTCCCTTGTTGTTCTTCTCATGTGGTTTTGTGAGTTTCATAAAGACGTCTGACAGGAAACTGTGAATAGTTACGGCCAGCAGATACACGTGTCATGGTTCTGGGTCAGTTTTGACCCAGTATTTTGAGTTTTCATATTTGTGGTTATTTTCTTGATCTTTTTGATGATGATGATGATGATGATGATGGTGTTCTATGTTCAAGCTTCTTCTGGTTTAGGTTAAGTTCTGCCCATGTAAAGTCAGTGTTTCTTAGTCTGCGTCCTTGTGTATTGTTTCCTGTTTTATTGTGAAGGTCTGTGCCTCATTTTTGTGTGTCCAGCTTAGCTCAACCTGTCTCGTTAGCCCCCATTTCTCCCAGCTGTGTCTCCCTCCTGTTTTCCTTTCCTGATTATGTCCCAGGGAATGGACATAGAGACTGACACAGAGAAACACAGATGTAAGCCCTGTGTTTCTCTGTGTCAGTGTGGTGATTGCCCTCATGCTCTCTCTCTCTCTCTCTCTCTCTCTCTCTCGGTCGGTCGGTCAGTCGGTCGGGGCTTCCCAGTTTAGGTTTTGTGTTCAGCAATAAAAGTTCAGTCCTGTTTCCAGTGAGTTTGCGTTTGGGTCCAATTCCTCGGCTCGGTTTGGAGCAGATGGCAAAGAAAGAAATAATTAAAACTTCACCTCAACTCCAGACTAAAGCATGAATCATTCAAAGCTGGAAAATAAAGACTGAGAACAAAGTGTGTATGTGTGAGTTTGAATAGCTTTGATTGGAAGAAATTAAATTTGTGAGACTTTATTTTCAGGCCATTTGCAACTTGTAGAGAGTCCTCGCTTGTTGTTGTTGTTGTTGTTTTTACTGTAACCTACTAAACATGCACTTTTTCAGTCCAAAGGTTTTCAAATTGGGGTTTCCAAACAGGCAGAACAATCCTAACCCTTAATGAGTTGCCAAAGACCCGATGGCTGTGAGGGGGTAAAACTGATTGAGCGTGGAAAAAAAGAAAAATCCTTCTTCACATCTGTCTTTAGTTCTTTTAAACTACTTATTGCTCACTTGCAGGACTCATGTATTTGTAGAAAAATGCTCTTTAAAGTAGTCATTTAAGGTTCTGGGAGGAGTGAAATGCAGTTCATGAATATGATATTTGACTGTAAGCTTTATACAACTGTGTCTTTCTGTTTCAGTGTAAAACAAAATACATAAGATGATAAAGTGAAACTCTTTAAAAAATAGATTTAAATGTTTTTCAGACATGGGAACTTGTTTAGGCTGCCAGTTAACTGCATTTATGCCCAAAGTTTTCTTCTAAGCATTTTGGTGAAACTGACAGCAGATGCCTCAAATTCACTTCTGTTTATGTAAAACTGCCCTCTAGTGGAAGGTGGCCTGATATGATTTTAAACAGCACTTTTACACACCTGGTATTCCCAGATTGTTTCCCATCAAAGTACAAACAGGCCCAATCTGCATTGCTTCTAGGCTCAGGCACGCTCAGGTAAAGAAGGTCCAAAAAGTTCAAGGACTCTGCTTTCTAAAACACACTTTAACTTTCTTAGCTTGCACAATGAAACATTAAAATGGGTTTTCCTCTAGTGGTCACAGAGCACAGTCAACTATAGTAATAAATGAAAAATGACAATTTACATATCACTTCACAGAAGAACAACAAACTAAAAATGCAGATTACCCACACTGAGTTTCTTTTTTGTCATACAGACAAAGACTAGAGCAAAGATCAACAGTGAGCACCACTGAAGGCACCAGTAAATCCATTAACCGCTCTCTCTTGTGCCACAAGTAGGTAAAAGAGCATCTCTGAGCACACAGGATGTAAAACCTTGAGGCAGATGTGCTACAGCAGCGGAAGACCACACTGGCTGAAACGGCTGTCAGCTAAGAACAGGAAACCGAGGCTAAAATTCTCTCAGGCTCACCAAATACAAAAAAGATTCTAAAATCACGTCCTGGTCTTATGAGTCTCAAAGTGTGCTGAGAAATTCAAATGTTAGGGGCAGAATTTAGTGTAAACGACATGAAAGCATGGATCCACCCCACCTTGGATCAGTGGTTTAGGCTGCTGGTGCAGTAACAGCTTGCAAAAAGTAACTCATGGACCTTTAGTGGACAGAGAACGGTCTCCTAAAAAGGGGCCCCAATGTGTTGGGCAACTAAAACATCAATTTAAAGAAAGAATGGTAGAATGTTTCATCAAAACCGCATCACTTAGTCTCCCCACTTCTCAGTTTTCACTACAAAAGGAGCTGCTGCACAAATCCATTAATTTTTTTAATTTACCCCAGGAACTTTTCAGCTTTCCATTATGTCCCATGTAAGTAGTGAAGAAAAAAGGAGGAGCATAAACTGTTAAGGGAAATTGTACTTAGTAGTCAGTATAATCTTTTAAGGCACAGCGGGATCACAGATTGTTGTTTTGAGCCATTTTTATTTGCCACAGCTCCAGCTCACAAGCTGCCGGCTGCACATGCAACACACCACAATACCCCACAAACCATGGTTCCTTGGTTTTTTTAAACCTGATGGGTTTGATTGTGGATGCCATGCAGGTGCGTCCGAACATGCCTCACCACACACCTCCATCGGCTGATTGAGGTCAGGGAGCCATCCGTCCGAACCTATTCCTCCCAACCAGCTTCCGACCCGGCGATAGGGTCATCTCTGTTCTAGAGGTTGCCCATGCCTCCAGCAGCAGCAACGCTAGTCCGGACGCTGGCCACCTGGCGAGCCGGCACGACCCTGCAGGTACGGTCGTGAGCCCCCCACAGGTTTTATCCAAAGGTCCCGGCTGGAGCGGACTCTTATACACCTCCTCCATCTCTGCCTGGATCGGCTTCTCCACCTCCAGCTGGCATGGACCCTCTTGCACCTCATCCACACACTGGCTGAAGCGGCTCCTCCACCGCTCCCATGACTGGAGCAGCCCTTTGGACAGTGGCCTCTCTTCCTTCAGCCGGCGCAGACCCCCCACATGCCTCATCTGGTTGGAGCCGCTCCTCCACCACTTCCAGCAGGAGCAGCCCTTCACCCGGCTGTTCCCCCTCTTCCGGCAGGTGAGGACCCCCCGCGCACCTTGTCCGCCACCTCCGGCTGGCCAGGCGCCCCACACGGCTCCTCCATCGCTTCCCCATTACCAGGTTCCACCGTTGGGGTTGGCAGCAGCGGTGACTTACACCTGGAGCAGCGTCCCCAGCTCCACGACCCCCCACAGGTGGCACTCAGCCTGGACCCGCAGCTCGCCTCCACCACCTGCTCTCACTGGGTGGCCGCCATTACGGCGAGCATCTGGGCCAGCTCCTCCCTTCCCTGGCTCCAGTAATACCCGCCGTTCTGCCTCCTGATTTTCAGCACCAGTGTGGCAGAAAGCAGCGGCAGCATAGGTAAGGCAGATCTGAGGGCTGACCATGCAGAAATCAGTGGCAGTGTGGAAACAGTTCAGGAGGCCGGTCGCAAAGCCAGAGGCAGCGACGGAGCAGTTCAGATGGTTGGCCAAGTGGAGGGCGGAAACATTGTTCAGAAGGTCCATGACAGCCAACTTCCTCAGCCATTTGCCTGGAAATTGCTGGCGATACTTTATCCTTGAAATATTCTTGAGGTGATAGTAAGCTGACTTTGTTATTGTCTTAATGTGTTTTTCTAAGTTTAGGTCTGCATCCATCACTACACCCAAATTTCTCGCCTGGTTTGTGGTTTTTAGATGTATAGATTGAAGTTCTCTGGTGACCTGTAATCGTTTTTCTTTGGCGCCAAAGACTATTACTTCAGTTTTGTTTTTGTTTAGCTGGAGAAAATTGTGACACAACCAGTCATTGATTTCCTCAATGCATTTACCAAGAGCCTGTACAGGGCCTCGGTCTCCTGGTGACATTGTGATATATATTTGTGTGTCATCTGCATAGCTATGATAGTTTATTTTGTTGTTCTTTATAATCTGTGGCAGTGGAAGCATGTAAATGTTAAACAGAAGGGGTCCCAAGATGCAACCTTGGGGAACTCCACATGTGATACTTGTCTGCTCAGATGTGAAGTTACCTATTGATACAAAGTATTTCCTGTTTTCTAAGTATGTTTGAACCAGTTTAGTACAGTTCCCGAAAGGCCTGCCCAGTTCTCCAGTCGTTTGAGTAATATGTTGTGGTCAACTGTATCAAATGCTGCACTGAGATCCAGTAAAACTAAGACTGACATTTTTCCACTGTCTGTATTCAGACATATGTCATTAAACACAACATGACAATTATGATAAAGTGAAACTCCATTTTCAATAGATTAAATAGATTAAATAGATCAGCCCCAGTGATGAATTTTCTTTAGAGCATGTTGGTGAAATGTTCATCTGAAGAAAATTCAAAAATGAGTCAGTGGGCTCAAAGATGATTGGTTGGTTTTTTGCTTCAGGGTTTATTTCTGTGTTAATTTTTCTCTCTTTTTTCTCTTCAGTGGCCAACAGACTTTAGCTCAGGATGTCACTCATATAAAAAGAAACCTATTTGGCTATGAGGAAGTTTTTCAAATATAAAACCTTGTAAAATCTTAAAACACAGAGATCATTTGGATTTGTCACATTAGAAGATTTTCTGTCAACAGTCAATGCAGCGGGGGATTTTGTTGTTGTTGTTGTTGCAATACCAAAATTTACCACTGGTACCTGTAATATTACCGTATGGCATGTGGTAACTATTACTGATCTAAAAGCAGATAAATGATTTAAGTTGTAATTTGGAGCAAGTCTAATCTTTAACAAGAAGCTGATATAGCAGGATGGATGAGTTTTAGCACCAGGCGTGTGTGTCTGTGTGTGCAAGTTTTCTTGCGTGTGATGAGTCAATGGGGGGGAAAAAAAAAAGAAAAATCAGCCACGTCCTCCTGAGTGACGGGTCCCAAGGAACCATAGTCTGGTGCTGCCATCTGCTGACCCTAAAGTGCACCAACAAGCCCTCCAACACTGAGTCTGCACAAGTGAAAGGTCACTAACTTGCATAATGAATGTGCAACACCCCTTTTTTATATTTTGAGATGAAAGGAAGGCAAAAGTGACTCGAACAACCACTCGTTACAACAAAATGATACTTGCTGTTCTCTGAATGCACCGCATGTGAAGGAGATTCTGTAGCAGCAGAAAAACCACACCAGCTGAAACTCCTGTCAGCTAACAACAGGAAACCGAGGCTGCAATTCACACATTCACTAACCAAATGTAAATAAAAGATTCTAAAAACACTGCCTGGTCTGGTTAGTTTCAATATATACTGAGAGATTTAGACGGTAGGGTCAGAATTTGATGTAAACAAGGTAAAGCACAGACCCATCCTGTTTCCTATCAATGATTCTGCTGCTGGTGCGGTGACAGCCTGCGCAAGTGTTTTTGTGGGCAACAGTCTCCAAGAACCCCGCTGTGCTCAACAGCTAAAACTGCATATCTGGGAAGACTGGGAAAATTTCACCACTGCATCCCTATTCTCCCAGCTCTTCATTGTTAAAGTGTTGCTAAAAGAGAAGCTGCCAAACAACACAACACATTTTCAAACACTAAAAGCGGTTAAATTATTGAAAGTGCAGCTTTGTACTCTTTTCTGTCAAATAACTTTTAAACTACAATTTGAATTGAATGATTTTTTGTTTTAATTTATATTTGTCACACATCTTACACATACAGAAAAAAGACAAGTTGGTGAAGAGGGTGGGGTTTACCTTGTCTCTATAACAAAAAGGAACAAAAGGTCACGTCAGTTAAGAGGACGATGAAGGAAGCGTCTGTACTATGTCTGCTCTGTGAGTAAAGCATGAATTTTTTGGTTTTTCTTTGTTTTAAATGTTGAACTTTTACTTTCTGTTCTGTTAATCAAAAGTGATGAAGGAAAAAGAAGAATAAAAGCACCAAGTTATGGTAGTGCTCTTTATGCCACCAGTACAGTGAGAAAAAAAACCCTAATAGTGCAAAAAGACAGTTTTGTGTGACATTTACAGGGGAAATGATACTGCAAAGATTTCTTACTATATATTCATTATTATCGACTTCTAAATCTAACTATGAATTTACATGAAAGACGAAGAAGAGTTTTTGCACAACGTTCCTTAAATTGTTCTCACACCCCCTCCTCGACCTCTGCTTCGAGGATTCTGACATTTAGTGTGACTCAGAAGTGTTGATTCATTTAAACTAACATAATCATCCTGCTTTAATCATCCCACTCCATACGTGACATCTCTTGTAGCAAAACCAGCATTTTCCCAGAGTTTCATAGTTATCTATAACATAATAATTATCTACAGTCCTTTATTCTTTAGTCTTTATTCTATACTAACCTAATTGTAATTTCTCCTTAGTTCTGACATCGGTGTTTTACTGGACAACAAACCAAGGTCAGTAAACGTCTTTTTATAAATATAAAGTGCTAAAATGGTGATCAGAATCAGAAATATCTGGTGTGTAGATGCTTGTCTATAGCACATTTAAATCTTATTTTCATTCTATAGGCTGATTTCATCAAAACAATAATTTATATTACTTTTGAAATTAATGAAAAGCTTATTTTTAACCCTCACAGCTCGTCTGACTGTGAGTCCCAGCAGCACTCAGTTCTTTGACGGAGACTCTGTGACTCTGAGCTGTGAGGAGGACGACAGCTCTGCTGGATGGACTCTGAGGAGAAACACAAGCACAGACACCAGAGCTGAGTGTGAGGAGTGGGGACAACCAGCTGGTTCTTCCTGTACCACAAGCAGTATCGTCCTGTTGGACAGTGGAGTTTACTGGTGTGAGTCCAGAGAGGGTCCCATCAGTAACATGGTTAACCTGACAGTCACTGGTAAGCTGAGTGTGTGGAGTTAGTGTTGATGAAGCTGTGTGTAAATGGATGAAATGCTGTAGTTTGTCTCTGTGTTGAGGTGGATCAGTGATCCTGCAGAGTCCTGTCCTCCCTGTGATGGAGGGAGATGACGTCACTCTGCTCTGTAAAACAAAGACCACTCCCTCCAACCTCACAGCTGCTTTCTATAAAGATGGCTCCCTCATCAGGAAGCAGCCTACAGGTCACATGACCATCCAGCATGTTTCCAGGTCTGATGAAGGCCTCTACAAGTGTGACATCAGCGGTCATGGAGAGTCTCCATCCAGCTGGATCACTGTCACAGGTGACACACTCAGCTGTCTGTGTTTCTGCAGCTTTCAACATTCACAATGTGACGACAACTTAATGACTCTGTTTGCTTTGTTTTAGACAAACACACCACCACACCTCCACCTACATCCACACCTCCACCTACATCCACACCTCCATCTACAGCCACACCTCCACCTAAAACCACCTCGACCACCTCGACCTTTCCTGCCGCTTCCTCTCCTCTTCTCCCGGTGTTGCTGACTGCTGGAACACTCTGTGTCATAGCTCTAGTGGTCTTACTGATTGTTTTGGTGGAACGATATGTTGACAGGAAGCTTCAAGGTGAGACTCCGACTTTGATGGCTTTTCAAAAATTCATGATTCAAAAATGTTTTATTGTCAGTTCTCTGCTTGGACACACAGGATAACTCAAATACTGTTTCTTACTCACCTCAGTGTAAAAAAAAGACTTAAGAAAAGTTAAAGGAATATATAAAATTCAATTAGTGCACTATAATGGCAAGAGTGTAAGATATAAACGCAATATATAAAATAAAGCAGCAAGATATAAATCATAGAAATTAAATAGAATAAAATAACATAAATTGAATGAATAATTACAGCAAATATGTAAACTTTATAACATCTTTATGTGCTTTATACATAGAACAAACTGATTGATTAGTTCGTGGATTTGTTGATTCATTCATTCATTCGACGCTTTCATGGGTCAATCTGTGGAAGCTACAATAATACTTACAAATTCAGCAGGAAAATCATAATTACTTTCCCCACAATAAATAATCTGAATGATTAATGTAATGGCAGTAGTGTCTCTATGACCATGTGCACTGATGTCCTCTCTGTGTGTTTCATTGTGCAGAGAGTGCCTTAGCTGCCGTCTACTCAGCAGTGAGGACAGAAGACATCTGTTATGTAGAAATCAAGATTAAAGAGAAACCCATATAAACAAAGACCAGGTACAGCTGCTCCTCTTTGTCTTAACGCTCAGAACAATTCCAGCTATTCCTGGCATTCCAGTTTAAACCAGTGGTGTCAAACATAAGCCTCAGAGGCCAGAATATGTAAAGACTCTAATCTGACTCATTGGATGACTTTGAAACATTTGAAGGAGAGCAGAAATGTTGGACGACTGTGTTGGCATAAGCATTTCAGATTTTCCTTCTCATAAAGACCTCCCGTGTCAATTTACACTAATTAATTAAACTATTGATTTCACACTTCCTTTTATATAATACAGCTAAGGGATAAAATCAATTTTAAATCAATAGAAAACAAGTGCTTGTATGAATGGATGAATGATGTATTTTGTATAAAGTGCTCTGAGTACTCAAGTGTATAAGAACCAGTTTAATTACCATTCACCAAAGAGACTAAGTGAGCTGTCTGCGGCTCTCTGGTCAAGTCAGACTTTGAGACTTGCTCATAAAAGCTGTAAAGTTTAAGTCAAAGAACAATGTTAAGTACAGGAAGTGATGTAGACTCAGAGTAAACCTGGAAGGAAATGCAGAAGAAAATTAAGCACCTCAGATTGTCATGAGGCCAACATTTACACTCTCTTATGTACTCCTTTGATTTTCACGCTCTTCTTTTGGATTTTCCTGGTTCTATTCTAACAGCACGGCTCTGCATCACATCACACTTGTCAACATCACACTTGTTTGGCTCTGCACATGTGCAGAAAAGAAAAAACAATAGAATAGAAAAATCCAAAATGATCTAAAGGTAAAAGTGAGATAGGATGTGCAAGGTGTGAAAATGACGTTTTCTCACTGTAAAACCACAGCAGCAGCATCCGCCTGTTTTTCATTTTTTGTCCTGTGTGGGAAGATTGGTTCATACTTCTCAGACAGTTTATTTTGATGAGCTTATTTTGCATCTTCCAGTTAAAAAAATGTTAAAAAAGAAAAATGTAAGTCACGTGATCCAAGCACGGTGAGCTCATCGGTTTAAATTAATACTGACATCATTAGCAGATCCGCCCCTTAGTAGGTTTAAAAATGATTTAAATACAAACTCAGACAAACAAATGCACGACATGTTACAATGTTCATGTTTCAATTGTTTTCTGGGATGGATGTTGCTCTATAAAAACATATAGAAAGACACGTAGCAAACAAAGGAGACCTAGATACAGAATATTGACCTTTTGTCAGAGTAAAAACCCACAGCAACAGTCTCCACCTGTTATATGTTGTTCCTGTAAACTGCGTGAGACCTTCGGTATCTTGTGGTTGAAATGTATCAAAGAGCAGGGGGTGCACCTGCAGATGCTGTGTGATCTGAAGTTTCACATATACTGTTTATAGTATTCATAATTCAGTGTGTTAGGGTGATTAATACTTAAAATGCAAAGTTTGTGCCTGAGAGACTTTAGACATTGAAACCTTTCGTTAAGATACGTCTTAACTGTAACTGCTTTGACGTGTTCCTCACTCTCTGTATATGAATATAACAGACAGGCCAGGTTTGTGCACAGGTGCTTATTGTTTCTCATGATGTTTTAAACTGTGTGTTCAGATTGTGAAGCCAGAGCTCTGTACTGAAGATTCCCACCAGTCCAGCCGATGACTTCCAGCTACTGGTCCAACCGACCCATAAGACCTGTGTTTTTCTCATCACCTTACACAGCCAGCACGCTTGCCTTATCAAGAGTATGTATAGTATGTAATGCATTAATGCAGTAATGGAATGCACTGTATATGATCCCCTATTGATCTTTCTATCGATCTATTTAATTTCTAAGTGGGAGACCGTGTTGTCTGCTCCACAGCAGTGATCTAGTTTTTCTGCAGAATCAATAAACTTTGGTCTCACTTTTGTTCTCGTGTGGTTCTGTGGGTTTCAGAAAGATGTCTGATGCTAACTGATACACGCCACAGCTGCACACTATAAACAGCAGGAGCATTATTCAGTGGCTGGAAACTTCAGAGAAAAAAAAAGTCAGAACAAAGTGCGTACGTGTTCGTGATAGGAAATGAAGTCTGTTGGGCTATGGATGGCTGCACTGGGAGATGACGTTTAACTTAAGAAGCTGTACACCGCATCTTAGCTGGCGTGCAGTTTGCTGTCTGTGGTTCAAAGTCTGTTACATTCTCCAAGGTCCCAAAAAAAGAAATCGGTTACATCTGATGTTTCAAACAAATAGAGCTGAGTGTCTTTTTCAAATGATCAGCTAGTTACAAGTCTAATAGATACATAATGAGCAGATTCCAACTCGTTTTTTAATGTCTTACCTTCACAGCAGCACATCAACAGCTCAGTGCTCCTGCAGCTGTCGTGCACAGATGTGATTACAAGTTAGTGTAGTTTCTTCAAGTTCCTTCTTATTGTCAGCTCTCATTAAAATAACAACTGCTCTCTTGCACTAGTCATGCATTTGTGAAATAATAAAGTAAACACCCGTTAAAGTGTTTCTGTCATAGCAGTGTGAGTGGCGGGCAGATGTGACAGCAGTGTGCAGAACGCACATGCAGGGTTTTCTTTGTTGCAATAAGAAAAGCAGTATTTGTAATATCACCATTTAGCATTTAGGTAACAGATGTGAAGTCGTGGTTTTAAAGAAGAGTTTAATGAGCTGATTTAGCAGCAAAGGTGATTCTTGGATGTGGCACCAGCTCTGGCCGCTCTGACCACCATCTCAACAATAAACCAACAACTAGTGCTGCCATCTACTGACACTAAAGTGCACCAACTAGCTGTACAACTCTGTGTCTGCACCAGTGAAAGGTGACTAACCTAACAATGTAAAGGTGCAGGAGCTGTTTTGCATCTGATATGAAAGAAACTCTACAGCAACCAATAGGAGAGCCTCAAAATGTCTTCTGTAAATACTCAGTCACACTAACCAGGGCCAACCTGCATAGTTGCTAACATCAGATATATGGCACCTCCAGTGCGGAGCATAAAAAGCAGAAACACAATTGTGATACCAACAGGAGTTCAAGAGCTTGTGTATATAGTGTAGGAGGGTTGAAATGGTAGGAAGACTGAAAGGCTGACACACCAAAAATAACGTCAGTCAACGGCGCTGGCACGGCTGGCAGCCTTAACCCAATTTCCCTCGGGATGAATAAAGTATAATCAGTCAATCAATCCAAAATGTTTTATACTTGATGTTCAAAATCAAAAACTCATTATATCATATTTTGAGATGAAGAAATCTTTATTATTCTTATTTTTCATCATGATGAAGTTCTGTTACAAGTTCTTAACATGCCCAAACAAGAAAATGTTCTGATCACCGAATTCAGGATGTGTTGACTCACACTTCAGCTGTTTAAAGCTCTGAGACTAAGAACTTTGACTCTGCCGTTGTCTATATTTTCTGTAGCTCACACAGCCAACAATTGCACCAACAACAAGCAAAATAAAAACTGTCAAACTAGCTGGATGGATAACAACTCTAATTTTGAACCCTCCATCCTTTTTGTGAATGTCCGGCTGACCTGCAGGTGAGAAACAGGTGTGAGGTGTCAGCTGTCAGGTAGGTGATGAGTGAAGAACAGAACAGAATCCATTTCCTCTTCAAACTGCTGTCAGACATTATCTACTGCACTCTGATCACATCACTCAGACCAGCTGCTTTCTACAAAGTCTCATCAACAACATCTTTAGAAACAAACATCAACAACCAGGAAGCAGCTTCACCTCTGATCACACACACACTCAACTCTACTCACTCACCTGGAGGAACAACTCTCAGGTTTACACTGCAGATGGGGTTACCCTTGAAAAAGGCTCTCTTTTCATGGTTTGTTCCCGTCAACAGGACACGACACTCATATGTTCCATTATCAGCAGTTGTCACATCCGTCAGAACCAAAGACACGTCTCCATCCTCCATCTGTCTGTCCTTCAGATCCACCCGGTTCACAAAGGATGGATGCTGGTTGTCTGTAACAAACTGCTCATCCTGATACAAAAGGACATATTCTGGCTCCAAGTCACTTCTGCTCCACTGTACAGCGGTGATGTTGTTGTTGTCATAGACAGAAGCAAAACATGACAGATTGACATTGATTCCAGATTCAACTGTTGTGCTTAATGAGACTGAAAGAGAGCAAACACAGACCACATAAGTTAAATCAGGTCAAAGTGCAACTCTCACTCCAACTTCCACAGAGGCCGGTGTGGGGACGTCCCACCACATGTACTTTTAGCAATAATTTGCAATACTTGGGGACTTCATAATGAATGCCATGTTGCTGTTAATGACCACCCGCCTGACCTTATCAAGGGGATTAAACAAGTTAGGCCACGAGACCATGGAAGTTATCTCTGACCAAAATGTGTATAAATTAGAGGCCACGCTTTCAGAAGCTCTTCGAAGGTTTCAAGCTTTCAATATGTTATATAACTTTCCAAAAAGGGAAGTCTCTGGAGTCTCCCTCTGTATATCTGTATGTCTCAGAGCTTCTGTAATGGAAGATAATTACACTGGCAGTAAAAATCAACAACACGATCACTCATGCATGGTGCAACGCACCAGATTGCAAAAATGCTTGACTGGCCGACATGAAAATAAGCACAAGAACCCACAGGTCATCTCCTGACCAAGAGAGTCAATGCCCATCATGTTAAAATGTCTAGCTTTACAGCTGAAATAAACTGGTGTGCAGCTGACTACAATTTTTTATTAGTTTCTATATATATGTCTCAATAAAAACAAACTTGGATAATGCAGTAAGAGGCATGTGTAACAGGTGAGACCTGAGTCTGGGAACCGCCCCTGGTGGGCGGAGCTGGTCTTTGCTTTTTTCATAAGCTCAGGTGTGGGCAATTAGGTATTCCTCAGCAAACCTGAAGCTGCCAGTGCTTGGTCCAAGTTGGTGTTTTTAATTTCTTTCCATGAAAGCTTGATGCGGGTCCCCCTAATCTTCTGTTAGAACGGTAGGTTACACAACAATGTACCACTTGAGCTCTGGTTGTTGTGGCCGAGGTTTACAGTTATTTGCACACTTGTAGGTAGGAAACATTGCGTTCCCGTGAGAACAGTGTAGTGGACTTCACCGCCACTGACCCATGTTTATTAGGGTGTTTAGAGCATTTATGGATTATCGATGGTATGACCTGCGGTCTGGTTCAGACCATCCAAGAAAGTGTGCTTTAGTTTTGTCCAGTGAAATTGTTTTTTTTTTTTTTTGTTTTTCTTAATTCAATCTCTTACTTGATTTAATTAGATATGAGTGTCTCGGGATTACAACCATATGACCTATAAATGCAGAGTGCTAACCAAGCCAAATGTAATTACCTGATAATTTAGCACTCCACCTTGTAGTTCAAATATGATCACTTACGACGAAACGTTAGTGTTTAGGCTGCCAAAAGTGTCTTTCTTATTATTTCAGAACATGTCATAGCCCACACAGAGACCCCCTGAGCCAGATGGCTACAGCAGAGATCCTTTTCACAAGTCTAAATGCTACATTTATATCTATATATCTATGTCCTAGTATGACTTAAGCAAATGCCGCTGATGCAGACACACAAATCGCGAACCGATATGCAACTCACATGTAGACACAGGCACGAGAAGGCAGGCAGACATCCAAATCCAGTAGTGTAACACAGATGTTACAGTGGGCATTTTCCACCTTCTGTAGATCTTCTGATCTCACACAGAATTAAGAAGAAACAAACAAAAAATCAGAACCTGCTTCTAATATCTTATCCTAAGCAAGTCAGATTAAGCAAAGCTGGAAAGTCACCGACTGAGGGAACATGACGGTTTACTACATCTACACTCTTCCCATTGAGAAACTGGAGGTTGAGTAAGGGTGTGAGTTGGTGTGAGGGGAAATCAAAGTAAACTGCTTCTGAGTGTCAAAACTTAATGACACAACAATGAAATATGTGCATTGAATAGGCCATTTTGGGGCATTCATCTATGTGTGCAGCATTTTTGCTGCAGCTTCCACAAAGGAAGAGCTAGTCTGGGTAATTTTGTCTGCTCTGATGTCAATAAGTTCAACTAAATTCATGTTTTTGATGTGTTTTCTTCTTTCTTTTAATTTACATCAAAGCCCAGTAACGCTATTTTGACTTTCCTGTTAGGCTCCAATCATCCAAGCCAAGAGACTGGTCTGCAACTATCTGACAACTGCCCGTGGTGAGGTAAAAACCCGTCGTCCAGGTTGTGCTGTAGGTTTAAAATAATAGTGTAATAGCAGTGAAGCATGAAATTGGCAAACCACTACCTGCATCCTATTTGACCTGGTGCTGAAAACGAGCCAAATAAACCAAATAAAAAGCAAATCACTGTCTCAATAAGGACACTTCCTTTGATACACAATGTACTCTGCATACTTCCATGTACCCATAAATTTTAACAGGGTAGTGTTGCCTCAACGCTGGAAGTTGTGCAGTTGCTGGAACTGTCCGTTGCAACATTGAAATTTCACTGTCATGCAAAATATTGGATTTTCTGAACATTTGAAGCCACAATCTACAACTTAACCTCACATGCTCCGAATTTGAATGAATGTCAACAATGGTACTGCCACACAGCTATAAATGCTGGCAATGACATTGGCCACTCGCGTAATAGACTCTACATAGATTTGCAGAAAAATTACAAATTAAAGCAAGACTCAACCAGAGTCAGGAGTCTTTTCACACACACAGTACTTGGAATTTAGGTCATTAAAGTGTTGGGTGCAGTCTGATTTTAAAAAAACAAAACAAAAAAAAAACCCTTACTTCAGATGCATGTAGATGAATAGAGATACTTCACAGACACAAGACTAAAGGTCATTTTACAGCAGGATATAAGAGCTGGTTTTGATATAAACCAGGCTTAGGGAATTTCAGGCCACAAGAACTGGTTTCCTGCAGCTGTGTCCTTGATCCAGCACAGCTGATTTAAATGGCTAAATTACCCCCTCAACATGTCTTGAAGTTCTCCAGAGGCCTGGTAATGAACTAATCATCGATTCAGGTGTGTTGGCCCAGGGTGAGATGTAAAACCTGCAGGACATCGGCTCTCGACGGAGTTCCCCACCCCTGATAGAAAGGGAATGTTGGCATGGTTTATATACCAGGCTGCAGTATTTGTAGAGAAGGTAAAACAATCACAGATGGGGTTAAATGATGCAGAAGTTCACATGATAAATCCAGTTTAATGCTATTATTTAGAACTACTGAGTAAGCACTGAAAAGGTCCAGTGGACCAGCTGGTGTGGTTCTTCTAATCAATTAGTCTTGCAGGAAATAGGCCTGGAAGATTTTAGATATGGAAACATTTCTTTTGGATAAAAAAGATTATTTTGAATAAAAATTAAAGAACCCAGATTTAAACTGAGGATCTCTGCATAATGAGGATATCTATGACATCCGTCTTCATCTAATCTGAGTGAATTTGGAGATCTCCAGCATCTCATCCTTTTCACAGGGTTATTGAGGTTCATCAAATGACTGTGACTATCAGCCTCAAGGCAAGAAGATGAAGAGCAGGACTCACTACTGTCAGGAAGTGGAGGCTATAATTCACACAGGCTCACTAAAATGGGACACTAGAAGATTGGAAAAAATATTGTCTGGTTTTAATGAGTTTCCAGTTTTCTGCAAAATTTGGATAGGTCATGGCTCCACCCTGACCTGCATCAGTTCGGGCTGGTGGTGTAGTGGTGTGACACATTTTCCATTTTTGCACACTCTGCCTGAGTCTTGTTGCTGAGCATATCCATCTTTTTATGACAACACACCATGTCACAAAGCTGAAATCATTCCAAACCAGTTGCCTCAATCCAACAGAGCACCTTTGGGATCGTCATGGAACGACAGATTTAGTCACTTAGTAGTTTGATATCAACAGATTTAAAGAGGGTAAAGAAACTATCAAAAGTAGAATTGTTGATAAGACCAGCGGAAGAACTACATTAAAGCTACACATTTTCCTTCATTCTTTTGTTGGTTGAAGAAACTTTGAAGACATTTCGAAAATGTAAACTAATTAGAGGCAGTCTATTGTGCCAGTGCTGATATACTCATATGAAGCTTGTTCATCCATCCATCAGTCTCTCTTTAAAGAGAGAAGCCCAGACCTCCCTCTCCTCTTCCAGCAGACATGGATGTGCAGCCAACAAATGCGTTGCAGTCGTGTGATGCTTTTATATTAGTATGGACTAAATCCTCTGAGGAATGTTTCCACCAGCTTGTTAAAGCTATACTAGAATAAAGAAGGCAGTTTGTAAAGGAAAAGGGTTTCAGCTTATTACTATCAGATGTACCCAATAAAGTGGCCAGTGACTGGAAGCACTGTGTATAGGCATCAGTCACTGCTTAATAAAGGCCAGTAGGTGGCAGCAGAGGTGGTTCTACTCAGCACATGCCTGCTTTCACTTGACCTTTGACCCTTAGTTACAAGTCTTTACTCTTAAAGCTTTAAAGCTCTAAATCAGCAGTTCTCAAACTTTCCACAGTGAGTCCCACATCATAAACTATAATGGCTTTTGAACTACCGACATTAAAGTGCAGCAGTATTAGCCTGTTTAACACCACATACAGGAGACATGAGACAAGATTTATTTCTTTTATTAATGAAAGCACAAGCTCATCCATCACCTGTTCAAAAACACAAGAGCTATTTTATAATAGCTATCAACAAAGGCAAGAAACTGTTTGAATTAAACGAGAGTTGTTCTCAAACCATGTCCATACTACCATGGAGATGACGACTTTAGACCGAGATTATTTAAGGTTGGTTTTTTGTTTTGTTTTATAACTAAATTTTTAAAATAAATTTGCTTTGTCTTTTTAATATATGTTCTTCATGGGTTACCTGGTACTGACCTATGACCCCTCCAAATATCTTATTCGTGTTTTTTTTATGATTGATATGAACCAGGCCTGCACAACTTTGGATTGCAAAGTTTGGGTGAGAGGCCTTTGAGCCTCTCACATCAGCTCTAATGTTCTCTAACCTAAATGAGCCTGCTTTTCATCCACCCACACTCTGTCCTTCATGGGGAAAGGCTGGAGCCCTTCTCACAGTTTCTTTTCACGCGGTAAAATAAATCAATGACAAACATATTGGAATCCAATCTGCACTACTTCAGAAACATTTGTTTAGCAGGAAATGGTCTCTGGCTCCAGCATGTCTTTTGGCTTGTCTCCCTCCCCTCAGTCCCAAACCGCTCATGGCAGATGGAGGCCAAAGCCTGGGTGGTTCTGGATGTGTTTTTACTTATGAGGGAGTTTTTAGGGTTTCACTAATGTCAGAGTTCTTGCTGGGAATCATCTGATTACTGGAGTTTCCTCTGCTTTCTTTGTTTATGTGTATGCTTATGTGCACATGTGTATTTTTTACTTTATGTAACCCAGCTGGAGAAACTGGTTAATATGGGATCAATACCTTTATATGGTATTAGTTTAGTTATAGAATCATTCTTTTATTTGTTTTTTGTTTTTCTGTCACAAGAAGTGATGCTGTGAAAACAAATGTTTTATTTACACACTTCCTGCTGTGCCTAGCAGGAGCTTGTTGTGTGTTAACATTGTGAGAGTGTCCTACCCATTTGAGAAAACCTATTCTCTTAACTGAAGAGTATCACACTTTGGCAGGATGTACGTAATCAATGTTTTTTAGTAAACCTAAAACAACCGTGGCTGCAGTAAAAGTCTGCTTGGGTGCACAAGAATTAATTAATGTTGAGGTATTTAAGTATTTGGGAGTGCTACTAGACTCTAAATTATCCTTTAAAAAACACATTAAAAAAGTAGTGAAAACTGTAAATGTTAATATACAGAACTTTAGACATATCCGCACATCATTAACAGACACAGCAGCGATTACATTCCTGCACTCTATGATACTGGCTCATATTGAATATTGTATTACAAGTTGGTCCTATACGAGCTCTGCTGCTATTGGGCCAATTGAAGTATGCTACAAAAGAGCATTGAAATTATTAGATAAAAAACCTTTTTCATATCACCATTGTCAAATTTTAGAAAAATACAAGTTTTTAAATTTTACTAATTTCAAATTATTTAAATCTGCCTGTCTAATATACAAAGTTATACATGGTCTGGCGCCTCCACCAATGAGTGATTTTATTAAACAAAAGTCTAGCAGTGTTGCCGGGTCTCGACTGACTCGAGCCACTGTTAGAGGTGATTGTGAACTGGCATTTAGACGGACCACCTTTTCACAGAATGCTCTGTCATATCAGGGAGTGAGCTTCTGGAATAGTCTTCCACTGTCAGTGAGGGAAAGTACAAGTCTACCCATCTTTAAGAGTCACTTAAAAGGGCGGCTGAGGGACACACAAACATGTAATCATGTTTAATAATCATGTTTAATATTGGACGGGAAAAAGAGTTAGTGTATTACAAAAAGGGAAACAACTGTTAGTGCAATGGGTGAACGCAATGTCACGACAGTCAGGGCATGTACAATACTGGGGTTTGTGCAATATAATTGATGTGTTTCCGTTATTGTTATCTATACTGTCCTCTGTGTCCACTCTCCTTGTCATTGTTTGTTCTAGTATAATGTGATCACTGTTTTTGTCCTTGTCACATGACCTGTAAATAGTGTCTCTGTATGTTTTTACTAACTTGTGGTTAACACCAACCTGCCAGAGGGTCTGCAGATGGAAATTAGCCCAAGGCTATAATCTGGCATATTTACATTTGTTAAAATGTTCATTAATATGTATTGCCCCTCTTTCTAAAAAAATAAATAAATAAAAAAAATGAAAATTGTAACTTGCAGTTATTTCATATGACTGCTGAAAGAAGTGATAGATCAGAGACTATAAACGTGTTTCTAAATACAGGTCAGGTATTTTAGTGAGCTATGAGCTCCACGAGGAAGAGCCAGTGTTTCAAATGTCTCTAGATGGCTGTTTTGGCTGCTGACAGCCTGCACTGCACTTTTCACAGTGCTTCGCAGGCTCCTGATGAGAGACATGAGGGGGAGAGCAGGGTTGAAAATGATAAACTACCAGTGAATTGTATATTTTAGAGCTTTACATTTGCTGCACTTGCAATTTCGCTCACTAAAGGAAAAAAAAAAAAACAGTTTTCATAATGGATGCATCCACCCCACACATTTCCCTTGCTAGATCTGCTGACTGCAGGTGAGAAGACCTGGGCAGCAAGTCAGGGAGCACTCAAAAATGTTGTCCTCCCTAAAAATTAAATGCTTATAAAACAGTTATGCTGTTTATTACTATACTATTCACTGTGTTTGCTGAGTTGAACTGTTGGATCCCTCTGTTTGTTGCTATTTATTGCAGGCCACATCTCGCGCAGGCTCCTCTCACCCACTGCTCGCAGAGGAGCCTAATGGCCTCATCTGAATATGATGTGGGTCTGGTTAAAGATTGCATGGGAACAAACTTGCCTTGTCAAATACATGACAGCATCTCACACAGTTTTATTTTAAAAGCTAAATATCACGATTGGGTCTGTGACTAAAGTGAGTGCAACAGTACAGACGTGGGAAGAAACTCACATTCCAGGGATAAATAGTTAGAATGAGGTGTTTAGTAAGCATCTGGCAGTAAACATTAGTGTGAACTGTGCTCTGCTCTCTCATCCTGCAGCTGCGCTGGTAGAAGAGAGTGAGGGGTGAAAAAGTGCCCTCCTCCAACAAGAGCATACCAAGCTCCAGCTTAGTGACGTGCAGAGCGAGACTCTGAGCCGCCCACGAGGGATCTGGATGGACCGCAGATGATGTCTGATAAAGTCAGCGAGTGTTGCCTGGGAATTCCAGTTTGTTTTTGAGTTAAGGTGGTCATTGGTGTGACTTTCGAATTGTTTCACAAATTGCGAACATTCACATGATTCTCCAAACATCACACACACAGGAAAAGTGTGTACTGCTGAGTTTCAAACTTTCCTCTAGCTCTGATTTAAAGTGACCAGTGTAAATATAATGTGCAAATTTCATTTGACTAACAATGACTTGTGCACACTCTGCATGGCAGCAATACTGCTTCGTAGGGTGATGCCAGTTCCTGACACATAAGAAAGCTGTGCATTAGATCCTAACTGAAAATTAAACACTTCTTTTTCTGTTGCACACTCAGTCACAAACTGCACTCAGCAACAGCCAGAGCTGCAGAGTGCACCCACATAGCATTAAAAGTTACAGGGTGATGAGCTAAATTCAACCTGAAAGAAACAGACAAACAAAAATGCATCAGGACTTTATTCTGTGGATGACTGACATGAAGCCTGATTATATACCAGATTTTTTATAGCAGGGTAAAGATGTGTCACAATGAAATGAATGTTTGATGTTCAAAAAGGCACAAATACTTTCTTCTTCAGAAAGAAAGAAACCAAAACAGAAACAGCAGTGATGAAGATGATTTTCACATTTCTGCTTTTATTCTTTTATTGTGATTACGAGTTTTACATGCAAGCATTTTTTTTTACTAAATAACAAGCAATGAAAGAGACACGTCACAGCAGTTGCTCATAAGTCCTCATTAGATTCATATTTTCCTTAAATTAATAATCTTCGATCTTTTGTGGCTCGTGAGTCTATTCATACCTGTGTACAATACAGTACTTGTAGATGGCAGTAGATGGCAAAGCTCCTGGCACTGCCAAAATGCACAAGGTACATATATAATTAATGGAATTTCCCCCCAACCCCTATTCCAAAAGTTCAGTGATTAAAGTTTATCCTGTTAAGCCCCAACGAGGCTGCCTGAGCTTGCTCTTTGAAAATGACAAACCCAAAAGGAATGTAAACAATCTCGGTATCAAAACAAAGCTGGTGAACACTGGTGAGATCAATTTTACATTACATTATTAAAATGTATAAAAGTTCTTATTGTTGATTCTAATCTTCTGATCTCTGAAATTCACATTTCTGCTGCTGAACACAAACCAAGAGTGATGGTTGAGTCGGTCAAGTTAATTAATTTCACTTTAATCTGTTAACAAGCTGAAGCGATTTCCACATTGTCTCCGTCAGGCTGTGTGACAGCAAAGCTTCAAGTGTATCAAGTTCAAGTTTCAGAGCAGCTATTAAAACAGAAGCACTGAGTTTTTGTTCAAGTTGAATATTTGAACACTGCAGCAAAGACATCCAGTGTAAAGAGCAGAACATTGTAATAATGCTGAGATTATTCAAAGTGATTCATAGTCAGAATTATATTGTGTGATCTGGATGAAGCAATAACTGGATAATAAATGATAAAACAGCAAAATTCTCTGTTTTCTTTGCTCTCACACACTAGGTCAACAGTTAAACAAAAACCTATAACTGTCGGTGACATTTCACAAATCAGTTTCATTGTGAAGTTCCAGCTGTGTCTGTTCACTGACAACACTGGGAAGTGGGAACAGCAGCAGGAGACTGTTTAATGACAAGAGGTCTGAGACGAACTTCTTTTGCCTTTTTATGGTTTCTGTAGATCACAAATCCAGCAACAGCAGCAACAACGAGGGCAGCAGCAGCAACTACCACACCAACGATTAGTCCAACAGATCCTGCAGGTGAGAAACAGGTGTGAGGTGTCAGCTGTGAAGAACAGAACAGAATCCATTTCCTCTTCAAACTGCTGTCAGACATTATCTACTGCACTCTGATCACATCACTCAGACCAGCTGCTTTCTACAAAGTCTCATCAACAACATCTTTAGAAACAAACATCAACAACCAGGAAGCAGCTTCACCTCTGATCACACACACACTCAACTCTACTCACTCACCTGGAGGATCAACACTCAGGGTGATGATGCTGATGAGCTTCAAACCAATTGTTCCTTTCTCAACGACACGACACTCGTATGTTCCAGTGTCAATAATCGTCACATTGTTCAGAATCAAAGACACGTCTCCATCCTTCATCTGTTTGTCCTTTAGATCCACCCGGTCCTTAAAACATGGATGCTGGTGCACTAAAGTTTTCCTCTCATCCCGATACAAAAAAACATATTCATCTCCCAGGTCAGCTCTTCTCCACTCCACAGTCTGGATGTTTTTTCGAGCTTGACATGTCAAAGTGACGTTCCTTCCAGACTCAGCTGTGACGTTTTTCTGGCCTGAAAGAGAAACTATACAGAGCAGAGAGGTAAAGGTTTCAAACAGCTGTTTACTTCAACAGAAAGCATCAGGGTCACTGGACATGGACTGTACAGTTAACACTTGGGTAGCAGCATTTGGGACAATATAATGTGTTTCAATGACAATCCAGGGAATTTTCCTTTAAATTTAACTGTTAAAAAGTGTTTTTTCTGGAAAAAAGGAAAAACAAGATTATTAGTAAATCGAGCAAAACATTCAGAATTTGATTGATTATTTAAAAAAAAAGAAAATCCACTGACCAGTTCGACAGAAGGCCTGACAAATCAAAGAAGACATGTAAAATGCCTGATTATTTGAGAATTATTTCTATGATCAGAACAACTAAAGAGGTTCGCAACCAAGAAACACCCTCGAGGATTTAAAACGGAGTTTAATTTGACTGTATTACCATTATAAACAGCATCTTTTGGTTTTAGACTTAATAATTAATACTCCTCCTTCCTCGTGAGCGTTTTTGACTTTGTTAGACTTTGTGAAGTCGTTTGTCTCAACCATGGAAAAAGTCTGCAGCTGTGCACTTTAGTTATCTTCTTTCGGGGTTTTTGGTGCAGCTGAGCTGATTGTGATTTTCAACACTTTGAATCAATGTCTGCTTTGACTATAAGGGACTGTGTATAAAAATGTCAGTAACTCCGAAAGTCCTAAATTCCTTATTTAGTTAACTTTGATTTACTCCAGGTTTGTGTGGTTAAATTCTAATTGTACACAAACTCCACCTAAAACTTTTATTACTGATTACAGCCTATAACTTCACGCAGACTGATTAAAGTTGGTACACAGACCACAGCTTACCTTGAGAGGTACAACCCAGCAGGCACGCAGAAAGCAGAATCCAGATGAGTCCAGCCATTCTCTTCCTCCAGGACTTTCCAGATGTTTAGACCGTTGTCAGGACTCAGAGGTCCGTGGCGTGGAATGGACTCGGGCGCAGAACCAAAGACCGGAAGCTCCAAGTGATTTGCGAAAACAAAAACTGCTGAGACTGGAGTGGGGCTGGTGAGGGCACTGAAACATAGGAGAGGAAAATCAGAACAGTCCAAGGAGTTGTGAGTGTTTTCCCATTTGACAAGCTGGGATGGCTTACGTGTTTGCAGGCGGGGATTAGCTGGAGGTGGAGGCGAGGTGAGGTCCAGGCGAGTGCTGAGTCCAATATAGGTGTGCAGGGAGGCAGGCAGGTGAGAATGGCAGTTTGTTTGAAAAGGATTAAGCAGCAGCTGAATCCAGAAGCAAGGCTATGGCAGGGTTTGGAATGACGAGTCCAGGTACCGACTAGGAGACTAAGTAATGCACACTGATAAATACACAGGAACATGAGGCTGTGAAATAACTGAGGTTAGCAGACGATCTGGCAAAGACTCATTGTGTGCACTGCCAGAATAATTGCCTGCAGCTGAGGAGCTGATGCCGTGGAAAGACAATGACAAACGTTGACTCTGAGAAGAGCTCCTTTGTTTTAATGTTTCCTTAGGAGGAGTTACTGGGAAGGATGGAGTGGGCGTGGGTAAAATATTTAAAAACAGATGTTAGCAACTCCATTTATTTCTTGTAATAACAAGTTTTTATTATACTGATTTATGCCTCTACAGTCCTTTTGCTTTTCTTTTTTTAAGGATTGTTACTTAGGTTACTGTTACGTACTTTTTTTAAGGACTGTTAGGGCTTACATCTAGTAAATAAAGTGTTGTTTTCTGAATAATCTGATCTGGAATCAGTCCACAGTGAACAAACACACTGAGCAAAAGTGTAATCTGAACTAAAGTCAAATCTTTAAACTGAACCAAGAATCAAACTGCAGGAAAACCTGATGGAAAACCTGCTCACTGACCTTCTCTCACTTTAATCAGCACAGGGTCCGATGTAGACAGCAGTGATGATTTTTTATTTTTAGCCTGGCTCTCAGTCAGCTCAGAATAAATAGATTCAAATGTTGGATTATTAGCCTTCATTGTTGGTGTTTCTGCTCACAGGTACAAACTACCATCAGTCTGCACCATTAAACAGACACATAATGAACTTGCATATATATAAAGTTCTTTTCTGTCTCACTGACAGCTCAAAGTGCTGTTGACTAACCACACACTCATACAGCAGCTTATTCTGTGCACTTCAAGCACCTCACCTACCTCACACACATGACCCACCTAGAATCACCAGTTAGCGACACATACAGTGGGGCAAAAAAGTATTTAGTCAGCCACCGATTGTGCAAGTTCCCCCACTTAAAATGATGACAGAGGTCAGTAATTTGCACCAGAGGTACACTTCAACTGTGAGAGACAGAATGTGAAAAAAAAATCCATGAATCCACATGGTAGGATTTGTAAAGAATTTATTCATAAATCAGGGTGGAAAATAAGTATTTGGTCAATAACAAAAATACAACTCAATACTTTGTAACATAACCTTTGTTGGCAATAACAGAGGTCAAACGTTTACTATAGGTCTTTACCAGGTTTGCACACACAGTAGCTGGTATTTTGGCCCATTCCTCCATGCAGATCTTCTCGAGAGCAGTGATGTTTTGGGGCTGTCGCCCAGCAACACGGACTTTCAACTCCCGCCACAGATTTTCTATGGGGTTGAGGTCTGGAGACTGGCTAGGCCACTCCAGGACTTTCAAATGCTTCTTACGGAGCCACTCCTTTGTTGCCCGGGCGGTGTGTTTTGGATCATTGTCATGTTGGAAGACCCAGCCTCGTTTCATCTTCAAAGTTCTCACTGATGGAAGGAGGTTTTGGCTCAAAATCTCACGATACATGGCCCCATTCATTCTGTCCTTAACACGGATCAGTTGTCCTGTCCCCTTGGCAGAAAAACAGCCCCATAGCATGATGTTTCCACCCCCATGCTTCACAGTAGGTATGGTGTTCTTGGGATGCAACTCAGTATTCTTCTTCCTCCAAACACGACGAGTTGAGTTTATACCAAAAAGTTCTACTTTGGTTTCATCTGACCACATGACATTCTCCCAATCCTCTGCTGTATCATCCATGTGCTCTCTGGCAAACTTCAGACGGGCCTGGACATGCACTGGCTTCAGCAGCGGAACACGTCTGGCACTGCGGGATTTGATTCCCTGCCGTTGTAGTGTGTTACTGATGGTGACCTTTGTTACTTTGGTCCCAGCTCTCTGCAGGTCATTCACCAGGTCCCCCCGTGTGGTTCTGGGATCTTTGCTCACCGTTCTCATGATCATTTTGACCCCACGGGATGAGATCTTGCGTGGAGCCCCAGATCGAGGGAGATTATCAGCGGTCTTGTATGTCTTCCATTTTCTGATGATTGCTCCCACAGTTGATTTTTTCACACCAAGCTGCTTGCCTATTGTAGATTCACTCTTCCCAGTCTGGTGCAGGTCTACAATACTTTTCCTGGTGTCCTTCGAAAGTTCTTTGGTCTTGGCCATGGCGGAGTTTGGAGTCTGACTGTTTGAGGCTGTGGACAGGTGTCTTTTATACAGATGATGGGTTCAAACAGGTGCCATTCATACAGGTAACGAGTGGGGGACAGAAAAGCTTCTTACAGAAGACGTTACAGGTCTGTGAGAGCCAGAGATTTTCCTTGTTTGAGGTGACCAAATACTTATTTTCCACCCTGATTTATGAATAAATTCTTTACAAATCCTACCATGTGGATTCATGGATTTTTTTTTCCACATTCTGTCTCTCACAGTTGAAGTGTACCTCTGGTGCAAATTACTGACCTCTGTCATCATTTTAAGTGGGGGAACTTGCACAATCGGTGGCTGACTAAATACTTTTTTGCCCCACTGTATTGTTCAAACGGAGGAAATACAAACCTCTTCTGTCATGTGAGAAAGTGTTAGTTTTTAGATGTACTAACACATATTTACATAAGAGTTTGTATAATGAAGTTGTGAAGAGAAGAGTCTGCTGTTAAAAGAAACAGTTTATAACTGCATTACTCATCCTGTCCTGCAGAGGCAGCAGTTAGTGCTGTCATTCACTTTAAAGCAGTGTCGGAAAAAACATGGAAATACCGCTGTAAAGGTTTATTATTATCAGTGTCGGTCAAGTTACTTGAAAAAAGTAATCGGTAACTAATTACAGATTACTTCCCCAAGCCCGTTACATTACTGATTACTTATTTTCAAAAAGTAGTTAATTACTTAGTTACTTTTTAAAAACACGATTTACAACCTGAAGAGGTGATAAAGCGATAGATCTTTCAGCCCAATTCTACTTTTTCTGCATAATCCATCATACAAAACGTAATCAAATGAAAGAGTCTTTTTTTAAAACTTGTTTTATTAGTTTTAATCTTTTAACTTTATGCATCAAAAAAAAATAATAATTATATGCAACATTCTCTGACTTGAAGAAATTGGTTACCATTTAAACCTATTTTCTGCACATTCCAGCACATAAAATGAAACATTTTTTGTGTTTACACTCACTCTTTCAAATAGATGCAAGTAAAACACAGCAGAAAATAAATAAAGTCAAAGACTCAGCGGTGCTGTTGCTCTAATTTCACCTGTAAAGCAGGACTGGGGTAGGCGAAGGTTTACCCTGGTGCAGGTGTGCCGCAGCGGTCAGTGGAAGAATCCGCGAGTTTCTCTGTGAGTTTCCCATTACGTCGTAGCGCACTCGGTGCTTGCTTGGAAGTTTAGGGGTTTTTTCGCTGTAAAAAGAAGTTTTCTTCAGCAGACACTAATGTTTTTTTCACTTTTTATAGAATCAAACTCAAAGTAAGGTCAGTACTTCCACGCTTTAAACGCTGCACGCTCATACTCTCTCGTGCACTCGATATATTATCCATTGTTGATCTGCACACAGCTGTTGTCACAAACGTCGCACTCGCTTACGTCACTGTCATAAGACATTCTCGCAAAAAATCACGGTTTTAGTAACGCAGTAATGCAGCGTTCCTACGGGAAAATAACAGTAATCTAATTACCATTTTTGCAATAGTAATCCCTTACTTTACTCATTACTTGAAAAAAGTAATCAGATTATAGTGACGCGTAACGCGTTACTGCCCATCTCTGAATATTATAGACTCATTGATTCTCAGTTCTTCTCAGATTTTTATTTGCTTAAAATTTGAAAAACACGCATCACTTTCACACCACTTCACAATTGTGTTGCTCCATAACAGAAAATCCCAATTAAAAACATTTAAGTTTGTGTTTGTAAGGCGACAAAATGTGTAAAAGTTCAGGGGTATGAATACTTTTTCATGGTACTGTATATGCAGGTATTTTTGTATATGCAGCTCCGTCTGCAGCCTCCTGTCTGATCTGTTCTGTTACAGGGTCTGAATTAGTTTGGTCACATAGATGAAGGCTAATAATACATGAAGTTTCACAAATATACGTCATCCTTTACACTATTTATACTCAAACAAACGTATAAAGATACATGTTTGTTTGAGTCATTCTTTAACATGAGAAAATTCAGGACAGAGTTTGTTTCAGAAATGCACGTTTATATTTTATACTTTTGATGGTACACTGACATCAACCTGAGTGTGTGTACATATTTAATCTGATTTAATGGACCCTACAGTGGCCCCTACAGACAAAGCAAATTATTTCTCAAATCTCATCATAATCATAACTCAAGGCTTTTATTCAACACAGTGTTTCTAAAGTCAGAAAAAGACTATTGGATAAAGTGCTTTTTCTTTTCGTGCCTCATTTTTGTGGAACAACTAGTGATGTGACGTTCTGTATCGAGGCTTCGAAGCGTGTGTCGAGTAATGGAGGGGGCGTTTCTGCGAAGCGCGTATCGAGGCTTGCTTCATTTATGGGAGGAGCTGAAAATGATGACGTCCGAAGCCTCGCTGCCCGGCTGTACCACGTGACTGGTTCAGGAAGCGGTTCGAACTTTGCCGCAAATAATCATTTTCCATACTGCCAGCATAAATATACACAGTATGCTGCCATCACTACAATATAGATGTTTTACACACTCCTTTTGTTGTTGACATTTACAGGCGGTGTGCAAAATGCCACACTCTTCAAATTCATGCCAACTAATATTTTTACGTCCAGTAGGTGTCCTGCTAGAGCAAATGAAGCTTCAAGAAGCTTCGCGTTGGGGTGAACCAATTGGATGAAAAGCTTCAGTGCTTCATGAGGCTTCATCTGCCCATCACTAGGAACAACATCCCTCAAGATATTGTTATGTGTGGCTGTGTGCAGACAGGAATAGGACCCAAGGTGCAGACTCGGGAGACAGTCGTAAACTCAAAATGGCTTTAATGTGATACTCAAAATATAACATAACTGAAAAAAACTCAAAACAAACTTAACCTGGAGGAATGACAGAACACACAGCTAGGAAACTGGTAGATCGCGACACAGACACTAAGAAACACAGGGCTTAAATACACAGAGGCAGCAATCAGGGAATGGGTAACAGGAGGGAAACACAGCTGGGGCAAATCAGGCCTAACGAGACAAGGGGAAGCAAAACCAGACACATTAACATCAGACATGGATTTTCAAAGTAAAACAGGAAACATAACACAGAATCACGGGCAGGCACTATAACAAAGGGAACAGAGTCGTGGGAACAGGGCAGACACAAACATTGACTGAACACGGGGATATAGGAACTTAGGATACACATAGACGCGAACTAGACAAGGGGATGCAGGTGATAGGGGAGACAGAGCAACTAAAGAAGACAGAGACATAAGCCATGAGACAGAACTCAAAGAAACCAAAAACTAGAAAGTATAAATAATATCATAAACTCAAAAACCCTGGGTCGACGACCCAGGCATCCTAACAGATATTAGGCAGGCATGCTCTGTGGAGGTTTTTAAAGCTAAGTTGAAAACCCACTTGTTCACCCTATCCTACATGTCTTAATTCTATGCCGTTTAGTTTTTAATTATTTATTGTTTTTAACTTGTATTATGTTTTTAACTTTTCTTTTAAAGCTCGGCTGGACCATATGAACTGAGATTTTTCTCTTCATCTTTTAAAACTCTTTAAGTTTTAAAAGTTTCCAATGATGCTCATGCTTCTTTTAATCTGCAGTTAAGGTTTTATTTAGATCTTAATCAGCCACAATGACTCACATTTTCCTTCAGTAATATTTGTGAAACCCAAAGAACTCCTCAAGAAGAACAAGTGAGACCAAAGTTTCTTACAGAGATCTGCAGAGATCACTGCTGTGGGGAGGGCAGCACTGTCCTGCCAGTTACTGATTGTTTTCCATACACTGCATTACATTACATTCAAATATTAGTTATAATATGTGTTAGATGTGTATGTTTAATGAGAAGATCAAACATAATATATAAAAATCTAGTCTGAGCGCTTGTGTGGACCAGCAACAGGATTCCAGTGGTTGGACTGGTGGATTACTTCATGAGTAGATGCCATTTTGGTCAGACGGGACCTCTGAAAACACAAACACACACAGTTCAAACAATAAGAGAACATTCACAGTTAAGATCAGTAAAGGTCATTTTTAGAACAGATCTTCAGCGAGGAAACAACAAACTCTTATTAAAGGTTTTACAGCCAAACTGTCACAAATAAGGTTTTAGTGTGAAAGAGAGTTTGGTTTGGGTTGCAGTAATGCTGCTGCTAATGTACAGAACAGGACACTTTGCCAGAGTCAGTGGATGGGAGCTGGAGGAGTGAGGGCAAGCTCTCCTCCAGCTGCAGGGACAGCTGAGCAGTTCTTTAGATGTGTGTGCAGGTTTGTTGAGCCTGCTCTCATGGATATTTCCAAATTGTAAGTTCTGCACTAAGCTTTGCAGTAGGGCTGAGACATGTTATACCGGTCACGGTAATACTGGTACAATGTTTGGCGATAATAAGAAAATGAAAGAATATGGGTAAAAGGTGCATGAGCAGTGTTTTTGTTTTCATTCACACATAGAGGCAACAGAGAATGAGGAGGGGGAAAGTGGATCGTTGAATAAAAGAGATTAAAGAGAAGTAAGCAGAATTGGTTAAGAGTGAAGAACTAGTAGGCCATGAACTCTGGCCTCCTTTTTGAGAGCCTGCGGTTTTATACTTTCACATGCCTTCACTTCAAACCCTTCACAAAGTTCACACGACTTCCTGTGCTCACACTGAATGCTAATATTGGTCTCACACCAAAAAAAGACTCCAGGGGCCCGTTCTTCGTACCTCGCTAAGTAAGTTAGCTGGATTTGATTGTTGACGATTTCGCGTGATCTTGGATCGTTCGGTTCTCCAAAGCTCATCCGGGACTTGCTGTCATAGCAACAGAGCCGTAAGCGTAAAGCTGCTCGGGAGCAGGTTTACTTTATGTAAACAGGATTAGATCGCGGCCACTCAAGTATGTCCGCTTCATCTATACGAAAGCAACAGCAATATTTAACCACTGTTTCACCATAAATAAATATTATCAATGTAACTAAAGATAATGCAGTATTTGATCCTTGTATTGATGTCACACAGATACATACAGGTCATTTCCTAAAAAAAGGGAAATGTACTATTAATCATTCTATTTCATGTACTTGATTATTTCAGATGTAATTCATATTTCAGAGTAGTAATTGTAAATCACTTCGTGTAATCAAGATGAGAGACCACGGCTATAAAAGCGAAGGTGGATTAGGGAAGTCTGTCGCAGCCATGTCCTGTCCGTATACACGAGCAGCCCATTGCGGAAGGTCCAAGATTGATAAGGAGAGTCCTCAGAATTCAGCGTATATTGCGGGACAGACAGGATCCTTTAGCTCAGCGCGACAGTGTGCTCATAGAGAGATATCGATATTCCCGTGAGGGTATTATTTACTTAACCAACTTGTTGACGAGGGGGTGCAGGACCACCACCTGTCTTTTGTTGCTCTGCCATTTTCTTGGTTGCTGTTATAAACAAACAGATTATTTCAGGGTCTCTTTCCAAGAGACTAAAAGCAATATAAGTGATAAATATTACCATTCTGTAGAATATTCTTATATTTCACTTTTACTTGTTCCCATGTTCTAGTGGGTCCTGTCGTGGCTCTAATGTGAAAGAGGATATAATGTAATATGATATAATAAATTTACCCTACCGCCTACTGGTGTTGGCCAGAGGGGCCGATGGCGCGATATGGCAGCCTGGCTTCTGTCAGTCTGTCCCAGGGCAGCTGTGGCTACAACCGTAGCTGCCTCCACCAGTGTGTGAATGTGAGAGTGAATGAATAGTGGCATTGTAAAGCGCTTTGGGTGCCTTGAAAAGCGCTATATAAATCCAATCTATTATTATTATTATTATTAAATTACTTACGAGTTTAATTTGTCAGCAACTTTCTGCCAGCCCCTCTCTCCTTGCTTTTGCAGCCTTTGCAGTGTTCCCTTGCGTTTTAATTAAACTCTGAAACTCCTGAAATCCCTCAATCAAGAGTTCTTCCTCTGCTGCCGAAAAATACCGAGCGCGCTCCTTCGACATTTTCGCCGACCAATCAAAGGGTTGCCGATCAATGTTTCTACTCTCGATGCGTAGCCCCTTTTACGACACCCAGTGATGTCACATTACTTCATCCAGCTGTACTAATCGTCAACAACAGGTGTGTTCGGAGAACCGGAATAGCGAGCTCAAAGTTAGCGCGATGATTTGGTCTTGGATGTAGTAAGCGAGGTACAAAGAACAGACCCCAGATGTGCAGTGATGTTTTCATGATGATCTTTTAGCAGGCTGAGCAGATGAAGCAGCAAGCAGCAGACTGGATGTATGCAATGGAAAGAGAACAGACAGAAAACCTTCCTTTTCACACCTTAAAACTTTACATCTACCAGTTTTTCTTTTACAAACACCTGAAATACAAAAAATGTTTTTTTCCAGTCTTTTATGTTCTTGACATTTTGCTCTTCCTCCCTTTGATGAACATATAATGAACAACTGAGTTGCGCTGAAACTAAAACAAAAAGAAACAGGCACCGATTAAACTGTTTTAACAAGTTTTTTTAGTTATGTATTCATAGTTTTAAGTAACCTGAGTAAGTAAATAAATAAAAGTGTTGTAGGAACACTTTATAAATACCACAAACATGCAACCCCCCAACCCAACAAAATACAATATTACCTCTTTGTTTGGCTGACTGTAATTGGTGAGTTGATATTTTGATGTTACTGTACATGATGTCATCTGTGATCATAATGAGTGTATACTTTACTTTGTTCTACAAAACAAACCTGGACACGTATAGTCTACAAGTCTGAGTCTCACCTTCAGGTTTCCTGTGAACAAGTCGTCTAATCAGCAGAACCACAACACAGACTGATGCAGCAGTCAACACAGGGAGGATGATATGGACATGTGACACGTGTTTATCATCAGGAGGAGGTGTGGATGTAGGTGGAGGTGTGGTGGTGGGTTTGTCTAAAACAAAGCAAGCACAGTCATTTAGAGTCCCCCGAGAGCAGCAGTGCCCAGCCTTCTACCTTTCTACCTTTAAAACCCGCCTTCCAGCCAAATGGCTGGTAGGCTTTTAGCTAGGCTTTAGCTTCAGCCAAGTGGAAGCTAAATTGGCTAGTCATTCATATGTATATTAGGTTGTTACCTGGGAATTCTGGAGGGAGGGGAGTGGGGGTGTGTGAATGAGGGGGTGGGGGAGCTGCTAAAAGCTGTGAACTTCCTTTTGTGTTCGTCTTGATGCATTCTCAATCATCCAGGGAAATAAATCTCCAAAAGTCACCAACTTGGAGTGTTTCAGTTTGCCATCTTAGGGAGAAATCAACACACATGGGTGTATGTCCTTTGTTGCTGAGATTTATTGATAAATACAGTACAAAAAACCAACCATTTGTACACATATTTACAAATAATAATAAAAAGTGAGTGAGTACATTTCAACATTTTCAGCAATCACTCACAATCCTGGCACTGCCATGGTATCTGTAGTCTGCATTTACCACATGTGTATCTGTAGCAGTGAATGCATCGCACAGTGGCATGATTGTTCTTGCATTTGTGTTTGACCTGACACATGGCTCTTTTTCCAGGGCTAGGTGTGGAGGGTTGTGTCCAAATTACTTCAGTTACTTATTCAGTTTATGCATACAAATATGATTTTTGAACTCAAAAATTAGAATAAAATAATAACATAAATATAATAAAAATCAATAGGAAGAAAGTTCCAGCAGAACCAGGCGCAGAGAGGGGCGGCCATCAGCGGTGAGCAGTTTGGGTGAGAGAAGGAAAACAGGATAAAGTCATGCTGTGAAAGAGAGACAGAGATAACAAGTACGATTCAATGCAGCGAGGTCTATTAATACATAGTGGGTGAGAAAGGTGACTGAATAAAAAACACTCAATACATCATGGGAATTCCCCAGCAGCCTACACCTATTGCAGCATAATTAATACATATATATATACATATATATATACATATATGTATATATATGTACACATATATACATATATATATACACGTATATGTACACGTATATATATACATGTACATGTATATATATACATGTACATGTATATATAGTTCTAGGCATTCCAGGATCCAGGTGTGGGGCATTGAGTCATAGGCGTTCTTGTAATCAATCCAGGCACTGGTCCTGCAGATTTCACCTATTTTTATTTTTAGAACATAACTCCCACGATAAACGAGGGTCCACTGTATCAGAATCAGCATGTTAAACATTTACCCAATAAATTTAAATTGCATGTAACTTAGTGATGTAGTTCAGTTAAGTATTATTCACACGTATATCATATGATTATGCCACTTCCTGTATGAGCACCTGTTGATGCATACTGCTTGTTGTAAGATTTAATCATTTTCATTAATGTGCCATGTCTGACCGCGTTTTGAGATAAGGCTAAGCAAAGGGTTATTCAAAGGTTGCCCCTCTGCAGATGGCCCTTATTGAGAGTCCTGACCACCCCTGGCAGGACCGTGGCCTGTACCTGACCCTGCACCTGCTGTTTCTGACTGGAGGACAGGTGGAACGTTACCCAGCAGGGGCAGTTAACGGGCTTTGCTGTTTGTGCTACTCTACACCCCCGAGATTGCTTTGCTTGCTTTGCTATGTACTTTCTTGCTGTTCAGATGATTCAGTGTATTAAACTCTGTCTCAACAATTCTAATCTTTTCAGGGGGTCTTTTTCTTTAGTGAACTGATGTTAATCAGATCTAAATAAGCTGGATCTCCACATCATCCGTTAGATAAGGTTATCATGCTGGCTTCAAAATTTGCGACTCCACACAGTTTATATTAATCAGTTTATTTTGTACCTTGTGGTTCAGATGTGTCAAATATCAACACTGAATGTACCTGCAGATGTTTTTGATCACTCACTGAAAGTCCGTACAAACATTAGAGCTAATCACTTAGAACTGCCAGGAGGAGTCATTTTGAGCCATCACTCCTTTGTCTCCCTACACTCAGTACTCCAAGCCCATCATGTCTGATGTTTCCCTGATGTCGCCTTAATGTCACGATTTAGCTCCAGTACTTAGTAAGGAAAATGATGACTTACAATTTTGCTTTTGTAAAATAAAGATCTTAAATTCAGTATGTGCTGTCTCAGTCTGCTCCCTGGGTCAACCATGACACAGATCTGGCAAATTTTATTTATTTATTACTAAAATACTGTAATTACTCAGGGGAAAATCTGATATTCAGAAGAAGGTGAGGTAAAAGAATCACAGATGGGGTTAAATGATGCAACAATTCACATGATAAATTCAGTTTAAAGCTGATATTTAGAAGTACAGAGTAAGGACTGAAGTAAGTGTGGGGCTTCACAGATGCCAGTTAGACATTGTTCCAGTGGAACAGCTGAAGCTGCTCTTATGATCAATTGTCTTGCAGTAAATAGGCCTGGAAGAGTTTAGATATGGAAATGTTTCGGATAAGTTTCAAACATTATCTTATCTGTTACCGGTTCCCCATTTTGTCTGTTTATTGTAAGTTTGTGGGTTTGTTTTTTTAGACATTATTATATCCAACCACCAGAATCAAGCTGCTGGTCTCTGATAGGTCAAATTATTCTCAATCAAAATGAAACCAATGAAACAAATAAGGTTTAATCTGAGGATCTCTCAATATTGAGGATATCTACACCATCTGTCATCATCTAATCTGAGAAAATATGGAGACCTCCAGCGTCTCATCCTTCCCACAGGGTTATTGAGGTTGATTAAATGATAATTGCCTGTATTTGTATAGTGTTTTACTTAGTCCCTATGGACCCCAAAGCATTTTACACACCCATTCACACACTGGTGATGGCAAGCTACATTGTAGCCACAGCTGCCCTGGGGCGCACTGACAGAGGCGAGGCTTCTGGACACTGGCGCCACCAGTAGGCAACGGGTGAAGTGTCTTGCCCAAGGACACAACAACCGAGACCGGGGCTCGAACCAGCAACCTTCCGATTACAAGACGAACTGCCAACTCTTGAGCCACAATCAGCCAGGTTATCACATAAATAACTGTGATCCTCAACTTCCAGGCAAGAAGAGGAAGTAGAAGTCACTGCTGTGAAGAAATTGTACATAATAAAGTGGCCGGTGAGTGTAAGCGCTATGAACAGACATCATTCACTGCTTAGTAACGACCAGTAGGTGGCAGCAGAGGAGCTTCTATTTGCAAAGCACATGCAGGCCTTCACTTGACCTTTGACCTTTAGTTACAGGAAGGGAAACACTGTAACAGAATAATGTTTCTCTGAGAGAGGGAACAGATGGAAAATTTCACAATCATTTCTCTCACATGTAGTTCAGATGTGTTTCATCAGTCTATCGCAGGCTCACTACAGAGAAGCAAACAGCCATTCATGCTGTTAAATCAAAGTAAAAAGTACATGTTTTAGTTTAGTAGATGATAATGAAAAAAAATCACAGCACAAACAAGAACCAGAACGCAAGATGGACAACATCTGGCTATAAACAAGGACAAAATGCCATTCTTGTCTTCTTTGGGATTAAGTAAACAAGAGTTGCTTTTTGGAGGCCTTTGTTTTCCAGCCATGTGGAAGTCGACTTTACACCAAGATTATCTAGAAGTTTTTGTTTTTCTTTGTTTTTTCTGAATAATTTTAAAGCAGGGCCGTGTATCAAATAACGTAGATGTTAAAAGTGTCTGCTGTTACAGCTTGGAGTGCAAAGTGCTTTGAGTGTTAGGTGAGAGTAAAATATGGTTTATGCAGCCTGCATTCTGTCAGTTCACAATCCATTTACCATGGACTGAACTGGGGGAGAGTCGGGCAAAGAGAACACTACATAAATAAATTTACCAACCAATAGCTGGGCAGACCAGTGTTGTATCAGTCAATGTCAATTATATTTCTATAGCACATTTAAAAGCAACAAAGTTGACCAAACTAGTTAGCTAATGAACAAGAGAAAACAAATACAGAAAACAAGACGTGAGATGACACAAATACAATGTATTTAACATAAAAACAAACATAAAACAAACCCGATGGTTCTCAGACTGAACTCAGATTAAAGCCGACATAAAAAAGTGAGTTTTAAGACAGAATTTGAAAGGCTGGATAGATTCTGAATTACCAATATTAAGTTATTCCAGAGTCTAAGCACTGCAGCTGCGATATGAAACTGCCATAATAAATGATCCTGCGAAGGCCCAAATTCCTCTCTGCTTTAAACCAGACCTGAGTTGTAATAAGATCATCTGGCTCAATGATCTCAGTGCTCCTTGCGGAGTTATATTTGCTGAGGAGCTTGCTTTTATTACTGGGCGCAATACATTTGGCACCAGAAGAATATTTAACGTCCAAAAGTGGCTGAATGCTGCATGTTGTCAATGAAGTAACAGAGTCATCCTGGAACTTGCTCAGTATGGTTCAACATCACACCACTGGAGCAACCTGTAACATGTGTGTCACTGCAAGTTTTTGTTAGTTTTTTCCCCCTTTCCCCCCAAAATGATGAACATGCCCATTTGTTTCCAGGAAAAATACTTGAGGAATACTATGTGAACTTTACTGTTCTGACCCAGCCCTGTGTTTCCTGACTCTTCTCCGAATCAGCTAATGATTCAGACGTTTGGGCCTCGGTGCGTTGCTCATAGCTCTACTGCACCACTACTACTGCTTCTCTGAGCCACACTACAAAGGTGTTGCTGCTTCTCCTTTTTGTCTTTGTTTTCCTTTTTCTGTTGCTGACTTTGACCTTTAAAATGTAACTTGCTGAGTCTTAAGTAGAAAGTATATCAGTTTTAGAAATGAAACAGACATAACTGACTTCAATCTCTGGTGACCCAGAAAGTTTCAAACTTTGTGTCATCAGTCACAAGACGAGACACAAACCTTCAAAGTCAAACAGAAAACACAAACGACACAAACGGGGACACGAACAGAATACCGGGAGAGGACACAGGTAGGGATAACAGAAAAACTAAACACAAGACTTGAACCCTAAGAACTAATACAAAATGGAAAAAAAATAATAACAACAAACTCAAAACTCTTTTCCAGCGACCCAGGACCTCGACAGCTCTAAAACAGAGGTGTCAAACTTAAGTTTTAACTTCTTTTCTTCTCATATTAGGTTTAAAAGTGCAGTGAAACTTCTGTACAGTGACAGAAAAAAGGAATTTCCCTTATCTGGCAGTCATTAAAGCTGGCTGTGTGTGGCTCACGATGCAATTTAACGCTTGCAATCATTGTCAGGAAACCATTTGTATGACCTGAACAACATCTCTGAAGTTTAACCCTTTAAGACCTACCATAGAACCAAGTCCGCCAGAGCTTATATTATATTTTTACATGCTGTGGAGCCATTTTTGGGAGCATTTCAAGTTGCTATACATCAATACAACCATTATAGCCCAGATTTTAATAATATGTATTCATTAAGTGCATAGTAATTACATAAATTGCAAAAAAGTGCAATAAACTACAAAAAAATTGAAAATCGTTTTTGCTTTTTTAACATATATTTCTAGTTAGAGAAATTTAGGAGGCTTATCCCTCAAAACTGTAAATACAAAAAAGTTGCACAAAATAGTTTCCCACCACAGGAAATTTATTTTGAGTGTCTTCATAGTTTTATTTTTGAAATACACCAATTTTTATATACTGCAGGAAAAACAAAAACAAATATTATACTGCAAATTTGCAAAAAAGCAGCATATGCATCAAAATAAACTATTTCCAGCAGTGCAACATGAGTCCTAAGCATCCCAGAAACGACACAGAAAGTCATAAAGTCAAAGATAACTTTTAAAAACACCAGTATAGGCCCTGAGGCCCTGATGGTAAAAAACTACATTTCCGCGAAAATGACGTCACTTCCGGCTTCGGGCAGGTAATGGCGGACATGCAAAAGTTCGCGCTGACGTCTATTCCAACGTAGGAAGTGTTACAAACAGCTGATCGGATCGGCAAAGCGTGTTTCTGGAACATTATGTTTTTGTTGCTGCAAGTGCTTTTTATGCAGTTTTTGCAAAGCTATATGTGGAAGGAAACCGTGACCTAGCACAAGCTGATGGCATAAGATGTAAGTACAACTCCTCCGGTTTCATATGCAAAAAAAATTATTGTGCTAGCTTACGTGGTTGCAGAGCTACCGGGATTTAAAAATAGTTACGCAAAACAGAGCGTGCCCGCTCCGACCGGCTCTAAAGGGTTAATGGACCTTGTTGGTAATTAGTACCTTTTGATATATTTGCTGGGTGAAATTCCCCAGGCAGTGCAGTATTCATTCTTCCTGTGTATTTTCAAAGCTTCAAACATATAAATATGTCACGGCCCAGAGGATCAGCAGGTCACTGATCAGTAGTTTTCTCTCTCTCACGGCAGGTTCACGACCTCGGCCCACCTGGGCCTCATTAGTGCAGGGAGTAACTACTATACATCGCTGGATCGTTTTGTGTGACTCGCATCACTGCAGCCCACTTCTGAGCAAGTCTACTCAGGCATCTCAGCGCATTCCTTCTTCTTGCGTTCCCCGAGGGGCATTCCTGTTTTGAGAGTGTTTGGAGAGACACTGATCGTGAGAGTGCCTGAAGAAGAGCAAGTGGTTTTTTTTCCCCGCCCTGGATTCCCCAGAGCCTTTTCCCTATCACCGCTCTGTATATATCACTTCCCCTGCACAACTCGTATATACACCTGGTGGGACTGTAATAAAACGGCGAACCGTGACAAAATTATCATAATTCTTTCTCTTTCTCATCAAACATTCCTTTGTGTTCCCACAAATGATGTTTTTGGTTGTGACACAGGAAAGAGGACTGAAACACAGCTGAAATGAGTGAATCGCACAGGGAGGAGGACTACACATTCCTAAAAACAACTGTTTCAGTTGTTCAAGGATGCCAAATGTGACACCAGACACATAATATTTGATGGGCGAGTTTATTTCTTAGACTTGTACATCATCAGTGTTGTTTATTAACACCAGCCCTGCCTGTATATGTTTTTGTTTGTCTAAGATGAACTGAGCAATAACATGCACAAAAGATTGCAGATGATCCTATTTGAAACTCATATCTGGAAATTTTATTACTATTATTTTTAACTTGTTATAAGGTTCAATGAACACGATCTCAGCCATGGTTCAGGCTCTAAAGGGATCACTTTAAAACTCTGTCTTTTGTCTTCTGGCCGACGCAGACAGACACAGAATATTTTATTTCCTATTTTATATGTCAACACTGATTTACTGATATGAAGCTTGTCCATCCATCCATCACGGTCTCTTATAAAGCAGAGCTCCCTCTCTTGTTCACAGATGCATGCTATGGAGCCTGATTCCAATTTGCTCTCTTGGAGTTTGGAAAACTTTCCAGCTATTTATTTTTTTAAGAGTAAAATCCCGAGGAACAGCCACAGCTCATCTACGACGTGTCAAGGCAGATCTCTGACTGGCTGATGGCCGCCCCTCCCTCAGCCTGGTGGGTTGAGGTTTTTGCATAACAACAGGGATCACTTGTTTCTGTTTATTTAGCATGCACAACATTTGTAGTCGCCTTCTGCACAGGGGAAGTCCACACACACTGTGTGGTACCACTTTCCACAGAAGGTGCAATCTGCAAGATTGAATGAGATTGTCAGAGTCATTGTCTGACTGTTTATTGCTAATCACTGTGTAACTGCTGTGAATTCACAGTAACTGCCATCTCCTTACAAATCTTCATTGGATTAACCACACTAATACAGACTGTATATAACTACCAACTCTCCAGCCATGTTGATGGATTGCCTATATTGGCTGGAAATATTCATTTCCAGGGAAAAGACACAGACAGACGATGCTTACAGGATGTGATGTGACAACACTAATGAAATATTGACGAAAGGCGTATTTTATTGTTATGGAAAAAGAGAATATCAAAATCATGATGACCAATTGGAGTGGTGATTTCTATGACTTTGTGTATATAATTTGGAATTTTTTACAAATGTAGGCCAATAAGGAATATATGATATCATTTCATTCATTTCAAAGGTTTATTTGCATGACGCACAAACAGACACAATTGAAAGGTACAAATGTGTTGTGCACTTGGCCAGAGGTGGCGCTGGTTGACTCGACTCCATGTTAGTGCACAAAGTAAACTGCTCGCTTTAGTTGTGAAGCAAAAACGCTGAAACCGGAGAAATAAAACGTGCGAGGGGAACGATAATGACGACAAGAGTCTCCCGATCGTTTACTCTTGCTGTCTTGTGAACAACATCGGCGTGGTATTACTGGTTTGCTGTTTTCGCGATCGCGTCGCGCATGAGGATATCACCAGGTCGCCACATTTTTAAACATTTTGTTGTTCAACAGCATCAAGACTGACGGAGTGTGTTTGAGACAACCTCACAAGTGTCACAGATGACACATTTGGCGTTTTTTTGCTGGTTTGTCGGTAGCGGCTCCTGAAACGCAAGTCTGCCACACATCTGTTCGACCAATGCCAGTTGATCTAAACGCCAGTAGATCTGGAACACCGGATTCATACGCTGCAGAGAACATGTTTGTAAAGCCCATCCTCCTAAATTTTTCATGTTCATTATTATTCAAGTGTGTTTCTTGTAAGTATACTATCTGTGCTCAATCTTTCTTCATTTTAGTCAAAATTCTACTTTGCTTAATAGGATTCGTGAGCCCGTTCACATTAAAGGATATAACCTTAATTCCCTTAGCGCTCATTTTTCCAAAATAAAGTATCCAAACTTAAGTAACTTATCGACTCTAAAAACTCTAAAAACCCGAGCAATGAACAACAACAACTGTCCAAAACCAGACAAATTAAAAAAAAAACAAAAAAAACCAACGTGATTCCAAGGTTGGGGTCAGTCCTATCAGACCCTGGCACATAAATCCCATAAACAGGGGGAAACCTCCCCTGGCTGAAGGGCAAGGGCCCCTGATAACTCCTTTAAGATGCATTTCTCCACAGTCTCTAAAGCAATCTTAATCATCTAGTAAGGGGAAAGTATTTGTTATCTCACCCACTTCGACAGAACAGTATATCTCCAGAGGGAACGCGGGGTTCCCTCTCAGTTCCTCACTGCTCACTCCTCACTCCTCACTGCTCTCTCGATACCAAGCTCTGTGCCCTGGGGGAGGTCGAGGCATTCCGTCAATACTTTTTCCACAAAAACTGGCATTGAAGACCCCTCCGCTCCTTTGGGGACATCTTCCATCTTCGCGATATGGGTTTCTGCTTCGGTTATCCTATTATTGGCTCTGACCAAGTCTGGAACTCTCTTCGAAAGTCCCGTAGTTCTTCCAGTATCGTGGTCAAAGCCAAGCCTTCGTCCATGTTAGCCCTAGCATTGGCTTCATGTCGAGGTGGCGATGCCGCTGCCGAAAACCCTTCGTTTACGCGTTCTTCTGCCGATCCTTTCTGTTTATCTCTTTTCCCCATGTTCACCCCGCTTATATCTCTACTATCTATTAAAAATTGGTAATAATTATGACACTTCACGGGGTGAACGAATTAATTATGAGAGAGCTACTCATTAGACTGCCATGCGTTGGGATGACGTCACCGGAAAAACCTCATAATAACACCGGCAGCTACAGTTTTAATGTCACGTAAGCTCTGATGTCCTCTGACCCAGATGAGTCATCTTACATCCATCTTCCTTCCTTCGTGGTAAAGTGCTGGAGCCTAAGACCCCATTATGCGATGTTGCCTGTGTCATGGGTGTTGCGTGCCAATTTTGATATCATGTCATGTAAAACGATGTTTGTGGCACCTCCAAGGTGCATTGCATCGAATATATGATTGTGTTGGTTTTGACCTACAGCTAAATGATACTTTAGATCAGGAGCTCAGACACATACAGTCACACAGAGGGAGATGTTGTCTGTGTGGCGACACCTTCCTGCGCCTTATACCCGCCTCCTGCAGGTATAAATATCAGGGACTGTCAGACTGGTTGCGGTGGTGAACAAAGCAACCATTACAGCAGATATACCTTAACCCAGATGCCACAGAGCGAGAGTCAGGATACAGTCTAGACAGGTCACCAGCTTGACACAGGGCTGATGCAGAGAAACAGACAACCACACACTCATATTCAAACCACACTAACAACAACTGAGAGCCTAGACAGGAAGAACACGCAATCTCCATCCAGAAAGGCCCAGGAGAGGTTTCTTCCCCCCAATGTTAAGAAAAAGCTATTTTGAATTTAAAAGGGATGTAATTCCCCCTCTTTACACTGAGCCAAATTATAATAAAACATTTTTTGCACTGTGTGCAGTTTATGACAGGGATTTAGTCATTAACTGCGGACAGAGCCGGCAGTCCAGTCTGTGCTAGAGCTGATTTGTCACCCTGCCACACAGATGCTGGATGAGTCACAGGGTGATGAGTTAAAGTCCGCCTGAAAGAAAAAGACTGGCAAACAACAGAAATACTTCAGGACTTTATTCTGTGTGAAAACGGACATGAAGCCTGATTGTATACTTGATTTTTATAGCAGAGATAAATAAAAGTGTCACAATGAAACGACTGCTTGACATTCAAAAAAATACACAAAATGTTTTAAAATATAAACTAAAGGTAAATACACAAAGATCCTCTTAAGAAAAAACAAAGCTGAAAACCAGAAACGCTGTGATGACGAGTGTTTCAGATGAGTAGTGCACCATAAATAAAGATTATAAGGATAATGACTAAAGCCCTTCCACCCTTATTTATTATATTATGTTTGGATATTGGGGTTTTGTTTTTTTTTTGCACCATTGTGGTCTTGCTATGAAGTTTAAAAGTGGGATTAATAGTTTAGCAAGTTGTGTCACTCTTACAGTCACAGTTTAAAGTATCAGGAAAGCAGCTCTTATTTCATTTTACTCAACATGGTAACATTTGCTGAAGGCCAACATAGATTCATGTGGGAATACGTTTCACACGTGCAAGCATAAATCGAGCCCAGCTCGAAGGTTACAGCATCACTAACATGAAAACTGAGCATCACATTTTGACATGAGTGCGCATGTATATGTGCATGTATGTATAAATGTTTTTACATTTGATTCTGGTCTCTGCTGAACAACCTCCAAGAATGACCGTTGAATCAGTCAAATTAATTTCACTTCACACTTGATCTACTGACAAACTAAAGCAATTTCCTGATAAAGTGCTGAGTTCAAGTGTGAGACACTAATCTGCAGCCATAACATTAGTAATAAATAGAAGCACCCTGTTTTTGTTAAAATTGGAACTTATGAACAACGGCAAGTCTAATTTTACTGTGTAAGCTGGATGCAGCAAAATCAGACAATAACTGTTGAATCAGCAGAATTCTCTGTTTTCTTTAAGATTTTCTTTACTCTGAATTCCTCACAAAGACTTTCCATCATCTCCATACCCAGAGATAAGACAGAATAACATTTTATGGTGACACTTCATAATTAATTTCTTTGTGAAGTCCCTGGTGTCTGTCCCCCTGTTCACTGACATCACTTGGAAGTCGAGACAGCAGCAGGAGACTCAAAGTTTAGCTGTTCAGAGGTCTGAGATATTTGGATGTGCTGCAGATCATCAGTAAGTTAGTGTGAAGCCTGACTCTTTTATCCTTTATACTTTCTGTAGATCACAAAGCCAACAACAGCAGCAACAATGAGGACACAGGAAACTAACAGGCCAACTATCAGTCCAACAGGTTCATCCTTCTCTGGTCCTCCTGTCTGACCTGCAGGTGAGAAACAGGTGTGAGGTGTCAGCTGTCAGGTAGGTGATGAGTGAAGAACAGAACAGAATCAAACTGCTGTCAGACATTATCTACTGCACTCTGATCACATCACTCAGACCAGCTGCTTTCTACAAAGTCTCATCAACAACATCTTTAGAAACAAACATCAACAACCAGGAAGCAGCTTCACCTCTGATCACACACACACTCAACTCTACTCACTCACCTGGAGGATCAACAACATGAAGGTAGATGATGCTGATGGGGTCAGTCTTCAGATTAGCTCTCTTCCTGCGTTTTTTTTTGTTTGCCTTCACACGACACTCGTATGTTCCAGTGTCATTAATCGTCACATTGTTCAGAATCAAAGACACGTCTCCATCCTTCATCTGTTTCTCCTGTAGATCCACCCGGTCCTTAAAAGATGGATGCTGGTGCACTAAAGTTTTCCTCTCATCCCGATACAAAAAAACATAGTCATCTCCCAGGTCAGCTCTGCTCCACTCCACAGTCTGGATGTTGTTTGGAGCTCGACATGGCAGCGTGACGTTCTGTCCAGACTCAGCTGTGACGTTTTTCTGGCCTGAAAGAGAAACTATATAGAGCAGAGAGGTTAAAGTACAAATGTTCACTTCTACAGCAGACACCAGAACTCTTCTGCTGAGAATTTCCCTTTAACTTCAAAGGTGAATTCCAGAAAGGTTTACTAGTTTAACTGGTGAATTTTGTTTTCCATAGCCCTTAAAATTTTCTTTTATGCTGAGGAAGAGTGTGAAGAGTTTCTTAAGGCAGAGAAGCTCATTTAAATTTCAGATCTTAGAGTCTCACAAAAGTTATTCATAGACAGATTACCGTTATTTTCCCGTAGGAACGCTGCGCTACTGCGTTACTAAAACCGTGATATTTTTTTGCGAGAGGGTCTCATGACAGTGACGTAAGCGAGTGCGACGTTCGTGACAACAGCTGTGTGCAGATCAACAATGGATCACATATCGAATGCGGAGAGAGTATGAGCGTGCAGCGTTTAAAGCGTAGAAGTACTGACCTTACTTTGAGTTTGATTCCATAAAAAGTGACAAAAACATTAGCGTCCGTTGTGCGTGGGAAGAAAACTTCTTTTTACAGCGAAAAAAAACCCCTAAACTTCCAAGCAAGCACCGAGTGCGCTATGACATAATGGGAAATTCACAGAGAAACTCGCGGATTCTTCAACTGACCGCGGCACACCTGCACCAGAGCACACCTCCGCCTACGCCACTCCTGCTATACAGGTGAAAATAGAGCAACAGGACCGCTAGTTTTTGATTTTATTTATTTTCTACTGTGTTTTACTTGCATCTATTTGAAAGACTGAGTGTAAATTTTATGTGCTGGAATGTGCAGAAAATAGGTTTAAATGTTAAACTAATTTCTTCCAGTCAGAGAATGTTGCATATAATTAAATTTTTGCTTGATGCATGAAGTTAAAAGACTAAAACTAATAAAATGAATGTTAAAAAGAAACTTTTCCATTTGATTACATTTTATATGATGGATTAGGCAGAAAGTAGAAGAGTAGAAGATCTATCGCTTTATCACCTATTCAGGTTGTAAATCATGTTTTTAAAAAGTAACTAAGAAACTAATTACTTTTGAAAATAAGTAATTGTAAAGTAAAGTGAAGTGACGTTGTCAGAGGCTACAATGCACGTGTACCATCATGAATTTAAAACAGAAAAGTGGGAATCATGTGTGGCTGCCATTCACATGTGTTACTGATCATGTGACTCTGAGGGTTTACAGATTTACACTCCTGTGACATAATATCACAGCACAAGAAATGTATATTTTTTGAGCATTATTTATCAAGGCGTTGACATGAACATGACAATTTATATCAACTATGCACTGAACTTTATTTCAGTGATTTGCCACACCTTAGATTAATTAACAAATTAGTCAACAATTTGTCTTCTGAGAGCTAAATTATCTATGATGGCTTACCCAAAAGACCCAGCAACTTAGCCCTCACATTTCGAGTGTATGGGAATACACGCCACACTGAAAGCTAAATATCAGATATTATCCATGTACAGTCATAAATCCATCTGAGAGCAAGACACAGCTTTACTGAATTTAATTTAAAACTATAAACGCAGACAAACCCTAAACAACCTAAAGTTAAAAACTCTGGTTCCAAGACCTGGAGATCATGACGACCACATTCAACTGCTGCTTGTTTGTGTGTCTGTCTGTAATCACCCAAAAAGCTGCCCTGTGGGGCAGAAATTAGATGATTAATTTTGCTGCTGATGACTGTCCCATTTCTTCATCTTCTTCACCGTGAGAAACTCTTACGTTGCATAGTTTAAAAATAGTTTTTAAAAATCATTTGTTTCAGAGCATTTGGCTAAAGCTCAGCCAAGTATGGCCCCGTAGACTGCACTAACATTATTAAAGGCATATCTTTGTTCTAGACTTTGAGCATAATACTCCTCCTTTCTCTCTCTTCTCCCTTTTAGTTCTGCTGAGCTCCCTATGAAGTCCATACTCAACACTATGAATCAACCTCAGCTCATATGTCTACTTCATTTGTGATGAAATAACAGGGAACCAGACCTCACCTGCCCATAAAACTACATGTACAGACAGTCCCCCATCTGAAAATGAGGGACTGTGAATAGAAATCTCTGTAACTCTTAAAGTCTTAATGGAAAACATCTTTAAACACATTTGAAGTAAACACGAACACCAACTAAGGGTTAAAAATCCACATCCCAAATTCCCCCTCAATATTTGATACTTTGGTAGAGACCACAGCTCACCTTGAGAGGCACAAACCAGCAGGCGCACAGAGAGCAGAGTCCAGCCAAGAAACACAACCATTCTCACCCTCCGATAAATGAAATGATGAATGAAAACTAAAGTGCTGAGAAAGCTAAAAATTCTGACTGTGAGGAGTGGGAGGAGTTAAGTGGGAACAATGCAGTGGGCGTGGGTGAAAGGCTGTGTTGAGTCAATAAATGAATAGACTAATAAAACACTGATGGCAGAACTACACTGCTTACAGTATTTTGTTATGTCATTTTAAAACATTTTAATTATGCTCATATATAATTTTACAGTCGTTTTAATACATGACTGTTCAGTGGCGTGTTGCTAGGAGACAATCCTGGTCCTGCTCTGTTGAATCCATGTAAGAAAACAAAAATCCAGGCACTGAGAGCGAAATGACTTGTGCCAGTGTGAAAGCTGATGCCGTTGGTCATCAGGTCTCAGTGTGGCAGCTCTGCCTGTGTGTTTCTTACAGTGAGGAAAATCATGCCAATAAAACTACACCAGTGCTCTGAGAGCCATTACACAGCATTTTTTTCTGATAATAAAATGAAGCCTTTATTTATTTATTTTTCCATTTAAGAATTAACTCTCACTATTAGGGAGGGCCAGCTCTGCAGCAGTGTATTCATTCAGTGTGGCTGTAGCTCAGGTGGCAGAGCGGGTCAGCCACTAATCAGAAGGTCGGTGGTTCGATCCCAGGCTGCACCCTGGCTACATGCCAGATATCCTTGGGCAAGATACTAACCCCATGTTTACCTACTGGTGGTGGTCAGAGGGCCCAGTGTCTGGCAGCCTCGCCTCAGTGCGCCCCAGGGCAGCTGCGGCTACAATGTAGCCAGTGTGTGGGTGAATGACTGAATGTAGTGTGAAGGGGTCCTTAGGGACTAGAAAAGCGCTATGCAATTGCAGGCCATTTTCGGTTAAGGTTTCCTTCCCCTCTGTCTTTCTCATTGCATTTCCTGTTCCCTGCATGCAATTTAGAAACACTTCAATTAGAATAACATTAACCTAAACCACAGACTGAGCAAAGGGTCATATTCACTAGAGATTACCTGGAACTTCCATCCACATAAGTGCTTTTACAATTGTCACGGTTCTGGGTGATTTTGACCAAGCATTTTCAGTTTCTTATGTTTTGGCTTGTTTTTGCATTATGGATTATTTTGTGATTCTCTGGTGTTTTGCTGATCATTATTATTAATCTATGTTTCAGGTATTCTTGGTGAGAGATTAGTTCTTAGGTTGTGTCTGGTGTTTAGTAAAAGTTTAGTTCAGTGTCAAGTCTGCGTCTCTGTTTCTTGTCTCCTGTTTTATTGGGAAGGTCTCCCCCTTTGCTCCCCCTGTCTCGTTAACCCTGATGTCTCCCAGCTGTGTCTCCCTCCTGTTTCTCATTCCTGACTTCCTCAGTGTATTTAAGCCCCGTGTTTCTTTGTGTCAGGGTTGTGTTGTACCCTCAGATTTGCTTGTGTGTTTCTGTTCACTGTGCTCTTTCTCAGTTCATGTTTTGTTTCGTCACCAGCAATAAAGTTGAAGTATTAAGTTGCAATTCAGTCTCCGGGTCCTGCGTTTGGATCCTCATCTCCGCCTGCCCGCACACAGAGCCCTGACTGCAATAAACTACTGTACAGTACTTACAGTGCTTGTTTAATAGTACAGGCCTTTATACTCAGCTCCACTCAAAACCACTTCATGGCATTTCACCTCCTGTGCACATTTATAGTTTTTAGTTTTATAGAGGTCAGCACTCCATATTCCCAACACGTGTCTCTGTAGTTGTATGAATTCCCAGCCACAACTATAGCTTATCCTTATACCCAGTGATGGGTTTGTCTAGCATAAACCTATTTGCTGGAACGTTCAAGATATTTCTACTGCACAGCAACGCAAGAAACAAGTTCTTGTGTCACTCGCGCACAAGGGAGAGAACTGGATGAGCGCCAATCCTTCGCTTGACCACAGTTATTTCGTCTGCTTCCTCGTAACACTTTATTGAGGTTACATGAATATGCATGAGTTCATTAACATATGATGTCTTACATAGATATACATGTGACCAAAGAGTACCAGTCTGTGCATAGTGTAGGTATGTGTGTGTGTGTGGGACTGATATACCGTATATCAGCAAAAGAAGTTCCGACCTCTCTCATGATCCTAGGAGGTGGGTGATCTATGCCAGAATACTCTGAAGAGGAGTGAACGCACTCCCCTCTTCACACTACACAGACTTGTTACAGACCCCCTAGGATGAGACATTCTTTCAATCTACAAATGATTATACATTTCTAAATGATTATACATTTCTAAATATATATAAATATATATTTCTAAGCATAAATGACAATCCAACAATATGAACCTGACACCCAGTTAACATTTGCCACGACTAACATTATCTGACAACAGTTTACTGAGTCCTGCTGTTGGCAGTTCTCAGGACATAACATGTATGTATTCTGTACTAACAATAGACTGAGACGGCAACAAAAGAACATGAAGTAAATGCAGATGTATAAATACACAAATCAACAAATCTTTAAAAACTTGAGTTTGCAGGACACTTTGGAAGAGTAGCTTCTGCTCACATTCATGCAGAACCAACATCTCCCTCTACTGGACGTAAAAAGTACCTCAGGGAGGTTTTAAGTTAACCCATTCATCTTCAGAGAATCCAGAGACGTCCCAGTGCACAAAGGACCAGGCTGCAGACTGTGAATGCTGAAGGTGTTGAAGCCCTCAGGCAGCACTGCAATAAACACAGACTTACAGGTCACTGCAGGAACTCAGCAACACCTCTGAAAATGATCAGCAGCAGCTAACCCAGCTTATCACTACATGTACACTAGTTACTTTACTAAAAAAGGGAGATTAGTTTGGACTCCCCTTCCTGGTCATCTGTGCTACATGGGTGGGATCGTGTTGTGCTGTCTGGCTCTCACTCGGTCTTGACTGGAGTGCTTCTGGTCCGACACACTGGTTTCCATTGTGGCTTGGGCTTCACTCTAGGCTGCAGCCACTTGGGGTATCTGGGCTTGTATTGGTTCCCATTACCCTAAGTGTGTGGTGGTTTTCAGGCTCTGATGATTGCCTGTTGTTGTTTCTGCCAAACACTTAACCCAGGGAGAGTGAAAAAAAAAAAGGGGGGGGGGGGGGATAACTATATATTAGAAGAATACAAAATGGTTTATGTCTCAACCTGAGGCTGGTGGCACATACGACAATTTGCAACCTTTTTCAACGACAAGAAATACTTGTCTGTGATTTCCTAAGGTTTGTACATTTGTTGTGGGATTAGGACACGCACTAGCATAAACATGTACTATCTCAAAGGAAATGAGCTTTTTATGGGTGGAACCAAATCAATTTCTCTCGTGTCTGTGTATTTGGGGGATCTATTGATTGATATAGAAGCAGGGACCGCCGAGCTCCCAAACATAAGTTAGTTTAGTGTTTTTCTCTCTCTCTGAAAAACAATAATTTAATGCCAGAGAAATCTGAACGTGATTTCGAACTCTTACTTGGTAGAAGGAAGGAGAAAGAGAGAGAAAACTAAGCATGGTGAAGTGCGAGCAAACAGTTGATTTAACATCCTGATAACCACCATAGGTGTCAACAATCTGACCAGAACGGCGAGCCCTAAAATAACCCAACAGGGACTATGACACATGCTTTTATATATGGAAACAGACATATATGAAGAGGAAGGACTGGGTCACTATATGTTGTCACTGCTGATGAGGAAACAGCAGATTACTAAGAGCAACAATGGAGGAAACATTTCTACTTTATCTCTGTGAGTAGATTCTCTCTGTTTACATTTCTGTACTTTAACCATCTGCTGTTGATGAGTTATTATGGAGAAGGCACGAAATTTACGTCAGACTGAATTCATCTTAAGAACATCTTGAGGACGAACATGATCAATATTGTGAGTGATCAATGGTCGTGACAATTTGCATATTAATGATCACTGAACTGACTTCACAGCCCAATGTTCGTCAGTGGTGCTAGTTTCAGTCATACCTTATAAGACTGGGAAAACCTGCAGTCAGCTGAGACTGAAGAAGTCACTTGGATGAGCGACGAAAGGTTTCTCCCACTGAAAACGCTTCGTCCAGATGAACAGAATCAACTTTTTTAGATTTTTGAGATATACAGTAATAAATAAGCAATAAAATAAAAAGTAGGCTAAATGAGTGAAGAATGAGTTCTTGCCAGTGTTGATGTATATTACCTTGCTGCCCAACCATATTAGGCAAAATCTTGAGGTGAATGTCATTGTAAATTGGTGCTATATAAACAAAACTGAATCGACAACAAATGGCCAGTCATATTGCTGTAACTCAGTATAATTGACCACCTATTGCATCCAAGTTGTGCAGAAGAACATTTCTGACAACCCAACGTGTGGAAAGTTAAAGCTGATGTGCCACAGCACCACATGCATTAGAGAACCTTTTGGATTTGGTGAAAGGAGAGCTTTGAATTGTGGACAAGTAGCTGACAAATCTTCAGCAACTGTGTGATGATATCTTGTCAATATAGACTAAATTCTCTGAGGTGAATAAATTTATGCCATGAAGAAGGCAAAAGATGGTTGAAACCAGTACTAGCAAGAAATGTTATATAAAGTATTCATTTAGAATTGGAGATCATTTATGGAGACCAGTTTCATCCCTTCTGTTTCTTTATCTACATATGATAGTATTTGTGGATATACCCACCCTGCTGCCAGTCCCCTCTGAGACCTCCCCCAAACTGCAGCCTCAATTCACTTTCAAGCTGTCTGCCGCTACCTGCTAGAAATGCTGTCAAACCTGAAGTGAGGCTGTGGTCTCAGTGAGTGAATTGAGCAGTATGATGTCGCCAGTGCCTGCAGACAACTTGTTTGGTAATGCAGCAGCAGTGTGGTGTCCTTTCCTCTGATGTTACGGTAAATGGGTTAGACCAGTCTCACCAATGAGGCAAGCTGTGGCTCAGACTGTCTGTTAAACAGCTGCCAGCTTAAATTAACAATCAATATTCTAATTCAAGATTATTAAGTCATTCTCAATACAAGTAAAGCATAAAAGTCACTTTCAGCTTTAGTGAATAAAACTAAAAGCCTTATTTCAGGAAGTAGAGCAGGTAGCACTATGAGTGTTAAACGCAAACGCAGTTGTTCTGCGTTTGCGTTTAACACTAAGATGATGCATTAATCTGTGTGGAGCATCTATTTTTTCAGTCTGTGATTAACAGGAAACTAGCAGCTGTGCGGTGATCTAGTTTCCTGTTTCTGATGAAAACACTTTAACTGCTCAGGTTTTATTTTTAGGACTGCAGAGTTTTCTTGCACAGTAGCAGCATAAAAAAGAAAAAAAATCAAGACATTACTTTGTAGTTCTTGGAGGTGTCTGCCCTATACAATGCTATCCCAGATTCAATACTTTATAACCCAGATGCAACATACCCCTCTGTATTTGTTTATGGTACGCCCTCTTTACCCTGCACATTAAAAAAAAACACACCTATATACGAATGGCATGGAGCTCTGCATCTTGATCTCATTGCAGGTCCATCCAAACTTCTCGCTGTACTTTTGGAGGTCTCTTTACTGTGTAGTCCTGTTTCTCCTCACTTCTCTGGTGATGTTGTTGCCTTGATTCTACAGTGCATCGTATCCATCTCTATCTTCTTTTTCTTCCATCTAGCGTGTCCTCTTAATATGTGGCAACCACATATTAAGAGGAGACACCAGAGTTTAATGTTCCTTGGTTACCTTTAGAAAACTAAATTGTTTTCCTCTCGGTGATTCAGTGAACTGTTTTATTTCTCTTCAGTTCTGATCTTAGTGCTGAGCTGCGCAGCAAATCAAGGTCAGTAACCTTTTTTCATTTATTTATTCCAATTATGTTAAATGATCAAGTCTGTTACTCCTTCTTTCAGTGGGGATCACTAATGTAAAACTACTGAAAGTAGAAATAATTTTGTGGCATTATTTTTAAAAAAGATCAACATAATTTTTATTTTAACCCTCACAGCTCGTCTGACTGTGAGTCCCAGCAGCTCTCAGTTCTTTGAAGGAGACTTTGTGTCTCTGAGCTGTGAGGAGGACGACAGCTCTGCTGGATGGACTCTGAGGAGAAACACAAGCAAGGAAAACAGGACTCAGTGTGGGGCTGACTGGGGAAAAAAGCATAGTTCTTCCTGTAAAATCACTGATGTCTTTAAATGGGACAGTGGAGTTTACTGGTGTGAGTCCAATCAGAGTACCATCAGTAACATGGTTAAGCTGACAGTCACTGGTAAGCTGAGTGTGTGGAGTTAGTGTTGATGAAGCTGTGTGTAAATGGATGAAATGCTGTAGTTTGTCTCTGTGTTGAGGTGGATCAGTGATCCTGCAGAGTCCTGTCCTCCCTGTGATGGAGGGAGATGACGTCACTCTGCTCTGTAAAACAAAGACCACTCCCTCCAACCTCCCAGCTGCTTTCTATAAAGATGGCTCCCTCATCAGGAAGCAGCCTACAGGTCACATGACCATCCAGCATGTTTCCAGGTCTGATGAAGGCCTCTACAAGTGTGACATCAGCGGTCATGGAGAGTCTCCATCCAGCTGGATCACTGTCACAGGTGACACACTCACCTGTCTGTGTTTCTGCAGGTTTCAACATTCACAATGTGACGACAACTTAATGACTGTGTTTGCTTTGTTGTAGAGAGAAACACCACCACACCTCCACCTACATCCACACCTCCTCCTGGTTGCACCTCTTGTGATACATCACTCTCCCCGCCTGTTGTCTCTGTGTTGTCATTCTTTTTAACAGTCTGTGTTGCAGCTCTACTCATTTCAATAATTCTGTTGATAAAACTTTGTGATGTTAGAAAACCTGAAGGTGACACTCGGACCTCTGGATTTGACTCAGGTTTGGTTTTTTCAGAACTATGTACAAGTATATCAATGACTTTAAACGTGTCATCAAAACTTGCACAGCGTCATACTGCTGTTCCTTTTGGTTTGCTTCAGCTAATCAAGTGGAAGCTATAGAAGACAATCCAATCAGTGACGTCTTATGTGACATCGGACAGAGCAGAGGTGGTGTTCATGTTCTTTGTTTCTACTAATGAACAAATAAATGAATGAAAATGATTATCTGCTCTTCTTCCCTTTTCTGGGAGGCAGTGGGGAGGTAGAGCGCACAGCCCGATCCAGCGGGGAGGAGTGGGAAGCCAGATCAGGCGCCCCCCTTCTAGCTCTCCTCTCTGCTCTCTCCTATCTTGTCCCTTTTGTCTTACTTCTCTCTATCACCTTTTCTATCCCTTTAAAGAAGTGAGGCTCCATAAATGCTAAAGAGTCAGGTATTATTTCTCAGTTGCAGTGAATAGATGAACTGTAGGAAACTAAACAGAAGAAAGAAGAAGAGAAATAACAATTTAACATAAACCACAGACACACTCCAGGGCCTGATCAACCCTGGCAGGGCTTTCTTGATGAGGGTGTCTAGTGATAATGGCCGAAACACCCGATGAATCCAAGGTCCAGTACTGGCGATGTGTCCCAAATCTTAATATGATAATCTAGATCAGAAATCTAATCCCCCTAAAAATGGCAGATTAGCCTTAAAGACAGAAAGTTGAGGCACACAACGATGTCTCTGGGCTGCCTTTCCTCAAAACAGCCATCCCTCAAGATTCTCGCCATTTAAAGCAATGCATTATCAGGGACTACAACATCTAGTCCTTTTACTGAATCGAATAAATAAATCACTCAAATAAACAAATAGCTCATCCTTCAGCTACCTTTTGACCGCCAATTGACCTTTGACCTTTCTGTTTACATCATTCTCCTCCTGTCTATGTGGGTTCTCTCTGGGCGCTCCAGCTTAGTCCCACTGCCTAAGACATACGAGTGAAGTTATTTGGTGATTCTCGAGAGATTGTGATTGAGTGTGGATAGTTTGTCTTGCTACAGTCTGTTTTGTATCGCATCTTTCACACTAAGCCTGGGACAGTCTCCAGACCCCACTTGAGCATAAAGTGCTAAGTATTTTTTTTAAACAGGTCGAAAGTAGTTGTTGTGTGTTTGTTGATGAACCATAACAGGGAGCATCTATTGTTTTTAGCCTATGATTAACAGGAAACTAACAGCTCTGTGGATTCCAGTTTCTGATGAAAACACTCCAGTGCTTTTTTATTAATAGACACGAGCCTCCAGAATTTAGTCCATCGTCCTCAGCCTCTCCAGCTTTTTATATACAGATGTAAATTGACTGATACTAAAAAGAACACATAGATATAGATAAAGGACGTGGATGATTTTTGTATCTTATTCAAATCAGCCGCAGAGGTAGCTTTCAGGCTGTATAACTTGCATTGATGTTCTCTGTGTGTTTTGTTCCGCAGGGATAAATCGGTATGCACTCTACTCAACAGTGAGGAAAAAAAACACCACTTATTCACAAATCGTGAAAGACAAGAGAAAGAAATCAAAGTCAACAGGTACGGCTTCTCTCCTTTGTCTCTGTCATTGTTCCGAATCAGAACAAGATCCCAGCACGTTGATATTTTAGTCTGTATCAAAAGGACACTGATCAATGGCCATGAGTCCCAGTCACAGAGAGTTGGGGAATGGCTGCAATCACAGCATTGTAAGATGGTGACAGATGTACCCTTAGGCCCTTTTCACATAAAGGGTCTCCATGACTTTCTGCTCAAACCAGCTTTCATGTGTACATCCTCACCATTGAAAGAGTGTCCACTGGCCTGTAGCCATATATAGACTGTGACGTTTTGGCATTTGTGCCGGGGCGCTCGATTCTTGGGGCAGACCAGTTTTTGGCGCAGCATATTTTGGGGTTTTGCGTCAGTATTGAAAAAGCTGAGATGCACTTTCTTTAATTAGTGGAGCAGGAAAAAGAAAACACCAAGAACTGTGTTTAGACCTGTTAAATTGACATAATGATGTTTGTCTTTTCAGAGTTTCCATCAGAGCCAGATGCCATCTCCCCCCTAAAAGATGTAGTCCACCAGTCCAACCACTGCAGTCCAGCTGAGGGTCTCGAATCCGTCCACCCAACACCTCAGATAACAATTACTTGTATAACCGATTAGTAGATAGTAGACGGGGGCGACCGTAGCTCAGGGGATTGGGAAGCGTATCTGTAACCAGAAGGTCGCCGGTTCGATCCCTGGGCTCTCTGTCCTGGTCGTTGTGTCCTTGGGCAAGACACTTTACCCTACTTGCCTACTGGTGTTGGCCAGAGGAGCCGATGGCGCGATATGGCAGCCTCGCTTCTGTCAGTCTGCCCCCGGGCAGGTGTGGCTACCTCCACCAGTGTGTGAATGTGAGAGTGAATGAATAGTGGCATTGTAAAGCGCTTTGGGTGCCTTGAAAAGCGCTATATAGATCCAATCCATTATTATTATATCTTCTGTTCTTTACATGGAGTTACAGTCACACAACTTTTGTGAGACAAGAAAATCAATTCAACAGTGAAAAAGATTTCTTATTAAAAAAAAGACTAAAACAAAAAGCAATAATAATAATTGTCTTTATCACCACAGCAATTATCTGGTTTCTCTGCAGGATCGGTTAGCTTTGGTCTCATTTCTTTGTTCTTATTTGTGTGGTTCTGTGGGTTTTACAAAGATTTCTGATCAAAATTTGAGGCGTTGTGGCAAACCCGTGCGCACTTCTCTTCACTTTAACCAGACTGTAAACAACATGAACATCATTCAGAAGGTCGACAGTGCACAGAATATATTTAGAACAAACTGGACGTGTCTATTTGTACATTTTGATTCAAGGAAATTGAATTTAAGAGACTTTACTTCAGTTGTTTTTCAAACTAAGCATGCCTCCATAGTATTATATCTTTCGACTTATGCAGCTGCACACATTCATCTTAGCGTGTTTTTCAGTGTCTGTGGACACAGGGTATAGATTTTCTTTTAAACTTCTATGGCTGATTGCTTTGCTCCTACATTGTTCTTCAGTTTATTGCTATTATGTCAGTTTGATCAAAGAAAAAGAAGTAAATATTACATATATTGTGAGGATAAATGTTCAAACAGGTCATGTTTTTGATGCAGTTGTAAGTGCCGTGTTTGATCGTGATATTTGCCTGTAAGTTGCACAATTGTGAGTCATTATGTTGCTGTGTATGATTAAATGACAATGAAAAAACAAATGTAATGCGTATTATTAACAAAATTCATGTAAAGCAGCAACGTTAATAAATTCAAATATAAAGTGTTTTTTTCACTGACTTAATTTCATGGATACAAATACAAAACAAATTCATTGTTCAGGGTAAAGTACTACTTTAATAGATATAACTCAGGTTTTATCATATATATTAGTTCTTCAGACAAATTTTAAACTGCATTTTTGTACATAGTTTCCATTAAGACAATGATGAATCTGTGCCTGTCATAAAAACTGACAACAAATGGATCAGAGCCACATCTGTATGTTTTAAAGAACAATCTAGTGAAAGCTAGCTTGCTCTGACAGTTGACTCTTTAGCTGCATCGTAACAAATGCAATGTACTGCAGGCTCACAGGTAAACAATTCTATCAGTACTTTCAAAGTCTTAAAACTGTAAATCTTATGTGGATTTAGAATTGATAAGTTGACTGTGTTGTGCCCCCTGCTCTGACAGGTGGCTGGGAGGTGTGCAATCCTAGATCCTGCAGCTGTGTATTAAAATAAAGAGGCACAGATCATGAGCTTGTTTACAGTTTCAACTGCAGGATTTATTCTGCAGATTTGCCTCCAAAGGGGGTTTACTCCTCCTGAGCATTATGCGCCATCTAGTGGTATCTTTAAGTAATGCCATAGAACATGTAAAGTGTAGTGGAAAACCGTGATTCAGCAAATATAATAAGATATAATAAGCACAAAAAATATAACGGGGGTGTCCATTTTTTTTTTACCTTGTTTGAAGACATGAACTGAACTTAAATCCCCATAAGTTATGAATGCTCTTCTATTCTATTCTATTCTATTCTATTCTATTCTATTCTATTCTATTCTATTCTATTCTATTCTATTTATATAGCGCCAAATCACAACAACAGCCACCTCAAGGCGCTTTATATTGTACAGTATATCCTATAATAATACATATGGTGAAAAACCCAACAATCATATGACCCCCTATGAGCAGCACTTTGGCAACAGTGGGAAGGAAAAACTCCCTTTTAACAGGAAGAAACCTCCGGCAGAACCAAAAGTGACCACTAGCAGAGTAATATAAAGGTTGTAACAGAAGTAGTGGCTTAAAAGCAAATGGTGATTTCTCAATTTCTATTTAAAGTCTCTATTTTATTTTCTTGTAGCGTATTGTACCCTCCTTCTAACGAGGAGTGTATCAACTTTATCATGACCATGCACTGCAAATGTTGTTAAAAAGAAACTTTAGCAAAAAAAACTTATTTCTAACACATGAAATGGAACAATAATTAAAAGAAAGACTGTTGAAATAATAAGTAGTGTACATCTCTCTAATACATTTGGATTTGAGTGCAAATGTCTTGGCCTCTCAGTTGGATACTTGAACATATTCTTTTGTTATTGCAAAATTCAAACTAGACCTGATCTGATTTACAGTCTCCAAGGTGAAGCTTGAGCACGCCCTTATTATGCAGCTCCACCCAGTGGGAAAACTCTTTTGGCATTGCATGGACTTTCCTATCATAGGGTACATTATCATAGTAGTGGTTAGTCAGGGGAAAGAGTTTATCTGGGTGATTACTAAATGGCCAGAATCCATACAAATGCACCGTTTCACAAAATTCCAGTGCCAGGGTAGTCATATATAATCCAGTGCTAGGTCGATGTTCCTTTAACCCCAGAGATTGCCAGAATTTGACCAGTCTTTCGAGATACCTAGGGTTTATGAAAATTGGTTGGATAGGGATATCCATGTCCTCAATGGCATACACAGCCCGCTGACACGCTGGACGAGTACCACCATAGGAGAAGCAAGGAAAGAGAAGCAGGGAGTTGCCATACTGTTGGAGACTGTCTGCAAACGCCCGGCGACGTCCCGTCAGTGACCCATACCTGCAAATTAATGCATGACTTAAAGCAACAAGACATAAACTAACAAGTCGGTTCAATGTCGGGTTCATTAATTGCTCACTTTTGCATGAAGATGCTTGGGTTTGCTGTCACAAGGTTAGTCTTCCTGCCGACATCATTGTGAAATTCATTTTCCAGAGGAGGAAGGTTGCACCTGAAATAACATGAAATATTACTTACAGAGAGAAGAGTCCTCATCACGATTTCCATTCCTTACAGTGAACATCTTTCTCACCTAATAACAAAATCAGCTGAATCAATCATTTTTCCACAGCCGCTGTTTGTTAGAATCCCACCGCTCCCAACAATTGAACAAGTGTCCCATCTCTTTTTTGAGAAAGGATTCTCCTGGAAGTGACATCAGCAGATTATAAATAACAAAGAGCAACATTTACAGTGCTTGTAACATACAGTGTGTGAAAGACAACTACTCATTGTATTCAGGAACTGATGTGATTTAATCCTTTAAGGATGATGACAAAACGTAGTCATATCATGTTTGAAAATTTGAAGAACAACAGAGGCATGAAACATGCAGCAAATTTTGTCTTCATACTAGTTCATTCATAAACAACAAATTACAAGACCGGTTCCTGTGTTTAGGAATAACATACTTTTATAAAGATTTTGAAAAGCTCCGGGGTCACAGAGATGACACTCCTGTCCTTGTCACAAACAATCTTAGATCCCACTGGAGTGTTTTCCTGAGTGACAATGCCATTGTTGGATCCATTGCAATTGATGCTCAGCTGTAATCTTGATAAATTAAAAACAAATGAGAAAAAAAATAAAACTAAGCATAAAAAAGTGTAAAATTAGTTTTGGTGTTGAGATGAAAGATTTGCAAGACAGTAAAAACTTAAGGCGTGGAAAAATCAGAGGAAGAAAACACGAGGAGGTAGTCACTGGAGGAACACAGGAGGAAATGAAGCTGAAAATATTTTTCAACTTATCTTTGCTAACAGCACGACTCAGATATTCTAGGATCTGGATATAATAGTTCCAGCCAATTCAAGAAGTCAAGACAGATTCTTTAAATTTAGGCAGTCCTTCAAAGTAGCAAATGATCCTAATGTCTCTGATCAGGGTAAACAAATGATGCCCTCTGGAAAGTGAGAGCTCTCTTAAATGTGACAAGACGGACTCAATCTGCCGAGACCATGGAGGAATGACTGTCTTCATACATCTGTACCAAATCACAACTTCTGAGTGGTCTGTTCATCTGGACGTAGCGCTTTCAGTGGGAGAAATGCTTCTTCATTCATACAAGTGGCTTCTTCTGTCTCAGCTGATTGCAGGTTGTCCCGTTTTCATTGTTCATTCAGTGGTGCTAGTTTCAGTCATTGTGCAAATGTGCTGTTTATAAGAATTATAAGAAACCTGCAGTCAGCTGAGACTCAAGGAGTCACTTGGATGAGTGACAAAACATTTCTTCCAATGAAAACACTACGTGAACAGAATTACTTACCTGGATGACTGAGCATGCATCAAGACATATTACATATCACTTCTTATCTTTAATGAATGTTGTGTGTTCTCATTTTGCCCTTGCTCAAGCATCCCAGAAGCTGGTTTGTCCTCCTCTGAGCATTCACGTTCCTGCTCTACTTTCTGGCCCTCCTCAAACTCATCTCTGCTTCCTCTAAAGAGGGCTTGTTCAGATTAAATAGAACAAGAAACCAAAACATTAAAATATGTTAAAAACACGCATAGTAGTTTGGACCTGGAAGCAGAGTTCATACATCATCAATTAAAGGTTGGGTATCCCACCTGCTGTGAATGTTTTAATGCAGTACAGTTATTATTAACATCGCTTGTTACATCCTGTTTATGACAGTTAAAATAAATAACATTCATATAAGAGATAAAATTGTCTTGTGTAAACTGTATGTGGTGTTAAATAGGCCTATACAAGTGTACTTTAATATCGGTCATAAGGGTGGTACTTTAAGAGACATATTTTATGAGGTGCTCTGAGGAGCTTGGAAAGGAAAGCGTCTGGACTTCTTTAAGTTGCTTGAAGACGTTTCACCTCTCATCCGAGAAGCTTATTTAATTCAAGTTCAAATGGTGGAGAGTCCCAGATTTAAGCCCTATGGTAGTGACCCCCCAAAAGGGACAATGGACCCCCTATTGATTCTCTACTTAATCACACGAGTCAAGGTGTGAAAACAGGTGTAGGCCACGATTAGCCAAGGTTTCTTAGGGGACACTCCCATGGGGCTTAAATTCTCTATGCCTCACTCAGCCATCTGTCAAAAAATGCATGATCATTGTTAGTGCAATGGTGATGTGGGAACAGGATGTGTGTGTGAACTCAAAAGTCCCAGGATGATAATTGGGTTCATCTGAATATTTGCTTTTCAGTTGGTGAAACATTTTACCACTCATCCAAGTGACTTCTTCATTCTCAGCTGACTGCAGGTTTCCTCAAACGTAAACAGTACCTGTTAGAGTTTGTATTGTTGATTGTCATTTATGCTTAGAAATATTTAACCATAGATGCTTAGAGGTGTATAATCAATTGTGTAGTGATAAGTTGTGTGATCTTTAACAGGCTACAGAGGCTTGGTGTGCATTCCACACTAGAATGCACACCTACATCCTGGGAGCATGGGAAAGTTCGTACCTTGTTTAATTGTGTTATGGTAGGATTAACGTAGTTACGTCTGTTCTAGTCTAAGTGCTTTTTGTGTATAAATGAACTGCTGGACTTCCTTACTGTGTTATCTAGGATGAGGGGGGGTCTACCCTCTTCCTGACCAAGGATGTTTGCTTGTGTGCTTTTATGACCCTTTGATCAGCAGTACCCCACACACACACACACACACACATCCACCACACACACACACACTCAGAAAAATAAAGGTGCCAACTGGAACCAAAAGTGGTTCTTTAGACTGATGCCATAGAAGAACCTTTTTTGGTGCCACAAAGAACCTTTCAAACAATGGTTCTTTGAAGAACCATTTCTTTCAGTGGTTCATTGAAGAACCATTAAAGGTGCCCCAAAGAACCATCAAGAAATGGTTCTTTGGGGCACCTTTAATGGTTTTTCAAAGAACCATTTTTAAAAAGGTTCTTCAAATGGTTCTTTAAAAGAACCATTTTAAAGAACCTTTTTTGAGTGGTTCTTTAAAAAACCATTTTAAATCTTTCAAAATAAAATGCATCATAAATTGAATTTGAGCAGGGTAAAATAAATACGAGCACAGCATAGACTTATATTAATGGTTTATTGTCATTTTGTAGTTACCAAAAGACAAAAAGGCATTTTAACCCTCAGCACAACATCACTACTAATACATGTCACATATTAGTGTTTTAAACAGTAATAATTAAATATATTGGCTATACTATAAATATATATATATATATATATATATATATATATATATATATATATATATCTACAGATAACACAACAAATAATACATGTATTGTTTAATTAATAAAACATCAGAAAGTGATAAAACACGTTAGAAATAGCTTCATAACAGACCAATAAATCAACACATTTTCATCAGCAGATGTTTGCATGTTCAGTAAAAACATTTCAACAACAAGTTTATGATTAAGATGATCAATGAACTTCAGCCTTACGCTCTGTAATGTACTTTTCATGTTGTACTCATGGCCCTTTGTTAGTCCAGTTTAGGACAATGTCTCTGACGTATGTTTCATATCAAATATATGTCATATCAAAACAAGCCCACACCTGCAGTTGTTTCAGTTTTTCACTGGTGTTTCCTGTCAGCTGGTCAACCTCACTCAGGCGGACATCCATATCAGCCAACCAAACGACAAGTTCCTCCCTTTGTGCTTCAAATCCCTCCCACTCTGAGACAAGGAGCTGAAAGAGAGAGAAAAGAGTCAATTATAAAGAAGAGAGAAAAGTGAAACCCTCCTCAGAAGGTCTGACTCGCATACCTGCAGTTGACCTGTGATGGACTCCAGTTTGGCGTTCACGTCATCCCTCGCCGATGCCAGCAGCAGAGTCTGCAGGGTGCCCTGGAAGAGCTGAGTTAATGTTCGACTCCTCCTGGTCAGGCTCTCCAGCTGGATGACCCGAGGTCTCCCCTCTCGCCGCTGCCTCTGAACACACAAACACAAATTGCATGTGAAGCAGGAGGTGCAGATTTTTTTAGCTATTCTTTTCTAAATCCAGGCTTGATCACGTGGAGGTATTTGGAAAATTGTTTTGGCCAGTGGACGACTGTTGTCTTGCAGAAAGTCAAATCAATCAAACATATGCGATACACAATCAATTCACAAGAACACATTGTAAAAAATAAGTCCAGTTCTTGCCTGATTTCAAGTGAAATCTGCATCAAAACAGGGTGACAGAAGTAAAACGAGTGCACAAAGCCTCACTTTGTACAAGCCTGCTATTACAGTTCTCCTCTATGCAGACGACTTTCCTGTTTTCAAGGCACAACTTGGATCTGCTGTACGAATCTTATGGATACACACTAAATGAAATAATAGTGTGCATGACTCCAGATTCTGATCCCTCATCCTAATATGGTCCCAACATAGCAACAGCAATAATGCAAATGCTGAGGCTTCAAAATACAAAGTCCATAAACCAATGGCTGACATGGGTTTTATCATAAGGGTGATAAATATACAGATTTCAGTCTGTCTTAGAGATTTGATTTTCATTTACCTGCAGATGCACTATACGTACCTGCTCCATGGTTTTTCACAACATTTTGCATATCACTATTTAATACAGGAAGTACGTGAACTAAAACATGTCATCGGTCTTTGTGAGAGGACCATATTAATGAAACAAACCTCAATGACATCATAGGGATCCCTAAAGATGCTCCTGCTGCTTCTCTTCCTCCTCATCCTAAGCTTCCTTCTTCTTGTCCTCGCCTTCCATCCAATTGTAATTCAATCTAATTGTGTTTCTGCCCCTCCTCTTCCTCATTTTGTTGGAGCTGTGAACACAGTTAATGTGAATCTGGATTAATTTGTGCAAACAAGAAAAATCTACAGCTTTTTGGTCAGAGGTGCTCTTGTGATTTAAGCCGGGTAGAGTAGATTTATGTGTTGATGCTACCTGCTTCAGCTCTGGCTGCTGAGTGATATTTACACCCTGGCTGGATTACAAACTTTAACCATGTGCTGAACTTTGGCCCAGCGTTGATACCTCTTGTTAGTATAACGACCTCTTCTTAGCTTGTATGTATGATGTATGATGGTGGATAAATGAAATATACAAAAAAATTTAACTATATTACAAAAGAACATCTATCTTGGAAACATCAAATGACCGGAGCATAACTTGTCAACTAGTCCGAAACTAAGTTATGCAGGAACAGTCAAAGACACACCTTCTCATGTTTGAAACCATTGTTTGAAAGGTTCTTTGTGGCACCAAAAAAGGTTCTTCTATGGCATCAGTCTAAAGAACCACTTTCTATTCATTTCTATATAATTCTATTAGACAATAAAGAGTTATCTAATCTAATTATTCATTCAAAACTCTTATGCATAGCTGTATTTTATACAGCTCATACAGAATTCAAAGTACAGGTTCATGTGAGTATTTAATGTACGGCTCAGATCTACAGACTTTCAGAGTTTCTAGAGCAGACACAGAGCTCACGTCATAACAGGCTTCAGGCGCCATTTTAGTGACTTTAACAATATATTAAATTTTAATTTCGGTCTAGCTGACATTAGGTTATGTACGCAGCACGCAATTGAACCACATATTTTAGAAGCTAAAGGTTCAAATTAGCTGGGAGCAGCTTCACTTAATTATAACAGTGGTTTTGTTAGGAAAACTGTTTCTGTATACCGGATACTAAATTGCGCTGACCTCAACGGCTAACGTATCTAGCTAATCGCTACTGTTAGCACAACATTAACAGCAAGCTACAATGACGAGTAACAAAAACAAAACAGTAATAAGGTTTTAATGGAAATGTTTTACCTTTTCTAACAGTCCCAGAATCCACAGCTTCAAAGTCCAGCAGGTACTGAAGACTGTTATCCGCCTCGCTGTCACCGTCCGTGAGTTTTTTTTCCCGAAAGGTCAAGGCCCGCCGCTCGCACACTCTGTCTGCGCATGCGCATCCCAACGACTGACCCCCTAAGTCCGCTCCCGGGAGGTTATAGTATGACGTGTTCTGACGTCACTCTCTCTCCCTGTCATTTATTTGGCTCGAAACACATATTAACAAATTGCTCAGTGATGAACAACTACTCAGATCATTTACCTAAGTTGTGATTTGTCAAAACGAAGTGTGTGTTTATTACACTGACATTCTGTTCTGCAATTGTTATTTACTTGTATCTTATAATTTGACTTTACATACTGCTGGGTGGTTTGTAAAGTTTACAATAATTAGTATTATCATTATGCTGTATTTTCAAAAATATATAATAATCTCAAAAGTAATGCCTTGGAGTAGAAAATGGTAATGCTTTATTAAAATTTAAAACTAAAGTACAGTATTTGAATGTGTGCATTGTGTCTACTGTTTGTTAACTCACCATATTCATAATGTGTTTGTGGGGTTAGGGGTGTGTGTGTGTGTGGGGGGGGTTAGGGTCTTTAGGCTTTGGCCCCCACCCTGCCACCAGTATATTTTTAAGCAAATATTTCTAACTTTTATTTGAATATTCAGTTTCCTACCATCTTCTCTTAAAGGGTAATTGCCAGGTAACCTGCCCTCCCCCTTCGCACACACATGCACACAAAGAAAACACACAGTATAATTCACAGCCTCATTATAGTGAATAAATATTTATGCCATTTACACCATCAAACTTAGATTGCTAAGGATGAAGAACCTTTTGTTCTTTAAAGAACCATTTGTAATAGCTGAAGAACCATCCACAAAATAAAAAGGTTCTTTGACGTATGATGGTTCTTTAAAGAACCATGAAGCCATCTGAAGAACCATTTAAGAACCATAATTTTTCTGAGTGCAGGCAAGGTACTCTTTGTGTGAATGTAGACGTCATATGTTAATGAAACTATGCATATTCATGTAACCTCAATAAAAGGACAGTGGTACGGGAGAACGGACGAGAGCAACTGGGGTCAAGCGAAGGGACGGCGCTTTGTCCGGTTTTCTCCCGTGCACGAGTAACATGAAGAACTTTGCCTACTTCGTGTCTTGCTTTGCAGTGTAATTATATTGTCTTCAACGTTCCAGCGGATGGGTTCAAGCTACAAACCTATCAGTACCTTTGCATAAATATCAAAACACTTTAATGATTGTTATGATCCAATAGACCAAAGGCATTAGAATCATTCACACGGAGCTCTGGAATGGCTGAAATCACACCATTATAAAAGTCTCAAAGAGTTACCCTTAGATCCAGCTGGAATTTATTTTTATGCTTAAGGCTATTATGTCAAAATTAACATCACACGTTTGTTTTATCCTTTACCACACACAGTTATGTATTGTAGACTAGTAAGAAGTGTTGGAAGTAGTCTATAACACTGACAACAACAGGCACAGACAGAAGCTCCTTCTCTGAGGAATTTGAGGGGGATGGTCTGCCTGGACTGCTGATGGCACCAGAAGGTTCAAAACTTTAAGACTGACTCTGTTAGAAGAAAGAGGCCCATAAAGAAGCTCTCTTCCCCCCCTCCCTATCTTTGTATGCAGGCCTGACCAGAGTGCAAGAGGTGGTTGCTATGGTAATGGGATTTTTTTTCCTGAAAAAGGCTCATGTCTATATAAGGAGACGTATAGAGAGAGGTACAAGAAACCTGAGCAGATATCAGACCTAAGGCCACCCTCAGTTGTTTCAACCAAGCATGTTAAGATTCTGTTTAAAGGCGTACACTGCCTGGGTGTGGTGCTCTTTGTTCATTTGGGTCTCCTGAGTGAGCACAGACAAGTCAGCCGTTTTAACCTTGAACTGCTTAATAAAATAAAATGTACTTTGAGCATATTTGTCTTCTTCCTCAGAAACCCAACAATTTTGTAAAACCTTGGGCCTGCTCTTGTCTGTCAGATGACGATTATGTTGTCCTCACTAAGCGACACGACCGCCTTCCTCTCCTCCATGAATGGTGGAAGGAATCATCAATCAATAATATCAGGATGTTAAGTCTCACCTGAATCTTTGGTAATTCTCCTCATGCTTTTCCCACGTTTGATTGTAGAGCTTTTTCACTTCATCAATGACTTCCCTGTAATGCACAAGCATTCCAGTACATTTAGTAACCTTCCTGCACTGGGTGTCTGTGAAGGTTCTCAGTCATCCAGGTCATCGTAGTCTAAGGAGCTTGAAAAGAAAAGCGTCTGGACTTTTAAAATTTTTCTTTAAGACGTTTCACCTCTCACCCGAGAAGCTTCTTCAGTTCAAAGAGCAAATGGTGGATGTGGTGGCAGTGTCCCCCAAGGGGGGTCATGTTGACCATGTTGACGTCTTCAAGAAAAATAAAGAAGTTCTGACACTTTTCTTTCCAAGCTCCTTAGACCTACTCCTTCCTGCAGGGGGCTTACATGACTTAATCTTGAGAAAAAAAAAATAATTTCTTAATGAACAAGTCATGGCAATGTTTGCTCTTACTTGCAGCCTTTACAAAGTTCAGAGGGCTTTGGGGCACTTCTTTGAGGATTTGGTCGGTGAAGCTCGACAAAACTGTGAGAAACAAATAAGAGATAAAATTATGACTCGTTCTTGAACCCTTCTTAGGTCTTGTTTTTTTTTCTGTTGTTCTTGTTTTGTTTACATCTCACGGGAGGTAATTTGTGATTTTAACTCATTTATTAAATCTGATCCCTGTTCTTATGTATGTTAAATATTTAAGATATTATTAGAGGGGTCTATGAGTTGTTGGAAATTTAAAGATTACAAGTAATGCCTTAATTCACCTGAGAGATGTTTGTATCAGATATTGTATCTATACACAATGAGGTTTTTGTTTGTTTGTTTGTTTGTTTGTTTGTTTGTTTGTTTGTTTGTTTTGTTTTGTTTTGTTTTTTAATAGTCTTAAATGTCAACTCGAATATACCAACTGTGTTATTGGCAGCTGCTGTGCTATAAACACATCAACAACCAGGAAGCAGCTTCACCTCTGATCACACACACACTCAACTCTACTCACTCACCTGGAGGATCAACAACATGAAGGTAGATGATGCTGATGGGGTCAGTCTTCAGATTAGCTCTCTTCCTGCGTTTTTTTTTGTTTGCCTTCACACGACACTCGTATGTTCCAGTGTCATTAATCGTCACATTGTTCAGAATCAAAGACACGTCTCCATCCTTCATCTGTTTCTCCTGTAGATCCACCCGGTCCTTAAAAGATGGATGCTGGTGCACTAAAGTTTTCCTCTCATCCCGATACAAAAAAACATAGTCATCTCCCAGGTCAGCTCTGCTCCACTCCACAGTCTGGATGTTGTTTGGAGCTCGACATGGCAGCGTGACGTTCTGTCCAGACTCAGCTGTGACGTTTTTCTGGCCTGAAAGAGAAACTATATAGAGCAGAGAGGTTAAAGTACAAATGTTCACTTCTACAGCAGACACCAGAACTCTTCTGCTGAGAATTTCCCTTTAACTTCAAAGGTGAATTCCAGAAAGGTTTACTAGTTTAACTGGTGAATTTTGTTTTCCATAGCCCTTAAAATTTTCTTTTATGCTGAGGAAGAGTGTGAAGAGTTTCTTAAGGCAGAGAAGCTCATTTAAATTTCAGATCTTAGAGTCTCACAAAAGTTATTCATAGACAGATTACCGTTATTTTCCCGTAGGAACGCTGCGCTACTGCGTTACTAAAACCGTGATATTTTTTTGCGAGAGGGTCTCATGACAGTGACGTAAGCGAGTGCGACGTTCGTGACAACAGCTGTGTGCAGATCAACAATGGATCACATATCGAATGCGGAGAGAGTATGAGCGTGCAGCGTTTAAAGCGTAGAAGTACTGACCTTACTTTGAGTTTGATTCCATAAAAAGTGACAAAAACATTAGCGTCCGTTGTGCGTGGGAAGAAAACTTCTTTTTACAGCGAAAAAAAACCCCTAAACTTCCAAGCAAGCACCGAGTGCGCTATGACATAATGGGAAATTCACAGAGAAACTCGCGGATTCTTCAACTGACCGCGGCACACCTGCACCAGAGCACACCTCCGCCTACGCCACTCCTGCTATACAGGTGAAAATAGAGCAACAGGACCGCTAGTTTTTGATTTTATTTATTTTCTACTGTGTTTTACTTGCATCTATTTGAAAGACTGAGTGTAAATTTTATGTGCTGGAATGTGCAGAAAATAGGTTTAAATGTTAAACTAATTTCTTCCAGTCAGAGAATGTTGCATATAATTAAATTTTTGCTTGATGCATGAAGTTAAAAGACTAAAACTAATAAAATGAATGTTAAAAAGAAACTTTTCCATTTGATTACATTTTATATGATGGATTAGGCAGAAAGTAGAAGAGTAGAAGATCTATCGCTTTATCACCTATTCAGGTTGTAAATCATGTTTTTAAAAAGTAACTAAGAAACTAATTACTTTTGAAAATAAGTAATTGTAAAGTAAAGTGAAGTGACGTTGTCAGAGGCTACAATGCACGTGTACCATCATGAATTTAAAACAGAAAAGTGGGAATCATGTGTGGCTGCCATTCACATGTGTTACTGATCATGTGACTCTGAGGGTTTACAGATTTACACTCCTGTGACATAATATCACAGCACAAGAAATGTATATTTTTTGAGCATTATTTATCAAGGCGTTGACATGAACATGACAATTTATATCAACTATGCACTGAACTTTATTTCAGTGATTTGCCACACCTTAGATTAATTAACAAATTAGTCAACAATTTGTCTTCTGAGAGCTAAATTATCTATGATGGCTTACCCAAAAGACCCAGCAACTTAGCCCTCACATTTCGAGTGTATGGGAATACACGCCACACTGAAAGCTAAATATCAGATATTATCCATGTACAGTCATAAATCCATCTGAGAGCAAGACACAGCTTTACTGAATTTAATTTAAAACTATAAACGCAGACAAACCCTAAACAACCTAAAGTTAAAAACTCTGGTTCCAAGACCTGGAGATCATGACGACCACATTCAACTGCTGCTTGTTTGTGTGTCTGTCTGTAATCACCCAAAAAGCTGCCCTGTGGGGCAGAAATTAGATGATTAATTTTGCTGCTGATGACTGTCCCATTTCTTCATCTTCTTCACCGTGAGAAACTCTTACGTTGCATAGTTTAAAAATAGTTTTTAAAAATCATTTGTTTCAGAGCATTTGGCTAAAGCTCAGCCAAGTATGGCCCCGTAGACTGCACTAACATTATTAAAGGCATATCTTTGTTCTAGACTTTGAGCATAATACTCCTCCTTTCTCTCTCTTCTCCCTTTTAGTTCTGCTGAGCTCCCTATGAAGTCCATACTCAACACTATGAATCAACCTCAGCTCATATGTCTACTTCATTTGTGATGAAATAACAGGGAACCAGACCTCACCTGCCCATAAAACTACATGTACAGACAGTCCCCCATCTGAAAATGAGGGACTGTGAATAGAAATCTCTGTAACTCTTAAAGTCTTAATGGAAAACATCTTTAAACACATTTGAAGTAAACACGAACACCAACTAAGGGTTAAAAATCCACATCCCAAATTCCCCCTCAATATTTGATACTTTGGTAGAGACCACAGCTCACCTTGAGAGGCACAAACCAGCAGGCGCACAGAGAGCAGAGTCCAGCCAAGAAACACAACCATTCTCACCCTCCGATAAATGAAATGATGAATGAAAACTAAAGTGCTGAGAAAGCTAAAAATTCTGACTGTGAGGAGTGGGAGGAGTTAAGTGGGAACAATGCAGTGGGCGTGGGTGAAAGGCTGTGTTGAGTCAATAAATGAATAGACTAATAAAACACTGATGGCAGAACTACACTGCTTACAGTATTTTGTTATGTCATTTTAAAACATTTTAATTATGCTCATATATAATTTTACAGTCGTTTTAATACATGACTGTTCAGTGGCGTGTTGCTAGGAGACAATCCTGGTCCTGCTCTGTTGAATCCATGTAAGAAAACAAAAATCCAGGCACTGAGAGCGAAATGACTTGTGCCAGTGTGAAAGCTGATGCCGTTGGTCATCAGGTCTCAGTGTGGCAGCTCTGCCTGTGTGTTTCTTACAGTGAGGAAAATCATGCCAATAAAACTACACCAGTGCTCTGAGAGCCATTACACAGCATTTTTTTCTGATAATAAAATGAAGCCTTTATTTATTTATTTTTCCATTTAAGAATTAACTCTCACTATTAGGGAGGGCCAGCTCTGCAGCAGTGTATTCATTCAGTGTGGCTGTAGCTCAGGTGGCAGAGCGGGTCAGCCACTAATCAGAAGGTCGGTGGTTCGATCCCAGGCTGCACCCTGGCTACATGCCAGATATCCTTGGGCAAGATACTAACCCCATGTTTACCTACTGGTGGTGGTCAGAGGGCCCAGTGTCTGGCAGCCTCGCCTCAGTGCGCCCCAGGGCAGCTGCGGCTACAATGTAGCCAGTGTGTGGGTGAATGACTGAATGTAGTGTGAAGGGGTCCTTAGGGACTAGAAAAGCGCTATGCAATTGCAGGCCATTTTCGGTTAAGGTTTCCTTCCCCTCTGTCTTTCTCATTGCATTTCCTGTTCCCTGCATGCAATTTAGAAACACTTCAATTAGAATAACATTAACCTAAACCACAGACTGAGCAAAGGGTCATATTCACTAGAGATTACCTGGAACTTCCATCCACATAAGTGCTTTTACAATTGTCACGGTTCTGGGTGATTTTGACCAAGCATTTTCAGTTTCTTATGTTTTGGCTTGTTTTTGCATTATGGATTATTTTGTGATTCTCTGGTGTTTTGCTGATCATTATTATTAATCTATGTTTCAGGTATTCTTGGTGAGAGATTAGTTCTTAGGTTGTGTCTGGTGTTTAGTAAAAGTTTAGTTCAGTGTCAAGTCTGCGTCTCTGTTTCTTGTCTCCTGTTTTATTGGGAAGGTCTCCCCCTTTGCTCCCCCTGTCTCGTTAACCCTGATGTCTCCCAGCTGTGTCTCCCTCCTGTTTCTCATTCCTGACTTCCTCAGTGTATTTAAGCCCCGTGTTTCTTTGTGTCAGGGTTGTGTTGTACCCTCAGATTTGCTTGTGTGTTTCTGTTCACTGTGCTCTTTCTCAGTTCATGTTTTGTTTCGTCACCAGCAATAAAGTTGAAGTATTAAGTTGCAATTCAGTCTCCGGGTCCTGCGTTTGGATCCTCATCTCCGCCTGCCCGCACACAGAGCCCTGACTGCAATAAACTACTGTACAGTACTTACAGTGCTTGTTTAATAGTACAGGCCTTTATACTCAGCTCCACTCAAAACCACTTCATGGCATTTCACCTCCTGTGCACATTTATAGTTTTTAGTTTTATAGAGGTCAGCACTCCATATTCCCAACACGTGTCTCTGTAGTTGTATGAATTCCCAGCCACAACTATAGCTTATCCTTATACCCAGTGATGGGTTTGTCTAGCATAAACCTATTTGCTGGAACGTTCAAGATATTTCTACTGCACAGCAACGCAAGAAACAAGTTCTTGTGTCACTCGCGCACAAGGGAGAGAACTGGATGAGCGCCAATCCTTCGCTTGACCACAGTTATTTCGTCTGCTTCCTCGTAACACTTTATTGAGGTTACATGAATATGCATGAGTTCATTAACATATGATGTCTTACATAGATATACATGTGACCAAAGAGTACCAGTCTGTGCATAGTGTAGGTATGTGTGTGTGTGTGGGACTGATATACCGTATATCAGCAAAAGAAGTTCCGACCTCTCTCATGATCCTAGGAGGTGGGTGATCTATGCCAGAATACTCTGAAGAGGAGTGAACGCACTCCCCTCTTCACACTACACAGACTTGTTACAGACCCCCTAGGATGAGACATTCTTTCAATCTACAAATGATTATACATTTCTAAATGATTATACATTTCTAAATATATATAAATATATATTTCTAAGCATAAATGACAATCCAACAATATGAACCTGACACCCAGTTAACATTTGCCACGACTAACATTATCTGACAACAGTTTACTGAGTCCTGCTGTTGGCAGTTCTCAGGACATAACATGTATGTATTCTGTACTAACAATAGACTGAGACGGCAACAAAAGAACATGAAGTAAATGCAGATGTATAAATACACAAATCAACAAATCTTTAAAAACTTGAGTTTGCAGGACACTTTGGAAGAGTAGCTTCTGCTCACATTCATGCAGAACCAACATCTCCCTCTACTGGACGTAAAAAGTACCTCAGGGAGGTTTTAAGTTAACCCATTCATCTTCAGAGAATCCAGAGACGTCCCAGTGCACAAAGGACCAGGCTGCAGACTGTGAATGCTGAAGGTGTTGAAGCCCTCAGGCAGCACTGCAATAAACACAGACTTACAGGTCACTGCAGGAACTCAGCAACACCTCTGAAAATGATCAGCAGCAGCTAACCCAGCTTATCACTACATGTACACTAGTTACTTTACTAAAAAAGGGAGATTAGTTTGGACTCCCCTTCCTGGTCATCTGTGCTACATGGGTGGGATCGTGTTGTGCTGTCTGGCTCTCACTCGGTCTTGACTGGAGTGCTTCTGGTCCGACACACTGGTTTCCATTGTGGCTTGGGCTTCACTCTAGGCTGCAGCCACTTGGGGTATCTGGGCTTGTATTGGTTCCCATTACCCTAAGTGTGTGGTGGTTTTCAGGCTCTGATGATTGCCTGTTGTTGTTTCTGCCAAACACTTAACCCAGGGAGAGTGAAAAAAAAAAAGGGGGGGGGGGGGGATAACTATATATTAGAAGAATACAAAATGGTTTATGTCTCAACCTGAGGCTGGTGGCACATACGACAATTTGCAACCTTTTTCAACGACAAGAAATACTTGTCTGTGATTTCCTAAGGTTTGTACATTTGTTGTGGGATTAGGACACGCACTAGCATAAACATGTACTATCTCAAAGGAAATGAGCTTTTTATGGGTGGAACCAAATCAATTTCTCTCGTGTCTGTGTATTTGGGGGATCTATTGATTGATATAGAAGCAGGGACCGCCGAGCTCCCAAACATAAGTTAGTTTAGTGTTTTTCTCTCTCTCTGAAAAACAATAATTTAATGCCAGAGAAATCTGAACGTGATTTCGAACTCTTACTTGGTAGAAGGAAGGAGAAAGAGAGAGAAAACTAAGCATGGTGAAGTGCGAGCAAACAGTTGATTTAACATCCTGATAACCACCATAGGTGTCAACAATCTGACCAGAACGGCGAGCCCTAAAATAACCCAACAGGGACTATGACACATGCTTTTATATATGGAAACAGACATATATGAAGAGGAAGGACTGGGTCACTATATGTTGTCACTGCTGATGAGGAAACAGCAGATTACTAAGAGCAACAATGGAGGAAACATTTCTACTTTATCTCTGTGAGTAGATTCTCTCTGTTTACATTTCTGTACTTTAACCATCTGCTGTTGATGAGTTATTATGGAGAAGGCACGAAATTTACGTCAGACTGAATTCATCTTAAGAACATCTTGAGGACGAACATGATCAATATTGTGAGTGATCAATGGTCGTGACAATTTGCATATTAATGATCACTGAACTGACTTCACAGCCCAATGTTCGTCAGTGGTGCTAGTTTCAGTCATACCTTATAAGACTGGGAAAACCTGCAGTCAGCTGAGACTGAAGAAGTCACTTGGATGAGCGACGAAAGGTTTCTCCCACTGAAAACGCTTCGTCCAGATGAACAGAATCAACTTTTTTAGATTTTTGAGATATACAGTAATAAATAAGCAATAAAATAAAAAGTAGGCTAAATGAGTGAAGAATGAGTTCTTGCCAGTGTTGATGTATATTACCTTGCTGCCCAACCATATTAGGCAAAATCTTGAGGTGAATGTCATTGTAAATTGGTGCTATATAAACAAAACTGAATCGACAACAAATGGCCAGTCATATTGCTGTAACTCAGTATAATTGACCACCTATTGCATCCAAGTTGTGCAGAAGAACATTTCTGACAACCCAACGTGTGGAAAGTTAAAGCTGATGTGCCACAGCACCACATGCATTAGAGAACCTTTTGGATTTGGTGAAAGGAGAGCTTTGAATTGTGGACAAGTAGCTGACAAATCTTCAGCAACTGTGTGATGATATCTTGTCAATATAGACTAAATTCTCTGAGGTGAATAAATTTATGCCATGAAGAAGGCAAAAGATGGTTGAAACCAGTACTAGCAAGAAATGTTATATAAAGTATTCATTTAGAATTGGAGATCATTTATGGAGACCAGTTTCATCCCTTCTGTTTCTTTATCTACATATGATAGTATTTGTGGATATACCCACCCTGCTGCCAGTCCCCTCTGAGACCTCCCCCAAACTGCAGCCTCAATTCACTTTCAAGCTGTCTGCCGCTACCTGCTAGAAATGCTGTCAAACCTGAAGTGAGGCTGTGGTCTCAGTGAGTGAATTGAGCAGTATGATGTCGCCAGTGCCTGCAGACAACTTGTTTGGTAATGCAGCAGCAGTGTGGTGTCCTTTCCTCTGATGTTACGGTAAATGGGTTAGACCAGTCTCACCAATGAGGCAAGCTGTGGCTCAGACTGTCTGTTAAACAGCTGCCAGCTTAAATTAACAATCAATATTCTAATTCAAGATTATTAAGTCATTCTCAATACAAGTAAAGCATAAAAGTCACTTTCAGCTTTAGTGAATAAAACTAAAAGCCTTATTTCAGGAAGTAGAGCAGGTAGCACTATGAGTGTTAAACGCAAACGCAGTTGTTCTGCGTTTGCGTTTAACACTAAGATGATGCATTAATCTGTGTGGAGCATCTATTTTTTCAGTCTGTGATTAACAGGAAACTAGCAGCTGTGCGGTGATCTAGTTTCCTGTTTCTGATGAAAACACTTTAACTGCTCAGGTTTTATTTTTAGGACTGCAGAGTTTTCTTGCACAGTAGCAGCATAAAAAAGAAAAAAAATCAAGACATTACTTTGTAGTTCTTGGAGGTGTCTGCCCTATACAATGCTATCCCAGATTCAATACTTTATAACCCAGATGCAACATACCCCTCTGTATTTGTTTATGGTACGCCCTCTTTACCCTGCACATTAAAAAAAAACACACCTATATACGAATGGCATGGAGCTCTGCATCTTGATCTCATTGCAGGTCCATCCAAACTTCTCGCTGTACTTTTGGAGGTCTCTTTACTGTGTAGTCCTGTTTCTCCTCACTTCTCTGGTGATGTTGTTGCCTTGATTCTACAGTGCATCGTATCCATCTCTATCTTCTTTTTCTTCCATCTAGCGTGTCCTCTTAATATGTGGCAACCACATATTAAGAGGAGACACCAGAGTTTAATGTTCCTTGGTTACCTTTAGAAAACTAAATTGTTTTCCTCTCGGTGATTCAGTGAACTGTTTTATTTCTCTTCAGTTCTGATCTTAGTGCTGAGCTGCGCAGCAAATCAAGGTCAGTAACCTTTTTTCATTTATTTATTCCAATTATGTTAAATGATCAAGTCTGTTACTCCTTCTTTCAGTGGGGATCACTAATGTAAAACTACTGAAAGTAGAAATAATTTTGTGGCATTATTTTTAAAAAAGATCAACATAATTTTTATTTTAACCCTCACAGCTCGTCTGACTGTGAGTCCCAGCAGCTCTCAGTTCTTTGAAGGAGACTTTGTGTCTCTGAGCTGTGAGGAGGACGACAGCTCTGCTGGATGGACTCTGAGGAGAAACACAAGCAAGGAAAACAGGACTCAGTGTGGGGCTGACTGGGGAAAAAAGCATAGTTCTTCCTGTAAAATCACTGATGTCTTTAAATGGGACAGTGGAGTTTACTGGTGTGAGTCCAATCAGAGTACCATCAGTAACATGGTTAAGCTGACAGTCACTGGTAAGCTGAGTGTGTGGAGTTAGTGTTGATGAAGCTGTGTGTAAATGGATGAAATGCTGTAGTTTGTCTCTGTGTTGAGGTGGATCAGTGATCCTGCAGAGTCCTGTCCTCCCTGTGATGGAGGGAGATGACGTCACTCTGCTCTGTAAAACAAAGACCACTCCCTCCAACCTCCCAGCTGCTTTCTATAAAGATGGCTCCCTCATCAGGAAGCAGCCTACAGGTCACATGACCATCCAGCATGTTTCCAGGTCTGATGAAGGCCTCTACAAGTGTGACATCAGCGGTCATGGAGAGTCTCCATCCAGCTGGATCACTGTCACAGGTGACACACTCACCTGTCTGTGTTTCTGCAGGTTTCAACATTCACAATGTGACGACAACTTAATGACTGTGTTTGCTTTGTTGTAGAGAGAAACACCACCACACCTCCACCTACATCCACACCTCCTCCTGGTTGCACCTCTTGTGATACATCACTCTCCCCGCCTGTTGTCTCTGTGTTGTCATTCTTTTTAACAGTCTGTGTTGCAGCTCTACTCATTTCAATAATTCTGTTGATAAAACTTTGTGATGTTAGAAAACCTGAAGGTGACACTCGGACCTCTGGATTTGACTCAGGTTTGGTTTTTTCAGAACTATGTACAAGTATATCAATGACTTTAAACGTGTCATCAAAACTTGCACAGCGTCATACTGCTGTTCCTTTTGGTTTGCTTCAGCTAATCAAGTGGAAGCTATAGAAGACAATCCAATCAGTGACGTCTTATGTGACATCGGACAGAGCAGAGGTGGTGTTCATGTTCTTTGTTTCTACTAATGAACAAATAAATGAATGAAAATGATTATCTGCTCTTCTTCCCTTTTCTGGGAGGCAGTGGGGAGGTAGAGCGCACAGCCCGATCCAGCGGGGAGGAGTGGGAAGCCAGATCAGGCGCCCCCCTTCTAGCTCTCCTCTCTGCTCTCTCCTATCTTGTCCCTTTTGTCTTACTTCTCTCTATCACCTTTTCTATCCCTTTAAAGAAGTGAGGCTCCATAAATGCTAAAGAGTCAGGTATTATTTCTCAGTTGCAGTGAATAGATGAACTGTAGGAAACTAAACAGAAGAAAGAAGAAGAGAAATAACAATTTAACATAAACCACAGACACACTCCAGGGCCTGATCAACCCTGGCAGGGCTTTCTTGATGAGGGTGTCTAGTGATAATGGCCGAAACACCCGATGAATCCAAGGTCCAGTACTGGCGATGTGTCCCAAATCTTAATATGATAATCTAGATCAGAAATCTAATCCCCCTAAAAATGGCAGATTAGCCTTAAAGACAGAAAGTTGAGGCACACAACGATGTCTCTGGGCTGCCTTTCCTCAAAACAGCCATCCCTCAAGATTCTCGCCATTTAAAGCAATGCATTATCAGGGACTACAACATCTAGTCCTTTTACTGAATCGAATAAATAAATCACTCAAATAAACAAATAGCTCATCCTTCAGCTACCTTTTGACCGCCAATTGACCTTTGACCTTTCTGTTTACATCATTCTCCTCCTGTCTATGTGGGTTCTCTCTGGGCGCTCCAGCTTAGTCCCACTGCCTAAGACATACGAGTGAAGTTATTTGGTGATTCTCGAGAGATTGTGATTGAGTGTGGATAGTTTGTCTTGCTACAGTCTGTTTTGTATCGCATCTTTCACACTAAGCCTGGGACAGTCTCCAGACCCCACTTGAGCATAAAGTGCTAAGTATTTTTTTTAAACAGGTCGAAAGTAGTTGTTGTGTGTTTGTTGATGAACCATAACAGGGAGCATCTATTGTTTTTAGCCTATGATTAACAGGAAACTAACAGCTCTGTGGATTCCAGTTTCTGATGAAAACACTCCAGTGCTTTTTTATTAATAGACACGAGCCTCCAGAATTTAGTCCATCGTCCTCAGCCTCTCCAGCTTTTTATATACAGATGTAAATTGACTGATACTAAAAAGAACACATAGATATAGATAAAGGACGTGGATGATTTTTGTATCTTATTCAAATCAGCCGCAGAGGTAGCTTTCAGGCTGTATAACTTGCATTGATGTTCTCTGTGTGTTTTGTTCCGCAGGGATAAATCGGTATGCACTCTACTCAACAGTGAGGAAAAAAAACACCACTTATTCACAAATCGTGAAAGACAAGAGAAAGAAATCAAAGTCAACAGGTACGGCTTCTCTCCTTTGTCTCTGTCATTGTTCCGAATCAGAACAAGATCCCAGCACGTTGATATTTTAGTCTGTATCAAAAGGACACTGATCAATGGCCATGAGTCCCAGTCACAGAGAGTTGGGGAATGGCTGCAATCACAGCATTGTAAGATGGTGACAGATGTACCCTTAGGCCCACTAATTGGCAGCTGCTGTGCTATAAACACAGACAGTTTGGTGCAGGCTAAGCAGAATAGAATAGAATAATCCTTTAACTGTCTCCACAAGGGGAAATTTAGTTAGTCTGCAGTATTGCTGTTGTTGATGTTGAGCTATTTAAAATTGTATTTCTTACTGTCACTGTTGATATTGATTATATATAGCCATATAGGAATGCTAAATGGGGAAAAAATATTGAATATCATGAATTTTGTGTATCGTTGCACCCCTATATATACTGTATATATAGGGGTGCAACGATACACAAAATTCATGGTTCGGTTCGATACTTTGGTGTCACGGTTCGATATTTTTTCAATACAAAAAAAATGTTCATGCTTTTTTAATTTTTCATTTATTAAAATATATATTTTAACTGAAAAGTACAGTTTTTAAATTTAATGTTGCTGAAACAACAAAGTAATAAAAAAATAAATCTATCTGATCGAGAAACCACTCATCTTTGGAAAAGAGAGTTTATTACAGAGAAATGTCTCTTTCCAAAGTAAAAGCTATACTATACCCTTCTTCAGGGCTATATTCTCAGCAGCATATTAAATATATCAGGTCCCCATAAGGAGAATCATGTGCTAACGGCTGTCTAAATGACTAAAGTTTGTAGCATGCGTGCTTGTTGTTTTTGTCTGCTTCCACTTGTCTTTGCTCTAGGATGCTGTCAGCGTAAATGTGCAGTCATATTCATTTTGTTCCCACTAATGCTGTCAGCGTTATGACGTTAACACAACATGGCAAATCTCCGTTAACGAGCTACCGCGTTAACAGAGTTTGCTCGTTAACGTGTTGGCCGTCCAGCCCCACGCATGGGGCGATTTGCCGCGTTGTGGCATTAACATCATTTCAGATTAATGCTGACAGCACTAGTGGGAACACAACGAATATGACTGCACACTCTTGGGCTACAGCAACATCTGAAGGTTCAGTACCTCTTTGTAGATTCCCCACTTTGTGGTTTCTCAGCTCTTTACAACACCATACTATATATGAGTTTGTATTTCACTTTACATTTTACGTCTGCCTTTCTTTCAAAATGAATCCTAACTAAAAAAAAAAAAGTATTGTCAAAAGAAATTAAGTGCAGCCAAGTTAATTAGAAATATACTTTTGTGTAATACTACGTAATATACAAGTTATTCATGTCCAGTTATTTACAAATCAGTACCAATAATGTTGTGTAGTCAGAGTAAACCGGTCATGTGACTCTAACTTTATTTTCACTGCACAACAAAACTCGTATAAAAAGAACAATGCAAACAAAACAAACATACCAAATACTGTTATTCCCTTAGAAGGAAATACAGAGTGAGAGCTGAGGTTTGTGGTTACGTGTGAAAGAATGAATGACAAAGACATGAAGACATGTACTTCAGCTTTTACTAGAGTATTTTTAACAAATATGAAATGTGTATTTCTACTTAAATTAAGCATGTTTGTATTTCTGCAACCTCAGGCTTATATTAGCATTTTACACAGCGTCCCAACTGTTGGGAAGCGTTTATCACAGTGCCATAAGCTACTTTTGATCAGAATACTTTATTTCGTGACCTCTGGCTTTTATCTGTAAGATACAAAGGTAATTACTCACCTGTCCTCGAACGCGTACCAGGTAAGAGTGGTCAGCAGACTCCCCAAACAGAGGAGATTGATCACAATCGAGAGCTTTTTCCTCATGTCGCTCTAGTGCTTCACCTTTCTTAACACTTCGCTTTAACTCAGCTTTTTTTTATGTACTTTTACCTCATATGTTGATACGGTTATCTGCCCGGTTTAACTGTCTGGTGGTTTATGATTCATAAAATGAGTAGGCATTCTCAGTTAATAATTACTATAGGAGAAGAAGAAGTCACTTGGATGGGTGATGAAATATTTCTCCCGCTGAAAATGTGTCCAGATGAACAGAATCAACCTTTGGGGATTTTCTTAGCTGGTTGAGCATGCATCAAGATATTTGAGACTCTGTGCCTTATAAAAGCAAAGACAAATAAAAATCACTCACAGGTGATTTGTACAAAGGTGGTTTTAGGACAACATCTACATTTCAAAACTGAGTTGCCTCCATGGACATTTTCAGACCTGTTTTGCCAGCTCATGAAATGAACTTTGATTCTGTTTATTCTAGAAATCAAATAATTAAAAAAAATTCTATTTATTTTATTCTAGGTGTACTGACAACTATCAGTGGATTACTTTGATACAAGAAGTAACAACAGACAGAAATAGTACTCGAGAATCTGCTTATTCTTTTTTATCAATGTTATCTAGTGATAATTGTGATTATGTTCAATAATAACAATACGGAAACTATTGTAGGATCTACCTTACAATATGAAGCGCCTTGAGACGACTGTTGTTTTTATTTGGCGCTGTAGAAATAAATTTAAGTTGAATTGAATTATTGGTTAATTAAGCAGATACAATTTTTCAGAATGAAAAACGGGCATAACAAAATGAGGCTTGACTGTGTTTCACTGTATCCTTGGAAACACTATACTTCCTGTTTCTTGTACATGACATCTAAAACAAGTTTTTAAAGCAAAAAACATTTAATAATCAACCTCGTGATGTTAACTGTAGAATATAATGTATTAAATTCTTCAATTAAGTTCTTGCATTAAATGACATCATGTAGTGTGTCATTTTCTAATAATAAAAAGTAGAATACATGTATAATATGAATAGTAAATAATAATTCAGAAAACTAGTGACCACGACATAGCCGTCAGAAAAAGATGGAAACCTTGTTTTCCTTCTCAGCAACATACAGACATTCATTCATTCTTAGCAGTAAAGCACAACACTTCCTTGTTTGCACTTACACATTCTGCTACAGCACACTCATGGATGCAGCCTAGCCAGTGCTCGATGTATGGCTTTCTTAGTGAGTCACAAATATGCAAAAGTGGCTGTGCTGGTTCAAAGTTTTACAGTTTTACTACTGTTTGGAATTTTAATATTGTGTGGTAATGTTTCTCTGACTTGGTAATTATGTTTGAGGCTTTTTCTGAATTCTAATCTTCCTGTTATAAATGTACCTATATGTACAGTGGGGAAATGATAACTTTAGCCAAACTTCTTAATGGTTTTACAAGTCTTTTATTGTGCAGGTCTTCTTTCAGCCAACTGATTACAATCTACAGACTCAATCTTAGTTGAAAGTGAAACACACCTCTCTCTGTTCTGTGCTGCTCTTATCTATTCCTTTACGTTCCATTTAATTATGTTCCCCACCCGATTTTTATTACTATATGTCTCTTTCTTTCAGTGTGTGAAAGAAAGAGACATATAGTGAACCTGTACCTTAGGAACATAATCTCAAATGAAAGGTAAATTTGTCTGCTTTTGTTTGTCTGTTACCATCATGTATTCATTCAATTATTATTCTTCGCATCTCTCTGTTGCTCCTCAGACTTTTTCTCTGTAACAGTGTTTATTAGTCAAAATGTCAAAAATGATTAAATCTTCTGTTTTGTAACATTTGGTTCAGAAATTATGTGGAATAAGTAATATGTGATCAAAGCAATAAAAGAAGTTTTTAAGTTATGGAGGGGAGTGTTCCAGTTTGACCCCGTAGTGGCACGTTTCTCTCTCTCTTTAAAGCTCTTGTATTGTCAGTTTTATTCAATTTGGTTCAATTTTATTTTATTTATACAGCACCAGTTCAATAGTTGCCTCAAGGCTCCTGATACTGAAATACTCTACATTAATACAGAGAAAACCCCAACAATAAGATAACACTCTATGAGCAAGAATTTGTTGAGAATAAAAAGGAAAAGGAAAAAAACCTCCCTTTTTAGCATGAAGAAACTTCCAGCAAAACCAGGCTCAGAGAGGGGCGGTTACCTGCTGTGAATGGTGGGAGTGGGGAGAGGAAGACAGGACAAAAGACACGTTGTAGGAGAGATTAATAATAATTAATCCAGAGAGGTGTATAAACACACAGTGGCTGAAAAACATTGAGTAATGAAGTGCATCATGGAAATCCCCCAGCAGCCTACACCTATCGCAACTAAAAGAGGATTCAGGGTCACCTGGTCCAGCCCTAACTATATGCTTTATCAAAAAAGGAGGTTTGAAGCCTAATCTTAAGAGTAGAGATAGTGTCTGTCTCCCAAATCCAAACTAGAAGCTGGTTCCACAGAAGAGGGGCCTGAAAACTGAAGGCTCTCCCTCCCATTCTACTTTTAAATACTCTAGGAACAACAAGTAGGCCTGCAGAGCGAGAGCGAAGTGCTCTAATGCGGTGACTGACTTTGAGGTCTTTCAGATAAGATGGAAGGGTTCTATGTGTAGGAGTTTAGTGCACACTAGCTCAGTGTTTGTTTGTTTGTTTTGTTTTTTGTTTTTTTGTTTGTGTTTAGACCAATTCCAGCTCAAATACAATTTGCACTCGAGCAAACAGTCACATGAATGTGACTCAGACGGTACCAAAAATGTTAAAACTGAAAGTCAGCATCATGAGCACCAGCTTACTAAGCTATAAACTAGTGCAGGAAGTCTGGCAGTTATACTGATGTTATCAGTTATTTTCAACCAGTCAGAGAGACTCACCACACAAAGCTGACACAAAACCTTTATAGATATGCATTTACATATCAGTTTGATCAGAACATTCTGAACTGCAGGCTGTAGCAGTCTGCTGAGTGGTGCTGGAGCTGCTTCTTACCTTTTACCGGTTGGAAAAGAACAGTGGAAACTTCTTCATGTTTCAAATAGTTTTGGAGGAATTAAGACATTCTTCAAAACAATGGTAGGTGTTTCCAAATGACCTTCTGCTTTTCCTAAAGTCACTTTCAGACTTTGAGGTGAAAGATGTTTTATATTCAGTTTTATACAACCTGTAAACATCCACCAATGCTAAACAGGCGTTAAGCTCGGTGTTGCTTGGTGTTGGCTGGTTGGACAATCAAAGTTATAGAGTGGTGGTGTTTGGGTAAGTTTAAAGAAAAAAGAAAGAAAGAAAGAAAGAAAATCATCAATCATTCTAACTATGTACATGTGTCAACCTCAACATTAAGGTTTGCACATGTCAGTGGAGCGGAGGAGTCAACTAGGCCCATAAGTCCTGCAAAATCTATCTCCATAGGACTCATGACAGCCCCATTTTAATAGTCTTTGGGAAAAAAAATTAAAAATTAAAAGTCCATCCAGGATGACAGAAATTGAGTTAAGTTACTTTAAATATCTTCTTTTTGATTATTTAAGAACACAGCCTGTTAAAAACTTTGGCCTACTTTATATATCACATCTTTTTGTAGTGTGCCCTTACTTTTGATCAGTCTGAGGTACTTCCCCTTGAGTAAAGGGTTGCATTACAGCAAAAGGCTGAAGGCCGAGATCTATTCTCTCAGTGACTTTCAGCTTTATTAAACCTTAAATGTAATCTCATGTATACAGGTTTTAAATTTGGGTTCTGTCGTTTACTTAAAATATCCTCAGACATTTAAAACAATCTTAGCAGACAGAAACACGGAAATGGCTGATAGCCACATTAGGAGACATGTGTTCTCTTCCCTGCAAACCATTTGCAGCTGCTGATCTTTAACATGTTGAGTAGTTGTTTCTCCTTCTTCTTTGTCTCTCTCTATAAAGCAAAGGTTTACAAAGTTCTCCAGAATATCTGAGGTTTTCTGGAGGCTAGAGCTAAATGCTGTCTCCTCCATAGTGGAATATACATTTTTATATAGTGACATAATTTTGAAGTACTTTGGTGGTCTTTAGTTTGTAGCTGATTGTCGATAGGTGAGATTATGTTGCGTTTTTCTCTGGAGATCTTTTAAGAATAGAACCTGCTAAGCTTTCAGACCTGCTTTCGATGACGATTAATTTATTTTGCATAACCCATCCCACCGAACGTCACTCTAACGCGACACTGTCGCTCAAGGCCCTTGTAATCGTTGATGACCTGATGGGTTCATTTAAACTTTAAATAAAATAATCTACACTTTTTTGAACTGAGGCTCTGTTATTTATGAAAAACAACATCCGAAAGATCAGCAGGAGTTGATAACATGGAAATGTCATTGCTCTGCTCGGCTTTGCTGTTTGTCGGCTTCGTCGTGTTTGTCTCTGGAGGTGAGATTTAGCTATTAGAAACTACACTGTTTCCTTCTGATGCTCTTCCTCAAGATAGGAAGAGTATTTATGTAACTCGGTTCCACAACTTGCGTAATTATGCATACTTTATTAATCCCGTAGGAAATTAGTCCTCTGGGGAGCAGTGTGTAGACACGGTACCTTTCTCAGGGATACCTCAGGGTAGCTGTTTGGTGGATTTGAACCCCCAGCCTTGTGATTACGGGGGAACACCCTACCTGCTGAGCTAGCTCTGCCCCACTTGTAGACTGAAGTGCATTTCTGTTCTGAAGACAGGAATAAAATGATCAGACAGCGTCACATGGCTCGTCTTTGCTGTATTCCCTGCCAGGATTTCATTCAGTTCATCTGTTATAGACTCTTCTTCACAATGATAAAACCACCACTGTGCCTTTACTGTTTTTAAAACATTTCTCCGTCCATGCTACTTGTTCTTTTTGGTAAATAGAATCATATTTCTTTGCTACATATGCATCGTCCTTGGGACGCAAAGACTCGACAGTCTCGAACAAATCGTCAGCAGGGACAGCGAGCAGGTCTTTATGGCTTACACAGGCTTCATTGGCAGGCAGCAACAGGTGTAGAAAACAAACAGGACAGGAAAGAAACGTCCAGACAGAAGGACAGTTTTAACTGTTCTTCACCATTATAAATAAAAATTATAGTTAACCAAAGAAAACAGTATAGGCTGCTATTATTAGGTTATACCTTACTAATGCAAGGCTGCATTGTGTGTTTGATTCCTTTAACCTCGCTGCTCTCTTGGTTTCTCTTTTAGACCCAAACATCATCACAGCCAAGTCTGGACAGAACGTCACTCTGCCATGTCGAGCTTCGAACAACAACAATTTAATTCTTGAGTGGAGCAGAGCTGATCTGGGGACACAACATGTTGTTGTGTACCGGGATGGGCAGTTTGCTCCAGACAACCAGCATCCATCTTTTAAGAACAGGGTGGATCTGCAGGACAGACAGATGAAGGACGGAGACGTGTCTTTGATTCTGAACAATGTGACAACTGCTGATAGTGGAACATATGAGTGTCGAGTCTTAATGGGAGAAATACACTCGTGGGAGCTCAAAATCATCTACCTGAGTGTTGTTGATCCTCCAGGTGAGTGAGTAGAGTTGAGTGTTAGTGTGATCAGAGGTGAAGCTGCTTCCTGGTTGTTGATGTTTGTTTCTAAAGATGTTGTTGATGAGACTTTGTAGAAAGCAGCTGGTCTGAGTGATGTGATCAGAGTGCAGTAGATAATGATTTATGTAATGTAATATAATGCCTACGTGGGCCAGGTCCTCCAAAGACCGAGGAGGCTGGACGGCCAAGCCTTAACATTTGCGTCATAGTTGGACTTTAATAAACTCAGCTGTCTGCTCCTTATCTAAAATATAACAGGACATTGGAGTAAATTCTCAACCACCTCACACTTCTTTTTAATCAGCTGAGTGAAAACTTTAATCTCAGCCAAACCGATTTAGTCAGGAACAAATAAAACACAGAAAGCCAAGCAATAACATTTTTAAGTTATCTAAGTCACTTATGTACAGTGTTGGGAAGGTTACTTTTAAAATGTATTCCATTACAGAATACAGAATACATGCCCCAAAATGTATTCTGTAACGTATTCCGTTACGTTACTCAATGACAGTAACGTATTCTGAATACTTTGGGTTACTTAATATATTATCATGCTTTTTACAACAACGTGAATGTACTATTGCTGGGTGATTTATTACTATTACTGAAGGTCCGCGACTCCGTACTGTAGTAAAGGGACCTCTGACTAATATGGCGGGGTCCCTGTCGGCTCTTAGCTGAAAAATAGCTTTACTTTGTTGTGTGGGTCAACTTTTCTTGCGAGAGACAGAGAGAGGCGTTGAAAGACTGCTCCAACGGAACTTATTGTTTTCGGAGGAAAACACGAACACGGTGTACAGTCGAGTCTTAATAGCTTACTTACAACTGGGCTCGTCAGGCACTCTTCTTGGCTGAAGTGGTTATTATTATATTTACATGCTTCCAGCTCCCGTTTTTCCTCGATGACAACTCGTACCTTTCCACTCCCCTTTTTCTCCCTCCTCGTGCTCACAGACCCATAACGTGTATGGCAGTCCATTCTCCCTGCAACACGGACTACACTGCCCATGATGCTACATTCTTTAGAGCTATGCCTGTAGCATTCTGCCTGTTAGCTTAGCACAACAACAACAACAACGAAAAGGCGCTCTCTCACCCAGGAAACACACAGTCGCAGAGAGAGAGAGAGCGTCGCCCTGTAAACATGGCAACCGTAACGCTGCCGCCTGGAACAACAGCACGTAGCTGTCAAACAAAACCCAAACAGTCCTGACCCGCGACAAAATGAAACAGGAAAGTACCGCAGTGTAATCCATTTATTTCAACAAAGTAACTGTATTCTGAATACCACCTTTTTAAACGGTAACTGTAACGGAATACAGTTACTCATATTTTGTATTTTAAATACGTAACGGCGGTACATGTATTCCGTTACTCCCCAACACTGCTTATGTATCATGTTTGACCTGAGTATCGAAAGAACGTGGGGGGGGGGTTTGAATACAATATTCCGGGAAGTCGCTGTCCTTGCCGGCTCTAGTTAGCCTTGAGCTCCCAGTGAGCTATCGAGCGGGTGGGTAACAGACGTCTCCGAAAGTGTCGGAGCACTGTTGCAAATACGTGATGTCTTGATAAACCAAGCAGATATTTGAAGTTTACACAGCTACATTCTAGCCGGAAAATATGTTAAAAGTTTATTTTGTGACCCAGAAAGAATAATATTTCAAACTCACCAGCCCACTCCTCCCACATTGCCACAATTGAAAAGTTTTTTTATATTATTATAAAATATTATAAATAATAATTTAACTAGTAAAGTATTGATAAGAGTAATACAACTAAGTAGCTGCCACCATTGCTGGAAACTGGACCACGAAGGACACATCTGACCCATCCTTCAAATCCACGGAAAAGAAGGACGCATTTCGAGGAGTCTTTGAATTGGGACAGCCTTCATCACCTGGCTGTGACGTAATCGGGATTAAAATGCAGCCTCTGAATTGGGACATAGCAAGTGTCTGACAGCAGTTTGAAGAGGAAATGGATTCTGTTCTGTTCTTCACTCATCACCTACCTGACAGCTGACACCTCACACCTGTTTCTCACCTGCAGATCAGACAGGAGGAGACACAGAGGATGGAGGGAAGGAGGATGGAGGGAAGGAGGATCCAGTCAGTAGAGGAAACACTGGCCTGGGACCAAGTCTCAGTTTTTTGTGTACTTGTTATTTGTTTTATCTGATATTTAAAGAACCATGAAGCATGAAAACTGTGTCTTTTGAAACAGATCTACATGACACCTAGTTTTTCACTTGATGTTTAAATTAAAAAAAATATTTACAATTTAAGCTTATTCTGTTTCTTCAATTCCATTTACATTTTGCTGCCTTTGAATTTTATTAATCCTCATATTGTGTTCATTTTGTGTTCAGCGATTTTTGTGAACATTAAGACTTCTAGTTTTGACACAGCTCCTAACTTGAGGAGATGAAGAAATTATTATCTCATGTCCCCTGATGTCTGCAATCATCTCCAGAACCACAAACATCACTTGGTTATTTTCAGGAACTCTGTCTGCAGGTATAAACGTGTATTTTCCAAGCTTGTCTTGTGAGGGCATCACATGATGCCCATATCTTTATGTCATAGTTAGACTGCTTGCTTGTTGTATACTGTTTGAAAGGGCAGTCTCCTCTAAAAGCCACCAGATGCTCATCTACAGTGACATTTGGAGGTTGTAGATGAGTTGCTGTCACCCCGCACACTTGTCTTGTTGAGGGCAGACTGGTCTTGTATCATGGTTCAAAAAAGGGAGGCAAAATTTCTCGAGTGACATTCTGCATTGAAAAATTGTCTGACTAAAATCTGCATCCCATAAACTGCTATTAAATTCATTTCTGGATGTATACTCAGCACTCAGCATCCAAAGACTCATGTATGCTTTGGTGTCTTTTCTGGGTTACCTCTTTCCAATCGTCTTTGTAAGTTTGTGTCCCCTCGAAATTGGTCAAGTTTAACACTATGGTTTTGATGGACTCAAGAACTGTTGAAAGTAGGATTTGATGTCATCAGTCCTGGATACAGCACAGTTTGAAGATCCCGTGGTCATCCAGGATGATATTTTCTGCTGAAAGTCTAACTTAATTCTCAGGTGGGGTTAGTTCTTAAGTTCCCGTAACGGTTGCCAGGGAACCCAAGGTGTGTGTGTGTGTGTGTGTGTGTGTGTGTGTGTGTGTGTGTGTGTGTGTACACATGCATGGGTGCATATTAATCTCTGTCTCTCTTCCACAACACGTCTTTATCCTGTCTTCCTTTTCTCACCCCAACTGGTCGCAGCAGATGGCCCCATATTTATTTAAATATGTAATATTAACTGATGATGGTAGATGCAGCTCCCCAAACGTCAGCACTAAATTCATTTTTCATCTTAAATCTGCTTCTGCTGCCTGTTCCTACCTCGTTTCTGTTCCCCACAAGCCTGCATCTTGAGTGCTGCAGTGCTTTCTAAAGCGTCGTTGGTTGTAAAATTTGGAGTAGATGTCTTTCTCTCCACAAAGGTTTGCTTTGTTGACCATTTCCGTGTATTTTTCTCTCCTTTTTTCATCTTTTTGATCACTGCCTCATATTAAAAGTGTATTTCCTCATGTATTGCAACCAAAGAATCTTTTCTCATAATAATGATGAGGGGGGAAACCACATGAACTAACACCCTGTAACAGAGGAAGGAGGAGGAGGTTCTAGATTTATGTGAGTGAACTGATGCAAGAAGAATTAATTCAGTATCAACAAAAGACAGAATGGAGAAATCATTTCTTCTGCTTTGTAAGTATACTGTAATGGGTTTCATCTTTGAAAAGGCCTAAAGATGCCACTTCTTTTGTTTCTCCACATAAATATCGAGTTTGTGTAGAAGACAACAAAGAGAGAATCACTTCCTGTTTTTTCTGCTAATTCTGCATGAGTCTGTAGCTCGATCAAACTGTGTAAAACCTCTAAACCAACCTCTGTTTCATTTCTCTTTAGTTCTGATCTCACTGCTGAGCTACACCACAAACCAAGGTCGGTAACCTTCTCTTGTCCTATTTTAAACCAGAAATAAACGACACATTTTAAAGATTAAAATTTATTGACTCTCGTGAATATGAATGAATATTTTCAACCCAAAAGTTCTGTTAAAGTTTGATCACGATGAAGGTGCTGTTGTTTGACATAGTTAATGATGATCACCAGGAATGTTATTTCAGCCCTAAGTGTTTATGAAAAATATAATATAAATATACTAATATAGATTTTCATCACAGCTCTTCTGACTGTGAGTCCCAGCAGCTCTCAGATGTTTGACGGCGACTATGTGTCTCTGAGCTGTGAGGAGGACGACAGCTCTGCTGGATGGACTCTGAGGAGAAACACAAGCAGAGAAATCAGAGCTGAGTGTGAGGAGTGGGGAGCAGCAGCTGATTCTTCCTGTAACATTAGCAGTGTCCTCCCGTGGGACAGTGGAGTTTACTGGTGTGAGTCCAGAGAGGGTCGCATCAGTAACATGGTTAACCTGACAGTCACTGGTAAGCTGAGTGTGTGGAGTTAGTGTTGATGAAGCTGTGTGTAAATGGATGAAATGCTGTAGTTTGTCTCTGTGTTGAGGTGGATCAGTGATCCTGCAGAGTCCTGTCCTCCCTGTGATGGAGGGAGATGACGTCACTCTGCTCTGCGAAGAAAAGAATTCCTTCAGCCTCCCAGCTGCTTTTTTTAAAGATGGCTCCCTTATCGGCAACGAGATGACAGGTCACATGACCATCCAGCATGTTTCCAGGTCTGATGAAGGTCTCTATATGTGTGACATCAGCGGTCATGGAGAGTCTCCATCCAGCTGGATCACTGTCACAGGTGAGGAGCTTCACTCACATTTTACCATTTCACCTACAAATTCACCTGAACAGGTGGGATTCTCTCTGCAGATAGGCCTGCAAACACAATCCTACACCCATCCTCAGCACCACCTCCTGACCCCACCTCCCTCAACCTTGTGTTCAGCGTTGTCTCTCACCTGGTGGTAATTTGTCCATACTTCATCTCCACTCTGCTCATGGTGTCTTTATATCGACACAGAGCCAAAGGTAACACTCCGAGTCTCCTCTGATTTTTTTCATCAGTTTCTTTTGTTTCTATTAGAAATGGCTCATCTTACCTCCTCTCTATGCTAGCATCCCTGCCGACCCAAGCTGAGCAGAGACAGACTGAGGACTTTGATAACATCGTGGAGGTGACCACTGAGCATCACTTCTGAGTTGCACAGTAAGAGTTCCTGTTCATTCAGTCAGAAGGTGGATGTCACATCACCGTGGTTAACCAATGAAATCTGCAATACACTGTTTACTAATGCAAACATTTTGTTTGTTTTATCAGCGCTGCCAAGTGATTTAAAAGCAGTATGCACTGTTTCCTACTCTTCAGTCAAATGTCTTATGCTAAGTTCAGAAGAAGTTCTTCACTGGTGCAGATGTTGCATTTTGCTTCCCACACATTTCCTTGCTTTGCTGTCAATAAAAAAACAGCAACAGATATTTGCTCAATAAAATAACAGTATTTATTTGTTTTTGTTTTTTATTTTAAGGGTTTCACTTCACAAATAGTGTAGCTCTGTCTGGAGCCACACTTTCAGCTCATGAATGGACTCCAGTAAAGTGCAGAGCCAAAGCCCCTTTATCTGATGACACAAAGAAACTTGTTGTCAGCATCTACAGTGATTTTTACCACTAGCAGAGAACTTGATTAAGATTATGACTGTTGTCGGTCATTGCAAAATGCACCTGTTTTTTTAAGTATATACAGTTTATACAGTTTTGTTCCTGTATTTGGCTTTTTTAATGACAGTTAGCAGTGGGTGTTCTGTTTATTCTTTACTGGGTTTTTTTTCAGCCTGACAGTAAAAGAAACTAACAGGTCTGTAGCCCAGTTTCCTGTTTTCTGGTAAAAAGGCTTTAACCAACACGGCTGATGTCTCACTGCAGGACATTTAAGACGCACATGCATGCACACAAGTCCACACACGTTGCATATATGAGTGCACATTTGAATATTCTACAAACTGAAATCCATATTTCCTATTTGCCGCTTTTGACAAGCCACATAGTGGAGACAGCAAACATGTCAAAGAAGGTTCTCTGGTCAGATTTAACGTCTTGACCTTGCAAAATGCTGCCTACAAATTATTGACTCAGGTGGTCTGAATACAAATGCAGAAACATTTTTCAGATTCTTATATGTAAAAAAACAACAACTGAACTCTATGTACTATTTTTTCTTCCACTGCAGAATTATGGGCCAATTGTCTAAGGAGCTTGGAAAGAAAACCGTCTGGACTTCTTCTACGATGACCTGGATGACTGAGAACCTTCACAGAACCCCCCCCCCCCCCCCCCCCCTGACACTTACTAATTCTCATCCTCCCTCTTGATCATAGAGGCTCAGGGTGTTGGAGATTATGCCATGGTCAGGGTCGGAATCCTCATCCACGCGTCCAGTAAGAGTCCCAGACTAGACCCTCCTTTCCCACATTTACCCAAGACTGATATACAAAACACAATATACAAACTAACTGAGAAAAGACAATCATGTACAGGGTTGTTTGTACACATGATATTAATCAACAATGTATTTCATTCTAACTGCTTTTTTATTTCTAATTGTGGTTGCTTTACTGTACAAATTCTCCTTAAAAAAATGTTCAACATTAAAGACTTTATAAATCTTGTTTAATAAATGTGATATTTTTCCACACTGGTCGATGTCCTTATTCTAAAAACTTATTACAATATTTTAATAAGATTTGTTAAAGTTGCCTTTTGGTTTATACATAAAGGCAATAGCCAAAACACATCAAGGGTAAAATTTAAACAGTTCCACTTAGAAGAAATTTCTTGAAGCACAAGTCAAGAAAAAAAATAAAATGAGGAGAAGCTCCCATTTCCCCCTTTTCTGTTTCACATCTTGACTGAACAATTTTACAGATAATACATCTCAACACATCTTGATAATTTGTTTTAGAGTTTTACAGGCTCACTTTCTTCCCCTCTTTTATTCAACTCCCCCTATTTTTTATTCCTCGGACAGAGAATTAAACACCAGCTTGTTCTGCCAGCATTTTAAACCTGTGCTTGCATGGAGTCAGGACCATTCTCATACACATGTGAAGGTGGTTATTGTTGAGCTTGAAACAATATTTAATTTTTAGTATTTCCATTACTGAGAAAACTGTTTCACTGTTGCGTGTGGAGGTCAGACCTGGGAAACCGTGTCGGGTATTAAAATTGCTTTGAAATAGTTGTATCTGCTTGGACACCAGCCAGTTGCATCTGCGGTGTCATCATTTACCCATGAAATCCTCTATTTTTGCTTTTCGCTTTCCTTTTTGCAGAATACCCTTTCTTCATTATTTTTCACCTCTGTCTTTTCTCAGCTTTCTCTGATGCAGTTGTTTGTATCTTTGCATGTGTACTGCAACTTGCCTCCAACTCTCATCTGTCTGCACTCTGGAGTTGCAGTGTTTACTAGGGATCCTCTGGCCAATCCAAATATTGATATCATGCTGGTATGAATGCTGCCCCTGTAATTCAGATGCACTGCTGTAAAATTCTCTTCTGTGACATTACTAGCTTATTTGAAGACATAAAAGTCGATGAAAAAAAAAACGTTGTCCCAAAACAAGCAGCAAAAGAAACAAAGAGAGGAGGAAAGAAATCGCGAGACAAACCCAGATCCTGAGCACAGTGGTCACTGTCACAATCCTTTTCAGAGAAGGACAGAATAATCAGGTAGTGCACGTGGTCACTGGTGAAAGTAATGTTTCAGTCATGTTGGATTTTCAGCATCATGTTAATATATTACTGATATGACTACTATCAGTTTAGACATTCAAATAATTCATTCAACCCACTGAAACATGTTTAATTATTTTATTTGAAAATCAACAACAACAAAAACGTCAGACGTTCACTGCCCAGTCTATTTTATTTAATAACATTACCGTAGTTATTGCTTTGTTGACCCCTACATAAGCTGCATGTAAAGGTTCAAACTGTATGTGTCACTATTGTTACTGGAAATAATGGCCCTGTTTTTATTTAGTATTGGATCAGTGCCAGAAAAATGCGCTAGGTATCACGTGGGATAGCTTAACTCCTGAACTCACATCCAGTTGGCATCTGCAATTAAACAACTACCGTATAGAAGATAGCTTGTTTAAATGAAAGAAACGCAATGTTTAAATCATACTTCTGCCTTTGTTTTATTGTTTGTTTGTTTTTCTTTTTGTAGCTGGGTCCTTATGGGACAGCTTCCGGGTCTAGGTTCGGACCGCCTGTTAAGCTGTGTGTGATTTTCCGAACAATTTATCAACTTTTTTGCGTGGGATCGGTCGTATGCAGTGTGAATTGCCTCCCGCTAAAGTGGTGCCATTTTTTTCTTAAGTTTTTGATTTTATTTAGTTTTGTAAATTGATAAATGCCATTTTAAATGTGGACTGGAGTTCATTGTCTTTTTGGGGTCCTCCCAACCCCACAGCCACGCCTACGTCGTCGCCGTCAACGAGCTCCGCTTCCGCCTCTTTGCTATGAGGATTGTTGTTGCTAACATTGCACTTTTTTTCTTTTATTTTGTGCCCTTTGCGGCTCCTCTGGATCAAGGTGAGTTACAGCAGGGGATGGGTTGTTTTAAAGGATCCTCACAGGTCTCATATTGCACGTATCTAACTTTCTCTCTACGCCATAACGGTGCCTTTAAACCCAGCCGATATCTCAGCCCTGTCTACATTTAACATATATGACTGCAGGGTTTCTCCGACAGTGTTGGGCAAACTCCAGATAAAATCATAAGTCGGATTTATCATCTTTAATGAACTCTCAAACTTGGAAAGTCGAAGAAGCCCCACCAAGCCCGCGTTAGCAACAGTTTATTGCTTACATTTTAAAACAGACTGCTCAGCTGATGTAACCGTGTGTTCCTGCACTGTGCCTGACAATGAAAGGCAAAAAGAAAGACTTCCACGGAAACAACTTGCCCGCTCCAGCTCCTATACCCAATACAAACACTTGGGATGAGAGTTAGCTCAACCCACTACACCTTCAAAGCTACCAGGAATTATCTACTCATGCTAGCATTAACACACACACGATTACTACAATAATTAACAACGCACAATCAGAAACATCAGAGTGGATAAAGATATAATTAATCTCGGAAAAGAAATGACATAGACCTCTCCTACAGGGGAATTATAGAAAAGGGGAGAGGCCGTAGGGGTACCCCAAATTTATAGGGTTGTACCAAAGAAGAAGAAAAGGATGAAGAGGGGCTCTAACTAATAATGAAGATAACTACAGGCTTGCAGGTCCTAAAAGTCAGCTATACCAGGAACAGTTTGGGGTTTACAATACATTTTGTGTAATAACAATATGTGATTTATGACCCTGGCTACAAAAATATAAGAAACAGATTATACATCTTTTACTGTAAAACATCCGAGTAATCAAAGTTTATCATCACGTCCACTTCTGCTTCTGATCACCAAGCCCGCAGCCTCTCATCCAGTGTCCGCACTGCCCAGCTCCGCTCCTCAGGCCTGAAGACTGTCGGATTTCACTCTGGACTCAGTTCAGTTTAGCTACAGCTCCCCTGCTGCTCAGAACAGCCAGCAGTCTTGTTATACATAAAATATAGAAATTACCTGATTTGCAAGAGCCTTTATGACTCAGAGAGTAGATACAGTCTTATTTGACACGTCAAATATCTTGATAGAAATGTTTTTGTTGCAGTTTCTGCTGCCCTCTCAAACACATCTCTCTTGAAATGCATATGTAATCACAGGGAGACTTTTTACCTGGATGGATAAATAAAGGATACACAAAAGTTCGTTGAAGGTCATTTTAAAAAGGAGCCGGAAAATAAATAATAATAATTACAATACTAATTTTACTTGTATGGTTATTTTTTTTCATCTGTATTCTCCGTTTGTTACTCATAGTAAACAGTGAATTTTGTGTTTATGTCACTCAGAGGTAACTGCGAGTCCTGGAGAAGATGCCATTCTTCAGTGTCAGGGTCCCGGAGATGTGGAGATCACCCTGTTGCAGTGGAGCAAACCTGAGCTTAAGTCCGATGTCTATGTATTCTTCTACAGAAACCAGCGTCTATATGAAAACTACCAGCACTCGTTCTATAAAGGCCGAGTGAAGCTGAGAGATCCATCAATGAAAGATGGAGACTGTTCAGTGATTCTAAGGAATGTCAGCATCAGGGATGCAGGAACATATGAGTGTCGCATTACAACCAGAAGAAGTAAGGGCGTCCAAAGTGAGTTCAAGCACTCCATCAAGCTCACAGTCAAATCCTCAGGTGAGTTTGTGGAAGTGTTACAGTTTCTTCCATAGGAAGTTTTACATTTTGCAGATGTGATGTTATTGTTGTGGTTGGTGCTATTAAGTTATTTCCCACTTCCATTGTTTGTTTTTGCATGATGGGGATCTAAAGTTTCAACAGATTTTTTTTGTTTTTTTATCTGTACACCAACACATTGCATTTAACTTCAGCTTTAAATTCAGAAAGTGCTGTTATTCATACATGATTCCTAAACTTGATTCAAAGTGTTCGATGTGTATTTTATAGTTTTTCACTTTGACCTTAAATAGGAAGCCCGAAAGATGCTACAAAGATGTGAGGGAGCCAATAACTGGGCTTAAAAGTTCACGTAAACCAATCGGAGAGAGAGAGCATAAACTTTAGGAGTGACATAAATGAAAATCTGGTGCATTGTTACAAAGAATGAATGTACTGACCTCGGGCTGTGAGATATGACCAAAGTCTCATCTCAATACAAACAGTTCTCATCCCAATAACGATATATATCACAAAATAGTGCTTTTTCTGAAAATTCATTGAACACAGCTGGGCGTTGTTTACCTGGAGTCGAGTGTTTTGACCGATGCATGAAACGATACATTTTTAGACATAAGTTGTAACGGCTGCCATTTTCTTTGTATTTATTACACGGCGTGCTGCGGGGAAAAGCCTGTTCTAACGTTTGAGTCTAAGGTTTATTTTGAGCACTTGACGGCTCTTTTTTGCTTCTCATCGGTAAACTCTCTCCATACTCTTTCACGTGATTCTGGTGATAGAAGAGGTTTGTGGTCTTTGAGTCTGTAGTGCGGACCGTTTTGCGGTAAAATTTAGTACAGATTTCATAGTACAGTTTTCTGTCAGATGTTGCATAACCAAACCATGTCCATGCTACAGAGGTAGCCTCTTGCCTTTAGGAATAAGTCCTCCATTTGTTTTGACTGGTCCTTCTGTTTGGAGCTACCTTGTTCTGCCTCATCTTAACTGGTAATGCTGGTATTCTCTGTGCCTGCATCCACATGGTGACCATCGAAACAATGAAAAAATATTGCCGTAAACAATATTATGCGACACCACTAAACAAGTGATAGCCAATGATATGAGGCGATAGACATTTTAATTTAATCATCTGATATATATTGTCATATCGCGCAGCCCTATACTGACCAGTTCAGCAACACCAAAGGGCCTGAAAGACCACAGAAAACAACTATGGTAAAATGGTAAACGGCCTGTATTTGTATAGCGCTTTACTAGTCCCTAAGGACCCCAAAGCGTTTTACACATCCAGTCATCCACCCATTCACACACACATTCACACACTGGCGATGGCAAGCTACATTGCAGCCACAGCCACCCTGGGGCGCACTGACAGAGGCGAGGCTGCCGGACACTGGCGCCACCGGGCCCTCTGACCACCACCAGTAGGCAACGGGTGAAGTGTCTTGAGGCACGACTAAAGTAGATGATGACAGAATTATTTCAATTGTTTTTAAAAAAGAAAAAAAAAGCCTTGGCCCGTCTCTCAAGGAGAGACAGCAATCTCAATGTCAAGTTCTGCAATGAAGGCAAGCCTTTATGGTTGGAAATAGAAGTGTTTACAACAAGGTGCAAATGAAGATTACACTCAAGACCAGCAAGGCCAGATTAGACATTAACAGAATACATTTTAAAAGAGCCTTTACAGTTCCTGTGCACATTCCATAATTGATGCTGTGGTGAGATCAGACAGTCTACAGATAATAACATGACCCCTCCTGGTGGCAAATGATAGCAATTAGAGCAGGGCGATATGACCAAAAATATTTATCACGATATACATTTAAAAATTTGCGATAACGATATAACTGACGATATAATTGACACTAGACAAAACACTTTACAACTCCATAACTTTATTAGTGCAAAAAGAAAAACATCAATGTATTTTCACTTAAACAAGCAGCTGTTTTTTATCTGCATTAAAGTTATATAAAAATTTAACAGTGCAAATGCAAAATCCTTGCTGACAGTTTAACCAAAAGGCATTTCCAGTGGAAATTGGCCGACATATCCTCAGCATAACCATGTATAATATCCACAAAACTTAAAAAAAGCTTATACACACACAATATGCTAATATTATGTTGAAGCACAGTTTGTATCACTCCGCGAGGCTCCTGCCTACGAAAGCCGTAATGCTCCGACAATCCATCAAGCGGTGCAGCTTCATAGTTTAGCAAAGTCGTGCTAAACATTTGACAGATTTTCGAGCACCGTGTACGACATAAAATCGTTTCGAGGTCAGTAAACACAACCAGAATTCATACATAAGGCACACAGGATTATAAGGGGCACTGTCGATTTTCAGAAAAATCAAGGGATTGATTTTAAGTGTGCCGTGTTTTCCAAAAAACACGGTAATAACGACAGCCCGCTAGCATACGCTACCAAAAATAGTGCTTTGTTGTGTATCTGACAGATGAAAGCTAAAGCAGTTCCACACCACTGAAGTTGCAGCATTTTTACAAACCAATTCTGGTTCATCCGTTTCATTCAACGATCCGCTTTCGCGCTTCTCATTCTGCGTCGCCGCCATGTGCGTATGTAAACATAGGCACTGCGCATGCGCGTTTTACCCATATTCTATCACGATATGTCATTTTCCTATCGTTGCCCAACATTACACCGGTATTACCGTGATATAGCCCAGCCCTAATAGCAGTGCAGCAGTAACAGAAGTAATGGCAAAGATGTTATTTCTGAAATAAAGTCAATTGTTAATTTTTATCCAATTTTAAGTAAGATTGGACAAATGAGTATTTAAGGGTTGTTTTGGGGGCTGTGACGTCACAGGTGGCTTAAAAAAACATTAGAAACACATTCTAAGTGATAATAGTAAAGTAGAGCAGTCCACACTGTTCTGCCTAAGTCTGCACCTTCACCACCTCAGCTCTCCTGCTCAGGTCTGAAAGCTGTTTCGATGCTCTGCTCTGGATTTCATTCTGTATTTGCTCAGATAAGTTCTCCACATGCTGGTCTGTCTGTGCTGTGCAGCACAGCCAGCAACCTGTTCGGTTCTCACACATTTCTCACACTCTCCCCTGGCTCAACATCCCATTGCCAGCCCGGCAGTAATTATTCAGCTGTTATCTAAATACAGTACTCTATATATTTATTTATCAACCACATCTAGCTAGCTCTGGTTCACTTTAAAATGTGTGCAAACAGTTGTGCTGCTAGGCAACCTGGTGTGCAGCAGTAGTGGTTTTACATTCACATCTGTAGAGGCAAAATGATGTCCTTGGCAGTTTTTGGTATCATATTTTTCTTTTTTCTTTTTTTTCTAACCCACACATTCCCAAAATTCAGTATTTGGCGATTAAGCCCTGGTCTTCCTCTCTGTGGTCACTTGATTTTTAACACAGCTTAATTAACTGTGAGTTTGTATAATTTATGTTTTTGTGTTGCTCTTATTCTAAAAGACGTTGTGATCACGCTCCTGTGTTGTTCAGCAGTTATTACTGGTGCAGCTGCACATTCATTTATTTCTTATCAGATTTTCAGATTATTCTACATGTTAGGCTTCCAACAAAAATGAAAACAAATTAAAAGATCAAGTAAATTTTGGATCTACCAAAATCTTTTCCTCCTAGGATGGTTCTGGTTTACTTCAGCTTGATGACTAAGAAAGCTTTTTGGAAGAAGGAGAATCCCAAAGTAATTAATCTTTTAATGAAAGCCTGATGTTTCAAAAACTATTTCAAAACTACCAAAGCACATTATCCAGCAATGACCAAAATATATCATAGCTTTTTCAGTAGGAGTGAGGTTGGCTGTACTCAGAGTTATTATGAATAAAGGCAGGCTAACCCATGTGCTGCCAGAGCCTCTGAATGACCTGAAGATATATTTTAGAGTGTCTGCTAACTCTGTCTGCACACTCTTTCTGCTCTGCAGGTTTCACGGATGAAGACACCGAGAATGGAGGAGAAAAGGTTCGAGAAGAGAAGGTCAGAGTAGAGAAGGATGGAGGAAAGAGTAATTGGTATCTTTCACTGATAACTGGTGTGCCAATCACTTTTTTTATTTTTGCTATACCTGCTGTTGTAATTATCTACAAAAGACTAAAAAAATGTATGAAAAGTCCTGAAAAAGCACTAAATAACAGATCTGAATCCTTACCTCTTTCCTCCTGAATGACTGTGGGTCCTGCTGTTGCACAGCAATGAAAACATCTTTGTAAGACTACTAGAGATCCATGCTGCATTAGTCTTGTTTTTGTCCATTTATGATGGTTCAAAATGCTCAGTTTAACCACAATAATAAATATCTGCACAGGTTACTCTCAGGAATCAGATTCTCTTGTCAAGTGAGGAAAGGAAGTAGTGTGGGCAAACTGTCGTTATGGGTTGTGACCTGTAAATTATACAGGTTGTTACGCACATTATTAAGTATTTGAAGATCTTCACTTTTATTACCTCTACAGCCAGTCAGCCTGCCCCCTTCCCTGACATCAGTCCAGTTCTGCCAAAAAGGCTAAAGCCTCAGAGTCTGCTGTCAAAGCTGCTACATCTCAGTTTATTACAGAGGTCACTGTTGTAGCTCGTCTGCACGGGGCAGTGGTTTACTTCTTCTAAAGTGTTTAAACCCACATACCACATTTTTTTTAATCAATCACTACCAAAATAAGTTTATTTTAGTGAAATAAAGGTCAGCACAGGTTCATTATCAGAGGACATGTTGCTGATATCAAGAGTAAAAAGGACCAGCGCTGTATGTTTAAACCTGTGAAGCCTTAATCTGTGTTATTTTTCTATGCAAATATTTTGTATTTTTGTATGTTTTCAAAATCATTAGCACGGACACATCATTAATCACAGTGTAATATATATATGTATATATCTAATCACTTTATTTTTCAGCAACATGTAAAGTTTCGAGTGTACTTGTCATGTTTAATGTTCTTTTTATAATGGCATTTTTAAGCATCACTCTGTCACCTTTTAATTGATCTTAACTATGTATATTCTGTTAGTACAAGCTCGAGCTGGACTGGAGTCGTGCTGACATGTAATAAACAAAAACACAAACTATCAAGAAGATTTTTTGTTATTTTGAGTGTTTCGTTTTTTAATTGCAGGGAGTGTAATTAGAGCGGAGGGGTGTACAACGAACTCAGATCAATGGCTTAGCAAGGTACAACGTATATCTCTGTTTACCTGGATAAATCATCATTGTAAGTTACGCTGAACACTTAATATAACTTGTTCCTGACCAGGTCTAGAGTTTTGGTTTAAAACTGCCTGGATGGGACAGATTTTCATTGAGTCTTTTATTGGCAGCATGTTAAAATACTCACTAACAGTATTCACTGTTAGTGAGAACTTCATGCAATTTTCAAAGATTACTTCTAAATATCTATATGTTAAAATATTGTGTTCACTTAAAAATAGACATATGTATATGGAAAACATCACACTGGAAAACAACCAGCAATTTATTAAAAAAAAAAAGAAAGAAATTATTAGCCATCAGTGAGCCAGTCACAGTCTTATAAACAGAAACTGTTACAAATTCTTTGTTCGTGGATTTTGTTTTTAGTTGGTATTCTCTGTTTTAGCTACAAGCTAAGTTGCTGTTTCCTGATTGGCTGCAAAATTTTGTTGCATTTACAGGAAGAAGGATTTGATTTAAACTTGCAAACTTGAATGTAAATTAGATGTAAAATTGTCACAAGAGGGCTCAGTAAGAGGATGCAAGTGTGAAGGCCAGTGCAAGGTACATAGACATTAGAAAACATAGAAAGTGTGTGTGACAGTGTACACACAGATCTGCGGGCCAAGTTTTGTCCCAACACACGGACCACAGTTGTTAAAATGATGTGTAGGTTTAAATCTGGGACTCCCCACCATTTGACCTTAGAACTGAAGAAGCTTCTTGGATGAGAGGTGAAACGTCTTCAAGTAACTTGAAGAAGTCCAGACACTTTTCTTTGCAAGCTCTTTTGACTACGATGACCTGGATGACTGAGAACCTTCACAGACAAAGAGACAGAACAGACTCTCTGCTATCTATAATCCAGTTCTGAGATCCCTTCCCAGACGCCTTAATGCCCACTAACCTCCTGGGCCATCTGACCTCAGGAAATCACATTGTTGGGTTTATTAACCCTTTAAGACCTACCATAGAACCAAGTCCGCCAGAGCTTATATTATATTTTTACATGCTGTGGAGCCATTTTTGGGAGCATTTCAAGTTGCTATACATCAATACAACCATTATAACCCAGATTTTAATATGTCTGCATTAAGTGTATCGTAATTACATAAATTGCAAAAAGTGCAATAAACTACAAAAAAATTGAAAATCGTTTTGTTTTTTAACATATATTTGTAGTTAGAGAAATTTAAGAGGCTTATCCCTCAAAACTGTAAATACAAAAAAGTTGCACAAAATAGTTTCCCACCACAGAAAATTTATTTTGAGTGTCTTCATAGTTTTATTTTTGAAATACACCAATTTTTATATACTGCAGGAAAAACGAAAATAAATATTATAGTGCAAATTTGCAAAAAAGCAGCATATGCATCAAAATAAACTATTTCCAGCAGTGCAATATGAGTCCTAAGCATCCCAGAAACGACACAGAAAGTCATAAAGTCAAACATAACTTTTAAAAACACCAGTATAGGCTCATGAGGCCCTGATGGTAAAAAATACATTTCCGCGAAAATGACGTCACTTCCGGTTTTGGGCAGGTCATAGCGGACATGTGAAAGTTCGCGCTGACGTCTATTCCAATGTAGGAAGTGTTACGAACAGCTGATCGGATCGGCAAAGAGTGTTTCTGGAATATTATGTTTTTGTTGCTGCAAGCGCTTTTTATGCAGTTTTTGCAAAGCTATATGTGGAAGGAAACCGTGACCTAGGACAAGCTGATGGCATAAGATGTAAGTACAACTCCTCCGGTTTCATATGCAAAAAAAATTTTTGTGCTAGCTTACGCCGTTGCAGTGCTACCGGGATTTTAAAATAGTTATGCAAAACAGAGCGTGCCCGCTCCGATCGGTTTTAAAGGGTTAAAGTACAAAACCCCACTGGAACACAAGACCACCAACTGCACGGCAAAAACAAGACACAAGTCAGAGCTCTTTGTCTCGTGGGCCGCGTGGGAAGTCAGTCAAGGCCAAGTTCACCTTCCTTTCTTCACCTGTCCTTAGCCAACTTCAACTGACTCCCTGTTATTGTCAACAAGCGGTCATACATGAATATGCAATTACAAATACACATGACAGTCTTAAGCAGGCATATCTGAGCAACAGCGTTATCTGTATTCAGTGTGTGTGTGTGGATGCATGCGTGTGTGTTTTCAGCCATACCATACATAGACATACTTCCTTATCAACCTTTCCAGTTGCACCAAACAACGTGAACTTAACAGGTGTAAGAGGTATGCTGAAAGAGCAGAAACGAGCATCTCACTAAACTATAAAACAGGAACTTGCAATAGGTCATATTTCAAATGAACATTTAAAGCTGTGAAGTCTTGCACTTTAATAGAATAGAACAGTCTGTTTCCTAAAGCTATAATGGAAATTATAACGTCGAGACTGCTTCCTAGTAACAATAATAATATTAATAACAAGGTGCAATAAATACACTCTTCTTCTTTTCATAACTGAAATTAGTTTACTGTGTTGTGTTGTACGCAGTGCCGATGTGGTTTTCCAATTCCATTGTACTATTGTACTATGTATAACTGTGCAATGACAATAAAGACTTATCGTATCTTATCTTAAATAGCATGAATTCGGAGGCAATTCTTGTACGTAGGTCAAAAGTGATCATACTGTGAATTCGATAAAGGCGACTAAGCTGGGCAAGCCTTAGGTAACACTTTACATCTATGTCACATCCCAGCTGGCTCCGAGATACAGGAACAGGAAGTATGACATATGCACCATAATGATGTTTGACTAACAAATTAGGCGCCTTTATCTATAAACCGTCACTGCTTAAGTTGTCTGACCAGAAACCAAACTGATGCTGAGTGGTGCTCAAACAGGCTTAACTGAAAAACAGGAATGCAGCTCAGAAAATCAGTTCCAGTTTTGCAAGATCTCTTCAGAACAACAGTGTTTAAGACCAGTAACGCTTCACCTATTGCTTTTGTTTAAGTTTTGAAAAGAAGTGGGAAGAAGTACACACCTATGACCTTTGTTATCCGTCTCATCAGTAAATATTCATCCATCAGTAAACATTCATCCAGTCTACTTCAAGTTCAAATTTGAAGTAGACTTCAATTGTGAACTCTTGACAGGAATGAAACAGGAAAAGAGACATTCACCGACACTAAACATTGTCTTGTTTATATTTCATAAAAACAAGATCTTTAAACTTCCTTTTTTAGTACTTTATGTTTGTGCATTGTTTTAATTTCACTGTCTTAAAGTTACATTTTCGTTTTTTATCAATGTTTTAACAGAAGAACAGAAATGTATACATTTTCCTTTGTCTCTTATAATGAGACAAACACTCTGTGACCTGAAGTCTTCAAGGATAACAAACACTGACATTTTTACATAGCATCTTCCATTCATAACTTCCTGACGAAGAGTCCACTGAATTTCAGGTTAAACTGGCCTACCTTGGGAGTATGCATTGAGCCTTTCCCTGTATGATTTCTACCCATGACTACCACGCTCTCCATGCAGAAAACACCATTAGCAAATTTGCAGATGACACAACAGTCAGTGGTTTGATCATCTATAATAATGAGATGCCATACTGGGATCACTGCTAAATCTGGCAGCTCTGAATTATCTTATCCTCAACACCCAGAAAATAAAGGAGATTGTGGCGTATTTCAGAAAGAAGCGGCGACCTGAGCGACGACGGGCAGCAAACCCTCAGCTTCATAACTCTGGTGAGAGCTCCAACATCACAGAGGCCCTCCCCTGGTCTAATCACACCTCTGCTGACATCTGCAAAGCACAACACCTCTACTTTTATTTACCCTGGGGAGAATCGGACTGTTACAACACATCCTCAGCTTTTACCGATATACTGCAGACCGTGTTCTCACTTGCATCACAGCTTTGGTATGGTATGACAGCTGAAGTAAACAGCAACACAAGGCAAACAGATGTCGAAAGGACTGCAGAAAACAGTCATCATTGACCCATAAATGCGTCCTGTTGAAGACAACAGTGGTCTAGGTGGTAGCGCCGGTATTATTACTGATGACTCCACTCAGGAAGGCGTTTCAGGATTTTCCACTGACACACCAAAAAAGCTGATAAGCAGCTTCTGCCAAAATGGACTCTTAAAACTACAACACTTTGTTTGCACTCTGCTACTGTTACAATCACACGTTATACTCTATTGTTAATTTTTGTTTTACTAATTAACTTATGTTATATACCTAGATATTTTTTTCCTACTGGGTGATTATTTATAAGGAATCGCTGCCTATGTTTTTGTTCTTTTTATCTTCTTGAATTTTGAATCGAATACCATGCCTTGCACTTTTTAAAACAACAGCAGAGGCTATCAGGAACTTGGGTTTTTAACATCCACTGGGCTGCAAGTGACGTGTTTAAGATAAGGGCACATACATATATATAGAAAATTCCTTGGAATTCTCACCTATCTGGCATAACCACAAGGACATTTAGGAGACATAAACATAATAAACTGAGTTAAAAATGGTTTTGTTTGTTGGTTTACATATAAAAGAAAAAAACACAGTTAAAGCAAAAAGCAGTCACCTGTTATATATCTGATCCTTCAGTTAAAGAGGAAGGACTCTGAACTCTGTTCTTTGTTAAAACATCGTCCTGGTTCACACAAATGGTTCTGGAGTCACAATTTAAACATGTTTAGGTCCTGCAGTCATACTTGTTCTGAAATAATGATAATTAAATCATCTCTTGTCTCTTGCTAGAAAGTTACAATTTGAGAAAGACAGCAATGATGATTTCTCAGGTTTTATTCTTTTGCTCGTTATGTTCAAGTGATTCAATTTGTTGTACGTGCCAGTAGAATCACATATTCAGCTGTTTGTTTGGACTGATTCCAGCTCGGATAAAACCTGCATCAACTGGCTCAACCGGTTAGACAAAACATCAGAGATATGGTGCAGAACGGTTGACAGTATCTAACGTGGACAAAATGAAAGCAAGAAACATAAAAATAAAGACATGCCTGGTGGTAGACAGGTATGGAGAGTATGACACTATCGTAGGGATGTTTTCATATCTTCCACACCCAATCAGAAGGATACACAACATTTCCGGAAGCAGTCATTTACAAAGTCTGATCAGAATGGTTCGAACTAAAGGGAAACTTACTCAATGAACCTGCACAGCAGATAGTATACCGGCATCCTGCTGAGTCCTACGCAAACAGACTGACATATTTAATGCAAAGAGGGATGACAACTCCGGGAATGGATTCAAACCTTTTCAGTGGACATTTCTTTTTCTGAAGAGTCTTGGACGTTTTAAGAGATCTCTTCAGAACAACAGTAAGTGGTTCAAAACAGCCTCAGAAGTGACTTAGACCTGCTTTATTTCTCCCTGTTCTCACACTCAGTGGCTTTCAGCTTTATTACCTTCATCAAGAAGGTTATGTTTTTGATAGAGTTTGCATTGTGTGTAAATACAATAACTACAAAAGTTTTCAATGAATTCTGATAAAACTGTAGCGTTTCAGAGCAGGGTCGTGTTAGCAGTTCATTAAAATCTGCCCTACTCACAAAGGTGTTCAAGGTCAACTTAATTGGTTGAAAAGTATTATAGCTTGGAAAGTATGGTTCTCAAAAGTGTCATGCATATTTTCAACATATAGAAGGTAATATGGGATTTTGAAGGAGGAGATCAAAGAACAAAAAATCAAACAACAACTGCGGAATTATTCTGTTGACTGTATTTAAAAGGTACCTGGACTGTTCATTTTCAGAGACCGCTCTCAGTGCCACCTTCACTGTCTTTCTTCATGCAGGACATAAGAGAAATAAAGGCATTGCTCTAAATGATAGGCTAAAAATATGTGTTGTTCTAATTGCAGAGAAAGCATTTTGCCTCTTCCCCATCTTCAAAGACAAACAACAGACTCCACCATCTCTGGGATTCTCCCCGTTTCCCGACATACACTCAGAAGCTGTTTATGTTTATTGGCGTAAATTATAGTGTAAAACAGACATACTTGAAACAAGTGACATCAAAGCACTGTTATTTAGGATTGTGACCAACACATCAAAGAAATTCCAACAAAGCTTCTTCTAACACACACAAATCTACTTTCAATGTAAAAACAAGTAAGCCTTGTTTTGATATTGGCCTTGAAGTTTTTCCTCTTGAGTTGAGATTTTGTTGTTAGAAAACAAACTAATACTGCTGATGGTGCTCTTTCGAGTGAGTGCAGAAAGTGCTTCCTCTTCTGTGTTATGTCTAGTTGTTGTCAGGGCAGTGAATGACAATTCAGAGGTCAGGGGTCTTGAGTTCATGTTCACAGCATGAATTGAAAGATTTCTCGGTGCTTCTCAGTGTGCATCAGTGCTTGTGTGTCATATGACATAACCTTTAGGAATTGATCGCATCCGCCTTGTCCAAGTAGCTTGGAAAGAAAAGTCTGGACTTCTTTAAGTTGCTTGAAGATGTTTCACCTCTCATCCGAGAAGCTTCTTCAGTTCTAAGGTCAAATGGTGGAGAGTCCCAGTTATAAGCCCTGTGGGAGTGACCCACCGAGAGGGACAATGATCCCCTAAATGATCCTCTAATTAATCACATGAGCCAAGGTGTGAAAGCGGGTGTGGGTCACAATCAGCCAAGGTTTTGGGTGAGCTCATTGTGGAACCTAGTCCCACCCTATCATGTTATTTCCTGAGGTCAGATGGCCCAGGATGTGAGTGGGCGTTGAGGCGTCTGCGAAGGGATCTCAAAGATAATCTGGGACTCTCCACCATTTGACCCTAGAACTGAAGAAGCTTCTCGGATGAGAGGTGAAACGTCTTCAAGCAACTTAAAGAAGTCCAGACACTTTTCTTTCCAAGCTTCTTAGACTACGATGACCTGGATGATTGAGAACCTTCACAGATATATCGCATCACCTTGTTTTAGTGTAAGTTATTCACACGTATTCCTTTTATCTTTCCTGTTTAATATTCTGAAAGTAAATAAACGAATGAAAAGAGGAACACTAGCTATGACACGAAATGATATATTAAATTCAGTTGGACAAGAATAATGTCTTAATGTCTTTCCAGTTTTGTTTCGTAATGATGATATGACAATATGTATCAATAAACCAAACTACAGAATTCCAACAATTATTACAGTTGTTATTTTAATATCTGCTCTTTTATGCCAACACTAACAGGGAATTTTAGCAAAAGTAAGCACCCAGGGGCACTCAATTTTAGAATTAACCTTGCTCCATGATATTAGGAAAATAAGACTTCAGAGAACTGAACGGTAGGAACTGTAGGACATTTTGACAAGTTGTAGTTTTGGTGCTTGATAAATTTCACGACCATATATTTTGAAGTTAACCCTCTCAGGCCCAAATTAAGTTTTCTGTTGCTAATGCACAACCAAGTCCTGCAGTGGTACTTGTGAGTAAAAGAAACTCAAAAAATATGTATGTGGAGTAATCAGGTTGTTAGTTTTTAACTGTTGCAAATCTGCAATGTCTGCCTGGAGAGGGTTAAAACACAGAAAAAACCCAAAAACGCCATGGAGCTTTATGGAGTACTATTGAGAGGCAAATGTTACAGTCCCATTTAGTGGAAGGAGAGCAAATTATAAACACAACTTCCAAGAAATAAGATCTTCTTTAGTTTTATAAATGTGCAAAGAAATAAGTAAATAATATATAAATATTTAAATAATTAGCATATCTTAAGTCAGTTTTTAAAACACATGTTATGAAACCACATTGAAAATCTGACAGGTAATGTAAAGGTAATGTAAAGGGTAATGTAACACCCTTGTCTCAATGTCACATATGCCATACATACAAAGCACAAAGCCACAATGTGTTGACATAGCAGTACAATAGATCACAAACAGAGCGTTGAGTCCTTTTCCTTTAGTACCTACTCGGATCGTCTCGCTTCTGCTCCATCTGCTGGTCCATGGACAATAAATAAATACATAAAAAATACAGGCACAGAAATAAAGCGAAAGAGAAGCTTCATCTACAACCCACAGTCAGAGAGGAAGAATTTTGTTCTTTGTTTAATAAACCTCTTCCTGGTTCACAATCAATGTGCGTGTATTGCTATGAAAGAGGTTGCCACTCCTTATAGACACACCCAGTGGTTGCTTGAATGGTGCTTAAACTGTTGGCAGGTTTGGACAGGTATTCTATAGCAAAACAGCTGACTGTACCTGTCCCAGCTGAGTGGGACAGGTAGACTGACATCTTTTATTTATTTATTTAAAAAAGGGAAACAGCTGGTGTAATTTAAACTTTCTTATCTTTTAGTGGACAATTTTTTTTCATCCTGATGCTTAGAAGAGTGCTTGTGTTTTATGAGATCTCTTCAGAACAACGGTAAGTGCCTTAAATACTGACCCAGTTAGAAAAATATTAGAAAACATTAAAGGTTAATTTTGAAGATGTCGTAAAACATGCACCTTAGTATACTTACCTTTTTTTTCTAAAGTGACAATTACAATTGCTTTAACCAGTTCAGAATTTTATACTGAAATTTGAATGTAACCAAATACACAAACACTGAGTATACATAGAATAAGTGGTGCATTGCCTGCTGATCTACATCTACACCAAGCTTTTTATTCTTAAGTCCAATTGTCTAACATTGTTCTCTAAATTAGTTTAATGTGTCTCCAGGCTCTTCTCTTGATTCCTGGGTGTGTTTGCATCTTCTTAAAACATGGACAAAAAGGAAGGTGAGAAGCTCAACACATAATAATTCACACAGAACACAAATTCACATTTTTAAAGTGCAATATTGAGTCATTTGCATCAAACCTGAAAAAAAAAATTTCCGGTATTTGAAAACCTAAAATGTTTCAGAGCGTTTACTTTCTGTATAAATTTTGTCGTTTCTGTTCTTCACAGGTGCACATCAGGTATTCAGTGATGTTGCATCACTGATGGCCCTTGCTGGTGATAAATGTGTGTTTTGTCAAAAGAAAGAACGTGCAAACAAGGATCACCTTCACAAAAAGCATCTCAAAGATGGAATTTATTTTTTGGAAAAAAAACAAGGTAAGGACTAGATGTATGTGTAAACAAAGTGGACTTGGGGATTACTACACACTACACTATTCTTCAATTTAGTATTTAAATGTTTGTCTTGGTTATTAGTTTGTCATTATTTAAATCAGTTTATAATTCCCCTGATTTTCTCGAGGCATATTTGTTTATTTGGCTTAATTTGTTTGCTGTTAGTAATCTGCTTGTGTTCCTTTTTAGTCTTCTCTTAAGAAAAAAGGGACACGAGTATTAACAGTGCTATTTCTAAATCATATGGCAGGTATTATAGGTGCACAGCTGTGTAAATATGAATTGTGGTGTATAAAAAGTTACAGAGTCCAATGATGTGTGTTTAGTCTAGTTTAATTATTTGTAGGTCTGCTCTACGTGGATAAACCCACGTAATCTCATTCTGCTCTTATTATTTGTATGTCTCTTTTCGAAGTCTAGTCTAGTGTGTGTATGTGTGTCTCCAGAAAAAAAATCTTTTGGCCAATTTGGATGTTTGTCATGCTGTGTGTGATAAAATATGTGTATTAGTTTATGTGCGTTGCTCAAAATAATTAAAGAAATATGTATCAGAGTAGAGCCCTTAGTTGATTATTTTCAGTGCCATTAAAATGTTGTGCCAGCCTTTCATTCCTAACATATTGCCTAGTCCAGGGGTGGGCAATCTCAGTCCACGAGGGCCGGTGTCCCTGCAGGTTTTAGATGTGTCCTCGAACCAACACAGTTGATTGAAATGGCTAAATCAGCTTCTCAACAGGTCCTGAAGTTCTCTAGAGGCCTGGTAACGAACTAATCATGTGATTCAGGTGTGTTGACCCAAGGTGAGATCTAAAACCTGCAGGGACACCGGCCCTCGTGGACTGAGATTGCCCACCCCTGGCCTAGTCCATATCAGTGCAAATATCCAGTATGAATACTTTTTCTTTTCAACTGGCTTTTTTGGTCCCTGGATTGCCAGTATGCCTTTCTCCCCAAGGTGTCACTGACTAGGTGACTTTGTATTAACCATTTCATGTACTGAAAAGCATTTACTCGCTTGTTTTTCAGAGAAATTTGTGGTGGCCTGCTATTGCAAGGATGTCAAAGGAGCAAAGAGAAGCCATTATCATTGTCCGTTGTGTAACTTTGCAATTTTAACACGATCTTCTATCTTCACGAAACATTTAAAAGACAGACATGGTAAGAGCTCTGCTATGGCATCCGCAAATATTCACAGATCTTCTCAGCATATAACTACCAAGAAGGGGGAGAATAGCTATCTTTTAGTGAAGATGCACGACATCATTAAAGCATGTTCTTTTTTATAGAGGTCTTTAAAGTTAAATTTAAATGAAAAGACATCCATATTATTATACCAATATATAACATACTTTGTGCCTTATTTTTTCAATTTCTTTATTCTGCAGGTATCAAATCAAGCAAAAAACAAGGTAATTTAACACTATTTTATTTTATGATTATACTGTTATACTTTGATATACAGATAGATAGATAACAGTGATGCAATTACCTCACTGTCATAGTTGTTCCCCATCTTTGAACCCACTCTTGTGCCTATACCTTTAAAAAAGCAACATCAGTTCATGGCAATAATTTATTTTCAGAATGAAACAAAAGCATCTTTATTAGATTTTAGAATGATGTGATTAACAGCTGTTTTTTTTTTTTTTTTTCCATAGAAACCCCAAGCTCTTTAAAAAGAAAGGCTGAAAACATTAGTGATGATTCCCCAGAGGACTCAGATTCAAAGCCTGAACAATTTTTATGCACCCCCTGCACAGCTATGATGAGTAAACAGCCACACATAAAAAGACCCATCAGAGAAGTACATCACCTGGACTCTGCACCGATGACATGTATTGATGTTATAAATGGCATTTATGTCACACCAGAACACACAGAAACACAACACAGTCCAGCTTTTCCAATTCACGTCATGAAGTCTGCTAATCCACCACAAATAGACTGTGAGGTTGAGAAGTGTCGCAGGTTCATGCAGATGGCTCGATTTTCGGGAAATCCGGGAAAAGAATGTGTTCATTTAGAAAGAACAAAAAATGCCAAGCCATATGTTAAGCCAGCAGTCCTTACATCAAAATCACTTCAGGACATGTTGAGCAGAGGGCTAATGTCATCTGAGTGGGGCGCAAAATGTGAGGCACTCGACAGTGCTGCCAAACAATGTGGTGTTGATAGCGTATTTCCTGTGTGTTATGAAGATCAGGGGCCCTCACAACAGTGGTATTTTTTCTCAGTTTTTACAAATGAAACTGACCACTGGTGTCAGTTCCAGAGGACAAGGGTGACATTTGATTCAGTAACTAGAAAATGGAATTGCCAGTGTCAGGGAACAGAACGATCTCAGCAATGTATCCACGTAATGATGGGAATGTGGTGGATTTTCCAGGAGACATCAGAGAACAGCATTATTAGTGAGACATCAAAAAATATATCCACAGCAAAAATATGTAGGATGACAGAATATATTTACACCAAAAAGCGTATTCCACGTCCGAAGGACCTGAAGTTAGGCACTCAAGAGGAAAAACCACCGCCATCTTTTGTTCCTTGGGAAAACACCTGTCCCTACTGTCCAGGGCCGACCCCTCCTCAGCTTAACGCCCCAAAAGTTATCACCAACCAAGCTGTGATATATGGTCTTAGCAATTTCCACAAAGGTAAGTCACAACAACAACAAAACATGCAAACAGTGTTATGTGTATGCCTTTGGCATACAACTATCTTCAACCTATTACAAAGTACTTTTCTTTAATTATCAGGTGTCTCCGTTGCTATGAAAGAGTGCCCACGGTGTGCTAACACTGTGAGATTTCAGGAGTATTCCTCTGGTTTCCACAATTTTAACAACCACATCTTATTAACACTACCTCTATGTGAACTCCTGCTGTCAGGTTTGGAGGTAAGCCAACTAACAATGAATTGTGGAACCACTATTTGGAAAGTGCATTAAGGAAGTTTATTACAAATAACAACAATAACAAAACATATCCATATTTTGAGAAAATTAATCTCAACATGTTTGGACATTGAAAGCCAATTCTATATGTTGTTTAATTGCAGAACAAGACAACTAGTGGACGTATGCTGGACACTCTGTCAGTACTTAATGACAATCGCTACCACCACCAAATGGTGAAGAAGGCATTCCACCACTTTTTGTCATTATCAGACTTTGACTTCAACTTCTTTTGCTACCAGTGTGGACACCACCCAGCTGTGGTTGTGGCAGATGGCAACTGGAAACTAGGCTTTGATGTACCTCGTAAGGACAATGTCTTTTCTCTTGGAAATGTGTAAACTACTAAATTTCGGTGAAGAATTAGATAAAACTGCATTGTTAACTGTGTTTAATTTCATTTGAAGTTGGATCATTTGAAAGGCCAGATCCAGATACCATATCTGACAAGGATCTTGAAGTGGATATCGTCAAGGCATGGACAGATCTGGACAAATCACTCATAGCAGAAGGCCTTATAGCAGGTTTGTTATAGTGTGAGAACTTTACACAACAATAGTTTTAGGACCGTCTAGAATTATAAAGCACAACACTGTCTCTATTATGAATATTTGTACAAATCAAAAGACTGTGTCTTCCAAATAGGAACATCTGTTGCAAACCCATACTGCAAATCTGTTCACCAGTCTACTATGGCACCATGGATGGGAAAGCACACTAGATTGAGGGATATCCTTCCAAAAACTGAGATTAAAAAGGCACTGAAAGAAAAAAATAATCAGAACAAACATTCACCAGAACAAATAATTGAAGACATAATGCTTCAAACCACTGACTCAGAGAAGGTAAAACTAATCAAATTTATATTTGTTGGTTTTTTTTAACATTTACTTTTGTCATTGTTACTGTGGATCTTTCTTTTTATAGAACCAGAAAAAAGAATCCCAGAATGCACTGGGTATGATTAATGGATTCAAGGAACTACACCCAAAACTTTCCAAGAAACTTCAAAAAACAGGTGATGAGTTTTTTTTTCTCTTTGAACATCCTCAAATTTTTAAAAAAGTACTTTTGACATATAATTTTTTGTAATTTATATATTTTTTAGGTGGTGTACTTCATTTCTCCTGTGTCCATGGTGTTGTTTATTATATCAATTTTCTTTTCTGGATGGAGTCAGCAAGGGACCATGCAGATGGCTTGCTAAGTTTTAAGCACGTTCCAACCTGTTACATTTCTGACATGGCTGGTGAGGTTGCCAGCCACACTAATGACCAAACTAATCAGATGTTTTTTAAGCCACACGATGGAAGACTTTGTGCACCAACCACAGATAATCTAAAACTAGCAACCAAAAATGAACTAAAGGTTGAAATGCAATGGGTGAAGAACCTCAGATTTCCATTACCAGTGAAGTTACAGCAAAATATAAATGGAACACCAGCAGTACATCCAATCACAAGGACATCTGACAGGTATTCACTGTATGATCAATTCCACCAAATAAATCCAAGACATCCAGAAGATAATTTAAGAAGCCTTGTCATCTGCCCAACACTTCGACGAGAGGTCAACTCTGCAGTAGCAAAACAGTTCAATCAAGAGCTTGAATCCATTTGGCAATCTTTGTGCCAAATGAATGAATCCCACTTCAAACAGACTGTGAGAGTGTTGATTGAACTACACAATGAAAAAATTAACAGGACATTTAAGGCTGAGATGGAGGCTTTGGGCAACACACAATTGTCTGTTGGACTGCATGGGATGTTGGGATTTCATACTGCTGGTAGGTTTGACTGATATATGATATAATAATAACTCGTAAAAATATCACAGTTTTGTAAGCACAGGTGTCTTTGGCTGGGAAGGTAGAGGATGTCATCTACTAGTGAGAAGGCTATTGTGTTATTCCCCGGCTCCCTCAGTCAATGGTGTTGGTTTTTTGTGTTAGTGTGTTTGGGGAAAAAAATTGTATGAATTTTTGAGTTCGAGCCTTGTAGTAAGCAAACAGTTTGAGTGCTTGAAAAACATGAAATGCGTTGTTTAGACGATAGATCATTGCTCAGTTTTGTTTTGTTTTTTAGAAGGGGAGGAACACAGTGTGTTGAAATCCTCATCCATATCACAATTATATGCCACAAGTGATGATGAGAAGGTAAAAAAAACCCTCGTATTGCACTTTGATGTTGACATACAGAACATTATTAAAGTTCTTAAGAGTTAGTATGCTATCTTTCTGTGCGCATAAAGGAGAAACTCAATCAGCTACTCTCTGGATCCCGTGATGAAACTCAAGCCCTGGCTTATGTTTCACGAATATTTCCAGTCTCAATAAAAGACATTAGCAGCGTTTGCCCACTAGACTTGTTGCTTCAGTCATCATTGTCATCGCCGTGGTTGACAGATGATGTAAGTGCTGAAAAATAAAATTGTTTTTGTTTTTTACCACAATTAAGAGCTTTGTTTGTTAAGAAATCATCTGCCAGCCACAAATCTTGTTTTCGTAAACATTCCAGGCTGTTAACTATCGGGTGGGGCAGCTCGCTCAAGAAAACAAGGTGACTCATTTTCATTTGTTTCCTTTATGATATTTTCATTGGTCAATGAGTATTTATGAAATGCTTAATGAGATGTTCTATTTGACAGTGTGGTGCTTTAGGCACCTTTGATTTCACTTTGTGGCACCGGGAATGGACCGAATCTGGAGCAGTCAGTGATGAAGTTGCCAAATGCATTCCGGTAGGTCCTTTTTGCATAATTAAAAACATAAAAACAATAAATAAATAAAAAATCCCAAACATAAATTTACAAAAACAATATTGCTTTTTACATGCTACATGACCCGTGTGCACCTACAACTGTTACGTTTGTGCTACAGGACTCAGAAAAGATATTCCTTCCCAGAATTGTGGGTCATTCTTCACCAGAGACAGGCAACCATTTCATCCTTTGGGTGAGCCAAAACATTTTAGGAAAGAGATTTCAGCCTATAACATTTACTCTTTTTATATTTTTCTGAGCATTTAAGATTATATATGTTTGTAGGTGTTTGACTTCAAAGCCAAACAGATTAGAATATACGACTCACTGATGACTTCCAGCAGCATCAGTGATGATGACATGGACCTGCTCAGGTAAAAGGAGATTTTGTGCTACAGTTTTAGTTTGCAGGTAAATGAATGCGATACTGATGGAGCTGAACTGCTGCCACTCTCTTTTTTAGAAACGTCTTCAGGTTTTCTGGTGGGCTTCAAGGTTGGACAGTCAAATATCCTCCACAGTGGAAGCAGGAGGACTCCGTTAATTGTGGTGTTTTTGTGTGTTCGGTGAGTTTGCTGTCCTGGGAGCTGCTACTTTTGCATGATTTATTGGTTGCTCACGTGTTGGGTCATCATTGTTAATTTTATTTCAAACTAGGCTGCAGAAAATGAAGTCCTACATCACAAGGTCACTGATGATGCTCTGACCCTTAGTGAGTGCAGGATTCTTCGTCTGCACCACGCTACACAAATGCTGAAAAATGTGAAAGCTGAGGTTAGAGAAATAGATATCTGAGTATAACAAAATCTTTACTGGTAGTATATGAAATATTGTGTGATAATATTAAGGGTTTTGTTATTTAGGATTTCCCACCGACTATGGAAGACATGTTGAAGATTCGACAGAAAGAAATGGAAATACAAGAAGCTGGAGTTGAACAGACCGACTCAGGGATTCATTGCATGGCCATGCAAATAAAGGCATGCTTGTTCCAGAGAGTGACTGGGAAAACCAGGTGTGCATAACAACACTGACAACTAAACATTATTTATGTATCAAACATTTCAGAATGAAAGTTATTCTTTTTTTTAAAACATGGTAGAAATTTAAAATTCACTTTGATTTTCTACAGTGTTTTTCATGACCACAGAAATCAATGTATGTGGCTACTGTGCACTGTCTGCAAAAAATGTCTGCATTTTGAGTGTGCTGGTGTGGAGGGAGACTCGAAAGACTGGGAATCAAAGGGTTTTGTTTGCGGATGCAACCTTACAACTAATGTGTAAGAAACTCTTGATTTGAATATCAGTTACTGTCATACTGTTGTTGTAAGTTTACATATGATCATCATAAGCATTAACATTTAATTTTGTGGTTCGGTAATGATTTCTTTAAACTATTCTTTTTCCAGGGTGGAATGATTGCATCACAAATATCTTGAATGACTTGTAGTGCACAATTTTTATTTTAGATTTTCTCTGGTCCACAGAGTCAAAATTGTACATAAGGGCTCAAATATAGACATATACTAAAGTGTCTAAACAAGTGGTTGTCAAGGTTCTATGATGCTATTTACCTTGTCAAGGCTAAGGCCTATTACCTTCTCATTTCTGATCACCCAAAAGTAATTTATTTGACAGCACTTATTGGACTGACCAATACTCCGAATAATGAGAAAGTCTAAGTGAAGATATAAGAAGGAGAATTGTAAATTTACACAACTTGCGAAGGTCTTTTAAAATGGAGTCCCTGCTAGGGCCGTAACACTGAGCTATTTAGGAAAAAATGTGTTTGGAGGACTAAAAAGCCAAAAACCAAGAACATTATGCCAAAGGTCAAGCATTGTGGCCAAAAACACATCACAACTCATTTTGGAATACATAAAACAGTCTAATATTAAGCTTTTGGAATGGCCTCCCTAAATCCTCAAACTTAAATTTTTTGGACTATGCTAAAGAGCTGGGTAAAGAGCTCCAAGCAAAGTCATTAGGCTTAAGAACTCTACTAATTTTTCCAATACTCAAATATCAAGTCAGAATTTTGATTCTGTGCGGCTAAAAGAAAATACCAAAATAAATTAAAACTAGTGCACCCAATTTTTGTATTTGTTGAAACAACTGTAACCCACATAATTTCCTTAAGGATCAATAAAGTATTATCATTAAGATTATTTTGTATGATTATTTTACCCTGGAAGCAGAACAGTTAAAAAAAAAATCTTTAGAATCCACAAATTACCATGACAACCATAAGTGTAGGTAAACATCTGACCTGTACAGTATAAAGATTTAAATACAAATGTTGCAGATTGTGGTTAATTTAAGGCTCATGGGCAATGCTTTTGTCTCAAACAGAGGTGACATGCTGGAGGCTGTTACAGTTACAGAAATCCTTTCAGATGAAGAAATTAAGGTGATTTAATGCATTCTAACGTTTCTTCACTAACCTGTATGTCATGTTATCAGCTACCATACATTTAAATCACATTTTATATTCTAATATTACAGGATTTGGAAAGAAAACTGCAGAGTGGACTTGTTCTCTCCAATCGGATGTATCTGTGGAATCACAGAGAATTTGATCCTGAACTTCGCAAACATTACAGTGAACATTTTACTTTATTCAGTGACATAAAGGTATGTATATTCAGTGTTTATGATCTTATTCACACTTACAACTTGAGTTTAGCATCCATAGTAATCTGTAGTTTTTCACTCAAGTATGTTTACATAACCTAAAAATTTCAGGATCTTTACATTAAAAAATATAAAGTGTCTTGAAGCAACTGTTGTTGTGATTTGGTTCTATGTGCATAAAAACTGAATTGCAGTGGACTGAACAGAAACAAATTCAAAAAAACAGATTTTATATCATGCCCTTCAACTATTAATCTGCAAAAAGTCTACCCAACATTTGCCCCCCCTCAGCTGGGGCCTCTAGCCCTGCTGTGACAGTAAACAGAATATGTAGTTAAATAAGTGGATGGATGAATGTATCCCATATCAGGATTAACATAACTAATAAGCCAAAACTCTAACTGCGTGGCAACATCTGCATAATAACACTGAAATAAGCCATTCTAAGGCTTAGTAATGGGATGGTAATACTACAAAAATATATAGTTTTATATTCATTTTACTACCATGTATTTTAAATGACTTTAAGACACTTTGTGACAATTGTTTATTGTTTTTTACATTTATTTCATTAGTTCTATACATTGCACTATACAAGCAAATTTTACTTTTACTTGGTGATGGTGGCAAGAAAAACTTTGTTGGACATTTTCTTAACCAGTAAATTGTGTCACGGCGGGGTGTGTAGATGAGGTAGACCCAAAAGCAGACACGGTGGAGACACAACTAAGTTTCCAAAAATAAAGTGAGCCTTTATTGTGGCTGATGGCATGAGAATAACACTAGAGACACACCGAAACTGGGAAAACTAAGGGGACTAAGAACACTGTGTAAATTAAAAGACTATGACACTCTGTGAAAACAACTATGAAAAACTATGAACACAGAGTATCTAGGAATGCTATGAAACACAGTGAAATGAGGGAAAACTATGTCAGACAACCTGACAAAGAACAGTAAGAGACAAAGGACTTAAACATGCACATAAGGTGATCAGGGGGAGTGGAGACACGTGAGGAAACAGCTGACGAGGATGAACATAATGATGCACAGGAAATGTAAACCAAAAACAAAAAGACATGAAAACTGGACTTTTACAATAAACAAGAAAACATGACAAGACGGAGGCATGACACAAACTTGACAACATTAATCAGGCAGGCAAGAAACATGACCAATAATACATTTAGCTCTGTGGGAGTGGGAGCATATTCGAGCAGACAGTGACAGTGCACCAGACATGCAACCTGTGTCCTATGCTTTTACCCCATGTCTTCTGTCCTTTTTGGTATTCCAGACAGAAGAAATGATCCAAAGACTTGAAAGAATTCTGTCAACGCCAGTGGAGGAGCAGCTATACCTTAGAGAGGTCATTTTGCCAGAGGTGAGCCGAGAACAAAAAAGATCAAAGATTGAAAAAATGTTGTAGATATTCTGAACGAATTATATGTGTCAGAAACAGACAAGCATAATTTAGGACATGTGGTTTTTACTATAATTAATTTCTTGAACGGAGAATGAAAACTGCAGAACTTCAAGTGAACATCTATACAAGAAATACAGCTTAAAGGTGGTAACTTTAACTTTATTGTTGTTAAGGTTTTGATTCGATGGTTGCAAAGCAGCGGGAAAATGTGCAGATACCAAGCTGAATCTATACTTCTGGAGGGCACATCTTACAAAGGCATGGAAATGTAAGTTCCATTGTTTACATTGTAGGTTTACTCACAGTTTAATCTGATTTTGCTGACTGAGTGTGGCAAAGGATAATTACTCACGTTTGTATTTTTGTTTTTTCTTAATCAGTACAAGAGAGACAACAGCTGGTGATTCTGGACAAATAGAAGATGTAAGAGAAAACACACACAGACACACTAAAAATTACATAGCAAAACACTTTGTATAAAAATCTACACTCGAGTGTCCTTGTGTGTGAGTTTCAACTTGCAAGTTAAAAAAAGAGGAAGGCAAAGTCTGTGATGTACGAGCATTGTTTTGTATTTTACATGTAATAGTATTAATACTGTCAACACTTTGTCTTTTTTTTCTGCAGGAAAACACTTTTCAAAGTGACTGCAAAGCTGCGGCTGCTTTTTGCTACAACAAGGACTTGGATGGAAAAATTGACCTTCATGAGGTCAAATTGGAAGAAGAAGAAACCCTGCATGACATGCAGATCCAGGAGGGTGGTCACCATGACGATTCCCAAGGAGAAAATGTCACATTTGTATATCAAAAAAGCGATGACAGTGACAGCGCTGAGACAGAACTTACAATTTCTAAAGAAATCTTAGCCATGTTCAAGAAAGAAAATGAAATTCCTGACCTTAACCTTTCAGGCCCTAACTTTATAAGTACTTGATTTCTGGTTTATGTTTGTTTCTCTTCAGTCTGTCTTTTGGGTGGCTGTGGCTCAGGAGGTTAACCAGGTCACCAACTAATCAGGTTTTTGGTTTAATCCTCATCTGCTGCAGTCCTGCATGCCAAATATCCTGGGGCAAGATAGTAACCCCAAGTTGCTTGTATATGAATGTGAAAGCATGTACATGTAAGATAGAATACACTTACATAGGAAAAGCATTTTTAACAAGTGTATGGATGAAGTAAATTGTGCAAAATCATTTTAAATGCTCAGACTTGAAGAACTAGTCCATTTACCAGTCAGTGTCCATTTGTCTACCTCTGATTCCTGAGCGCCCTGTCTGTGTCTGGCCTTAATGCTCTGTCTACGTGAATACCTTTGTTGTACCTTATCCCTGTATTTTCTCCCTTCCTGTTCCCAGGCTCATCTCTCTGTCTTTTCCTCGGTGTCTTTGTCATGCCTACGAAACAGACATTTCAACACTGTGTTAAGCTTCTGGAGCACAGATGTTTTGAAACACTGCTCCAAAGCCTGGTTCAAAGCACACAGGGCACATGACTGCAACTAAATGAAGTGTTGGTACTGCAGTTTCGGCAGGTGTTTTACCTGCTGCTTCGAAGCATAGCCAGTCACAAGGATTCACATTTTTCTATTAACCAGAGTCTTTAGGACTTGTATTTATTGAATTAATGCTTATGATACAACTGTGAATGCATGAAACAAAATGTTGCACTCTCTCATTATTATTTTTGCTGTGGACTGTAAAGACCAAAATAGACTATCCACTCACTGAAACACTGGAATTCAAAGTGTAATTAAACAAACATTATTTAAATAGATAGAAATAATATATAAACATTTTACTTTAATGATTACTGGCACATAGATGAGAGAAAGCTAGAGACAGAGACTGGTGGGTGGGCTTCATCCCCTCCCATCAGCAGAGCAGCTCTAGTTTTTTCTACTTTCTGATGTTCTACACACATAAAGAATATATTTATAAATTTAAAAAAATGCTAAACAAACACATTTATCAATTACAGGGGATGTATTTCTTAACATTTTTTATGACAAATGTTTTTTTTCTTTTCTCACTGATGCTCCATTTGTTAATACCTCAAAAACAACAGGAGTAATGCAGTTTCACTGTAGCCTAAACTCCAACCTCACCATAAACATCATGCCAGTGTTACAAAACACACAGCAACCAAAGCAGTGTGAACTTCATGCTATTTCTTTTCTAGCATATACATTGTGTTGACATAGAGATATTCATGTATTTAAGCTCACAAATTAGTATGAGTGTGGGTGTTGTGTGTATATACTGTCTACATCCCCCTCACTGTATTTACAGTTTCTGTCTGTCAGTTTTCCTCTTAGATGATTTGATCTGTATTGATCTTTTTTTCCCAGCATTTAGTCAATAAAGCTGTTTTCTTTTTAAAATTTAATTCTGTTAATATCGTTAATATCGTTAATATTCTGTTAATATCCTTGGGCAAGACACTTCACCTACCGCCTACTGGTGTTGGCCAGAGGGGCCGATGGCGCGATATGGCAGCCTCGCTTCTGTCTGTCAGTTTGAATGAAAACACACGCTGTTGTGACAGTGATGTACACTGTCTTGTTGGTATATGTATGATTTCTATACATTTTACATCAGATAAAAACTTTGGTCCCTGTTAATGCCCTACCTGGCCCCCTGGCAAAACTTTGCTAGACCTGCCCCTGCACAGTTACCAGCTGTCAGCTACATAGAAAAGGTTCCTGGTGTTATTTGTCAGAAACAGTTCATAACTTCCCTTCAACTCATTCATGTCACCTACTGTACATCATCAACAAAAGAGTCAGAGAAACTGAAGATGTCTTTGTGTGTAAGCGACTAGGGTGAAGACATTCATTAGATTTCCATGGTCTTCGAGCCCTGAGAACAAACTGCATCACTCATCTGATTGTATCTCTAACATTACTAAATGGCCCAGGAATACTTCCAGAAATCTCTGTAGGTTAACACAATCCACTGTGCCACCTGCAGATGCCAACTAAAGCTCTATGATGCATATTTAAACATAGTCCAGAAGTGCCGTCATGTCTTGTGGGTAAAGACTCATTTGAAATGAACTGTTTCATAGTGGGCAAGTGTTCTTTGCTCATAATGGTCCAAATATACATTATTTTTGGTAATCATGGACGCTGCTTTCCCGGTGCTAAAACGGAGGATGACTTTCCAGTGTGTTATCAGCGCTTAGTTTAAAAGCCAGCATCTCTTATGGTATGAAGGTGCGTAAGCGCAGTAAGGGCAGCTTGCATGTTTTAGAAGGAACTATGAATGCTGAAAGGTTTATAAAGCTTTTAGAGCAACATATGCTGCAGTCCAGATTACTTCTGTTCTTAGTTGCCTAAAACATGTCTTATAGGAGCCACTGTAGCTGCGATTATACACTTGAATTGGAAAGAAAGTTCAGCACACCCAGGGCATCTTTGCCTTATCTGGATTCTCTTACCCTAACAGTGGTGATCGGGATAAATGATCACACAAAGCTGATTATCAGCTCTCTAAGTTAACCCAGGGTTTACTCATTCACGTAAGGAATGAATTTGGAAATCTCTGGCCAACTAATGTACCAGCAGCCTAGTGACTGATTTTACCAAGGCAGAGTAAATAATAATATAGGAAAACATGAAGAGGTTACAAATACAAAATACAAGTAACACAACTGCTGTGGATAAGCCTGTGGTGTGAGAGGAAAAGCAGTGCAGCACTTATCAATATCAAAACTTTATCATTAAGACATAGGAGAGTCAGAGTTATAATAAAGTATAATAGTATTCTATTAGTTTAATATTAAAATACCATAAAACTATTTTAGTTTTATATATAAATGACCCACACGCTGCAGTGTGATTGCAAACTCTTTACTTTCAGTGTGCTTTTTCAACAAGTTTGTGCTTTTCAGGAGCAGCTTTTCAGCTCCTCATCTCTTAGCAGTGCCTTCCTACTGCTGCTCCTGCTTCTCTATGCTTTCGGTGGCTACTCAGAATCAGAATCAGAATGGGTTTATTGCCAGATGTTGAGGTTTACAACATTAGGAATTTGCTGCGGTGCTTCAGTGCAAACAATAAGAATTAAAGTGCTATGTAGAAAGAAAGATATGTGCATGAGATATACATGAGATATATACATGAGAATAAGAATTAAGAGTGCTACGTAGAAGGATATATACATGAGTGCAGGTGGTGATCAGTGCCAGACATGAAATGATGCAGTGACACAGCGTAGGGTCATGTGTGAGTGGCGGGGACAGTCATGTGGTTATTGTTCATGTGTCCAACAGCAGAGGGGAAGAAACTGTTCTTGTGGCGAGAGGTTCTGGTGCGAATGGACCGGAGCCTCCTGCCTGAGGGGAGCAGGTCAAACAGACTGTGTCCAGGGTGAGAAGGGTCAGCTGAGATCCGGGCTGCACACCGCAGTGTCCTGGAGGTGTACAGGTCCTGCAGAGATGGGAGTCTGCAGCCAATCACCTTCTCAGCAGAGCGCACAACACGCTGCAGTCTCTGTTTGTCCCTGATAGTGGCTCCAGCGTACCACACGGTGATGGAGGAGGTGAGGATGGACTCGATGATTGCAGTGTAGAATTGCATCATCGTCCGTGTTGGCAGGTTGAATTTCTTCAGCTGCCTCAGGAAGTACATCCTCTGCTGGGCTTTCTTGATGACGGAGGTGATGGTGGGCTCCCACTTCAGGTCCTGGGTGATGGTGGTACCCAGGAAGCGGAATGAGTCCACAGAGGTGATGGGGGTGTCAGTCAGGATGATGGGGGGGAGTGGGGCTGTGTGCTTCCTGAAGTCCACAATAATCTCCACTGTCTTCTGGGCATTCAGCACCAGGTTGTTGTGGCTGCACCAGGACACCAGACGTTCAACCTCCCTCCTGTAGGCAGACTCGTCCCCGTCCGAGATGAGTCCAATAACGGTGGTGTCATCTGCGAACTTGATTAGCTTGACAGACTGGTGGGTGGAGGTGCAGCAGTTGGTGTACAGGGAGAAGAGCAGGGGAGAAAGAACACAGCCCTGAGGGGAGCCGGTGCTGATGGTCCGGGAGTCCGAGACATTCTTTCCCAGCCTCACATGCTGCTTCCTGTCCGTCAGGAAGTCAGTGATCCACCGGCAGATGGGATCAGGCACATTCATCTGGGAAAGCTTGCCTCGGAGATGGTCTGGAAGGATGGTGTTGAAGGCAGAGCTGAAGTCCACAAACAGGATCCTGGCGTAGGTTCCTGGGGAGTCCAGATGCTGCAGGATGAAGTGTAGGGCCATGTTGATGGCGTCGTCTACAGACCTGTTGGCTCTATATGCAAACTGCAGGGGGTCCAGGAGGGGGGCCGTGAGGGTCTTGAGATGGGAGAGAACTAGGCGCTCAAATGACTTCATGACCACAGATGTCAGAGCCACGGGTCTGTAGTCATTTAGTCCAGTGATCCTAGGTTTCTTGGGGACAGGGATTATGGTAGAGGACTTGAAGCAGGCAGGCACATGACATGCCTGCAGTGAGGCATGATTAGTGCTCCACCCGTCCCCTGCAGCAGAGCAACTAACCACACCCCACTACAATTATAGAGCAATACAATGAAATTAAACACAAACAAACAAACAAACAAACAAACAAACAAACAAACAAACAAACAAACAAACAAACAAACAAACAGGAAATTGTGTCTAAGAATCTAGCTTACTGAAGCTCATAACACAAGGACACCAGATGCTATTTAAAAAATACAATTGAGTTAATCAAGTAAATAAGTTACCATGGTGATTTACCCCAGTCACCCTGTCTTCATAGTTAAGAAAACCAAGGATTCACCCTGCATGAGACAAAATCCTGCTTTGTAGTACAGGCCTGTGGTCGTGTGTGACCTGTTAACAGTTATAGTTAGGTTCACATTTATGCCATCTAGTGGATCATTGGGGAGTTAGTGGAGGCGTAGAAATGAATGAATCAGGAGCTGGCATACATATTGCACAATTCACTGCAGAGAGTCGGTTTATATTTTGACATGTTTGTCACAGACCATGTCTTTGACTGCTGCAGGTTATAACATCACCTCAAGCAACAGGTAGTGAGTACATCAGACTGCTATATAAAAAAAAAAATCAATCAACACTCATACAGGAAATATATAAAAGTCCTGTGAAGTACACACAGAGGTATGTTTGTCGATGCTTGGTTTTTCCACAAGGTATATGAAGGATTTTTAACCCGTTCAGCTCCACCTACAAAATGCATCATCCTTGGTTACAGACTTTAAAAAAAGTCTATAAAGTCAGGATTCATCTGGCTTCATTTAAAGCACTTTGAAGTTAATGATTTGATACCCTGGATGTTTGAAATTGCCTGGATTTAAATAGCTAACCTTTTTGAATTCACACAGACCTTTTGTTTTCTGTCAGTGTCTGTGCTCTGTGATATATCAACTTTACTGATTTAGCTGTGTGATTATTGAAAACTGTAGTCGTTTCTTTTCTTTTTTTTTCAGATCAAAGAAAAGTATCAGTCACACTTGGAGAAGATGCCACTCTGCAGCCATCATAATGTTAAAGTGGAAAAAGCCCGGCCTGCAGTTGCACCATGTATTTTACCTTAGACATGACCACATTCATGATGACTACCAGCATGGATTTCTTAAAGGTCGAGTGACACTGAAAGTTCCGGAGTGGAAGAAGACAGGAAATCTTTCAGTGATTCTCAAAAACATCACCATGAATGACGCGGGAACATATGAATGTCATGCTGGATACAACAATGATGTGAAGCTCTTGAGCACAGTAAACTTGAGTGTTGTTGATCCTCCAGGTGAGTGAGTAGAGTTGAGTGTGTGTGTGATCAGAGGTGAAGCTGCTTCCTGGTTGTTGATGTTTGTTTCTAAAGATGTTGTTGATGAGACTTTGTAGAAAGCAGCTGGTCTGAGTGATGTGATCAGAGTGCAGTAGATAATGTCTGACAGCAGTTTGATTCTGTTCTGTTCTTCACTCATCACCTACCTGACAGCTGACACCTCACACCTGTTTCTCACCTGCAGGTCAGACAGAAGGACACACAGAGGATGGAGGGAAGGAGGATGGATCTGTTGGACTGATAGTTGGTCTGCCAGTGTCAGTTGTGCTCCTTGTTGCTGCTGCTGTTGTTGTTGGGTTTTTGATCTACAAAAGACAAACAGGGCCATACCAGTCTGGACACACAGTAGAGAATGAGCTGCAGACTTCAAACATGTAAAATCTGTTTCATCTCTGTCAAACCTCCTGTTTTGTTCTGTTTGTCAGTGGCTCTGTGAACTTCAGTGTGTGTTCATGTGTTTTGTTTGAAGATGCTGCTTAATCTTTAACAATGTTCTGTAGTCAAAATGATTCAAAGCTTTTCTTTTCTCAAGAAGGTTCAGAAAGTGTGTGGAGGTCTGTAATAAGTGACATTTTTAAGTTATGCTAGTGTTCCAGTTTGTCTTCATGGTGGCAGCTTCGTATCTCTGTCATAATGCTGCTGTATAGGCTTAAATGCGTTTAAGCTTTCTTCCTGTTAAAGAGAAATCTGTCCTTCCCACTGTCACTGAATGCTTGCTCACAGTGGGGCGTCTGTTTGTTGGGGTTTTCTCTGTATTATTGTAGGGTCTTGAGGTGATTGTTATCATGTTTTGGTCCTCTATAAATAAAATTGAATTCAACTGACCTCACTGTAAACAATTTATTTTCCTGTGTTCAGTCACTGTCAGCACAGAAAAAGAAAGCAAAACCAAACAGAGAGTTTCCTTCACCAAAGCTCCACTAGTCTTCTAGATTTATCACAATTGCACTGTTATCTTTTAAGTCATTTTGAGTCTCATTTTACCTCATTGGAAAAAAAGTAAAGAGAAAAACTGTCACAAACACTGCAGTTGACTCGAGAGCAGGACTCAGAGGAATCAGAGTTCAGTGTGTTTATTTATAGTGGTCACCAAAAACGTGCTACGTACAAAGTGGAAGAGGAAAAGGGAACAGGCAACTCTATTCAGCTCAGGTAGGCTCAAAACACTCCAGGGAGGTGACTCGGTGAACATCTGTACACAGGGAAACACGAGGTGAATTTCTTCAGTGCTGATGAGATCATCAATGACCGGTCGGGGATTTCCTCAGGTGCATAAAGCCATGGGCGGGAATCCAAGGGAACAAACAACAGCAAGTGATCACAGATAGACGAGAGGAGAGACAGAAACTGAAGCAGAGAGAAAGAAAAGATGAAACCTGGTGACATCAACCAGGAAGAAGCAAGTAAACGTGCACATTTAAGGAAGCTAGAGTCATGAGATAAAGTGTTTTTCTTTTGTTAATCATGTGATGTAGAAAAATAGATCACATGGTTGGTATTTTTAATGATTTAAAGCCTTGCCGTAATGGTCTATTTGATTCACCTTTTATTGTTTTTTTAATTTGTTTTTTATTTTAACTTGCTAGATACGGGACAGACTTGAATGAGGAAAAGAAAAGGGAGAAAGGAAGAGAGGGGGAAAGACAGCGGAGAAGAGGGACGGGGATAAAGGGCAAAAAAACAAGAAACAACTAAATAAGCAGACAAAAAAATAAAAAGAAAGTTTGAGCTCGCTCTATCCTCACTCTCTATTTGACTAATTATTTAGCATGCTGGCTTTATACGTTTGTGGGTGTGTGTGTGTGAGAGTGATATGAGTATTCTGAGTGAATTTTAGGATCATGCTGTTAACACATATTTATGCTAATAACTGATCTTTTAGTAAAGCTTCTGTACAGTTATGGTTACAGGTGATCTTCTCAGCCCAGAAACACTCAGCCTCCAGGGTTAATACAGCCTCGAGATTCATCTAAACACTATATAAATGATGACAGAATTTTATCAGAAACATGTTTAATCATTAAAACATTTTTTTTATTTTAAGCAGTGTTTTACAACATGCACAAAAATGTAAATAAATAACAACCAATGACAAAAAAATTAAATAAAAGTCAAATATTTGGAAATTTGCTCATTGTTAGATTACTTAGAAGTGATGACTCATGTGGGAAAACGTAACTTTTCGTGTGACTTACTGTCACGTGATCTATAACCACCTTCTTGTTGATCTACACACAGCGAACATTCCTCCTTCAGAAACTTGTCTCGACATGTTCGGAAAGCTGTTTGAACTGTTATTGTTTGCATCTGTTTCTCATGAAAGAGGGTGTTCACACTACATACCTGAATCAACTTGTTTACCAGATCAGAATATTTGTGATAAAAATAGCTTTTACAAGCGCAAACAGAAACCCCCGGCTTATTGTGACTTTATTTTTAGCTGCTTACTTATTTACAAGAAGTCACAACATTTAATTCGGCACAAATCTTATACCCGATTCCCTTCTTGATGCAACCCTTCCAGGGACTTGTGTCTCATCCCAGTATTGAACTAGTGATCCTTCATGTCTTACACAAACATTATGGAGCTATTGAACCCTGCTTATTTCTCCCCATCACTAAAAAATGCATTCAAAACAGTTTTAAATCATTTGATGGACATTATGTTTTAAACACATCAGGGAGGAGTGGAAATTTTCTTAATTTCAAAACTTTCCCTGCTGCTGATACATGCAGCTGTGTAGAACACACACGCTGCTGATCAAGTGCAGATATCCCGTCATACACGAAGTACACACTGGTACAGAATGAATTGCCAAATGTTGCAGCACATTAGAAGACATGGACACAACAGCATCCTCACAGATGAGTACTCACATCATTATTGTCATTGACCAGAAAGTACCACTGAGATCAAGATTACCTGATCAAAGCAGAACCCACACAAAGTTAATAAAAGTCATAAAGAAAGGAAATGCAACAAATACAACAAAAAATATAACAGCAATAAAATATAACAGGTTTACAGCATAATATACAAAAACATGTGACCCCAAGTACACCACCCACAGATCTTCTTTACTGCATTACTTGTGCTGCACGTAAAGTCTCCATAAATCAGAGTCTCTCTGTAACTGATTCCATATCCAACATACATAGTAAGAAAATGCTATTTTTGACAGATTTACTGTAGGTCCCTCATTCAGAGTGGCTGATTAACTTTAACTATTGGCAGTAGTGCGCAGAAGGGTACAAAGGTGAACTGGAAGTTTACCTGGTGTCACTTTATTGAGAAAAATATCCCAAATCTGTTTTCTGTGAGTGGTCAGTGATGGCCAACCCACCAAATCATAAAGAATTCAATGGTGTGTCAGAGTCTTTGTCTTTTTAAACCTAGCATGCAACGCTGAATCAAGCCGCAACATACAAATAGTCACACAATCAATCCATTGTCATATAGTAAAAATTCACTAGCTGGGACCACATCTATGAAACTATGAACTGGTGCTGCGGTTTGGGGAAGGCCTCGAAGGGGACTGGAAGCGACTCCCGGGTCAGGCAGATCCCCATGTACTAGCAAGAAGTGAATGACGGCTGGAAGGGGCGTGAATGAGGTCCCGCTCCTGAAATTCAGATGATATCTCCACGTAAAGCAAGATTTAAGATTCCCAACAAGATTTTGTTAGAGAAAAAGAAACTTGTCATCTGTCCAGATATATATAAGATATAACAATATGTTTACAGTAATATAATTTCCACAGTACTGAAATAAAATGTGTTCCTGAAACCAACTAATTTCATTTGCTACACACATGAATCTAAACCTCCTACAAACACAAAGACAAAAACAGCAGCTGTAACTGTACTGTTATAGCTTAAATGTGTTTAATGAAAAGTAACATGTCCCCTTAATGTGCAAACATAAAAACAGTTTTTATGTATATGTTCCCTTTTTCACCAAATAATTAAAGAGATTTTTCACAAAGATGCTGGACACCAAATTCAGGATGTGTTTGATTATCTACAGCTGATGTGTATCTGCTGGTGTTTAGCATCTTTCTTTCTGTCTGTGTCACATCATCTGCCTTTCCTGATGCTTAAAGACATCTCACCTTCCCTTACATTGTTTCAAATGCTTGAACATAGATATGAAGCTTTCATTTTGATTTTTGTTATAATAAACATAAACAGATATAAGAGCTGCAGAAGCTAAAATCACCCCCAAAACTGACAGACCAACAATCAGCCCAGCAGATCCATCCTCTGTGTCTCCTCCTGGCTGACCTGCAGGTGAGAAACAGGTGTGAGGTGTCAGCTGTCAGGTAGGTGATGAGTGAAGAACAGAACAGAATCCATTTCCTCTTCAAACTGCTGTCAGACATTATCTACTGCACTCTGATCACATCACTCAGACCAGCTGCTTTCTACAAAGTCTCATCAACAACATCTTTAGAAACAAACATCAACAACCAGGAAGCAGCTTCACCTCTGATCACACACACACTCAACTCTACTCACTCACCTGGAGGATCAACAGCACTCAGGTTTATGCTGCTGATGAGGTTCAAAGTTGCTATTTCTTCGTTTGTTTTTCTCTGGGCAACTCGACACTCGTATGTTCCACTATCAGCAGTTGTCACATCCTTCAGGATCAAAGACACGTCTCCATCCTTCATCTGTCTGTCCTGCAGATCCACCCGGTTCTTAAAAGATGGATGCTGGTTGGCAGGATCAAAACCCTTGTTGCGGTAAAAAAAAACATATTCGTTCTTCAGATCAGTTCTAGTCCACTCTACAGCTGTGATGGTTATGTCGTCATTTGGAGCTCGACATGGCAGTGTCACGCTGTGTCCAGACTCAGCTGTGATGTGTTTTTGGTCTGAAACTGGAAACAACACAGAGCAGAGAGGTTAAAGGGACGAAAGTACAACTGTTCACCTGTACAGCATTCCATCAGTGTGACTACTAAGCTCTGCTGAACTGCAACATGAGGAATTTAAATTCGGTGGATATGTAAGAATGACTTTTCTAACAAATGATGCGCAAAAAGTTAACTGTGTGTTTTTATTTCATCATTTTTGTGAGCAAACATATTTTGCTGCCCTTTCTGTAACCATGAGAAAGAAGTAAATGAGGAACAAAAGCTTTGCTGTAAAAATGTTGGTAAGATAACAGCACTGATACTGGTATATGATCAGTACCAGTGTGACAGGACTGATTATCAAGGTTAATGTTTCTTGTTACATCACAAAATAGACATGTCTGTGCAAACAGCACTCCGCTCACAACCCGTGTGACCACTTTGGTCCTGCTACCTTGCTCTGCTGTGTTTTGTGTTTTGACTGCGCAGACAAACTCCACCCACTGAGGTGGTGACAGAGAGAACTATGAGATGTCCGTGATAACTGTGAATGAAAATACTGACAATACTGCAGAGTTTGTAGGAGAGAAACTGTGGCAACAGTCTAATTTATACAAACACATGAAAAAGAGCAGAAGAAAACCATCCGCTCCGAGCTCCCTGACCTGCACTCAATCTACAGCAGGCGGTGCTGGACCAAGGCCAGGAAGATGGTGAAGGACCTCAGCCATCCCAACAACAGACTGTTCTCTCTGTTGAGGTCAGGAAAGCGATTCCGCTCCCTGAAGACCAACACAGAGAGACTGAGGAGGAGCTTCTTCCCGCAGGCGATACGGTCTCTCAATCACACCACCACACAGTACTGACCCACACATACAGTTCTTACACACACGCTGGACATTCTGGACTTTGGTTTTGCACAACACTGGTCACTATATTCTTCATTTCCGGTTAATACTTGTACAGCTGCTGTTATTGTGTATATATTTATTTATATTTAGATTTCTTCATACATTCTTATATAGTTCTATATTGTGTATTGTGTATTTTGTTGTACAGTTATTTTATTTTCAACTTTAATTTATATATTTATCTTTATCTTATTCTTCCCAGTTAAATTTACCCTTCATTCTAATTTGTGTTGTACAGTTATTTCATTTTTAACCTTAATTTATATTTTATTCCTTCCTAGTTAAATTTACCCTTTTTAATTTTTCATATTTATTTCCTATCTTATTCATAGCCTTTTCCTTTTTTGTTCTCTTTAGGTCACGAGCAGTTGTCCAAGCATTTCACTACATATCGTACTGTGTATGACTGTGTACGTGACAAATAAAATTTGAATTTGAATTTGAATTTGAATTTGAAACCGAAGAATAAATCTGAAGAGAAATCCTACAAACTCCTTCACGTTTGTGTTTTTCTTTCTTCTGACCAGATGCAACTTTCTGCACTTTTTCTTCAATGTCCATATACTTTAACACGGTGACTATTTTTTCCCTCAAAATGAATAATAATAATAATAATAATAATAATAATAATAATAATAATAACAAAAATTTTTCTTGCTGTGGCCGTCCTTGGTGGATACGGTAACGTAACCATCAGAAACTGAAGCACAGCGGGTGATTTTACGAATAAAACTCTTAAAAAAAACAGCGGATGTGTGCGCGTGTGTGAAGAAAAGGTTTAAACTTGCTTCATGAGCTCCAAGAGCACCAATGTGTAAGACTACGAAGTTCAGCCGAATTTTAACCACGTCAGTTAAACGTCAGCATGCTCTTTTATTTAAACATTCAAACCTAGTCGAGAGGTTATGCTCGCCTCCTCTATTTCACAGAGCGAAAAACTGCTTGTTTTAATTAATCAGATAAACCTCACCTGAAGAGACCAGCAGGAAGAAGACAAACAGTAAATTGCGCCAAAGTGGCGCTGATCCTCCAGCAGACATTCACCGCACCGAGTATTTGGGCTGTTCCACAACTACTGCTCTTAATGTCCGACAGTGCATTTCCAAAGAGTTTGATCTGTGAAACCTTACACGATCATCTAAATTCTAAGCTTTTATCATTTTTGTTTGGGTTGAACTAAAAGTCACAGATGCCTATCTTTACCCTTACAGCTTGATTGCTGCGATCCCTGACGCACTCTGACGCACGCTTTCATCTCCGAGAAAGAGATGCACACAAACAACATACCACTGACCAGTCATAACAAAGTTATTAAACACGTTTCTTGGAGGGGGTGGGGAGGGGGGTATTAGCACGTCATATAAGCCAGAACAGGCGGTAAAACATTTTTGTTTTAAGAAAAGGAATCATGGTGGGTCAGTCATATTGTATCGTTAATATTATTATTGTTATTATTATACCTCCGACAATAGAGCTGAAATGTCATATCTCGGTAATGCGCAGAGACTGAGCAACTTTTGCTTGAGTTATATCTGGATTGTCTGCAGGCACGTGCGGGGGGGGGGGGGGGGCTTGAGCACCCGACCCTTTCCTGATGGTGCCCAAAGTGCCCTTCTGTTGAGGCAACTTTGTTTTAATTTTTTATTTTTTTTTAAATGTATGTGTGCGAGTCCTGTCTGTGCCCCTCAACAATACCATTTAACAATTAATCACATTTTTACTAAATAAAAGGATCTGGCTTGCTTCAGTCACATGATCGCCATTAACCAATGATCGCCCTTGACGGCAGAACGCGCTGGTTACGATCCGGGAACGAGCTCACAAAGAGCACGCGCATTTTTTGCGGTCTGGGGCTGTAGGAGAAACACAAGTTAACTCAGAGACGCAGACTGATGCGACAAAACCAGTAAGTAAGTGTACTTACTGGTTAGGAGTATTAGCTTATTATGGACACGTTGGTAAGTTGTCTTGTGGCAACTGGCGAGTTGAAACAAACGAGCCTGCTGTGTGTGCAACAGCGCGACAAACATTACCTGTCCTTTTATTAACTGCACACATCATATTATTATCAAATAAAACATGTTTTTATTTAGAGACACTTTTGATTAAATTTGCAACTTGGAGTCGTGTGACAGATATCACATCTCTTTTTTTTCTTCAATCACACAGAAAAAGTGAGGGGCAGAAACTCTGATCATCTTAGAGAACTGAAATAATTTTAAAAAGAGGACAAGCTGTTAAAGGAGTCCTCCTACCTCCATGGTCTCTATATTCCAGCTGTGGCCACACCTGCTTTAACCTGTGCATCCTCCATCAGCTCTTCCCACAGCCTCCCCTTTCATCCATCCTCCAGATACATTTTAGGAACTGGAGGACATTTCAGCATGGAACAGTGAGACTGAATTCTGTGTCACAGACAGGACGATGGAGGAGATGAGGTCTCAAAAGCTTAGGTCTCAGGTGGAAATGTCTGGTTGATCTCCTGTAGCATTTAAGGTCAAAGGTCACATTAAAACTGTCAGGCACTGCTAAAACTAATGCTCCACTGCTACCACCTGCTGGCTGTTATCATGCAGTGACTGATGCCTCTATCCATTTACACTTACCGGCCACTTTATTAGGTATACACGTCACATAGTCTCTGTAGATTTGTCCATAAGGGGGCTCACCTGCTCCACCACATACTGGTCTGTTGGACTGATATCTGGTCCAGTCATCTAATTTCAGATGATTTGAGATTTAAGGCATGGTGTATCATCTTGCTGGAAATGGCTCACAGAAGATGGCTGACTACACTGATGGACACTGTAGTCATGAAGGGATAGACATGGTCATTAACAATACTCAGATATGCTGCAGTGTTTAAATGACCCTCAGGTGGTACTAAGTGGCTCAAAGTGCGGCAGTAAAAATGTCCCCACACCATTACACCACCACCAGCCTTAAGAAGAATGGATTCATACTTTGGTGTTGTTTACACCATATTCCGATCCTTCCATTGGAATGTTGCATATTCCAATTTTGTGAAGTTTTGATGAACTCATAGTTTTAAGCCCTTTAGTCAGAAAGGAATTTTCTAATACTGGACTGAGCATACTGGACTGCTTGGGTTACAGTGTAACTGAAAGCTGCTATACAAACTGCTACTAAAAAAAACTATGACACTGTGTTTTTGTGCATATTTTCTGAAACTATTTTATACATTACATCCCTACATAGTTAAAAATGGTTGCTACCTACCAGTGTATTTGTAAAGAAAGGGCAAACCCTCAATCAGATGAAGAGGGCGGGCTTTGCTATATATCGCTGACAAAAAGAAAAGCTCAAATGAGTGAGAAGGACGATGAAGGAAACATCTGTGCTGTGTCTGCTCTGTAAGTAGAATCTCTGTGTTTGTTTGCATTCTTGTACTTTGACTGTCTGCTCTCCTGATAACTGATGATGGAGGAGAAGACATGAAAAACAAATCAGGCTGAATTCAAGGTAAAAACAGCAGGCAGTGAAAATCTCAAATCATTCAACTCATTACATGAACACAGCTGGACGGTGGACATGTGACTTTATTGTGTTAATTAAAAGTATCTATGTATGTATTTATGAGTTTGTATATACTCACAATAGAGCCAAACTTTATTGAAGCATGTTGCATCAATGCGAGTTTGTGCGTTTTTCAGCTGTTTGTGTGGAGTTGTTCTTCATGTGTCAATTTCTCTTTAGTTCTGATCTCACTGCTGAGCTGCACAACAAGCCAAGGTCAGTAACCTTCTTCTGTCACAGTTGTAACAGTTTGAGCAATTAAAAGATTTTAATTAATTAATTTATTTATTTTCATTTTAACCCTCACAGCTCGTCTGACTGTGAGTCCCAGCAGCTCTCAGTTCTTTAAAGGAGCCTTTGTGTCTCTGAGCTGTGATGAGGACGACAGCTCTGCTGGATGGACTCTGAGGAGAAACACAAGTAAACGACACAGGACTCAGTGTGGAGCTGGAAAATCAGAGGGTTCTTCCTGTAACATCAGCTTCATCATCCCACTCGACAGTGGAGTTTACTGGTGTGAGTCCAGAGAGGGTCCCATCAGTAACATGGTTAACCTGACAGTCACTGGTAAGCTGAGTGTGTGGAGTTAGTGTTGATGAAGCTGTGTGTAAATGGATGAAATGCTGTAGTTTGTCTCTGTGTTGAGGTGGATCAGTGATCCTGCAGAGTCCTGTCCTCCCTGTGATGGAGGGAGATGACGTCACTCTGCTCTGTAAAACAAAGACCACTCCCTCCAACCTCCCAGCTGCTTTCTGTAAAGATGGCTCCCTCATCAGGAAGCAGCCTACAGGTCACATGACCATCCAGCATGTTTCCAGGTCTGATGAAGGCCTCTACAAGTGTGACATCAGCGGTCATGGAGAGTCTCCATCCAGCTGGATCACTGTCACAGGTGACACACTCACCTGTCTGTGTTTCTGCAGGTTTCAACATTCACAATGTGACGACAACTTAATGACTGTGTTTGCTTTGTTTTAGACAAACACACCACCACACCTCCACCTACATCCACACCTCCACCTACGTCAGGATCGATCCCAACATCCTCATCTGCTTATGGCTCCTCTCCTGTTCTTGCTGTAGTGGTACTTGCTGGATTAGTCTGTTTTGTGGTTTTGCTGGTGTTTCTGGTTCTGCTGGTGATACGATGTGTTCGTTGGAAACCTGAAGGTGAGACTCAAACATCTGGATTTTGCATGTATGCCTTTATTTTGCAGAATAATCAAAAAATTTCTACCAGTCATTATATACTTTTGTATTTACATTTTGTGCAGATTTTGTCATCTCTATGTTTGTGTTATTTTTACGGATAATAGTTACAGAGATGTAGTTTCAGACCGATTAAAGCTTATATAAAGTGTCAAACTGTCAACTGTCATGTAATTTTTATAAAATGGGAATATTTTGGGACATCCATCCATCCATCCATTCATTCACTCACTTCCGCTTATCCCTTTCAGGGTCACGGGGGGCACTGGAGTCTATCCCAGCTATCTTAGGGCGAGAGGCGGGGTACACCCTGGACAGGCCGCCAGTCTGTCACAGGGCTAACACACAGGGACAGACAATCATGCGCGCTCACATTCACTCACGGATTCACACCTTTGGGCAATTAGATTTTTCAATTACCCAAGCACGGTGGTTAGCACTGTTGCCTCACATCAAGAAGGTCTTGAGTTTAATTCCACCATTAGGCTGGGGTCTTTCTGTGTGGAGTTGGACTTCCTCCCACAGTCCAAAGACATGAACTTAGTGGGTTAGGTATTTTGGGACATATTTAGGGAAATATTGTGAGGAATTTTAGAACTATACAGTATAATTTGTAGCTGTTTGGAAAGCAAGTACATAAAAATGAGTTGAGCTGGACATATTATGAGAGAATAAGAATTCTGGATAGAAATCTATTGGAGCTTTGGTCAGATATATTACCTGCACTGATGTCCTCTGTATGCCTTTTGATATGCAGAGAATGACCCAGCTGCAATCTACTCGGGAACGAGATCTGAAGATGTCAGTTATGGACAAATCATCATCAAAGATAAGAGCAAAAACTTGCAGATAAGAGGTACACCTGGTCTTCTTTCCTTTTTGTCATGGTTCAGTTCTAGAGCCAGAGCTGTGAACCTTTGTCTTGCAGTTAATTAATGCAGGAACTGTTGCTCACCTAATTTAACTAACTGCTTAGTAAACTTTCATTAATTGTGATTCTACTGAGTCTTCTCTTCCTAGCACTACACTCTTCTATATTGCATCCACTTATCCACTTCAGGGTTGTTGGGCGTTCAGTTGGTTCAGTTTTAGTTCTATAGTACCAAACCACAACAACAGCCATCTCAAGTCCCTTTAAACTGTAATGTAAACATTGCACAATAATACAGAGAAAACCTCAACAATTAAACAAACTTCTTTGAGCAAGCTCTTGGTGGCAGTGTGAAGGGAAAAACCCTTTCAATAGCAAGAACTCTCCAGCAGAACCAGGCTCAGGGAGGAGCAGCCATCTGCTGCAACCAGTTTGGAGACACTTCTCTGGTGTTGTACTTTGAATCTGTTTGAGCCACACTTCTATTTTGAGGATTACATCGTTTAATCACTGACACCAATTTTGACTTTCCACACCTGCTCAAGTCTTTCCTAAAGATGTACTTTCCATTTTTCATTTCTCTATTTTCTTGTGCTCCTTCTTCCTGATGTTGCTGTCTGCTGGGGTTGCCACATCTATCACAACTGCAGTCTTCTGCTCCTTGTCAACCACCACATAAAGCTTGATGTCATCTATGTACTGAACAGGAGATCCAATCCCAAGTCTACATTTTCGTCTGCTCATATTGATGAGCTGGTCCAGAGGGTTGAGGTCCATTCAGAACAGCAGTAGGGAGAGTGCATCACTTTGGTATATTCCAGACTTGACGTTGACTTGTGTGATTGCGCAACACAAGCTTTTAGCTTGATGAGTTTGTTGATGTCTTGAGATGTGTGTAAGGGGGAAAAGACCTTTAATACAATGACTCATTTTCAAAGTTCTGCATGTAAAACCACAGCAGCTACTTCCTGTTTTTGACTCCAGCTTACTGTAGTTTTAAACTGATAAAAACTCTCACCATGGCCTGTCCTCGTTGTAGAACGTTTTTACTTTGCACTCTGTGCAGAAGTGTGTCAGCCTGCATGGAAATATGATGGCATCTTTGTGGTCGTTCAATTATCTTTTTCACGGATATACCCTCGACTCTTTTTGGTTTCGGGGGTGGGGGAGATGCAGTGTCACCTCAGAGGTAAAAACTAATAAAAGAAATCTGAAACTGTTCATAAAAGCCATTAAACAACATTATCATTATGCTGCATAAAACAATATTTAATTACCATTAGTGTTAAAATATAAATTACTGTTATACAGTTGAGCTGGATCACTTTCTGCATAATAAAAATATTGCAATTGCTGTAGGCACAAGTCTACTCAGAGATGAGGATAGTAGACATCAATTGTTATATCATCATCAATGGCAAGGAAAAATAACCTAAGTGGTACATCAGCTTTAGTCTCCAACGAGAGGTTTTGTGCTTGATGGTTAAAGAAAGTGAATCCTCAAAATTATGATTATCAAGTGAATTATTTTGGGAAACCATGATAGAAACTAATTCCCACAAAATATAGTGCACTATATTGCATTGCATGCACTATATTGCCAAAAGGATTCAGTCACCCATCCAAATCACTTGGGCCATGGGTCAGGCTCGAACCCAAGCCAGCTGCTCTCAGCCATGCACCATGTGGTGATCTGGAAAGCATAGTGAGCTAAACCGAGCCTCACACTCATCTGTCTGTTAACTTCACACACAAGTGTGGGTTTGACAGTTGCTATGAGAACGGTACTTCCCTGACTGCATTGTGCCAAGTGTAAAGTTTGATAGAGGGGGGATTATGAGGGGGGTTGTTTTTTAGGAGTTGGGCTTGCACCTTTAGTTCTAGTGAAAGAAACTCCCAATGCTTCAGCATCCTGAGACATTTTGGACAATTGCATGCTCCCAAAATCGTGGGAGCAGTTTGGGTATGGCCCCTTCTTGTTCCATCATGACTCCATACAATGTGCAAAGTAAGGTCAACATAGATATGGATGAGTGAGATTGGTGTGGAAGAACTTGACTGGCCTGTGCTGAGTCCTGACCTCAACACAATGTTATACCTTTGGGAATACTGCGAGCCAGGCCTTCGCTTCCAACATCAGTGCCTGATGTCAGAAATGCACTTCTGGAAGAATGGTAAAAATTCCAATGAAAGCACTCCTAAGCCCTGCCGGAAACCTTCCTAGAGGATGTAAAGCTGTTATAACTTTAAAGGGTGACCAAACATCATATTAAATCCTATGGATTAAGAATGCTGTTCAAGTTCACATATGTGTAAATGCAGATAAGCGAATCAAAATTAGCCCCACATGTGTCTGCTGTCTGATTTTGGTACAAACACATGTTTTTAGCTGGATGAACAGAGAAAATCTGAACAGACCAAACATTCTTCACTGTGTGTTCTCAGCCTCTCAAACCTGTTCTTTAATACAGACTCATTTTCAAACATCGGCATGTAACCACAGCAGCTATTTCCTGTTGTTGACTCCAGTTTACTGTACTCTGAAACTGATAAGAGTTTTTACCACAGTATGGCCTAGTTTTGAAACATGTTTTCATTGTGCTCTGTGCAGAGACCTTTTGGAAGTCAGAGGGGCTTCAGAATTTTTGGTTACTGTGTGGTTCATGTAGAGTTGAAATACTTCAGAAGTTTTATAGCAGACAGCTAGAATATGTAAATACAAGGTAACAAACAGTAGCGGTTTTAGATACGGGTGACATGGGCGGTTGCCGGGGGCGGCATCACGGGCATCGGCAACAAAGAAAATGCTCGTACTCATGCTGCCCCGACGTCAGCCAGCGCATATTGGGAATGGCATAGGCACCGATCGGTTTTCTATCGCCGATCGCGAGTAAGGGCGCCCTCCGTTTGCGAGGTGCGCCTGCTGCTTGCGGCACAGGGAGGAGAGGGCGGGACGGCGGGAGATTCCCTGAACGGCTGGAGCAGCATCTAATAATCAGCTTGCAAAATAAAACAAAATAAAAACAAACTAACAAACACGTAAACATCAGACATTATAATACAGACTTATAATTTGCACCGATGTTTTTTCGAAATTCTGTACATGAAAAGTGAGCGCGAGAGCCCTCGGTGCGCTGCTGAAGTCAAAGTAAACTTTATTGTCATCTCCGCTAAATACAGTCCAGTATATAGAGACGAGGCTCCAGTTAAGTGCAAGTAAACAAATAATAAATATAAGAAGAGTAAGAAAATAAATATACACTTTAGGACTCGGGGTAAAGGATCAATAACAATTTAAAATTTACAGTTTGATGATTTAAAGTCTCACACACAACCTGTCGAAAGGGGAGGGGGGGGGGCTGCTGCTTCCAAGTAGAGCACATTTCATTTATAATGTTGTAAATCCAAACCCATTATGTATTCATGATTTGAATCCTGGGTTGTGCGAAATCCCAGAAATGCACCCTAGACAAAGTGAATCTGTGAACTAAGGTGTAGGTGTGTTAGATCATGTTGTGGTGATCCTTGGGTTAAGGGATTTGTGTTCATACTGGAGTGAAAAATTAAAACCAATGGAAGATGGACAAGAAAAGTTCAAAGCCATCAGGTCCTCAGTTTAGAAAAAAGAGAAAAGAAGAGGAGGAGAAACGAGCAAAAGATACAGCAGATGTGTCGCTGGATAATGGCAGGTCATCCTGAAACAATCAGAATCAGAATACTTTATTAATCCCTAAGGAAATTATGTGAGTTACAGTTGCTCCAAGAAGAAATGGTAAAAATGGCAACAGTAACAGACTAAACTCCAAACAATACATTATGTTACAGATTTTAATATTAATTAGTCATTGTCAATTGTTGATTTGTCCTGTTGTCATTGTATGACGAATTATGATGGCTGTTTGGTAGCTGTTTGCATACAATGCATACACTCTCCCTCTCTTCATATGTGTGCCTGTGTACAACAGTTTTATGTTAATGTTCAGTCCTTAATATGCTTTGTCTGTGTGTGTGTGTGTGGGGGGGGGGGAGAGGGAGTGTCCGCTCAGGGCACCAAACAGGCTAGGACCGCCACTGGTAACAAAAATAGCTTTTTTGGTATTTAGTGATCAAATAATAGATTTATGTAAATAGTCTGTATACCACAGAGAGGTGCATGCACTTAGGTCAGGGTATTTTACATGCCCATAAGCCAAATGCAAACCTCATCTGCCTTCCCTAGGTATTTTAAAGTAGTCATTCATTTGTTTGAACATTAAATGCTAATAAATCAAGCCCGCTAATCAGTCAAACCCTTATATGTATTAACATACACTAGGATAATATTATGACAGCTGTTGAGTGAAATAACTCACTATGACACATCATGGAAACAGTTATTAGATGGGATATATTAAGGAGCAAGTGAACATTTTCTCCTCAAAGCTGATGTGTTAGAACAGAAAAAAGTGGCCAAGTGTAAAACTTTGAGGGAGTTGTACAAAGGCCACATTGTGATTGCTAAATGACTGGATCTCACAAAACTAAAGTTATTGTCAGGTGCTCAAGGTCTGCAGTGGTCTGTATCACATCTGGTCCAAGGAAGGAAAATAGTGAACCAGTGACAGGGTCGTGGGTGGTCAAGGCTCACTGATGCATGTAGGGAGCAAAGTGTGGCTTCTGTTGTCCAATCCAAAACATAAGCTACTCTACCTCAAAGTGCCAAACAATCTAATGCTGCCTTTGGTGTAAAGGTGTCAAAATATAGAGAGCATCACAGTTTGTTTTGTACCCGGCAGTGCAATGGGCATATGACCCTCAGACGTGCCAATGGAAGAAGAAGGGCTGGTGCTACGTTCCCCTAAAGGGTCCAGGGGATGAAGGAAAGCAACAAAAGGTCTCCAGGTTGAAAATAATAATAAAAATAATGGATTGGATTGATATAGCGCTTTTCAAGGCACCCAAAGCGCTTTACAATGCCACTATTCAGTCACTCTCACACACTGGTGGAGGCAGCTACAGTTGTAGCCACAGCTGCCCTGGGGCAGACTCACAGAAGCGAGGCTGCCATATCGCGCCAACACCAGTAGGCGGTAGTAAAGTGTCTTGCCCAAGGACACAACGACCAGGACAGAGAGGCCAGGAATCGAACCAGCGACCTTCCGGTTACAGATGTGCTTCCCAACCCCCTGAGCCACAGTCGCCCCAAAAAAGGCAGACAGAGAGGCACAATGGTTAGGGTTTTGATAACGTCCCTGTTACTAAATAAACTAAAAGAGATGGACAAGCTGCTATCATCTTTTAAAGAAAGAAAAAAACAAAACCCAGGTGTTGGTCAACAAACTGAAAAGTAAATCACAAAACGCTGAGTCCCACCTTGCAAGTTACGGGGTTTAAAAAATCTGTTGTTAACATCTTGGTGCCAGATAAACCAGCACACATTCAGGGGCCTAGTGGAGTCCATCACTCGACAGGTCAAGACTGTTTTGAAAAGAAAATGTTCAACACAGTGTCAGATTAACTATATGTTGTGCACAGACCCCTGTAATCTCTATGTGTTTTATTAAGCAGAGAGTGATCCAGCTTCAGTCTACTCAGCAGTGAGCATAGAAGACATCACTTGTGGATATCATCAGACTACAGGACAAGAGGTAAAGTTGCCCTTTACTTTAAACTTTGAACAAAGCCAAGCTAGCCGCACAACCTGTTTTATGATGCTAAGCTGAGCTAACTATGTCCTGAGTCCTTATCAAACTTCTCTGCTGTCTTTTAGAAAGACATCAGTTTATTTAGAGCTATATGGGCAGCAGAATGTAGTCAATGATTGACTCAAAGCGATAGATACCAGACAACAAGCCCCAGTTTTGAGATGATACTTAAGGGCACAACTCCGTATGATATTTTTTCTTATTACATAGAAACTGTGTAGTTTATGTCCTATATAATATAATTTTAGGAGTCGTTTTAATTTCATTCTTGATGATGTTATGGAGATACTCATACTCATACTGCAACACTATGCACTCCACACTGTATATAAATGCCACTTGTTTTGCACATATTCAACTCTGTATATTTTTATATATTTTATTTATTATTATTATTATTTTTTTTTTTTTACTATTTAATTTGTAAAATGTATACACACACACACACACACACACACACACACACACACAGGATAATATTTAGTATACACATCCAGAAATGCATACACTATTATATTGTACATATATTTATTAGTTTCAGATGTAGCCATTCTTGTATTTGCTGGTTTGTGTTGTTGTGTTTGCACATCTCTGTTGCTTGTGGGGCTCGCACACAAGAATTTCACTCGCATGTGCTGTGCCAGTGTGCCTGCACATGCGATGTGACAATAAAAGTGATTTGATTTGATTTGATTTGATTTGATTTGACTCCATACTCCACTACTCATTCGGCAAAAAACTATTACTTTCATAATAGTTAGACGCCCTTAAAGTACATCGGTGATTTCTAAATGTAATATTTTCCAATCAGTACCAATTTCTAATACATTGATACATACAGAAGATAAACAGATAAACATATCAGAGCTCAAAAAACACAAATTTAATCTTTGTTAAAAATGCAACCAAGTCAATATTACACCCATTTGAAGTCTCAGAATTTAAAGGCAAAATGTTTTTGTTCAGCACAAATTAAGTTAGACTACTACTACTTGGACTCTTGATTATTTTAGGTTCTGTGATTTAGTGTTTGTATTGCTAGTTTCCTTAGTTATTCCTTAGTACTTTAGTTATTTTCTAGTCCTTTGGTTTTGTCACTGTGCCTTCCTTGCGATCCATGTGTTATGTCTAGCGTTCCAGGTTTCTATGTTCATGTATTTCCTGTTTTACTTTGACATTTTGCTCTCCTTGCTATCTCGTTATGTACGATTTGTCTCACCTGTGTTCCCCTCCTGTTTCCATTTTCCTCATTACCCTCTGTGTATATATATATTGTGTGTTTCCTTTTGTTTCTCATTGGGTTGTCTGTGTTTCCTCCGCCATTACTCCCGATGTAGTTTCAGGTTTCTTGTTTAGCTTTTCCGGATTAGGGTTTTCTTTGTTTATCTCAGTGCCCTATTGCCTTATTTTCGCCTTTTGTTTATACCCACTTCATCTCTGTGTGTCTGTATTTTGGTCCACATTCACCTCACTCCAAACCATCGTCTTTGGCATATATGACAGTTAAAATAATAATCTTCAAATGTAGTCTTAATCTAAGACTCTACAAATTTTGAATTGGAAAATCACTCTTACTGCTAGCTAGTGTACCCCTAGTGCTGGTCCAGAGAACTGTGTGTAGTGACAAATCACTCCTTATAAAATAAGGGACTATTTGAAAGAAAAAAGGTGCATGAAATAAAACTGAGTTTTAACCCTAGACAGATGTTAAGAGGTTAACAAAGCTCCATTCAAACCTCAAATGATGCTGCTTGGTCTGCCTGTATGTCAGGGTGGAGAGAAGAGAGAGAAAGAAAAGCAGAAAGGAACAAATGTTTTGATGTAATTTATTGTAGTTCCAGGTTTAAAATTTGTGAATTTAGTGGACGTCTCAAGAAATAGTTAAACAGTGAAAAGTATGAAAGCTTAGTGATTTGTAGCTGAGCTGGTTCCCATAAAGTGTGAATCTACACTGTGTGTATCACAGACATATCAATGGAGATTGGAGGTCTTGATTGAGCTTGCAATCATGTTTCCTGTTGTTTGAACTGTGCATGTTTGTGTTCAGACTTTAAACCAGAGCCAGACGTTGTCGAAGCTTCACTGAAGTAGTCCACCAGTCCAACCACTGACATTCCCTACTGGTCTCCCCATCACCTCAAAAAACAATCTTCTTTTTTAATGGAATTTTTAAAAGTCTGTGTAAATTCTCAGTTATGAATATCATAGTAGTCTAAGGAGCTTGAAAACAGACCGCAACTGCTTTATTTAATTTTTTAGTTTTGTTTTTTATGATGTTTCACCTCTCATTCACGAGGATTCTTCAGTTCTAAAACTACAAGATTGAGAGTTTCAGGAATCCCGGGAAGGCAATCTGTCACTGTAGGTCCGCATAGTAGTGGGTCAATGACCACCTCCTAAGGGAAAAGCCCCACCCTCCCACTCCAGTAGGGTAATAAGAACCTGGGATGCTCAATTTTTTTGATGAAGCTGAAACATCTTCAAAAAAACTTAAACTTAAAGTCCACACGCCTTTTATTCAAGCTCCTCTGTTGTTGTTTATATGTATTCAATAAATTTACTGTTACTTACTGTATATTTTATTCATATGTTATTTATTTCTATTCGATCCTGTTCTTGTTCCCACAGCAGCTATCTGGTAAATAAAACTTTGCTCTTGTTTGTATTTTTCGTGTTGTTGTGTCAGTTTTAATGATTGTGTGTGATGGGAAATTGTCTTGTTCCAGTTTGGTTGTAGCTAACTGATACATGCCTGAGTTTGGTGGAGAAAACAAACAGTAAGCATTGAACTACAGACTAAAAACACCAGCAACACCACTAGAAGATCTTGCATTCATCCTATATCCTCACATTTGTTCTTTTAGAATTTCTATTATATTATGTTAAATAAAAATATTAATTTAGTTTAAATGGGGACATCTAGTGGAGAGAGCAGCATGATGGCCTGGTGGTTAGCACTCACACTAAGAAGGCTTCATAGATACATATAACTGAGCATCAGCATAAAAATTAAACTGTTTGCAGTCATTTACTATAATATTGACTAGGAAGCATGTACAATATATAAAGAAAGAAAAAGTACTGATTCAAATAACTAAAAATTTTTACATTTTTATACTAAAATGTCCCAAAGTCAGGGATAGCAGTTGTGTTGAGCATGCTGGAGCACACCCTAGTGGATTCTGGAGGATCTCTATATACACTGGTACTAATTCAAAAACCCTTATTGTGTATTTAAGGGGAGTGTGTAAGGACTTAGAGTTTGTAAAAGAACATATGACAACATATGAATCAGCCCTCTGCTATTACATCAATCTAAGTGGCAAAATTAGGTGACTATGTGCACAAGTTGAGAGATGTCTGGACTTCTTTAAGTTGCTTGAAGACGTTTCACCTCTCATCCGAGAGTCTTGATAACTTGATAACTTGTGTAAGGGAAAATCTCTTCAAATGGACAGCTAACCACATTTTCCAGACATATTCTGGCCACTTAATTCTCATCATGAATTCTTGTCCAGTTGTTCTTTATAAACAGATTCATATATTATAGGAGGAAAGGATTTCTTAGTATCCAACATGATATAAAATCATATAATGATATATGATAAAATTATATAAGGAATATAACATAAAATAAAATATATTAAATATTACAGGCTGCAGAGCACATTTGCTAAGCAGGGCAACCATAGATTATGTGCATGTAGTTCTCCCTAAAAACAGTGAAGCAATTCAGATCAGAGAGAGGAGGCTGAAGAAGAATCGATATGTTAACAGACAACTTTTCATATAGAAACTGATTAGTCTGTACCCGTGAGCTTGGTGACTGAGTTTCAGGTGGAGCTCAGGATTTACCCAGAGGAGAGCTGAAATATTGCAAACTGTTCTACAGGGAGTGCAGAATTATTAGGCAAATGAGTATTTTGTCCACATCATCCTCTTCATGCATGTTGTCTTACTCCAAGCTGTATAGGCTCCAAAGCCTACTACCAATTAAGCATATTAGGTGATGTGCATCTCTGTAATGAGAAGGGGTGTGGTCTAATGACATCAACACCCTATATCAGGTGTGCATAATTATTAGGCAACGTACTTTCCTTTGGCAAAATGGGTCAAAAGAAGGACTTGACAGGCTCAGAAAAGTCAAAAATAGTGAGATATCTTGCAGAGGGATACAGCAGTCTCAAAATTGCAAAGCTGCTGAAGCGTGATCATCGAACAATCAAGCGTTTCATTCAAAATAGTCAACAGGGTCGCAAGAAGCGTGTGGAAATACCAAGGCGCAAAATAACTGCCCATGAACTGAGAAAAGTCAAGCGTGCAGCTGCCAAGATGCCACTTGCCACCAGTTTGGCCATATTTCACAGCTGCAACATCACTGGAGTGCCCAAAAGCACAAGGTGTGCAATACTCAGAGACATGGCCAAGGTAAGAAAGGCTGAAAGACGACCAACACTGAACAAGACACACAAGCTGAAACGTCAAGACTGGGCCAAGAAATATCTCAAGACTGGTTTTTCTAAGGTTTTATGGACTGATGAAATGAGAGTGAGTCTTGATGGGCCAGATGGATGGGCCCGTGGCTGGATTGGTAAAGGGCAGAGAGCTCCAGTCCGACTCAGACGCCAGCAAGGTGGAGGTGGAGTACTGGTTTGGGCTGGTATCATCAAAGATGAGCTTGTGGGGGCTTTTCGGGTTGAGGATGGAGTCAAGCTCAACTCCCAGTCCTACTGCCAGTTTCTGGAAGACACCTTCTTCAAGCAGTGGTACAGGAAGAAGTCTGCATCCTTCAAGAAAAACATGATTTTCATGCAGGACAATGCTCCATCACATGCGTCCAAGTACTCCACAGCGTGGCTGGCAAGAAAGGGTATAAAAGAAGAAAAACTAATGACATGGCCTCCTTGTTCACCTGATCTGAACCCCATTGAGAACCTGTGGTCCATCATCAAATGTGAGATTTACAAGGAGGGAAAACAGTACACCTCTCTGAACAGTGTCTGGGAGGCTGTGGTTGCTGCTGCACGCAATGTTGATGGTGAACAGATCAAAACACTGACAGAATCCATGGATGGCAGGCTTTTGAGTGTCCTTGCAAAGAAAGGTGGCTATATTGGTCGCTGAGTTGTTTTTGTTTTGTTTTTGAATGTCAGAAATGTATATTTGTGAATGTGGAGATGTTATATTGGTTTCACTGGTAAAAATAAATGATTGAAATGGGTATATATTTGTTTTTTGTTAAGTTGCCTAATAATTATGCACAGTAATAGTCACCTGCACACATAGATATCCCCCTAAAATAGCTAAAACTAAAAACAAACTAAAAACTACTTCCAAGAACATTCAGCTTTGATATTAATGAGTTTTTTGGGTTCATTGAGAACATGGTTGTTGTTCAATAATAAAATTATTCCTCAGAAATACAACTTGCCTAATAATTCTGCACTCCCTGTATAATAAAATGATGACAGGAAGGAACCTGAAATCTCTGCAAAATTTTATTTGCAAATAGATGTGTGTTAATTAGTACTGTTACTGTGCCACGTGCGCAGGTTTTAAAAATCTTTTATTTTATATTGAAACATTCAGACATGAATTCAGCACACTAACATAGTTTGACTTGATGAAGGTGATGGTGAGATTGGCTCTTGATGGCTCCGGACCCAGCTCAGTTTGTTTACGAGTCTCAGGTTTGAGACAACCACCCAAATGTCCTGTTACGCACATTCTATGATAATATCTAACCGATAAATGAGAGGGAAAGGATAAACACTCCTAGAAGCAATTATCACATTCACATTAGGCACAGCACATGCTCTTTGACTTTTCTGGCAATTTGGAATAAAACACATGCAGCAAACCTTTGTAAATGCCATTTGTATGTTTATTTTAAATGTCTGCCTTTTGAAAAATAAACTTGTACAAACACAGATGTTGTATAGGCAGCCACAAAAATACCCCTGTCTACAACGTTGAGTCATAAAACTTATACTGTGTCTCTTAAGTAAATCCAGCACCTTTTAAAGTCTGTTTATGCAGTGGTTTCTGCATAAACAGAAACCACAGGGTAAGAAAACACTATGGTGATGCACGATGCTGAGGTTCATCTTCTGCTCATAGCACTTTAAACATTATAATCATTATTTGACCTCATGGCCTTCAAGATCAGTAGAAAACAGTTAGGTGATAGAAGGTAATTTGGGATGTTGTTTCTACAATAGCAACTTTCAGCTATTTTCCATTCATTTTTCTTTATAAACAGCAACAGATGGTAGACAGATGGTAGCATGCTGATGTTATCACATTTGCTGTAACCAATCACAGGGCTACACCGCCTAGAGTCATTCTTATAAAGGCTGCCATTCCTTTTGATTGGAAAACAGAGAAGCAGTTTCGGAAATAGATTCAAACTTTTCTCATCTTCGGGTGGATATTTCTGATTGGATATGTGAGTGAGTAATAACTGATATTTTATTGAATTAATTTTTTTTTTTACTGTGTCCTGTTTAATCTTTTTATTGGCTAATATTGGCTGAATTATTTACATTTATTATGTAAATATTAAATTATTATTCACATTTACAGAAGCCAAACCTGCTGTAAACAGCTGTTGGTCCTTTAAGGGTGGTGTTGTTGCCCGTTGTTTTTATTTCACCTCTGAACAGCCACCTCCTGACCCATCGGGGGTTTTTGAGGGCACAGGATAACCTGGTGGATAATGAATGGCAAACAGGTGGTTTGCTGGCTGTTGGCTGGTAGGATAGGATAGCTGTTGGCTGGGTAAGATTAGAGGAGATAAAACAAAGGAAAAATTTAGTCCACCTTCCTTTTGTCTTTTGCTTTGTGTTTGATAGCCCTATAACTGGGGTGTTTATGTTAACGAAACATGGACCACCCATTTTTTTTTTCATTATCATGTGGTTTATCATTTCACGTCATCCTCTTCTTCTTCTTCTTCTTCTTTTTTATAAGTAAATGCCACAAAATAGGAAAGAGCCAGCGACTGGCTTTAATCATTTAATGTAATCTACAGGCTACAGCTAAATGCTGCCTCCTCCATAGTACAATATACATGTTTATACAGTGACGTCATTTTGAAGTCCTTTGGATGATGATGGTCTTTAGTATGTAGCTGATGATTGATGATGAGATGTTTGTGTTGTTCTGTGGAGATCATTCAAGAACTGAACCTGTTAAACACAGAGACCTGCTTCAGATTTCATCGCTTTAGTTATGACGCACTTATTTAAGATCGTCCTCCAGTCCAACCTACTGAACGTCACTCTAACGCGACATACAGTACACATGACACGTTGACTTTTGGATTTTAACAAGTGGCTAAAAAGTCAGATCTGTTCTCAGTCAGAGACTTTCAGGATCATTTAAACCTTAAATTTAATCTCATGTAGTCAGGATTTAAACTCAGGTTCAGTTATTTCAATAAAACCATCCTGAGACATTTAGAACAATCAAAGCGTCGGAGCTCAAGAACACGGAAATGTCTGCTGTGACTGCGTCGCTCTGCTCGACTTTGCTGTTTGTCGGCCTCTTTGTGTTTGTCTCTGCAGGTGAGATTCACTCTGTGGGACAGAGAGGAAAAGCATCAGTCTGCTTTACATGTTAACAACATTTCCTTTATTTTCATATTGATTCAGTTTTTCCGTGTTTGTGAAGGAGACACGAGGCTGGGTGGAGTCTGTGTGGACCTAACATGTCGGTGTGATCAGAGCCCACAGAGACAAAGAAGTGTCTCTGTGAGATCTCACACATTATGTTCATATTATCAGGATGTTTTTGTTTTTGGAACAGAGTTATTGTGTTTTTTTTCCTACTTAGTTTTTATTCTGTTTTGACTTTTTGTGTTTAGTTTAATTTAGTTTCCAGATGATTTTCTTCTTTCAGTTCAAGTTTTATTATTTATTGCTTTAAAGGTTTTAATAGTTTTATTCTTTTTTATTATTACTGTCTGGAGGTTTTGTGTCAGAGGCAAGATTTAGGAGCATCAGTCCACATATTACAATAAAAAGCAGGGACATCCAGAGTCTCAATGAACTCGACCATGTATAGGAATTTCTTTTACTTATGTATTAATCACATTATTTTATTGTATGATGCCTTGGTGCCACTGGATTTTAACATGTCTCACACTCATACAGTAAGACAAATGGTGGGGGTCTAGTAAGGAAGTTGGGGGAAGCAGACCACTCCACAGGAAGAGTCTTTTTTCTCTTTGAGGTCTCTGGGAGGTAGCAAGGGAGTGTGAACCTTAAGGTGTGAAATAGCTGAGTACTGCCTTTGGTTCCTGGGGAAGGTATTTAACCATGTTAGGCTCAGGGAGACTGTGCTGACCGTCTGCCCCGCGGTCATGCAGGCTCTCCAGAAGCTTGGTTGTCTGTTCTTTGGGGATCCACCCAAAGAACCCTTAATCGTGTGTCATGCATCATGTAGTATACATGGGGTAATGAGAAGCAATTAACACCTCATGACCGGCTCCCGATCATCAATGGTATGATTGCAAGAAAATCAAACCTGTTTGAAATCCTGGTCACCCCTCGTGGAGGTATCGCACTTTTGAAGCAGTGCCATGACCCTGCATTGTGACCTATGAACTTCTAACCCCTGCGATTCAGTCGTGCAGTTTTTAGCAGGAGCTGAATAATGGGACTGAAAAAAATCACACACTGTATGCCCAGCTTTAGGATATATTTTGATTTGAGTTGCTGTCCTTTTGTCACAAGATGAAGAACAAGATGGAGATAAAGAGGCAGAAGATTTTCTTTGGTGACCTCTGAAGGGAGCAGCTTAAAGAACACATACAGAATAAAAGGCTATCATGTAATAACAGATCTTTGTCTGGCTGCTGTAGAAGTGAACAGTTGTACTTTGACCTTGAACCTCTCTACTCTGTGTTGTTCTCTCTTTTAGACAAGAAAAACATCACAGCTGAGTCGGGACAGAACGTCACTCTGACATGTCGAGCTCCAAACAACAACAATGACATTGTAGAGTGGAGCAGAGCTGACCTCGAGCCAAAACATGTCCTTGTGTACCGGGGTGGGAACTTGGTTTCAGATGAGCAGCATCCATCTTTTAAGGACCGGGTGGATCTGCAGGGCAGACAGATGAAGGATGGAGACGTGTCTCTGATTGTGATGAATCTGACAATAAATGACACTGGAACATACGAGTGTCGTGCGTTCACAAGTGGAACAAATTGCAGGAAGAAAGCAAATCGCAGTGTCGAGCCCATCAGCATCATCTACCTTCATGTTGATCCTCCAGGTGAGTGAGTAGAGTTGAGTGTGTGTGTGATCAGAGGTGAAGCTGCTTCCTGGTTGTTGATGTTTGTTTCTAAAGATGTTGTTGATGAGACTTTGTAGAAAGCAGCTGGTCTGAGTGATGTGATCAGAGTGCAGTAGATAATGTCTGACAGCAGTTTGAAGAGGAAATGGATTCTGTTCTGTTCTTCACTCATCACCTACCTGACAGCTGACACCTCACACCTGTTTCTCACCTGCAGGTCAGCCAGGAGGACTCACAGAGGATGGAGGGAAGGAGGGTGGAGGGAAGGAGGATGGAGGGAAGGAGGATGGAGGGAAGGAGGCTGCAATCACTAGAGGACGTCCTGGTCTGTCAGTTTTTGGGGTGATTTGTGTTCTTATAGCTGCTTTTGCGATCTGTGGAAAATTGAAAAACCAGAATTCCTCACTTGCTTCACCTGAACAACAGAAAGCCTAAAAAAAGGAGGAGGCTGGATCTTTTGGACTGGTCATTGGTCTTTCAGTTGTTGCTGTGGTGTTTTCTGCTGCTGTTGTTCTTTTTTTTATCTATAGAAAACATAAACAATGTAATCAGGACTCACACCATCCTCACACTGAACCAACTGAAATGTCTGAAAGTTTTCTAAACTCTGAATCTCCTGCTGCTGAATACAATGACAGAAATGACCTGGAAGCAAACAACTGTCACGGACACTCCAGAAGGATCCCTGATGTCACTCTGACACTTACTGACTCCTCAGGAAACAGCAGGACTGCTTCCAGAGAGAAACATCAGAGTGCAGTAGATAATGTCTGACAGCAGTTTGAAGAGGAAATGGATTCTGTTCTGTTCTTCACTCATCACCTACCTGACAGCTGACACCTCACACCTGTTTCTCACCTGCAGGTCAGACAGGAGGAAGAACAGAGGATGGAGTCAGTGGTCTGGTAGCAAGTTGGTCCTTTTGGTGCTGGGTTTGTTGTTGTTGGAGTGTTACTGGTTTTATGATCAATAGAAAAACATAAAACCAGTAGTTCATGTTCTAAGAGAACATGAACAACAAAACTTGTGAAAAAATCAGGTCAAAATTCATAGCAGTATACATAATCACAAGAAATTACACTAAATATTCAGTTCAGTAGAAATGTTTGGTGATTTCAAGGAAAAATGTCATCCATTAAAAATAACTGGAAACATTAGTGATGGAAAATATGTTTAACAAATTCACGACACCACTGATCACTTATTTAATGTGCGCTTTAAGGCACAGCTGCCTAAACTAAGTGTTGGTAATTACTGAAATACATTTTTATGTTTCTGTGATGGCTAATCCACCACTAAGTCCAAGCTCTTCAATAAACATGACTATTTATGTGACATTTTGTTGATCTTTTGCATGTAACCTGCCAAGGGACTGAAAATGCAAATCAACTCTAAGCTAACTACACTACAATGCGTATAAAGGTCTCTTTTCAAACTAAGATAACGATAAACTTGATTAATCTTGAGAATCAAATTTCACAATAATGCAGTATTTCTCTTTCATATATAAAGGTTTACCAGGACAGCGTATTTTTAAATATTTCAAAAGTAGCAGAAGTGTAATAAGAACGAACTGATGTCAATCTGTTTTATTTATTTTATTCATTATTGTGTCTCTTTGTGAAGTTTGATAGTGACTCTATGAACTACTCTGTTCAGTCATCATCAGTGATTTCATGGGATTTGCTGATAAGTTGGGAAGTCCACTACATGTATGTATTTAATGTCCTGTATGTTACTGTATGAGCGAGTCAGGCTCAGCTATTTGTAAAATCAAACTTGTTCTGTGGCGTTCGAACAGCACAAACTGATCCTGTGTAGAGATCAGCTGTTACAGTATAATTGCACACACGTACTGAAACAAGTGAAGACAAAAACACTGTGATGACATCAGTGTAGATGGAGTGTTCTGTATTATGAACCCAATGAGAGAAGTATGTTCGACTTAACTCCAGAGGGAGCTCATATCATTTTAATTTAACTTTCAAGAGCTTTTCACATATTGTTGATTCATCTCCTTTAATATAATAAAATGCTTCATCATCAAAAGTTCTCCATTATGTGAGTCTGTCTGTTCATTGCTAAAAAAGTTTTGCATAATATTTTTATTAATTTAGTCTTTATTGTTTCTGAGATTTCACTGGTTTTATTGAAGACACTTTAATGCTACTTCTTTACAGTTTTTGCCCGTTGCTTGAACACTATAAACCCATGCTTAGACTAAAGTAACACAACGTGAAGCTGTTGTTACCATACCTCAAACACATGTACCCCTACCTTAAACAAAAGCGCTGCTTTGCACCCCAGTACCAATCATGCAACACACCTACTCCCTCATGCAACACACATGGTCCTGCATGCTACACTCTATTACATACATAAGACACTTCGCTCACAAAATGAAATCTCAGGGTGCCATTAGGAAAACACATGTATCCAAAATACAAAACACATCGGGTAATTGCAACCACTCAAATACACACCTGAAGGCACCTACTTGCAAAACCGAACACCAATTAGCCAACTACAAAAGCCCTCAGCGTAGCCATTCCAAGAACTTTGCAAGCATGGATGGAGGGAGAGCAAGAGGATATTTACCCCGGTGCCTAGCGGGAGAGGACATTGCTTGCGATGTTGATGAGGTCCTGTGGCCAGACCCCAACAGACGGCGGGATCCATGAGCCCACTTATGCACAATTGTCATGGTTTTTTGTGTTCACAGTATAGTGTTTTTTCTATTGCAGTACTATTGTGTTGTTGTTGTTTTTTTTTTTGTGTGTTTTTTTTTTTTTAAGTGTCCAAACATCAATAATCTGCCTGGGTGGACGGTGCAGACAGCTACCTGCTAATTAGAGCTCAGTAACATTCAAATAAAATCCTAGGATTTCACTCACCAAAATTGGAGCACTTCTTGAACGGTCTTTTAGTTCAGTTAGCCACACAGCAGCCATATTACTGGTCAGATAATTGCATTAAAAAGGAAAGCAGCTACAGATGCCCATGATACCATGCTGTCAATCAAAGAGGACACACCCCTAATAATGAAAGGGTTGGGCTTTAATACAAATTTAAAATATATTATATAAATAAATTTAAAACAAAATCTCCATCTGAGCTGCAGATACAAACCTCAGTCCTGGAATTAAACTTGAAGAATTGGATGCTTTTAATTTGAAGGACTGAATCAGAATGTTTATTCAAGAATAGGGGAGAGAGGAGCACTTTATTCTCCATCTGGCTGTTTTTCTGGCAAAAAAAATTTTTTGTTTGTTTTTAACCCTTTAAGACCTACCATGGAACCAAGTCCGCCAGAGCTTATCTTTATATTTTTAGATGCTGTAGTGCCATTTGTGGGAGTATTTCAAGTTGCTATATATCAATACAACCATCACATCCCAAATTTTAATAATATGTATGCATTAAGTCTATAGTAACTACATCAATTCATAAAAAGTGCAATAGCTACAAAAAAACATGAAAATAGTTTTTGTGTTTTTATATTCAAACGTTCATCCCTCAAAACTGTAAATAGAAAAATGATGCATAAAGTAGTTTCCAACCACAGGAAGTTTATTTTGAGTGTCTTCATAATTTGGTTTTTGAGATACACCAATTTTTATATACTGCAGGAAAAATGAAAATAAATATAATGCAGATTTGCAAAAAGAGAGCATGTGCATCAAAATAAACTACTTCAGTGTAACTTGAGTTCAACAGCCGATCAGATCGGCAAAGCGTGTTTCTGGAATATTGTGTTTTTGTTGCTGCAACTGCTTTTTATGCAGTTTTTGCAAAGCCACATGTGGAAGGAAACCGTGACCTAGGACAAGCTGAATGCATTACATGTAAGTACAATTCCTCATATGCAAAAAAAAGAAAAAAAGAAAATATGGTTGCTATGGTTCTACTAGGCTTTAAAAATAGTAATGCAAAACCCTCTAGTGCCCTGGAGAGTAACAGCACCCTCTAGCAATCATTTCCCTGTACCTTATTAAAATTGGTATATTATTGTGAGAAGTATTATTATTATAACCTTACTTCACCTCAACATGTTTTTGAAATTAAAAATATTGAAGTTTATGGATCTTATAAAATACAAAACGGCAAAAATTATGTATAAAGCTAGATACAATATGTTACCAGGAAATATACAGAGGATGTTCTATGACAGAGAAGGAGACTATGAACTAAGGGGTAAGTTGAATCTGAAGATTCTTAAAGCACGGTCAAATGTTAAAACCTTTTGCGTAACTATTTGTGGAGTAAAACTGTGGAATAGCTTTACTGCAGAATTACAGCAATGCTCAGGAATTGGCAAGTTCATAAAGACACTTCGAAAATTACTCTTGGAAGGATACGATATTGAAAAAGACAATCACCCATTGTATGTATAAATATGTCAACTCGTATTTAAATTATAAATATCGTGCCAGCCTTGTTGATATAAGTTTTCTTGTGTATTGTGTGGAATATGTGATGAGGAGAATTAGGTAAATATGTGGGATTAATAAGATGTTGAGCAGGGGTAGGAGTTAATAAGTATGTGCATACTTCTTCCTACTCCTTTTCAGACCAAACAACTGTTATCTCATGTTAGACAAATGTGTTTTATTTTATTATATTTCTTTCTTGTTTGTCTGTACAAATACGTGTGTGTGTAAATCTACACATATATTCGTATTCGTAAATGAAAATACATGTAGACGAGTATATATTGTTGTTTTTTTTTTATTATGTCTGAAATAAATAAAGATACAAATACTACTGACCATAAACAACACTCTCTGATTCCTTCTCCTTTTCCCTTCTCTGACAGCCTTGCAGTGTTTCAGCAGACAGACACTCAATTTTCTGTCCAGTTATTTTGAAACTTTTTCATAGAAATGAGAAAAGAAAGGGCAGCACGGTGGTTAGCACTGTTGCCGCACAGCAAGAAGGTCCTGAGTTCAATTCCACCATCAGGTCTTTCTGTGTGGAGTTTGCATGTTCTCCCTGTGTTTGTGTGGGTTCTCTCCGGGTACTCCGGCTTCCTCCCACCGTCCAAAGACATGCAGCTTGTGGGGATAGGTTAATTGGTTAATCCAAATTGCCCATAGATGTGAGTGTGAATGGTTGTCTGTCCCTGTGTGTTGGCACTGCAACAGACTGGCCAGGGTGTACCCCGCCTCTCGCCCTATGACAGCTGGGATAGGCTCCAGCGAAAAGGATAAGTGGAAGGGAATGGATGGATGAGAAAAGAGTATTTTATTTAAAGCTACAATAAGATGTGAGGAAGATGAGACTAAGAGACAGACGACTGATAAAAAAAAAAAAATCCCATTAACATTTGATCATGTGATCAACCGCTGTGGCTACACACACTCGGAAAAGGAGCAACGACTTAATAATGTCTGTGCACCAGATGCCATTACATGTCTGGATGTGACAGAAAACCACATGTGATCTCTGAAATTTATGTTTAAATTAATTAATCGATAAAAGTGGAAACTTTCAAGGAAAACGTCAAGCACAACAGAGGCTGTACCTTATTTTTTCTGTGCTGTTGTTATTTTGGAGTAGGGGTTTATTCTAAATAATAACCACAACCAAACCTGAACAAGTCAAATTTTCCATCTAAAACCTTTTTTAAACCCACAAAACCACACGAGAAAAACAAATGAAATTAAATTTTAATTAATCCTGCAGAGAAACCATATTTCTGCCACAGAAACAAGAGAGAGATCCAACAAGCATGACTAATATCTAAATAACAGAGAAGCTTCTGAGGACATAAAACATAATAACAACGTAATAATAAAAGTTTTCAACCTAAAAAACCAGCTGTCTTCTGATCTGTGTTGCAGGGGGATTACAGACCAGCAGCTGGACGTCAGTGGTTGGACTGGTGGACTACTTCAGTGAAGAGTAGACAATGTCTGGATCTGGTTTAACGCCTGAACACAAACACACACAGTTCAAAAAACAGGATTACAAGCTGGAAACAATTAGCTCATCACCTGCATTAAATGACATTAAGAAGTCAAACTCTCTCCACCTCGACAGAATATTTCTCTGACAAGCTGAGAAGTGAGATTTTGAAACGGGGACCATCACCATAGCTGCAGCCTGTCTGCAACACCTGAGAGTGAGCAATAACATGCGTACAGCATACCTGTGTGTATGTGTGAGTGCACATGAGTGAGTGTGTGTGTGGATGTGTGTGCGTGACAGTTAAAACACTGTGGGTGTAGGTGACTCCCTAGGTCATAAAACCCATCTCCCTTCCAGACCACAGTTATCCAGTTACAAATGTTGAGACCCCCACCCCAGCATCCTCTGGGGAATTTCCACTCAGTGGGGGAGAGGTCTCCTACAATCTACTCCTAAGTTCACAATACAATCAGCCTTTATTATATTAAGGGCAGTATCAATGTCTCTACAATAGTTCTACATTCTATGATAACACATTTCTAAACTCTAAAATAAGCTAAACACTCCTACACAGGATATATTATTAATAACTTTAAAAACAATAATTGGAATTGCAAAAGTTGGAATTTATTTTTGAACTGTTAGTGACTTATTTTTTTGAATGGTTAAAGATGTATGCCACTTAGATAGAGAAAAAGAACCAACCAATGTTCATCCAGTAGATGGCTACATGTTACAGATATCATGTCCAGCAAGTTCACAACTTTTATATTTGGCTCTTTGATAGGAAACTGGTTGTTATCAAAATCTATTTCCATTGTACAGGATTTCTCTTTGTTAAATCAGACACCACAAAAAGATGTTATGTAACCAAATTTAAAGGAGCTTGTTTGCTTCTTTCAAAATATTAATTTGTATTGCTGGACTCCAGGGTATGATGCATTATTCACAGTTTATTCTGGCTCTTGGTGCAGCCCCTCACTTGTTTTACCCCCCCACACACACACACTTCTTGTGATTATGAAAATTCACCAAGAGAGGATTTGGGTGCAGCTACTGTCCCTGAGGTGAACATTTTAAGTCCCCCTCTTTGATCTCATATGAGTTAAAGAGTAGAACAATAACTGGTTCACAGGGATTACTTGTGCATGCACTAATGTAATTATTACAAATGCTGGTCATATTTGATATGAATATGTACCACGAACAGGATATAAATGACAGGAAATCAAATAAAAAGAAGTCCAGTTAAAAAAAGAAAATGAGCATTATCTGAATAAAAAAGTTGGCTTCTGTTTGGTTCTGCTTTTATTGTGCAGAATGTTCATTTTTCCCTCTGAAAATACAATGTCCAGATGGTTAATTGAACATGCATTAAGACATACAGAGCAGCTGTACCTGGGCCTTCTTGTTCTGATGGTTTTTAGCCCATGACTGATGCCTTCAGTTCTCATTGCTGAGTAAACAGCGACTGATTCTGTGTCTGCAGAATAAAAAGATTTCAGTTACTACAACAGAATGACTCCTGTTACATTACTGAACTAAAACAAAACCTCTGTTATTAATTTGTTTTATGCAGCAGCATGAAAAGAGTTAGTGATGTTTTTCACAAACCACAGCATCTGCTGAGCTTTTTTTTTCCTAATCCTAATACCTCTGCTGTGAAACACACAATGACCACGTAGAAGTGGGGGAGAGTTCTGTGAAAAGGCAGGTGGATGGCCGCAAAACTGGCAACTTTTTTTTAATGCAGACTGACACGCTTCACCACAGAGCACAAAGTAAGCATGTTCTCACACCAGGAGGAAGCTGCAGCTGTGGTTTTAAAAAGTTCTTGTATTAAAGGACTGTGTGAGCTGATTTTGGCAATTATGTCTCATTAACACAGATTATAAACTATTAACTAGCACAGATATGAATCAAAAGTCCCAACACACCTTTCATTTAGCACATACGAGGAGGGTGAATCAATGCAGTAGCACCTTTAAGGTTACATGTGTCCCTAAGAAAATGAGCTGCAGGTTGAACAAAAAGATATTCTGTTCCTTCTAAAACAGTAATGATCACCATTAAACCGCCCGATCTGTTCCTACATCAATATTGAAAATATAACTGTAGTCAAATCAAGATTCTTTGCTTGAAGCCTCACAGACAGTGTATTGATGTTGACACACACACACACACACACACACACACACACACACACACACACACAACCTGTGGTGTTCCCACCAATGCACACAGTGCTAATTACTAAATATTAACAAGCTAATAAGATGGTAAAGATGATGAATTATACTATACCATTTCAAAGGTTTTAAATTGTTAGATCAGCCTCAGTTTTAGCTGTAAACTGGAGCTGTACCTCTCATCTTTGATTTGTTTTTCTTGTCTTTGATGTCTTCTGTTCTTGCTGTTGAGTAGACTGCATCTGTATCAATGCCTGCACAATAAAACACATATGAAGAGCATCGCTGTTGGTTGTGCTGCTGATAATAGAGCGCTTTGTAGACTATTGGCTGCTGCAGAAATCATTATGTGAACATGAATCAGATCTTTTCATTTAAATTATTTAGTTTAATACAGTCAGATTTAAAATTTATATCTAGATGCTTCTAAAATGTTGGTATCATCTAAATATAAAGCACTTATGTATAACACATATATATTGCTATATTTATGATGACAAACAGGAAACTGGACGACTGCAGACCAGTTAACATCTGTTAACCACAAACCACAGACAAACAGTTCAGCACACAAAGAACAACACTTGGTGATTCTCACACACACACACACACACACACACACACACACACACACACACACACACACACACACACACACACACACACTCAAAAATAATAATAACAATTTTGATTTCAGGGTTAAACTTGAGCCCTAATTATGAAATAAAGAATGTTCATTTAGTTCCTAATCATTCACCATTTTGTGTTTATCTAACTATTTATAATGCATAATCTCTTTAGTCTCTTAAGCCCCAAGCCTACCTGATCTCCTGCTTTTTGCCCCCGTATCAGGGGGCGTTGGGGCTTAAGAGGTTAATCGTCTATTATATTGTATAAACTATTGTGAAAACACAGTAATATCTATCAACTTAAAACCAAGTCTAAATCATTGGAGGTTAGAAAGTGTAGTCTTGTAAACCATGTTGCCAATTTCCTAACAAACCAACAGAAGATTTAAAATCCCGTCTTTCCTAACAGACCTCACTAAGCAGGCACACAGTTTTCTAACATTGTTGCTTCATTAACAGGTTAATTCACAGTCAATAAAATCAGTAGGTACGTACACACACATATTTATATTGAGTACAAACTCTAAAAAAGCTCAGACATCCGAATATCAACTTTACCTTTCCTATGAATATATCTCACTACCAGGAGAGCAAATGCAATGACTGATCCAACAGATGACAACACAGAGAGAACAGGAAGGGAGAGTGATGAAGGGATGGATATATCTGGAGGTGTGGTGGTGTGTTTGTCTAAAACAAAGCAAACACAGTCATTAAGTTGTCGTCACATTATGAATGTTGAAACCTGCAGAAACACAGACAGGTGAGTGTGTCACCTGTGACAGTGATCCAGCTGGATGGAGACTCTCCATGACCGCTGATGTCACACTTGTACAGGCCTTCATCAGACCTGGAAACATGCTGGATGGTCATGTGACCTGTAGGCTGCTTCCTGATGAGGGAGCCATCTTTATAGAAAGCAGCTGGGAGGTTGGAGGGAGTGGTCTTTGTTTTACAGAGCAGAGTGACGTCATCTCCCTCCATCACAGGGAGGACAGGACTCTGCAGCATCACTGATCCACCTCAACACAGAGACAAACTACAGCATTTCATCCATTTACACACAGCTTCATCAACACTAACTCCACACACTCAGCTTACCAGTGACTGTCAGGTTAACCATGTTACTGATGGGACCCTCTCTGGACTCACACCAGTAAACTCCAATGTCCTCTGTTAAGATATAGCTGATACTGCAGGAATTCCCAGTAGATTTGCCCCACTCAGCTCCACATTGAGTCTTGTTTTCTCTGCTTGTGTTTCTCCTCAGAGTCCATCCAGCAGAGCTGTCGTCCTCCTCACAGCTCAGAGACACAAAGTCATCTTTAAAGAACTGAGAGCTGCTGGGACTCACAGTCAGACGAGCTGTGAGGGTGAAAATGACATTGCCATTGTTAAAAGGATGTTTTGCTGTATCTGCATTGCAACTATCCATTTTTAAAGATCCAATATGCAAACATGAACCCAATCAGGTCATATCAGTGAGCATTTATCAGGTTTAAACTGTGACAGAGGAAGGTTACTGACCTTGGTTTGTTCTGTAGCTCAGCAGTGACATCAGAACTAAAGAAATAACACTTTGAGGTGAACATTCTTTTTTTTGAAAAGCCCATCCATGCATAACAGAACCAAAGAAGGTGCTCACTGTAGGAGTGGATGCTTTATTTTATCATCTGTCACATTTCCAGTTTAGAAGCCTTAGATGATGCAATAACATGCTGTCATTTTCTAGCAAACAGTATACGATAAAAAGAAAATGTACTTTTTATTATAAACTGAGAATATTGCTCCAGATTTTACTTTTTTGTCATATTTTTCATGGATAATTTGAAATGAAATGATTGCAGACTTAATGAAAATATGAAAAATGGAAAATTAAGGTCTATGTTAAAGCCAGCTGTGAACACTCTTTTCTTCAATAACAGTGAAAATCTTTTGTGTCCATCATGCCTGTGTTTGCCTGTCTTTATATTGAGTGGGGAGCCAATGTGTTGTGACTAATTCGCAAGGTTGTAGACAGGTCTGGCCTGGATCTGGTGTCAAGCCAGCACTGCTGGCTGACTTCTGGCGTGATCAGTGGTCTGTCATTCAGATGTGGGCCAGACCTGACGTAAATGGCACGTTTATGTGATGCCATGCCACATCTGGACCGATTATGATTTGGTTTATGTGGCCCAGGCTCATAGAAAACTGTCTGGCCTGGATCCGGCATCAAGCTGGCTGACTGGTGTCATGGCTCGGTGTATATCAACCAGATTGTTGCCAGGTCTGGCAATGATGACACTATTTATGTTCCTATTTTCCTATTTTAGTTAGAAAACCCAAATGCCATGTTGCAATACTATACTGCTATGGTAGCCAAAGTTTTTAAATGTACACATTATCCAAATCTTAGTGACGGTTTACTCATGTTTACCACTGCGTGGCTGTAGCTCAGGGGTACAGCAAGTCAGCTACTGATCAAAAGAAGTGTGTCTGCAACTGGCCTGGTGCTGGCCCAGATCTGGGCCACCAAAGGGCCGTCATTCTTTGTGGTATATGGGCCATGTGTAAGCACATTGAGTGGGCCAGTTTTGCTATGTGCGATTAAGCACCATCTCTGATTGTGTTTCATTATGTCTTTGCCAAGTTCTCTATTAATGATAAGAAACAAAGGGCCACGTTGCTCAGACAGGGATCTGCAGAGAGAAAATGTCTTGGATACAGTTACTGAAGAGTAACTGTATCCAAGTTACTCTTGGATACATTGACCCACTCATGTTTCACATACTGTTGTTTTCTCAACAGACAGAAGCTACACTGAACTTTGGTTGAAAATATGGACGATCTGACTTTGCCTTGATGGGCAGGAAAGCTTAACTTAAAAAGCCCAAAATGTTTCTTGTGCTATTGGGACTGAAGTCCAAACACTTGTGCCTGACTATCTGTTTTTAAAATATGAGGAATCTATTTTGTAATCTGTTTAGTCTTCATTTGGGACAACTTCAGATATCTGAACTCGTGGGTCCCTTCCTAATTTCTTAGGTTTTTGTCACACTTACATGTTTCAGATCAGTAAACAGACTTAACTTGTTTTGGGTGTTTTCTTTCACCTCAATTTGTTGTCAGCAACATGTTTCAATAAAGTTTTGATGAGAAAATAATGAATATGAAAAATATTAATTAAATAATTACTTTAAAAAACAGCTGATGAAACAAACACAGAGATTCTACTTACAGAGCAGACACAGCACAGATGTTTCCTTCATCATCCTTCTCACTCATTTGAGCTTTTTTTCATTTCTGTCACTGACACCAAGTAAAGCCCGCCCTCTTCCTCTGAGAAGGAGATTTTCTATTGGTTCAAACACAGCGATGTGTACAAGTACACACATATACACAAAACTCGCAGCTAAAAACAATTTCCATCTAGTTAAAGAGAAAGACTTGTTTAAATGACTTTCTGGTTCACACTGGAACAATGCAGGAGAAGGACTCACAGCTTAAAGCCTTTTATCTTTTTCTCTTTCCTCGGTCTGTACATCCTGTTTTCATTTCCCGTGTCTCAGTATCTCACACCAGACGGGTAAGCATGTCAGGTGAGGAAGATTTATGAGGAGATAGGAGGCAAGGCAACAAGGGTTTAACTAAATGAAGTGTTCTCGCCAAGGAGTCTAATTTTAAAGTGATGTCATATATAATGTCTAAAAGAAACTGCATCATAAATTGTTGGTGTAGCCCTGTATTAGCCTATGATTTTATAATGCTAGGTGTAAGATTTTATATATGTAGTCTTCCTCCCTCCATAGTTCCAGCTGTGTCCCACACACTTCTTTTTACACAGTGGAGGTAAAAATTCTTGTACAGGATGTAAATGACCTTTAAATTTGGTAAATATTTTTACGTTTGTTTGAAAGGTACTTCGGTTTTATTTTGAAATCCAGGCTTTTATTTTGAAACAGGAAACTGGCGCAAAACCGTTACAGGGCTGTTAGTAACGTTTCTTTTAGGATATGGTAAATAGTGTGCCTTAAAGTGAAAAATATATACGTTTACTTTGCCAATTAGTAGGCTACCTGGCTGACAAGGTTTGTTAATGTTTCCTTTAACGGAATATGTTACATGCAATCAAAATGTCGTTTAATAGAGTTTATGTTGTTAACCTTGACCTTGACCTTTATGTGTAGTTGTAAGTTAGTGAAGTGATATAATGAATTGAGTGATGCAAATTTGATGTATATGCTATATGAGAGCAGGAGAAATTTGTTTCCTTTGATCTTATGGTATTAATATTGTTGGTTTTGTTTTGCTTCTAGCTCTTACGGTGTCTTCACTGAATGTTTAAATAAAAACATTTCCAATAAAACCTCTGTGAAGCATCAGTATAAGAGACCATCATTCAGCCAGGGATGCTACACAGGATATACCTGTACATCCTCCATTGTGGGCCCTGCTGCATTATGGAGCATTATGGATGTAGGAGGCCTCAGAGTTTAAACACTTTTATCTCGTCTTGAAAATCAAGCAAAACTGTAGAACCTTTTCTCCACAGGTATAATGACAATTTATTTTCATCTCAAATCATTTATTCATTTATTTATCTTTTTTCATTTTCTCTTTTTAAAGACATGAGCAATGTTGTAGATGATCATGCCACACTCTAATAACACCCTACATTGAGTCACTCATTTTAAATGTGTTTGTGTTTGTAGCATAAAAGTTCTGCACACATTCAAGTTTGTATCAAACGACGATTAAAATATTTCTTGTCACAGTGTTGGTTTGAGAGAAAGTCAAACAGGTTTTTTTTTTCATTAAATCCTTTCTACCTGCAGGTTTCTGGCACTGCATTCCTGCTCAGTGGTTTGTTTGTTTTAAAATAATTCCAATAATTCCAGTTAGAAAACGTCTGATCAAAACCCACAGCCATATGAAGGTAGTTCAGAATGGCCTACAGTATCCGAGTTGTACAAAGTCAAAACAGCATCAACAGAACAACAAGTGAGGGACAGGTACAGGATCATACTGATATGCCTGTACTTTGACTAACAAAGTATGGGTGTAACACAAAGCTTCCAGCAAATGTCAGTATTCAAACATTCAAAATCTTTCACCAGGATGTTAGAAGGATGGTGTCAGACCTACATAGTAAACCTCTACAGCAGTCTGTATGTGGGACTCATGCTGACTGCTTCCACAACATCCTTTATTGACTGGAAAACAGAAACAACACTTGGAAAATGGAATAAATGGGATTTCTAGCTTTTAAGATTTAGGTTTTTAAGGGAACAGCAGTAAGTGTTTTCCACTGTTTTCTATCTTTAAATAGAACAAACTGAGATACAAAACATGCAGAAGTCATTCGAAGCGTAACATAGTTCTTAAAAATTGGAGGCTGATAGATGAAATAAAATAGCTGTTGAGCTGGCTGCTGGGATGTTGTTAGCTGGTAGGATAATCAGAGTTGTAGAGTGATGTTGTTTGCAACGAAAGACAAAGAAATTCCCGCTTTTTATTTCTGCCTAAGTCATTGACAGACACATATATACACACATGTACATACTGCAACAAGGGATATATATAGTAGAGCAGTGGTTTCAGGGTGTGGTGTCAGGGGAGGCTGATATGCACCTGATCTCCATCAGCCTCCCCTTTAAGGATGGTGCCAGGACCGGAGGAGGGTGGTGTGTCAGTGTGTGCAGAGCAGCTGAAAACCAGCTCGAGTTACATAAAGGTAAAAAAAATAAAATAAAAGCCACCAGAACGTGCAAAGCTCGTCACAATATCCTTCACCGTTACCATTGTGACTCTTTTCCTACAACGCACTTCGGTTCATCCAACAGTCCAGCCTACCAAACGTCACTCTGATGCGACTTGCATAAAAGTGACGTGCTCAAGGTGTTACAACAGTATCAGAACTCGAAATTGAAAATGGCTGCCGTGAGAGCATCATCGTGGTCCATTTTGTTCAGTGTTGCCCTCTTTGTGTTCGTCTCTGCAGGTGAGATTTTAGCTGATAAAAACCAAATGATGTTTCCGTGATGTTTACAGAAGATGGCTTATATTTTAACTATATTTCCCTTAGGAGTTAATTATGAATGGGCTCGACATGTCCGTGTATGTGAAAGCGACACGAGGCTGGGTGGACTTAACATTTGTCACTGTGATCCAGAATGCACAGAAACAACAAGTCAACTTGTGTGTCAGTGTTACAGTGCAATGAAAAAGTATTTGCCCCCTTCCTGATTTTTTTTTATTTTATATATATATATTTGTGGAAAATGGCCCGTGGTTCAACGGAGTCCCAAAACCTTAGCCAACTTCACTTTGTCAGACAGGATCTATTTAATGGATTTCTTGATTCAACAGGTCTGGCAGCGGTCAGGCCTGGTGGTTAATCACAGTTCCAAAAGTTCATTCTAATCAAGTTTCCTTCACTGAAAATGTTACTTCCAGTTAAACAAAATCAACTTTTGGGATTTCCTGGATGATTGAGATTAAATTAGGATTTAACAAGGGTGGAACTTATATAACTTTTCTACACAAGGCCGAGAAGGGTTGGATAGGTTTGACAAACATGCCAAAAGTAAGAAATCAGGGAGGAGGCAAATACTTACACTGAACATGTAGTTTTAGGAGTCATATACATATACAGTCGTATGTATACAGCTACAAAGGTCTTTGTTAAGCGCTGTACTGTAGCTACAGAAAAAGCAGCATGCAGAGACTTGAGATATAATGGCAGGGATGCTTTCTTTTCTGTACTGTGTTGGGTCAATATATAGACATTGCATATCAGAAATCTCCATATCCATTCTGACAAAATCGTACAACAAACTGAACCTGGTAGTTTGTGGTTGCCCATATACAAAATTGTTGAATTCGAAGCTGTCGGCTAAGGCAAGCTAGCTTGGCTAGTTGTGTTGATGCATCACAAACATAGTAGTTCATGTTCAGCTATTTGTGATGTGTTTATAGTTTTAGGGAATATTTTCAAGTCTTAAGAAATACAAAAGAAACCTATGGTCTTTCAAATTATTTTTAATTATTTGCTTATTTTTCTATGGTCTCATTAGAGTGAAAAAAGACAAACGTATCAATAGCTAAAACAACTTGTCAATCACAAACAAACAATTAAGATTCAATGTGCCTCATATTCTCAGTCGCACTCAGTTTCCAGACACCAACATGCTCAGCAAAAGGTTTGATCCTTTGAAGAAAGGACAAACCGATGAATGCTGCAAGCATGGTTATGTGCATTGTTCATATACAGTCTGTCATGGTCCTGGGTCGTGTGACCCAGTGTGTTATGTTTAGCCTATTTTGATGTTTGTTTGTTTAGGTTCTTTAAGGTAGTCCAGCCATTTGTATTTATTACCCTTGCATTAAGTCTCCCTTGCCCTTCGTGTGTTATGTCTGTGCGTCTTGTACTGTCAAGTTCTTGCTGTCAGTTATGTCATCTCCCCTGTACTAAGTTTCCCTGGGTCATGAGTCCTGTCTGCGTGGTTGTGTTTAGTTCTTGTTATGTCTAATTTCCATGCTTCCTGTTTTACTTTGTAAGTCTGTATTCATTGTCAGTGTATTCAGTTGCACCCTCCTGTCCTGTCGTTAGGTTCATGTGTGTCAGCTGTGATCCCATGTGTGGCCACTTCCCCTGATCATCCCTCATGTGTATTTAGTCTCTGTGTTTCATGTAGTCTGCGTCGCGTCGTCTGTGTTTCCACCCTCTATGTTTCCACGCCTGGTCTATTGTATTCTTAGTCATAGCTTTACCTTAGTTATTCCCAGTTTAGGTTTCCGTTTAGCCACGCTATCCCTGCTGTATTTGTATACCTTGTCATCAGCCACAATAAAGGCTCGCTTTTGTTTAAAGTTCACTCCCGCCTGCTCACCTGTGTTCGCACCTGGGTCCACCATACACACCACCGCACGGTCTGTCACAGTGGACCGTGACAGTACGACGCGACCATGCCGGACCCAGCGACACAAAGACTGGAGATTGTCCGGACAGTGGAGTCGCTATGCGACAAGTGGCTGCACTGTTCCAGTGAGGAGGAACGGGAGGAGTTCGCCCGCCAGGCAGGGGTGTGCGTGTCGGTGTTTCCCTGGTTATGGGAGACGCTGCACCCCCTCGTCAGCGACCTTCTCGTCTCCGCTCTCCGACTCCGTCCGCAGCAGCATCGGCCCGGTGTGCGTGCACCTTCGCCAGAGCCATGCTGTTGCGATGTTACCCCGCTGCCTCATGAGCCAGTAGCGGTCAGAGTCGGAACGGTGAGGCTCACCACCGACACACCATTGGCTCACACTTCATCAGCTTCCGCATCTTCGCCACCGCCTGCCTGCACGGAGATGCCCGAGGTTGTTGACTTCGGTGAGGAGGAGCGGCAGCAGGTGTTGCGGGCGTATCGGGAGGACGAGCTACGCTGGAAGCCCTGGCTTATCTCCGAGGAGGAGCTTCCGCCAGCCGCCCCGCCTCGGACTGGCCGCCCGTCCTCGCCGCCTCGATCGGACTACTCTTCTCCCGCTTTGTATCTGGCGCGGATGTGGTCAGAAGACGAGGAGCCGGTCACCACAGAAATCCAAGTTCCGTCTGCGTCCACTTCAAGACGGAAGCGGCGTTCACGTCGCCGTCGCTCATCGCTACGGCATGTCTCGCCCTCCACTGAGCGACACGAGGAGGCTGTGGAGGTGATGGATCTCGACCTCGAGGAGCGGCAGCGCGCCGCATGCGCGCAACTGGAGGAGGAGCTACGGGGGAAGCCAGGGCTCGCTCCTCACTACGGTGAGATTTTCCGCGGGACACGCCTGGCCTTTGGGGGCCCCCGGAGTTGCCAGGAGCTCCCGCCTGATGCTCCGCCAACCCTCGCCTCCTCAGCCTCTGCGACGCCGCAAGAGGCTCCACTTTCCACGTTAACGGGGCTCACGGCCAAGAGGAAACGGCGTTCGCGTCGCCACCGCATCGCGCGACGACCGGAGGTGAGTGAGTGCAACCTGTCATCACCAGCCTCCATTGAAGCCGTAGAAGATGAATTAGACTCAGAATTACAGAGCCACGGGTCAAATTTAACAGAGACACATAGTGTGGAAATGGCTGACTCTGGTACTGGGAATGGTGTGGTCTGTTCGTCTGGCTTCCACGAACAGGGAGTAAGACCCACTCAGACTGTGAGTTCCAACACTGGGGAGTCACAGCCGGTGTTCTTGTCACCGCCACCCGAACAGGTGTTTAACTGTCCAGCCTCTAAGCTGACCGGGGAATCCCCTGTTTCGTGTGTTTCTGTTTGCGAAAATAAAGTCACTGTTTCAGAATTACCCGCTCTGCTAACCAAATCACAGCCAAGTGCATTTGTTTCAGAGAGGATCTTGGACAGGCCTAGTGATCTTGTAGGGGCCCCTGACACTACACTTGGGTTGAAAGAGAGTTCCACAGGCCGTGATGTTGCTTGTGTGGGGAGTGGGGTGGAAGTGTTTTCTTCTGTGTCATTTAATGTGCCTGGGGTTCCATCTAGGACTGAGTTACCTGTGGCTAATGCCTCCCTTCCCGAGCCCGCTCCGCTCACCAACGAGCTACTTAAAGTAGGCCCCTGTGCTTCCTTAGCACATAAGGATTATTTAAAGGAGGGTCATGACGTAAAGTGTAAAAGTACTGAGTGTGAGATGATGTGTAATCCTGTTTTGCATGCTGCTCCTATTCCCAATGAACTGAAAACTGAGAACGCGGATCATGAACTCACGTTGGAACTTAAAGATGACGACATGGAGTCAAATCAGGGTAACATGAACTGTGTAACATCACCCGTCTCAGCTAGGAATGCTAGCACAGCATTAGCCGTACCCATTTCACCATACACACTACATAACACCCTTGAGTTACAGTCCACCTCACGCATGGTTCCTAGTCACTATAACCCTTACCGCCATCTTGCTAGTCAGTTCTCATCGCCCAGATTCATTCCTGAACATTTCATGTTTTCCCAGGAGTTTATCCGTGAAGGCTTAAGTCGTGTTTTTCTGGGGAATGTTGTAGTCCTTGTTTTCCCTGTGGCTGACCCGGCTTATCTGGGCCGTCAAGCCCTGTCATTGCTCGAGACTGAAGGGAGGAATATAGAAGCAGGACTTTCTGTTTTGGAGCCTGTTATGTCAGCCTACATGAGTCTTGAAGTGAATGAGCTGGTCTGTGCCTCAGGACATCTGACACCTGTTTGCTTCTGGACTGTTAACTGTAAGATGTCAGGTGAATGCGTCCAGCCTCATGTCTCGTCAGCTGGAGGGTCCGAGGGGCCCGCTCAGCCACCTGTCTCCGCTGGAGGGTCCGAGGGGCCCGTTCAGCCACCTGTCTCCGCTGGAGGGCCCGAGGGGCCCGTTCAGCCTCCTGTCTCCGCTGGAGGGCCCGAGGGGCCCGTTCAGCTTCCTTCCACGTCAGCTGTACAGGCTGCTTCTCAGCCTTCTAGGAATGGCGTGAGCTTTCTCTCCGCCTCAGACTGCCTTCTGCTTCAGCCGTCTCTTCCAGCTGGAGAGCCCGAGGAGCCCGTTCAGCTTCCTTCCACGTCAGCTGTACAGGCTGCTTCTCAGCCTTCTAGGAATGGCGTGAGCTTTCTCTCCGCCTCAGACTGCCTTCTGCTTCAGCCGTCTCTTCCAGCTGGAGGGCCCGAGGGGCCCGTTCAGCCTCCTGTCTCCGCTGGAGGGTCCGAGGGGCCCGTTCAGCCTCCTGTCTCCGCTGGAGGGTCCGAGGGGCCCGTTCAGCCTCCTGTCGCCGCTGGAGGGTCCGAGGGGCCCGTTCAGCCGCCACCTGTGGCCGCCTTGTCGTCGCCTGGTCCAGCTTCTGCCTGTGCTTCACCTGGTCCGGCCCCGCCGTCGTCTGGTCCGGCCCCGCCGTCGTCTGGTCCGGCCCCGCCGTCGTCTGGTCCGGCCCCTGCGCCTGCTTCGCCTGGCCCGGCTTCGGCTCCTGCTTCGCCTGGCCCAGCCTCGGCGCCTGCTTCGCCGTTGCCTGGTCCGGCTCCGTTGCCTGTGGCTGCCACGCCACCGCCTGGTCCTGCCTCGACTGGTCCTGTGCCCACCGGGCCTCGGCCAGTGTGCCTGACACTGGAGAGCCACCGCTGCCTTCCGCGCGGTCGGCTCCCTGAGCTGCTTCGCCGTCCCCTTCGCCGCCGCCGTTGCCTTCCGCACGGCTGGCCTCCTGACCGGCTCTGTCACCTGTGGCGCCCGCCTGGTCGGTCCCCCGACCGTGTGACCCTTGAACTCTTGTGCCCGTGGGCTCCGGGTCGGCCTCCTGAACTGCACCGCCACTGCCTCCCGCATGGACGGCCTCCTGATGGGAGATGGCACGGCCTGTTGGGTTGCCAACCCCCGGGTCGGCCGCCTGAACTCATCAACTATGGGCTGGTGTGTTGCCACCCTCTGGGCCGACCCCCTGAGCTATGTTTGGACTGTTGTCACGTGCTCCAGTGTTTTTTGTTGGCTGTTTTTTCTTTCTTGTTCTGGTCCCTCCGTCCTGGTCTCCCGCCGCCCGCCCGGGCTCGGTGGTCTGTTTCTTTTGGGTTAGGGCTGTCTGGAGCCAGCCCTTGGTGGGGGGGTGGTGTCATGGTCCTGGGTCGTGTGACCCAGTGTGTTATGTTTAGCCTATTTTGATGTTTGTTTGTTTAGGTTCTTTAAGGTAGTCCAGCCATTTGTATTTATTACCCTTGCATTAAGTCTCCCTTGCCCTTCGTGTGTTATGTCTGTGCGTCTTGTACTGTCAAGTTCTTGCTGTCAGTTATGTCATCTCCCCTGTACTAAGTTTCCCTGGGTCATGAGTCCTGTCTGCGTGGTTGTGTTTAGTTCTTGTTATGTCTAATTTCCATGCTTCCTGTTTTACTTTGTAAGTCTGTATTCATTGTCAGTGTATTCAGTTGCACCCTCCTGTCCTGTCGTTAGGTTCATGTGTGTCAGCTGTGATCCCATGTGTGGCCACTTCCCCTGATCATCCCTCATGTGTATTTAGTCTCTGTGTTTCATGTAGTCTGTGTCGCGTCGTCTGTGTTTCCACCCTCTATGTTTCCACGCCTGGTCTATTGTATTCTTAGTCATAGCTTTACCTTAGTTATTCCCAGTTTAGGTTTCCGTTTAGCCACGCTATCCCTGCTGTATTTGTATACCTTGTCATCAGCCACAATAAAGGCTCGCTTTTGTTTAAAGTTCACTCCCGCCTGCTCACCTGTGTTCGCACCTGGGTCCACCATACACACCACCGCACGGTCTGTCACAGCGGACCGTGACACAGTCTTTATAAAAAAAAACCCTTATAATAATTGTTTAACACACATCGATGCAAAGTCACCAACATTAGTCAAATTTTGTGTAAAAGCAGCAATAGAGATTGAAAATGTGACGTCACTCAGGGGTAAAACCGCAAAGAATTCTGGGAACTCGTGGCAAGAGGTACTAGCGCACGCAGGCTTTCAATTGCATTCAGTTGTACAGCGATAAAAAGAAACACAAAAAATGGCAAGAAGCTGTTGTATTATTAACTGCAATAGCCGGTCGCGTGACAGCCACGGAAAGCCGACGGGTAAAGAGATCGGTTGTTATCGGATTACGTCGTTGAAGAGAAATTGTTCGAGCCATGTTTCCGAAGTAACAAAGAGGCGACGGATTGCAGCCAGTCAAAGACAAAATATAACGTCCCAGAACACTCCAGCTCACAGGTTAGTCTGCTCCAAGCATTCCCACAAAGGTCAGTCTGCTGTTGTAGTTAATGCGTCATTTTTCTTAACATAATTGGTGATATAGGTTACAAGCAAGTCTGGCGCTGAACAGAAATTGTCGCGCGCTATGCTCCTTTGTTTATTGTGCATAAATAGTGAATTGTCCTGACACAATATTGCGTTTCGCTTCTGTTATTATGGTACATTGACAAAAAACATATACTTTTATTCACAGGATAAAACAGTTGTTTTGTATCACTAATTGCCCAGTACGATTACAGCATACAATATTATTGTCACTGCTACATTTCTGTAATGCAACCAGAAATTATTTCCACTACTAATTAATTACCATTGAGCTCAAAGGTTATATTAATAAACGGTTAACGAATGTGTATTTATGACGACGATTTGTGAGACTGGTAAACTTATGATATGTACGATGGTCTTTACTTTCTACACGGTGCATTTCAAGGTCCTGTACCCATCCGTCAGTAAACTGTACCTGGGCTTGTTGCAGTGACCTGAAGTTACTAAACTTCACGAGTGTATGCACTCACTCCAAGAACCGTATAATTATAAATATGAGCGTGGTGAAAGTTGGGCAGCACGCTAACATATTTTGTCCCTCTGTGTGCTCGTAAGGGTCTGACCCTTTCACTGGTTTGATTTTTTTCCTCGTATCTTTTCTTTGACTTTTCATCAAGTCTGTCTTTGTACGGACCGGCATTGTTCTCCTTCGTTTTGTACATTCCTCTTTGGGGGCAAAGAAAAAGCAAGAATTTATTGGAACCGAAGAATGAACGTTTTGCGGTGCTGCAAATGCTTGCGTTTGATGCGGTACTTGGATTGTTTTGCCACGAGTTCCCGGCATGCAATGCGCGAAAGTCACGTGGTCTGTCAATCTCTATTAGTGAATTAATATTTGCATTTATTTAGTTTATTTGACAGTGTACACTAGTACACTGGATTTAAATCAAACAATCAAGATGCTAAAGGGTTGACCTTCATCTTCAATTAACAGGAATTTTAGGGTTTTTTTATACACAGTCCCCTATTTTCAAAGGCTCAAAAAGTAACTACACCATTTTCTGACAAAGAGATAAACTGAGTATGTGCTCATAGTTATTTACAAATGTCATTTGTATGTTTTTAGGCCTTTTTTTTGGTTTGTTTGTTTCTGTTTTCTTTGCTTTGTGCAGACAGTAGTTTAAAAGATAGAGTTGTGTTCAAAATAATAGCAGTCCAACATGACTAACCTGATGAATCAGTGTTTTTGGTATAAATCACATTATTACATGGCAAATAATTCACCAGTAGGTGTAGTGCAGAGGTCCCGAACCCCCAGGCCACGGACTGGAGTCGTTTGGTACCATGAGAGTTGAGGCTCGGGTGTGAAATTTATGGTTTTAAGGGTTTTTATTGGTTTTCATCATTTTTATCGTTAACTCATTTTCCCTGGGTCTTTTCCCGTGTGTTATGAATAAATCTTCCTTTTTTGGTACTGCTATACTGTTTTTATTTTGTTGTGTTTATCTGCAACACCTTAAAGGTCGATCCATGAAAATATTGTCAGCCATAAAACGGTCCTTGGTGCAAATTGCTGGGGACTGCTGGTGTAGCAGAATAAGAGAAACCAACAGACCCAACATTCATGATATGAATAGTGTGTGTAATTGACAGTGTTGGGAAGGTTACTTTTAAAATGTATTCCATTACAGAATACAGAATACATGCCCCAAAATGTATTCTGTAACGTATTCCGTTACGTTACTCAATGACAGTAACGTATTCTGAATACTTTGGATTACTTAATATATTATCATGCTTTTTACAACAACGTGAATGTACTATTGCTGTGTGATTTATTACTATTACTGAAGGTCCGCGACTCCGAACTGTAGTAAAGGGACCTCTGACTAATACGGCGGGGTCCCTGTCGGCTCATAGCCGAAAAATAGCTTTACTTTGTTGTGTGGGTCAATTTTTCTTGCGAGAGACAGAGAGAGGCGTTGAAAGACTGCTCCAACGGAACTTATTGTTTTCGGAGGAAAACACGAACACGGTGTACAGTAGCTTACTTACAACTGGGCTCGTCAGGCACTCTTCTTGGCTGCAGTGGTTATTATTATATTTACATGCTTCCAGCTCCCGTTTTTCCTCGACGACAACTCGTACCTTTCCACTCGCCTTTTTCTCCCTCCTCGCGCTCACAGACACATAACGTGTATGGCAGTCCATTCTCCCTGCAACACGGACTATACTGCCCATGATGCTACATTCTTTAGAGCTATGCTTGTAGCATTCTGCCTGTTAGCTTAGCACAACAACAACAACGAAAAGGCGCTCTCTCACCCAGGCGCAGAAAGAGAGAGAGAGCGTCGCCCTGTAACCATGGCAACCGTAACGCTGCCGCCTGGAACGAAAGAACGTAGCTGTCAAACAAAACCCAAACAGTCCTGACCCGCGACAATATGAAACAGGAAAGTACCGCAGTGTAATCCATTTATTTCAACAAAGTAACTGTATTCTGAATACCACCTTTTTAAACGGTAACTGTAACGGAATACAGTTACTCATATTTTGTATTCTAAATACGTAACGGCGGTACATGTATTCCGTTACTCCCCAACACTGGTAATTGAAGAATTAAGTGAAAGGGGCATGTTCAAAATATAGCAGTGTAGAGTCTAATCAGTGAGGTCATTCATTATGTGAAGAAACAGGTGGCCATGTGGTGGTATTTAAGGTGGTATTTTAGGATGAAGCACATGTTGTACATGCAATTCTCTCTGAAAACCTGAGAAAGACAGGTTGTGCCAGACATTGTTCAGAAGAACAGCATGCTTTAATCAAAACGTTAATTGGAGAGGGGAAAACATGTAAAGAAGTGCAGAAAATGATAGGCTGCTTAGCTAAAATGATCGCCAATGCTTTAAAATGGAAAGCCAAACCAGAGAGACATGGAAGAAAGTGGAAGACTACCACTTTTCGAATGGATTTCGAAATGGATCGAACAATAGCCAGAATGGTAAAGACTCAGCCAATAATCAAAGTAGAAAAAAAAAACAGGGCAGGAAAGAAATGTTCAGACAAATTCTTTACCATTATTGAATTCTTTACCATTATAAGTAAGAATAATACCGTATTTACCGCACTATAAGGCTCACCAGATTATAAGGCGCACCGTTGAAGACTGGCTCTGTTTTCATACATAAGGCGCATCATATTATAAGGCGCATTAAGACAAACAAAAGATAACTCGACCTTTATTAAGCTCATTCACAGTAACTCTTAACACTGTTAAGCTGTAACACATTAAATATTGAAAAATACACTTTTTCCAGTACAGTACATTCAACTTCCACAATTCCCTCAAACTCTTCACCTTCCGTGTCTGAGTTACGGTAAACAGCTGGGCAATTTCGGCATCAAGCATGCCCGGATCCCTCTCACACCGGATTAAAAGGCGTTTAAAGTGCATTCAGCAGAATAAAACAATCGGATGAGTTAAAATTTAACCAACTCATTCACAGTAACTATTAACATTGTTAAGCTGTTAAACATCAAATATTTAACAATACACTTACATTTCCAGTTCATTCAACTTCCACAAATCCATCAAACTCTTCACCTTCAGTGTCTGAGTTAAACAGCTGGGCAATTTCGGCATCAAGCATGCCCGGATCCCTCTCGTCATTATCCGAATCAGTCTCGTTGCTGTTACTTAGCTGTTCAGTGATTATTCCAGCCTTCGTGAAAGCTCGGACGACACTTGAGACTGATACCTTAGCCCAAGCAGCCACGATCCATTGGCAGATAGTGGCGTAACTCGCTCGGCGTTGCCTCCCTGTCTTGGTGAATGTGTGTTCGCCTTCTGTCATCCAATGCTCCCACGCAGCTCGTAATTTAACTTTGAACGACCTGTTGATACCAATATCTAGCGGTTGGAGTTCTTTGGTTAATCCACCCGGAATGACGGCAAGCTCCGAATTAGTTTGCTTCACTTGGGTTTTGACAGCCTCTGTGAGATGGGCGCGCATGGAGTCGTAGATCAAAAGAGACGGAGATTTGTGGAAAAAGCCATCCGGTCTCTTGACATAAACTTCCCTCAGCCACTCGCTCATTTTCTCTTCATCCATCCAGCCCTTTGAGTTAGCTTTGACGATGACGCCGGCCGGAAACTTTTCTTTTGGCAAAGTCTTCCTCTTGAAAATGACCATGGGTGGTAGTTTCTGGCCATTAGCTTGGCAGCCCAGAACTACAGTGAAGGATGACTTCTCGTTCCCTGTGGTGCGTATAGATACCGTACTGGTCCCTGTTTTGTCGACAGTACGGTTCACGGGGATGTCAAAGGTGAGGGGGACCTCGTCCATGTTAGTGATGTGTTCTGGCCGGATCTTCTTTTCAGTGATCTTATTCTGGCAGTACGTGCGGAAAATGGCCAACTTTTCTTTGTAATCGTTTGGCAGTTGCTGTGAGACAGTAGTTCTTGTGCGGATTGAGAGATTATGCCTTTTCATAAAACGGAAGCACCAAGAATGTCCCCCTCGAAAGTCGTTGATCTGCATGTCACGTGCTACTACTGTTGCCTTGAGTCGAATAGAGACTGTAGAGACACTTCTACCTGCTGTTCTCTGTTCAATAACCCACTGTTCAATTTTGTCCTCTAACTGCGGCCATCGCGCCTTGTTCCCTCGGAAACTCCTTTTGGTCTTCTTTACTTGTTTTAGGTCATCTTTTTGCTTCCTCCACTTGCGCACCATGGACTCATTAATGCCGAATTGTCTGGCAGCTGCTCTATTTCCATTCTCTTCTGCATAACTAATTGCTCGAAGTTTAAAATCAGCTTCATAAGCGTGTCTCTTCGCGGGTGCCATTTTGGAGTCGTTATACACACTCACAACATGGTAATGTTGTGTTGAAGCACAGTACGTATTACTCCGCGAGGCTCCTGGCAACTGTAACCGTAATGCTCCAAAAAGTGGCACTAAAAATCTTTTTTTGACAGATTTTTGAGCATAGTGTGCCACATAAAACCGGTTCCAGGTCAGTAAGCACAAACCAAAATTCATACATAAGGCGCACCAGATTATAAGGCGCACTGTTGATTTTTGTGAAGATTTAAGGATTTTAAGTGCGCCTTATAGTGCGGTAAATACGGTACTTAGCAGAAAGAAAACAGCATAGGCTGCTATGTTACACCATTACTAATGCAAAGCTGCATTGTGTATTTGATTCCTTTAACCTCGCTGCTCTCTTAGTTTCTCTTTCAGACCCAAAAATCATCACAGCCGAGTCTGGACAGAGCGTCACTCTGCCATGTCGAGCTTCGAACAAGAACATTATAATTCTTGAGTGGAGCAGAGCTGATCTGGGGACACAGCATGTTGTTGTGTACCGGGATGGTCAGTTTGCTCCAGACGACCAGCATCCATCTTTTAAGAACCGGGTGGATCTGCAGGACAGACAGATGAAGGACGGAGACGTGTCTTTGATTCTGAACAATGTGACAACTGCTGATAGTGGAACATACGAGTGTCGAGTCTTAAGGGGAGAAATACACTCGTGGGAGCTCAACATTATTTACCTGAGTGTTGTTGATTCTCCAGGTGAGTGAGTAGAGTTGAGTGTGTGTGTGATCAGAGGTGAAGCTGCTTCCTGGTTGTTGATGTTTGTTTCTAAAGATGTTGTTGATGAGACTTTGTAGAAAGCAGCTGGTCTGAGTGATGTGATCAGAGTGCAGTAGATAATGTCTGACAGCAGTTTGAAGAGGAAATGGATTCTGTTCTGTTCTTCACTCATCACCTACCTGACAAACCCAATATCACAGCAAAGCATTTAATAGACACGTCGCTTCACTGGGTCCATTTCACACTTTTCATAAAACTGACACGGATGCAGGAGCTGTAGTACTGGAAGGAGGAGATAATATATTTAAAGCCAATAAGTCGCTAGTGACAGAGGAAGATATAAAATACATTCCAGGCTCCTTCTTTGCCACAAATGATGAAGGTAGGCAACTAATTTGTACATGCAGGTAAATGTTTTAATAATGTCTGTTTCTGTTTTCATGTTGGCTTGAAATAATATATCTCCCTCTGCTGGTTCTGCATCCATGTACATTTCACACTTTGGAGAGGCAAATCCATGAGATGGACATGGTGGATCAGTGTGTATGTTACACGCCGTGCAGGAATGCTGGGTTGACCTGACAGCTGACACCTCACACCTGTTTCTCACCTGCAGGTCAGACAGGAGGAGACACAGAGGATGGAGGGAAGGAGGATGGAGGGAAGGAGGCTGGAGGGAAGGAGGCTGGAGGGAAGAAGGATGGAGGGAAGAAGGATGGGTCTGTTGGACTGATATCTGGTCTGTCTGTTTGTGCTGTGCTTCTTGTTGTTGTTGGTGGTTTTTTGATCTACAGAAAATGTAAACAACAGAATGATGGTTCATACCAGCTTCCAGTTGAACTGCAGAAGGTTTGAAATGTGAGTCTCCTGCTGTTTTCACTTCTCAGTTTTGTCATTCAGCACTGCAAGATTATCTGAATGGCATTATTATAAAATTCAGCCAGAATTATTTTTTTCTTTCTTGAAGGACAAAACAAATGTGGAAACATCACAGTGAAGATGACAGTATTGTGATACTTGTGTATACTGATGAAGTCATTAACAGATTCTGAGTATTGCGATTACGTATCCTGTACATTACAGTATCACAAACAGAGAATGTGTTTGTTTTATCTTCTGGTTCAGCAACTCTTTGTAAGATCAAACTTGTTTAAACCACACAAACTGATCCTCACGTTGCAGTATAATTACATGGGCCAAACCAAGTGACGAGATAAACACAGCATATTACAGCCTAAGTCTGAGTGTACACAAAGTTGTGTCAATTATACTTGAGTTTAAGACCCTTTGATTTCTGGCAGAGATCAAAGATCTCCAAGGGAATCAACTCAGACACTAAAGAGTGTTATAACAGTTTCATTTATCAGCTAGTAAGTGGTCTTTAATGTGGTCTTTGTGGAATTTAATGTGTGTACTCTGAATTTGAAAGTTGTTGTATTTGATTTTTTCTGACCTTGAAACAACTGCTTTGAATGTAAATAAATTTTAAACAGCTGAATTAGAGAAGTGAATGTTTGGACTGAAATACTTTATAATTGGAAGTCAGAAGTGATCAAATAATGTAAATGTTCATGCTGAACTTGTCTGTGCAGTTTGCTGTTCAATAAGAATGTGGCAGTGTTACAAAGCATATTTCATTTGTTTAAATGGACAGAAATCATTTTTAAAGACTGCTGCCATCTACTGCTAATACTTGGTGCTTACAAGTGATTCCACCAGATTAACAGTGCATTGTTTTGGCATTTTCACCATATGCTGAGCCTTTGTTTCAGAAATTAAAACCGTTAAAATGTTACAAATTGAAGGGATGTCATCATCTCATCTGGCCTGTGAGCCTCACAGGACATCTCGGGGACACTGCTGGGAGAAAAAGATGGATGGTGTACCCCATTCAGTTCTGTAAATATCTGGTTGGACACCATTGTCGTGTCCAAATTCATGGGCTGCATTCTCCTGAGGCCGCATTTGTAGACCGATTACGTCACAGCGACGCGCCGAAGGCTGTCCAAATTCGTAGACCCCTCCGAATGCAGCCGACAAATGCGTGCTCCTTTTTCCGAATTTGAAGGATGGGTCGGGTGTGTCCTTCGTGGCCCACCATATCCCAGAATTCATAGCGCGGCCCAGCCAAGCTCCAGTTTCCGGCTAATGGCGGCCGCTACTAAGTTTTAAAATTACTCTTATTAATCTTTCTGGGTCACAAAATAAACTTTTAACATATTTTCAGGCGAGAAAGTAGCTGTGTAAACATCAAATATCTGCTCGGTTTATCAAGATATCGCATCTTTGCTAAAGTGCTTCGACGTTTTCGGAGATGTCTGCTACCCACCAGCTCGATAGCTAGCCGGGAGCTCGAGGGTTACTGATGCGGCCGAGAATGGCACAACTCCCGCACATCATTTTCAGATCACCGCGGACTTTCGCTGCTCGGGTTAAACGTTGTCAGCCGGTGATCAGCTGTGATCAGCTGATCACGGGGCCGGGGTTAAAAGAGAGACGCCACCCACCTGTTCGCCACTCAGACATCATTCTCTTCGTGTCAGGAGCTCCGAAACTCTGCCGACGTCAGTCTCCGCCTGATTCAGCAACCGTGAGTGATTATCCCTTCAATCCTTTTTCTCTTCCCGGCTCCGCTCGCTCTCTGTCGGTAACGACCGTTCCGAAGCCACGCTTCGTGCACTGATCGTTACTAGAATAACTGCGTGCCTGCTCCAAACCCACCGCTAGCCTTCGCCGCGCTTGGGTCTAGCCAGCACGCCACACGGGCACGCCGAATTACTGTGTGTAACCCGCCCGGCCGTGACAAACGTAATATATAAGTCACTTAGACAACCTAAAAATGTTATTGTTGGGCTTTTTTCAGTGTTTTGTTTGTTCGTGAGTAAATCGGTTTGGCTGAGATTAAAGTTATTAGATTAGATAAAATAAAACTTTATTAATCCCCCGGGTGGGTTCCTCCTTGGTTTTTACACAGCTGACTAAACGTCAAACAGAAAACTGATTAAACAGAAGTGTGAGATGGCCGAGAGTTTACTCCAGTGTCCTGTTATATTTTAGACAGCAAGGAGCAGACGGCTGAGTTTATTAAACTCCACCGAGACAGCGGTGACGCTAATCAGAAGGCTAGACCATCCAATTTCACGGCCGTTTACTTCGGCCTACCCGATCTTCTGAGGACCCGGCCCACATTTCTGGGATTTTTAGGGACAAATACTGCAACCTCAATTTTGTCTGAATTTGGAAATTTTAAAAAATTTAAGCACATTCAGGTTTATTACATTATAGGTTTAAGGCACGCTTGCAGTTAAATAGGCCTTTCTTCATACATAAATATACAATTATCTCTGCATAGCCAAGAAAACGTAGTGTGTGTTTTTATTATAATGTTACCTAATTCATGCACGAATAGCAAAAAAAAAAAAGTAAAAAAAAGTAAAAATAAACTATTGATCCAATTACTAATAACCATTACTCCAAAACTATGCATAAAAAGAAAAGAATAATGTTTTCATTTCTCCTTCCAAAGAATTGTTGTGCTTGGATGGATAAACAGTTGAAACAAAGCGAACTGAACTCAAAGTTAAAAAGGGGCACATTGAACCAGGCTGAATAACAACAACACACATTCATCAAGAATCTAATATAGGAAGGGCAGGGCTGTGTTGATCTGAGAATGTAGATATTAAAAAGTCCATAGGAGAGATGGTAGCTGATTAAACAAGTGTCATGAGATGATAACAAAATGCAAAGATTGGTGACAGAGCTTGGAACCATAAGGCAACAAAAAACTGTGAGAAATAATTTAGGCTCTGCCTGTGAATCACTCTTTGCTTCTCTTCTTCCTTCCATCCCATCATTTCATATATCACTCTCCACTTGCTATGTGAGAACAAGGCACAACTTGCTATTGCAATAAATTATAATCTAATTATCCACACCTAACAACTCCAGCACTTAATCTACAGGAAGTGCAGAATTATTAGGCAAATGAGTATTTTGTCCACATCATCCTCTTCATGCATGTTGTCTTACTCCAAGCTGTATAGGCTCGAAAGCCTACTACCAATTAAGCATATTAGGTGATGTGCATCTCTGTAATGAGAAGGGGTGTGGTCTAATGACATCAACACCCTATATCAGGTGTGCATAATTATTAGGCAATGTCCTTTCCTTTGGCAAAATGGGTCAAAAGAAGAACTTGACAGGCTCAGAAAAGTCAAAAATTGTGAGATATCTTGCAGAGGGATGCAGCAGTCTCAAAATTGCAAAGCTTCTGAAGCGTGATCATTGAACAATCGAGCGTTTCATTCAAAATAGTCAACAGGGTCGCAAGAAGCGTGTGGAAAAACCAAGGCGCAAAATAACTGCCCATGAACTGAGAAAAGTCAAGCGTGCAGCTGCCAAGATGCCACTTGCCACCAGTTTGGCCATATTTCAGAGCTGCAACATCACTGGAGTGCCCAAAAGCACAAGGTGTGCAATACTCAGAGACATGGCCAAGGTAAGAAAGGCTGAAAGACGACCACCACTGAACAAGACACACAAGCTGAAACGTCAAGACTGGGCCAAGAAATATCTCAAGACTGGTTTTTCTAAGGTTTTATGGACTGATGAAATGAGAGTGAGTCTTGATGGGCCAGATGGATGGGCCCGTGGCTGGATTGGTAAAGGGCAGAGAGCTCCAGTCCGACTCAGACGCCAGCAAGGTGGAGGTGGAGTACTGGTTTGGGCTGGTATCATCAAAGATGAACTTGTGGGGCCTTTTTGGGTTGAGGATGGAGTCAAGCTCAACTCCCAGTCCTACTGCCAGTTTCTGGAAGACACCTTCTTCAAGTAGTGGTACAGGAAGAAGTCTGCATCCTTCAAGAAAAACATGATTTTCATGCAGGACAATGCTCCATCACACGCGTCCAAGTACTCCACAGCGTGGCTGGCAAGAAAGGGTATAAAAGAAGAAAAACCAATGACATGGCCTCCTTGTTCACCTGATCTGAACCCCATTGAGAACCTGTGGTCCATCATCAAATGGGAGATTTACAAGGAGGGAAAACAGTACACCTCTCTGAACAGTGTCTGGGAGGCTGTGGTTGCTGCTGCACGCAATGTTGATGGTGAACAGATCAAAACACTGACAGAATCCATGGATGGCAGGCTTTTGAGTGTCCTTGCAAAGAAAGCTAGCTACAGTGGGGCAAAAAAGTATTTAGTCAGCCACCGATTGTGCAAGTTCCCCCACTTAAAATGATGACAGAGGTCAGTAATTTGCACCAGAGGTACACTGCAACTGTGAGAGACAGAATGTGAAAAAAAAATCCATGAATTCACATGGTAGGATTTGTAAAGAATTTATTCGTAAATCATTTTATATAATGCTTATATAATGCATATATAATGCTTGAGGGCTTTATTAAGAATATGCATTTAAGTTTGTATTTCCTTTTAGTTCTGAGGGCATTGTATCGGCTGTGGTTGGACATCATTACATGTTAAGGCATGTCGAAGAATCCTCCTGTCCGAAATAAATGTCAGTTAAAATGCAAAGAACAAGTTGAGCTTCATTACGACTCGAGGGGAGTAACACGCAATGTCTTTGTAAATTGAGCAGATATCATGACTAGTCGACGAATCGTGGCAGCCCTAGCCACCAATTTACTCAAATTGACTTTACTAACCAGAGGCTTTTTATGCTCAGAATGGAATCGCAGTTTTCTTATTAATTAAAGACATAATACATTTATTGTATATGTACTCCTGAATTTGATGAAAGTGATAAAAAAATAGACTGCTCTGTCTCTGTCTTTGTTCTGACATTTAACTAATTCAAAAGTTATTTCAATATTAATTTAAAACAAAAAAGTTTAATCTAAATCGATGTTCAACTTACACTTTATTTCTTTAAAGGAGTTATGTAACTATCTGATTTCAACAGTGCTGTGAATTGAAAATTATCTTATTTTGCATAGAAATATACTGAACAACATACAAAGCATAATATATAAAATAACATTTACCTGAGTTTTTCTCTTTAAAATACTCTTTAATGTCAATGTACATCAGTACATAACTGAAACCGATTTCGTGCTTTATTTAGCCGTGGAGGGTAACAACTGAAAATATGAAATAAGCACACATGTAAGCTAAGACTCTCTAAAGAAACAGCATTGTTGTTGTTCGGCTTTTCATTTCGCCATTTGTTGATTCACTCGAAGAGTGATTAATGTAATATGGGTCAAGTGATCAGTTTGATATCAATCTACACCGTCATATTTACATTATTTGTACAGTACGAATGATTTGCTTTGGTATCTGGTCAAACTTAAACTTTCCTCTGTCTACCTGTCTGCGCTTCTTGCAGGCAGCAGCTTCTCCCCCCTCGCTCACATGCATAAGTGCTGTGCTCAGTCTCCCAGTGCCTGAGCTCGGATCATACCAAAATTAGGGGGAATTTATGCACAGTGGTAAATTCCCCCTGTGTGCGCTATTTGCTTTGAATATTGTGTGTAGTTTTTGGTTTATACAGTTGTCAGGCATCTAACTATGAAACAAATTACACTCCAAAAGACCCCGGGCTTCTGAAAAAACAACCCGGGCTTAAGCCCAGTAAGCCACGCCCCCGCTCCGCCAATGTCTCAAAGGCACAAACCACTAGTTTGGACTCTTAGCATCCTTTATATGTTGACTTTCAGGTGTTTCCATCAGAGTTAAGGTTTAATTTCTTCATTTAAACACATGTTATTTTTGTGGTGATTAAATCTTCACACTGTGAAACACTCTCATGATTCCAAATAGAAGCTAAAACATTTGAATTCAGTAATTTTAATACTGTCACATACAGAACATTAATTCATGGTTGAAACACAATTTTATTTCCTCTCAGCAAAAACCTGATGATATGATTTTGTCTGATTAATAAAGTAGTCCTTATTGATAATGTGGAAACAACACCTCATGTCTGATAAGAGTGAGCATGGTGTGATGATTGTATATCCATGGCTACGTATAACTGCTCAGACAAGAAGCACAGAAAGCTCACAGTTCAGTTATTGAATGATTTGTTTTAATTTTCAGATTAACAGCAAGATGGTTTGAATTCTGATAAAACTGCTCTTTGTGTTTTCTTTAGCTCGCGAAAGCATCCAAATACCACCCCCATTCAAAGCAAGGAGAGCTACAGCTCCTGCTGACGCACCGATTACCACTCCAACAGGTAAATCTTGCTGAGCTGCAGGTGAGAAACAGGTGTGAGGTGTGAGCTGTCAGGTAGGTGATGAGTGAAGAACAGAACAGAATCCATTTCCTCTTCAAACTGCTGTCAGACATTATCTACTGCACTCTGATCACATCACTCAGACCAGCTGCTTTCTACAAAGTCTCATCAACAACATCTTTAGAAACAAACATCAACAACCAGGAAGCAGCTTCACCTCTGATCACACACACACTCAACTCTACTCACTCACCTGGAGGATCAACAACACTCAGTGTGATGCTGCTGATGAGCTTCTCTTGGTTTATTCCTCTCTGCATGACACGGCACTCGTACGCTCCAGCGTCATTAATCGTCATGTCCTTCAGAATCAATGACACGTCTCCATCCTTCATCTGTCTGTCCTGGAGATCCACCTGGTTCTTAAAAGATGGATTCTGGTATGATAGAAGAAGTTGCTGACCGTGGTACTTCAAGACATTTCCGTCTGTTATGTCAGATCTGCTTTGAGCTCGACACAGTAGAGTGACAGTTTGACCAGATTCAGCTGTGATGCTTATCGGGTCTAAAAGAGCAAACGGCACAGAGCAGAGAGGTTAAAGAGTCCAACATACAATTAAAGACTTCACAGTGAGGAGCAAGTTTTGCAGCCCGCTGAGCTCTGCTGATCTGGAAATGCAGAAATAAAGTACAACGTAAAGGTGGCGACTGCGACTACTATTAATTATTATCAATCTCACTGTAGACTACAATTGTGAAGGGACACATGAAGAAATCATGCTGCTGTATTTACAGTTTTTATAGGCAAATATTAAATATACTTAAGGGGAGAATACAAGCAATAAAAACATAAAAAATCTATAGTGAGACAGAGCGGGTGAGAGAAAGGGGAAAAGAAACACAGCTCGTTATTCGTTACTTCGTGTGGTGGCTATTGCGGAGCTTCCACAGACTCAGTAACATTAGCAAGTGGTGGAGGCCAGCAGGTGGATGAGGGAAATGGTGAGGCGGCCGCTGTCCAAGTGTCAGGTGAACTGAATTCCAGGTAAGAAGTTATGACCTGCAGTCTATCTGGGTCAGTTCAGGTATAGTTTATTTTAGTTATGCTGACTTTTTTGTAGCATAACTACGAAAAAGTCAGTACTATTTGTTTTGTGGAAATATGGACTTTATTTTTTTCCTTTCTAATCGTAGGTGGCACAGTGCACTTGAGGCAAGTAAGCAAGCTAGAAGACTGGCACTCTTGCTGGGTATCCAGTTACGGAAGCAACACATTAACAAGAGAATTCTGAGTAAAACCAAAGTTACCTTCCTGAGTAACTAGTTACTCTGAAAGTAATGACTAACTTGAAGTAACTGAGTTACTTTTGATAGAAGTAACTAGTAATGTAACTAAGTTACTAATTTATTTATTTATTTTTCTTTTTTTTTTTCCCGCCTGTCCCATTTGGTTCTTTAGCCATCAGAATTGTTGTCTGAAGACCAACAAGGATACCCAATGGATTTACTTTGCCAAATGGATCATCGTGGCATTGCCGTATTGGTCCATTTGGTCGATCTTTGTTTTTATTATTTATTATATTTTATTTTCAGATGTTACAGATGGGACAGACATGAGTGAGGGATAGGAAAGGGAGAAAGAAAGAGGAAAGAAAGGAAAAACAGAAGGGGAGAGGGACAGTGAGAAAGGGGGGGAGGAAAAAAAATAAAAATCTCCTGGATCACCTGTTGAGAGAAGAATAGAAAACAAGCAAAAAAAAGACAAAAAAAAAACCAAAGCAACATACTAAACACAACACCATCGCATTAATCTAGCTAAGTGTAAACAGCAGTAAATACTAAATATCCAATGTTGTTGTGCAGCACGCAGGACAGATGTGCTTCGAAGTAGCAGCCAAGAAAGGTGTAATTTGGGTCTACGAGCAGTGAACACCCGTGTGCATACCTGTGTGGATCAGCGCGCTTGTATTCCAAAGGTTTCTCCATGTAACGATCTGCTAGGGAGTGTGGGGGGGCCACAGCCCCGTCCTCCAGGGTGTGAAGCAGGTATGGAGGAGATCAAAACTCCAGACATCCGGAGGCCCCCAGAACACAAGAAACCATGGAAGACCAACAGAGGGGCAGCCGCGCCACTGTTCCACTAAGTTACTAATTTAAAGTAACTTACCCAACACTGGTCACTTCAAAGATACGGCTCTAAGAGCAGTTTCGTTCACGACCGACACATCACTACATGGGGCACACTCACCCTTGACCCACCTGCTTTCCAAGGTAGGTGATGGTTGCATGGTGCATGTGGCGCACGACCGACTGTAAGCAACAACATGGTTTTTTTTTTTTTTTTTAAACCAGGCCAAAAGAAGTTGCTCAGCACTCAGTAATACTTTTTATTTATTCCGAGATGCCATGCCTATATCATGTGCTAAGCTTAGCACCTGATCACGATGATGGGATGGTACCACCGCCTGCATGACGTTCAATGTTCCACTAATCTGAGGACCACCACCTCGTGAGCAGGCCATCCTGCAGTAAAAAACGGGGAATGGTTGCGCTTTGCCCAGAAGCGATAGTGGCGGCAAAACAGGAACTCAAAGACTTGCCATTTCTCTGAGTGCTTACCAAAGCTTCTTTACTCACATCTCCAATTCCAGCATTAATTTTACCACACTTCGTTCCATTTTCATACTGTCTCTCTCTTACAAAAGGCTTTTGCCCTGTAGCCACAAACGTATCCGCGATACTAAAATCAGCAAATTTGCACTCTTGCGCCCATGTGACAGTTTGACAGCTTAGAGCTCCACATTATTGGTGGGATAAGTTTATCAGGATGGCTTTAAAATCTGCAACCACAAGTGTTTAGATTTCCATCGGATCTCAAGAGGAACAAACGAATAACTCAGACTTACAAATGGACTGCAAGTCAGAAAACTAGGGAATGTGACGACCTCCCTGACTAAGGCCCATAAACGTCGTGTTCACATCATACACACATTTATATTTCTACTCTCCCTGGATGTTTTCCACTCTGTGCTGCTATTGTAAGTCTTCTTGGTCCTTGTGGGGCGATCGTGGCTCAAGAGTTGGGAGTTCACCTTGTAATCGGAAGGTTGCCGGTTCGAGCCTCGGCTTGGACAGTCTTGGTCGTTGTGTCCTTGGGCACTTCACCCGTTGCCTACTGGTGGTGGTCAGAGGGCCCGGTGGCACCAGTGTCTGGCAGCCTCGCCTCTGTCAGTGCGCCCCAGGGTGGCTGTGGCTACAATGTAGCTTGCCAGCAAAGTAGTAGTAGTAAAGCACTCTACAAATACAGACTATTTACCAGACCATTTGTACTCAATGCATTTGGTTCAGACGTTAATAATATTAACTCATACATCCAGGTAAAGCTATTGATCCAAGATTGAGTAAGGAATAACACACACTAGATCTGTCTTATTTAGAATATGAAAATATGAAACGTATTTCAAGTTTTAGACAAATACTCGCGGATGGCCTAGGTCTACGAGGGGAGGAATATGAGCTGGAAAGATGCCACAGAAGTACGAGACCACGCCTGGGACCTGGTCAGCCACCTCGAATCGTGCTGGTGAGATTTCTCCGTTACACTGCACGACAAAAAGTTATCATGACCGCTAAACAGAAGAAAGGAATACTGTGGGAGAACTGTCGTTTGTCATTTTATGAAGATATGACCGCGGAGCGAGCGGCGCAGAGGAAGCTTTTCTCCCCAGTAATGAAGAAGCTATGGCAGCATCAGATAAAGCACACTCTGGCACATCCAGCAAAACTTCGATTAACATGGAAAGGCCAGCAGAAGAGCATTGACAGCGTTGAGGAGGCAGAGAAATTCGTGCGTGAGAACTTTCAGGAAGTGGTGGAGTAAGGGGTTAATAAGCTAAATTACGTGCATGGGAGTGCATCGTTAATAATTTCATAAGATGGGGGCGGGCTCCCTGGGGTGTCGACAGGACAGAAGGAGGACAGCAGTTCACTGTCCACGGGACCATCACGGACCAGAGACAGTTTTGCCCACGGGGCTTTTGCGCTGTCATGTTCCTTTTTTGGACGGCGCTATTTCTTTTTTTATGTTCGTTGTTTTTTTATTTTTTATTTTTTTGGTAGAGATTCTATAGGTGAGGTACTGTTCTTGTTTAAACTTATGTTCTAGTTCAAGCAGGGTTATCAGCACAGGTTAAATGGTTATGGGTTGGAAGATGTAAGGCTTATAGATACCTTAACATGGCATAGTCATGGGGAATGTGGACGTTAATATTGTGTCATGGAATATAAATGGCTGTGGCACACCAGTCAAAAGAAAAAAAAAAGTGCTTAGCTACCTCAAGTCTCATAATGCTGATATTGCATACATCCAGGAGACGCATTTTGCGAATGAAAATGAAGCATTGAAATTAAAAAGGGATTGGGTTGGGAAAGTATTTCATAACTCAAGATCAAGCAAGAGTCGTGGTGTCATGATACTCATTAATAAAAGACTAAACTTTGTATTATTGAAGGAAAGCCGGGATGAAGACGGGCGAGTGTTGGTTCTGCAGGCTCTCATTAATGGAGTTCAGGTTGTTCTGTGCAATAGTTACGCCCCAAATAGGGATGAACCTAATTTTATGGATGAGGTTAACAAGATGCTAGGGAACATGAAGGGCCAAATCTTGTTAGGTGGAGACTTTAATAATGTGATGGATGAATATATTGATAGAAGTGCCATTAATGCAACTTCAAGTACTAGAACTGGGACAGCGATAGATGCTTTAAAAGAAGATCTCAGTGTGGTAGATATTTGGAGGCTTGTTCACCCTATGGAAAGAGAATACACCTTCATAAAATTTATAACAAAAAAGCAGAGTATGCCCTCTTTCGTCTTAAAACTAATTTCTATGAGAATGGTGAAAAGACAGGCAGGCTATTAGCCAGACAACTTAAGCAAATGGACAATCAGAATGTTATTACGGCAGTTAAAAAGGATGATAAATTAGTTACATCTTCTTCAGAGATTAACACAATTTTTAAAATCTTTTATCAAGATTTATACACGTCCGATAACAAAGTAAGTATGGATCTGCTGAGTACATACTTTGATAAAATGAAAATACCAAAAATCTCACAAGAGGGTAGGAACAAATTGGAAACTCCACTAACTGAGGTAGAAGTAAAAGAAGCTATCCGTGCAATGAAAGCTGGGAAGTCACCAGGAATAGATGGATTCCCAGCAGAATTTTACCATAAATTTATAGATTTGCTGTCCTTTTCTAACTGAAGTATTACATGAAGCCTTTGAATTTGGACGACTCCCTGCAAGTTTTAATCAGGCAGTAATATCACTAATTCCAAAAGGCGACAAGGATTTAACTGATCCAGGTAATTACAGACCAATAAGTTTAATCAATGTGGATTGCAAAATTCTATCCAAAGTTTTAGCAACAAGGTTGGAGGTTGTAATACCACAAATTATTCATCAAGATCAAGTAGGGTTTATCAAGAATAGATCTGCTTCTGATAATATGAGGAGATTACTACACCTGCTGTGGCTGAATAGAAATAACACAAATCCTGTATTGGCTATATCTTTAGATGCACAGAAAGCTTTTGATAGGGTGGAGTGGAACTTTCTGTTCACAGCCCTGGAAAAGTTTGGAATAGGTGACAATTTTTGCAGATGGATTAGAACCATGTATTCTGGTCCAGAAGCAGCTGTATTTACAAATGGGGTACTTTCTCCTTTTTTTAGTATTTCCAGATCAACACGTCAAGGATGCAATTTAAGCCCATTGCTATTTATAATATTTTTAGAGCCATTAGCTATTCAAATCAGAGAAAATGCAGAGATTAAAGGTGTATTTGGGGGAGGCAGAGAACACAAATTATTCCTGTATGCAGATGATGTGCTGATATTAAACCAAGACCCAACTAATTCTATCACAAAACTATTAGAGGTGATTGATACATACTCAATGTTTTCGGGGTACAAAATTAATTGGCATAAATCAGAGGCGATGCCAGTTTCCCAGGCTTGCAGTCATAACTTAATATCGGGCTTTAACTTTAAGTGGGTGGACAAGGGAATGAAATATCTTGGAATTGAATTGGACCCCAATATTGAGGATATTATGGCTAACAGTATGGGAAAATTATTAAATAAGATCAATAAAAACTTGGGTAAATGGAGTAAACTAAATTTGACATTGTGGGGAAAAGTAAACACAGTTAAAATGGTTGTGGCACCGCTCATCAACTATTATACAGGAATGCTGCCTATGTGTATCCCGCGACGGATGTTGCAAAGCTACAATAATATGATAAAAGATTTTCTTTGTAAGGACAAGAAAGACATTGTGGACAAAACAAGACACCCCCCATAATCTTTAGTGACAATATTGTAGTTAGTTAAATGGTCTGATTGTTCACATCTGTATTTTCTTTGATTGTGGTAAAATAATGTGTGCCCCAGTCTCCAAAAATGACATAGTGCAGGAAGCGTAGTTATTCCTCCGTTACACCACAAGAGGGAGTATCCCCTAAAATGAGCCGCTCTAGCGGAAGTAAAGAAGCCAGCCACTACCCATAAGGCAGTGCGCCTATAAGCGTTATGTGAGACTGCAAAAGTGTGTAACGCTGTGCTATGTCCATGTATATATTTGCAGATGCAGTAAAGGCGAACTCACAAAGCCACACTGGTTTCAATTCATTTTAATTCAAGTGTGCAACATTTGGAAGGGTGGTAAACCCCGTATTAACATAAATCGACTGTCCCAATCTAAGAAAGAAGGGGGACTAGCCCTGCCCAATATAGAGTATTATAGTATCTCTTTTGAAATGGCTAGATTAGGCAAACATTGGGCAGGGAAAAATAATATAGACTGGATTTTAATAGAACAAGAGCTTGCATCTCCATTCACACCAATTGATATTTTATCACAAAAAGTGAATAATCACGGTAAGACGCAAAACCCTATTTTGAAATTTTCGAAAATGGTATGGTTGGAGGTGCATAAGAAATATAAACTTGTGCCATATGTACAGAAGTATGCCCCCTTGTGGTATAATCCTAAAATTAAAATTGGTAAGCAGACTGTTTACTGGACACAATGGCTGAGAAGAGGTATCAGAACTGTTAGTGACCTATTTGAAGGGGGTGTTTTCATGTCGTATGAGGATATTAAAAAAAAGTTTTGTTTAGAGGGTAACAGTCATTTCTGGAAGTATTTGCAAATAAGAAACTGTTTAAAAGGAGGAGTTACAATAACATGTGAAAGTAACTCGATAGAGAATTTCATGCTACTACCCCCATTTCTGTGCACAGCTGCGAAATGGTATAATATTTGCCCATGGATTAAAAACAATATAAATAGGAGCCTGAAAAAAAGTATGGGAAAGGGATCTAGGGCGTACAATGGATGAAGATACATGGGATTCTATATTGTCGAACAATGGATTATACATTAGGGAAGCCAGGGGAAAATTTATTCAATACAAAATTCTTAACAGATACTATTATACTCCTTCAAGGCTGTATAGAATGGGGATTGGTAGAGATGACTTGTGTTGGAAATGCCAAAAAGTCAAAGGTAGTCTGATACATGCCCTCTGGGAATGCCCGCTGGTTTTTCCAGTTTGGAACACTGTACTGAATTATTTGCAGGGGTGGACACTTTGTAACCTACCCAGATCACCTAAATTATGTTTACTAGGAGACAAAGGAGAGGTGCCGCAATTAAGTAAACACCAGTTTAGAGTGTTAAGTACTGCATTGGTAACATGTGCCCGTGTCATTTTGGAACACTGGAAGGACTCTCATATTCCAACGCTTAAAATGTGGAAAGACAGAATGATTGGGAATGTTGCATGCGAAAAGATGCTGGGAAAAATACATCATGTGACAGAAGCTGCGCTGGAACAGTGGGACAATTTTTGCACCTACATGTCTACCTGACTTGGACATTTGAGTTTAATACAACATATGTTAAAACCTCACTTGTTTTGTTTTGTTTCGTTGTGTTTTTTTTTTTTTTTTTTTATTTATTTATTTTAGTTATTTATTTTGTTTGTTTGTTTTTGTTTGTTTGCTTCTTGCTTTTCGTTGTTGCATCTCTGTATTTGCTGTTATAAAATGGAAAATCTAATAAATACTTGAATTATAAAAAAAAAAGTTTTTGACAAATATACGCATCCATTGATCAGTGAAGTGTCCATATTTGCTATTACTAACACACAGTTATCCTATAGAGTTTGAGTCAGTCCAAACTTAAAGTAATTATTTTTGTGGTCAATTGCAAGAAAACTGTAACTTTTGTTAGAGCTACTTCCATTAGCTTTAATAGCTTTGATAAATTGGATTTCCATCCTGAAATGCATGCCAAATAATTTACATTTCAATTCAAAAAGATGAAATTAGGTTTCTTTAGTTCAGCTCATCTATCTCCCTGTTTGCTCCTCACTGTGTACAAACACTTTTCTCCTTTTTCAGATGGGAAAATCATCAAAGCTGAGCCTGGACAGAACGTCACTCTGCCATGTCGAACTCCACATCTCAGCGTTCCCATCAGAGCTGTGGTGGAGTGGTTTAGACTTGACCTGCAGGAAGGACATGTCCTCATGTACCGGGATGAGCAGTTTATTTCAATGAACCAGCTTCCATCGTTTGTGAACCGGGTGGATCTGCAGGACAGACAGATGAAGGACGGAGACGTGTCTTTGATTCTGAAGGACGTGACAAGTGACGACACTGGAACATTTCAGTGTTACGTGGTCCAGAGAGGAACAAATGGCAGGAAAAGCACTGTTGATCATATCAGCACCGTCTACCTGAGAGTTGTAGGGAGCAGCGATGGACATCCAACAATGAAATGTAGACGTTTAACACAAATACAATTGAATTTTTTAGCGTTTTTCTCTTTTTTACTTAGAAGTATTGTTAAGGAGATTTAAAAACAAAGTTAATTTTCATTGTCGTCTTCATTATTACGTTGCTGTTAAAAGGTAATAATGCCAATGAAGTCCGTATAGTGCAGCCAGTCCCTTAAACACTGCTGCAATCCACTTTCACCAAAATAAGTTTTCTCCTATCACTTTTGATCTTTGATTATTTGCTTGCTGAGGTTAATTCGTGATTAACAGCTTTGATTCTGCTGTTTGGAAACGTGTGCTCCAGTTTAGTTTATTTCCAGCAGTAATAAATTTGTTAAATGTTGGGTCTGTGTTTCCACATGCCCCGCTAGTTTAGAGACTTATTCCTCATGACGAACACAAGACATAGCAGAACATCTTCAACCGGTTATTAACTCGCTAACGAGGGAGAGCTTTGGTCTGAATCAGGCGGTGGAGCATAATGCTCATCACTCTCTAGCCCAAATCCTTCAAAGAGCAGCTGTCCTCGTAGCCTTTTTATTGACATGACATTTACAGTACACATGACAACACAACACAAGCACCTCCCATCGTAAAACCCCCCCCCTTGGTTCTAAGACAAGGCACTGTGTGTGTGTGTGTGTGTGTGTGTGTGTGTGTGTGTGTGTGACAAATAACTTTGTTGTTTGCAAAACTTGTGCATAGGATTTTAAAATTGACAATTTATACTTGTATTTAAAGTTATGAAATATGATTCATTAAACATGTTTGTGGTTGTTACAGTAAAAAATATAACTTTTTTCTACTCTGATTTTATGGTTTTTTTCTGATTTTAGATCTATTGTGTTAATACAATACATGTACAAATGAAAACAAGGCAAAGTAAATAGTTTTTAAAGGTAAAATGTGGAGGGACAATCAAAAGTAGTTAAAAATGGCCAATGGCTATGCAATATATTCAGTTTTAGCATTTATATTCACTGTTGTCTGTAACTATGCTCAAAGTGTTAATGCTATCTTATTTTAACAAAGCACTTGGGGTGGCAAAGGATCATTTTATTTTATGACCCCATGCCACCCTTCTAGATCCGCCCCTGAGTACATGGCACGATCAGAAGCTCCTACACATAAAGAGTTAAAGTAGTAAAAACTCTGATTTTGTTAATACTGAGATATGTTTAAGGAGGAGTGTAAAGTCAAACCATGAGTCTGATTTACAGCAAGACTGTCTGATGCTTCCCGCTGCACCAAAGGGCAGTTCATTTAAGAGATAAGATAAGATAAGACTATTGATCCCACAACGGGGAAATTTTTGCGTCACCTCAGCTCAGGTACAGATATATGAAGGAAATACAAAAATACAACTAAGTACAATCAATGAAAAAGGTAAGATAATGCACTATATACAATGGTAGCATACACAGTATGTGATTATGGATATAGTTGGAAATATGGAAGACATAAACTATATAGCTTGGAAGGTCATGGAAGGTCCATTATGCATGAAGTGGTCCATTTGCATTTATTTATTCCATTAAACACTTCTGTGAAAATCAACTAGGTGTTTGTTAAAATAAAAATTAGAAACTTTTGAATCAGTTAGTTTTCTCATAAATGTACTAAATAACCATACACAAAGAACTTTGACATTTTGGTAACCTTATTATCAGAGATGGGCAGTAACGCGTTACTTGTAACGCGTTACCAGGCGGAGCTGCCGAGGCCGAGGCCGGACCAGACGAGGCGGAAGTAGACGCTGCGGGCGGTGCGGATGTAGAGGTTGCAGGTGGAGCCGGTGGTGGTTGAATGGCCGCGCCAGAACCGTCAGCAGACACTGGAATGTGCTGGCTGGGTCCTCCTGGACCCCCAGCCGGCGAGGCAAGAGGCTGCACGGGCCCCTCGGACCCTCCAGCGGAGTCAGGAAGCTTAACGGGCCCCTCGGACCCTCCAGCGGAGACAGGAGGCTGAACGGGCCCCTCGGACCCTCCAGCGGAGGCAGGAGGCTGAACGGGCCCCTCGGACCCTCCAGCGGAGGCAGGAGGCTGAACGGGCCCCTCGGACCCTCCAGCGGAGACAGGAGGCTGAACGGGCCCCTCGGACCCTCCAGCAGAACCAGGTTGCAGAACAGATGAAGTGGGTGTGATGTCAGAATGTCCAGAGTCAGAATGCTCAACAGTTCTGTAGTGGCGGCGGCCAGAACGCCGTTTCCTTCGGGATGAGGAAACAGGAACCGGTGGAGAAAAAGAGACCTCCTCCTCATCCTCTGACCACATAGCTGCCAGGAAAAAGGCAGGTGAATGAGGACCCAGCTGGTGTGGGGAGGGAGAGGAAGTCCGTGGCAATGTTGAGACAGAAGGAGAGTGTGTGTTGTCCTGGGGTAACGGTGGGGAAGATGTAGAGAGTGAGAGAGCAAGCTCGCCAGCCTTGACTTGCTCTCTCCAGGCAGTAATGGTGTCGTCCAACTTAGTGTTCTTAGCAAACTGAGACAGCTGAGGGTTATGGCAAATGATGGCATCCACTGCATTCAGCCCGACTGCCATAGTCCGTAAATCCCATGACTGGGCAATGTGGTCGAGCAGACTCACCATCCGCTTTATCTAGCCGTTGAACTCCGAGGAAAAAGAGTCTGCAGGGTCCATGTTCAGGTCGCGATCTTCTGTTGTGTGACGGCTGTGTGCGGACAGGAATAGGACCCAAGGTGCAGACTCCAGAGACAAACTTAAACCAAAACAGCTTTAATGCTGAACTCAAACATAACATAACTGGAAAAAATCAAAATAAACTAACACCGGTGGACTGACAAAACACACAGCAAAATAAACGGTAGATCACGACATGGACACAGAGAAACACAGGGCTTAAATACACAGAGGGAGCAATCAGGGAATGAGTAACAGGAGGGAAACACAGCTGTAGAATTGGGCTGAAAGATCTATCGCTTTATCACCTCTTCAGGTTGTAAATCGTGTTTTTAAAAAGTAACTAAGTAACTAAGTAATTAATTACTTTTGAAAATAAGTAATCAGTAAAGTAATGGGATTACTTTTTTGGGGAAGTAATCAGTAATTAGTTACTGATTACTTTTTTCAAGTAACTTGACCAACACTGCTCATTATGCAGTTCCAAAAGGTTCATTCTCCTCATCTGGACGTAGTGTTGTCAGTGGGAGAAACGTTTCATCACTCATCCAACTGACGTCTTCAGTCTGCCATCTGCCATTAACTTAACTGTCGATTTTACAAAACTCAATATTTTCTGTGTCAAAATCTCAAAATATTGCATGAAATCATTAAAAAAGGGATTTTAAATAGAGAAATGTTGGACTTGTAAAACGTATAATAATACTTATGTACTCAGTACTTGGTTTGGCCCCCCTTTGCATGAATTACTGCCTCAATGTGCTGTGGCATGGATGCTATCAGCCTGTGGCACTGCTAAGGTGTTATGGAAAACCTCAGAATCTCCGAATCTGAAAACCCACACAGCTGAAAATCATAAATTTGCTCACACAGCGGGCCAACAGATCATATTTAAGGTGTTGAATTCAGTCTGATAGAAACAGCCTCAGGTCCATCTGAGTTTTAGAGGCAAACATTTTTTCAGGCTCTTTTTTACCTCTTAAAAGCTTTTTTTTAATAACCTCTGTCACGGCGGGGTGCGCCGATGTATGTGGAAACAGGGCCCAAAAGCAGATGATGACGAGGAATTGTAATGATTAACAGAAAAGTGAACCTTTATTGCGATGACGGCAGGAAATGAACCAAGAGACCAAAACAAACAGGCAAAACACTAAGAAACAAAACACTAAAGGTACTAAGACCAAAAACTATAACTATAACTGTGGAGGAAAATAACAGGCAAGGACTAAGACTATAACTGGAACTCTGGTGAGATAAACAGACGAAAACTAGAACTATGACTGCAGTGATGTAAACAGACGAACCGACAATGGCATGAAGAAAACAAAAGGCTTAAATACAGACATGAGGTAATCAGGGGAAGTGGGGACACATGGGGGAACAGCTGACTAACATGAACCTAATGACAGGAGCAGTGAAGCTAAATACAAAGAACCAAGAACACACGACTCCTTCCAAAATAAAACAGGAAGCATAATGAAACGCAGACATGACAACCAGAACTTGACAACGTAAGACACAGACATGAAACACATGAAGAGCAGGGGAGACTTAACATGGGTTGGAAACATGAGGGGGAATTAATAAGAACTAAAATCACCTAGACATGGTAACAAATGAACTTAGAAAACCTGAAGGGCTTAACATAAACTATAAACATCAAAATGAACTCAAACTCAAAACACTGGGTCATAAGACCCAGGACCGTGACAACCTCAAAGGTCAGCCATCTGTTACCATCTAAATTTACCATCTAAACAGTTTTATTACTTTGTGACTTATTAGTTCATTTGTAATTGTAGGTTTTCTCTTTGTGGCACAAAGAGACTAAATCTATTCAAGGTTCAATTAAGTATTGATAATATAAAAATATGCATTGTGTCCTGTTACACACTGCAAAAAACGATTTTCAAGAAAGTAAAAAAAACCTTGTTTATGGACATTTTTTCTTATTTTTTGCCTAAAAAGAAAATATATTCTTAACAAGCAAGTTTTGGACAAGAAAATAAAGCTTATTCTAGGAAAATATGTCTAACTTTTCCTTAAAAGGATATTTCAGCTCATCTTGAGCTTTATTTACCAGTTACAAGGCATGACAATGGTTTGGTTGAATTTCCAGAATAAAAATAAGATTATTTTTCTCATTTCAAGAGTAAGGGCATTTAAACAGCTGCTCAGTTTAAGAAATGTATTTATTGACACTAAAGTTTAATATAATTGCTGTCAAGTTTGACACAATATGCAGTATATGAACAAAGGCAGGAACTAAAAGCACATGGTAAACATGAAATACAGGCCCATTTGAAAAACAGAAACAGCACAACTCATTCACTTTAGGCCATGTCAAACAGAATAATAGATCAGCATCAGTATATCTATACTATGGCAATGCTAAAATCGCATTCAACTGTCAGAATTTATAGGAAAACAACAACTTCATTTTAAAAATTGTCACAAAACTGTCCAAAACAATAACCTGAAAATACAGTTCATGCATGTAAAGCAGTGTACCTTTTATAAAACATATGTTGAGCTCACGTGTAGTCCAATTACATCACCCAGGTAATATTTCATGACCGCACATGTCATATCTTTGTGTGTGAAACTGTAATATGGAATGGAATCTCATATCATATCATTGTTGGCTGGCTTTCCACCACTGAATCAGTCCTGTATGCCCACATGTTACTCAGATTTCTGTTCACTGCTGATGAGGGTTCCCTCCTAGAACTGCAATTGAGATTGGTTGATTAATTGACTAGTTGCGGATAAGGAAATTAAATACAAGGTACACTGATAATTTCTAAAAAAAATTAATGTCAGAAATATACTGCATTTTATAATTTACTCTAAAATATGCATGTTTTCAAGCTGAGTTTAATAAATGGATATTCATTTAATGCTCATTGCTATTTGGCAGCTTAACTGTAGTTTAAAAGCCTTGAAAAATCCTCAAAAACCTAAAATGGGAAAGCTAAACTAAAGAACACAGGAAACATGGAAAATGTTGCAAAAACCTTACAACCTTGAACAAGGAACATAAGACATGAAAACATCAGGGAGGGAACACAGATGATAACACAGGAGAGAATACAGACGATCCGACAAAGAACACACTAAATATACACACACAAAAGGAAACGAGGAATTGGTAGACAGGCACGAAACACAGCTGACACTAATCAGATGAGAAGAGACCAGGAGGAAGCAAAACAGAATACACCGATGCAGGGCAGGGACTATCAAAGTAAAACAGGAATAAACACGAATATCGAACCAGGGACAATACACTGAAGACAAGGGAGGTACAGAGAACACCTAAACACTGGAAATAATTAACAAATAACTAGGAAACTAACTGACACAATGAATATTAATAAACACAAACAACCAAGGAGACTGCGGACCATGACAATCGGTTTATTTAAAACAAAAGTTTAAAAAAATACAAAATGTTGTTTTCTCTAGTAGAAGAAATTAAACACTATCAGAATATTCTTTATAAATAGATAGCATTGTTGTGGATTATAAGGAATAAGCATTAACATATCTACTGTTAAGCTGTAAAAACAAGTAGACATCTAACATGAATATTTTATATGATTATTTTCAAAGATATTAAAGTATATAGTCAGTCTCACCTTACAGATTTTTGTGTCCTAATCGATCCGCTGCATCGTCCATTGGCAAGGTGGTCGGAGTGTGTTCGAAGAATGTGATACCAAAATTAGCTGTAAACACGATATTCTTTGACACATCCATCTATGCCACAATCTTCACGGAAATCTGGACTATGGCTATGTGCAGAATTAATATGACTCAGTAGGGATTTGAGGGTCAGACCCACAAAAACGATGTAGATAACACAGCGCCAAATCATTTTGTTTTACTGGTCTGTGAACTACTTTTCCCATAAAGTCAAGATAACCAGGATTATTCCATTATGGGGTAGGAATGGCTATCCTAATTCAGTGCCTTATAACAGCTGTAGTAAGTAACAGCACCCACACGTCAGTATTTACAGAACATAATCTAACTAAATAGTCAAATATTTAAATATATATCATTTTATAGGTATAAAAGAGCGAACTAAACTATTTCCGTACACAACCCCATACTCTTGAGTTGGTACAGCCCACCTTCCCGCCTCTAGCTCCGTGCCTAAGCGGTTGGATTGCAGGATTTTGGGGTCTGGGTGTAGATGCGATACAGTTGGTACAGTGTGAAGAAATTAAGGCACGCTATGGAAAAACTGGACGAAATAACAATTGCCAACCTGAAAGGTATATGACTGTTTTGTTTTTTCTATGTTTTGTGTTCTGGTATGTTGCATGTTAAGTCGCTAGCATGGCAGGCTATACCCGGTTGTTAGCTTAGCTGTGCGGTTAGCTTAGTTGCATTAGCATTTTTAAATATGCTAGTGCAGAAAGTTATGAAAGAATTCATGTCCAGTTATTAGTTTCAGTGTCTGTGAATTTATTCAACAAGTGTGCAAAGTGCCATAAGTTAATGCCAGTTTTACAGAAATTGTAGGAGTTTCAAATTTCTATTAGTGAAGTTATTTCATTATATACTTTAGCCCAGGAAGCAAAAAAAAAAAAAAAAAACATTTATATGTATACATGCATTTAATTGATGTATCACAAATATATTACTTTTACCAGTCAATAGGAGCAAGGTAATTTAGAACCTGTGGAGCAGTGAGGAGGGAGAATAATGGAATAGAGTCATGGTTTTAAATGGTAAATATTAAATTATGTTTCCTATGTATCCTGTCTGTTACCCAAGCAAAGCTGTCAGCTGGCTTGCACATGAGGATAATGCAATGTAGTGATAATTGGAAACTCCTATTGCAGAAGCAAATGTTGGAGAAGACCTGCTCTCATCACTTTCACGAGATGACATCAAAGATCTGTTTCCTGGTCCTGAACATTGCCTCAGGCGTCGGGCTCTATGGCTTGCAGTGCACAAATGTGAAGAAGTAAGTTCTGTCCTATCGCTGTGTGACAAAACTGAGAACACACCAGCTTGTTTTATGCAGTTTCAAATAATTCCACCAATACTCACTTAACAGATAGACAGTAGAATCTTCTTTAGTTTTGATTTAAATCAAGTGGCCTACACATTTATTAAATATACATATTTTTTATTGTTCAACACTTTACTGATATTTTGTTGTACTATCTTTCATATTTAGAGACCTAAAGTTCTTGTGCAATTTTATGTGAAATTAGCCCTATGTACACTGTATTTTAGAACAAGACTGCTGCTGAAAAAACGCTAACAACTACTGGAGATGGTGACTTCTTCAGAGAGGAACCCAGCACTTACCTCCATCCAAAAACTTTGGATGGAGGTAATGCTACAGTATCTTGATTTGTCTACATTTATGCTTTGCAGATTACATTATTTGCCATGTTTAATGGTGTTGCCCTGTCTTATTTTTCTTTTTTCAAACCAGTGGAACATGCAGCAGCTGTGTTCAGAGCCCTTCCCATGCTTTTCCCTTCCAGCACAGTACCACCTAAGAAGCTGGGCATCTGTAGTGAGGCTTTTTTCCATGTCCTAAAGGTAAGGCTGCAATATTCTATGTGTATATATTGTTGAATTTTGCAGTTACTCATGTTTTCATTTTATATATTTTACTGTGGAGTCAGTCAAATATTCTTAAAGTTCAGATCCCCATAACATGTTGATGTTAATTAAAACCTACAAAAAAAGTTGATCTATTTTAAACTGTAATGCAACTCAAAAATTGTGTTTCTTACAGTCTTGTTCTAATACTCTTTTTTTCTGTCATGTAGACTTCAGAAGACCCTGAAGGCTACCTGCGTCAGCGACCCCTGGCTTGTCCAGTTCTGCTTGTCTCTGAAGGCAACTGCATGATAGCTGTTGGAACCACACCGGTGAGCACTTTTGACCGGAAGGATCTTAATGAGGGACTGCTCTATCTGATGGCATATTACTATGCCCTCCACCTCACATATCCATAGTGCATTTCCACGCTGCTGTCTGTCTTGCAAACTGAAATACTCAAAGACTCCATCCATGACCGAGATTCAACCCCCTCTTACAAGAAGACGCTTGGTGAGTGGAAGTCATTCATTGAGTGAGTCTCCCAGATGACAGACTCCATCTGCCTTGTTTATCAGACTCAGTGTTAGTCAGTGAGGTTGTTTTTTTTTTCTATAGAAAAGTTGTTCAAATGTAAAACACATGTTTGTTTGTGTGGTCGTTAAACTTGTTCTTCTAAAATGTTATGTAATATAGGATTTGAAATAGTGATTGTTTTAAGCTTCAGCAAAATTTATTTTTGATACCAGCCATGAGTGTGTTATACTGTTATTATTCATTTTAAGAGTATCTGGAATATGCACTTCTTATATTGGCCATGTTACACAGTACCCTGCTGAAATGTATAATTTTAGGCATGATTCTCCTGGAACAGACCTCAGTGAGTTACTGACCCATTGCTGTGTCAATAAAAGCGCAAAATCTAAGAGTGCTTTTGCTGTCTTAATTTAAGATGAATTCCCTTATTTTTAGTAGCTTTTTGAAGAGATGGTGTCTTATTCTCAGGAATTTTTGCTGATTATTGTTCTCAGAGTCGAAACATAATTCTTATAGTTAGCTCAATCAAGAAAGAAACAATTCAGTTTTAAGAAAATTTGTCCTATAGTAAGGTGTTTTTTTTAATGTGAAAAATCTAAATTAAGGTATAGAATCTTAAAGTAAGCAAATAATTCTTGAAAACAGCTTGTTCAAGAAAGCATAATACTCATTTTAGGTGCAGACTTTCTAAATATCAAAGTGTCTTTTACTTATAATAAGTCACATTTTCTTCAAATAAGCATACATTTTAGACAATTTTGTCTAGTTAAAAGGCATATGGCAGTTAGATTAATTTGCTAGTTTTAAGAATTCTAGTCAAGCAACTTTTGCTTACCCCATTGGCAGATTTTTTTGCTCAAAACAAGAAAAATTTGTCAGATTTAAGAATATTTGGCTTGTTTCAAGTATAGCTGTTTTTGCAGTGCAGTTACTTAGTTATTTTTAAGAAAATGTTCTGTTGACCTGGTTTTCTATTTAAATGTTTTCTGGTGTTATTTTCTGATTACATTAGTTATTATTATGCACTCTCCTAATAAATCCCTGGAGCCTTATGGGGTGGGTGGAAATAGAGAGAAGGTGGGTCACATGAATGAGACTTTGAAAGGCAAAAAGACAGAAGAGCACTGAGATGAGGCCTAACGCGTCTCAGAAAGCAAGAAAATCATAGAATCAGACTGATGAAATTAGTTTATGAATTTGGAAGTGATGCAGGCAGATGAGTTAATACAGATCTATCTTACTGAACTCATGCATGAGCTTCATTGTAATGCACCATTGTCTCCATTTTACGAGTCATTAAAAAAAGTTGATCATTATGTAAATGTATGCATGCTGCATGTCACATATACACATTTATAAACATTTCAAGTGCAGCAGTAAAATGTAAAGTACAGTTTTATTATTTTGGATTTATTATGCATATGTTTTTTGTGCATCGTTGTGTGCTGTATGTTAGTGGAACTGCAATGTTTATTCATTTTAAGAATTTTGATTATATCATTTATCAGATATATCTTTTAGTATTGAGATGTATGCACAGGAAGATAATCTGCATTATGTAAATGTATCAATTCAACGTCATCTATACCAATGTTTCCCAACCACTGTGCTGCAGCACATAGGTGTGTCGTGAAAAATGATCATGTGTGCAGGATCTGGTTCCACCTGATTAGTACTCTGAGGTTACATTCACACTGCAGGTGAAAGCGCATCAATTCCGACTCTTCTGGCCCAATGCGACCCATCATTGTGTGACAGTATGAACAGCACAAATCCAATATTTTCAAATCCGATCTGGGTCACTTTCGTATGTGGTACTGAATCCGATACATATCCAATGTTTTAGAAAGCGACTGCTGTTTGAACGGTCATGTCACATTAAATCTGTCTTTTGTGTCACCGACACAAGACAGACGCCAATTATCAGCGCCGGAGAAGACATCGCAAACGCTTCCTGTCCATCCAGTGTTAGTGAAACTGTTTGGAAGACAGCATGAACATTTTATTTGTACAATGGCTGGCTGTTTATAAAGAGAAACACTTGGTTAGCATTTTTGTGCCAGTAATTCCCACTGCTGCTTTTACTGAAGTGAACTGGTTGCACTAAAGTGTATTAGGTCAGGAATAGGTACTTTTAGAACGCACCCTGGGTCTCTGTTTCTGTGTTTGTCATGTTTTCTGCCTTATTTTGATAGTCCTTCTCCATCTGCATTGTGTTCTGATCAGGCTCAGTCCAAAGAAGTTTTCATGATGATTTTAAGATCCTTTTTCAAGGGGAGGGAACTCCCCTTCCTGGAAAGGAAGCTGTCAGAGTGGCTCACACCACACTACAGTGGCTTCTTAGCAGTACAAAGCAGTAGAGTACAAAGTTGCAGTACAAAGCGAGTTAATCCGGGTCACCCTGTGCGTGGTGCTGGATGGTGCTAACGCGTTAACGAGCTAACTGCGTTAATGCTTTGAGGACGATCCGTGATAACTAGCTAAGTGCTGTCAGCGTTAATCTAGTTAAAATGACATTAACACCATAACTGCATTAACGCCTCAAATATCCATTAGTGAGTTATCGCGGGGCTGCACAGCCCCACTCACGGGGCGATCCGCGATAACTCGCTAACGGAGATTTGAGGCGTTGTTACAGGAAAAATGATTCTATGTTTCTTTACCTTCTTTTAAATGTACAAAGATGCCTTTTGTCTGCCCTTTGCCTATGGTTAGATTAGTTTAGAATAATCTTTTTAGACTTTCTCAGCAAAGACATACTGTTTTGGGACATATTGTTTTAGATTGTTTTATCTCTCACAGCCTTCTCCCAGCTCTCTGCTGACGAGACTAGCGCCACATATGGAGTTGTTTATTTTATTTGTTTTGTATTTTCTTATCCTGTTCTCACTGTCTTTCCTATAAAAATTACCAAGCCACTGTGCATGGTGTGAGTTGTTCTTAGCAGCTCACCCGTGTACACGTTTGATAAAGAAAGTAACTTTGTCTCATTGTGTCTTTATTTCTCCTGGGTCTTTTACAGAGTTTTCCCCCAACATTTCTTCGTCCTTCGGAGCCGGAGCGCCTCCATCGTGTCCCATCTCCGTGACCAGTCCACGTTGCTCGCCTGTCGACAGCTCACATACTAGGTGTGTGATAAAAGACCAAGAGCGTTAAATTCGAGTCTTGGCCAACGTTCTTAGAAAGCGACCCACGGTGGTAGGGCCCGATCGAGGTGGACCAGACCCGGCGACACTGACCAGGTAGATACAGACACACTGACACAATCTTGCGTAAAAGCGCATTTTGAATTCAGGGAATTTAAAATAGCGGAAGTAGCTCGTCGACTGGTAGCGTAGCTCGTCGACTGGTAGCTCTGGGAGCTCGTCGACTGGTAGCTTTGGAGCTCTGGGTAGCTCCCCCAGCTGGGTCTAGACTGGGTCTAGGGAGTAAGTAGCTCTGGGAGCTCCCCTTATCATAAGGGTTCCGGTCGCGCGCGCGTCGAAGCTGTGAATGTGAATGTGTGTGTGTGTATTGTTTTAATTAATGGAGCAAGCTGAATTTTCACGGTCCAATAAGAGACTGAGCTGCTCCTACTGTGTTTTTCTTTTACTGCTATTCACTGACGTGCTGGTGAGTTGAGAGAACGGTCGAGTTCCGTCTCGTAAAGTTCACACCGCTTTTGGAAATAGTCCGAAAGTAGAAGGGCGTGTGAGCAACCACTCTCGTCTCTAATACCAGCGAAGGTGATAGCAGCTGTATCGTGTATATATTACTTAATAAACAAAAATAAGTAAATACATAAATAAGATGGGTAATCAAGCAAGTGAAATTAAAACTCACTCCTGCTGACGAGCAGTGGTGAGAAAAGAAAAGTCCGGACGCCGGACAAAAACAGTGTCTGTAAACTGAGAGATTTAAGAAAACAAAATATAAACAGTCAGAAGAACAGAACTCAACTGCCAGTTTAGTAAAACCAGAAGACGAGACACTGTGCAGTTCCCACAATCTTTTTAGTAAACCATCACTCATTCCTGCAGCCGCATCTGCAGCAACACCCATATCAGGAAGAACATAATAATCCTTTATTAAGTGAAAACTAGAGATCAAAGTAGTTTGAAGTAGTTTAAAAGGGTTGAAAACAGACCCCACTGAGTAGATATAAATATAAAAAGTACGAAATAAAGATGAACAAAGGGAAAGTTACAGTAGAAATTATCTTTAGAATATTTGAAATTAATAATAGCAAGGATAACAACCTGTAAAGTGATATTAACAATGAAACACAGTTGGCATGATGACCATGCCCAGCATGTATAAAATGAATATAAAGCAAATAATTCACACAAAAATATTTTAATAAAATAAATAAGGTATATTAAGGCTGTGTCACTGTTCAGCCAAGGACAGTGTGTGAAAAGGTAACTGTCTCCACCTTGGGAAAAGGATGATTCTGCAGGTCATCTGAAGCCCTTGATGGATACAAAATAAAATATAAATAATATATTATAATAGAACTGCCTGGTCCACCATGCAACAGAGAGAACAAATGTGACCGCAGATTGGATGAATTCTAAATTATCTGTTTGCTGAATAAGATGATCCTAACTATCAAATTGGCTCAGTAGTAGTATAATGGTACACACTGATAAAATATTATAATATGCTATTGCTGTTATATAAGACAAAGAGGATAATATTAACAATGACATAATATTAATATGAAGAGGCACCTTAATCGGTTATGATGTGAGGTGAATAATTGTTAAGCAGTAGTCTGCATCAAGCTTAAGGTTTGCTGAAACTCAGTGTAATGACAATACGGAGAATAACTAAACTAATGAAGTGCATAGAGGTACTTGACCAGCTTGAAACTTATCATCCTAGAATGACACATTGCTGAGATATAGAGCACACCTATAATAACAACCAATAAGCAAAACCCTGTAGACAACAGCTAAAACTACAGGATTGAGAAGCTGAATTAAATATGTAGACACTGCTAAGCTGATGAGCATGTTCCACATTTTCTTTTCTTTTTATTTATTTGTTTCTTTTAGAGCAGAAGCTGCTGTAACACACCCAAAGAAAGACTCTAGGTTTGACCAACCGTCTCAGTCGTGGGCAAAAAGATGTCAGTCAATAACATTCTAAAAGATAATTTATTGACGAAAAAAATATATCAAGAGATAAAAGATAAAACAGTCCAGTGTCCCACTTAAGAATTGTATAAAAACACACAGTCCCAAGGCCAGAGCCAGCTATGCCACACAGCCAAGTTGCACTCCACATGTTGCCTTTTAACGGGGTTAGAAGTCGTCCTTGGAGACCCACCACCCTGCAAGCATATAGTCAGTGGTCACTCAAGCCTCTGCAACCCAGCTGCCTTTAGGCTGTGGCATATAATAGGCCCTGGACTGCACAGAGAGACAAAACGACACACTTAATATAAAATTCATAGGGCAAAACCAATCCATCCCAAACATATCTGATTTCATCACATTACATACCTGCACAGAGAGACAAAACAACACAGCAGTGTTTGTAGTGTGGGCTATAAGAGGACCGGTGTATCAGTGCAATCAAGTACACCTGCCTCTAATTAGTCCAACCCCATTCCAGCCATTGGCTCACCAAAAATGTGACACACACAAAACCACTCCCAACCCAGTGCAACTTCACACAATAATATGGAGCAGAATTAACACAGGCACATTAGTCTACCATGTTACAAGCTGCATGCTATTACAAGCCAACATATGCAGACTTCTGCCTTGTTCGGGTGGCAGCATTTTTCTTTTTTCTTTTGTGTCCTGACACGTTTATGTTTTTTGTTTTTGTTTGATTATTTTGTTGGTTTTGGAAACGAATTTAAACGAACTTGTGACAATACTTGAGAGTCACAGTGACACATAGTGATAGGCATATGATTGAAAAATGCCTAGGTTTAGAGCTGTGAGCTATGCAAAGTTAAATATATATATACATATATATATATGTATATATATATATATATATATACATATATATATATGTATAAATGGGAAACAACCCTAACTTGAAAGTTTGAAATGTGTGAGATCCATGAATTGTTTGAAAAACTAGAAATTATTTAAAACTGCCTTAAGTGAAAATGTAGAGTTGCATCTATTCTCCCAAACCAAGACAAACAAAAAAGAAGAAGCTTTCTGTAACTTCAAAATAAGGCTGACTGTTGACAATAGACTAAAACACTAATCCACAGGTGGCTATCAGGAACAGAGAGGCGAGCAAAGTCACAAACACTAAGGCTGCAGACAGCCACGCAGAAACAGCAGATAACATAGAGACAACGCCTGCTAGAACCGTGGAGAGGAAGGTCACTTCCCACGAGATTGTAGGAGTAGAGGACAAATTAGTTGCAAAGTCAGCTTCAGGCCACACAACTGTACAACAATTAACTGCCCTTTTAGAACTAGTACACACAGCAAGTGGCCGCAGGTGCTTTATTAAATGCATATATGACCCGTCATGCCATTCTTTTCTGGTATTACACCTGAGTGCCAGAAACCGACCGAGTATCACAACATTCTGAGATTTAAACAAACTCCAGGCCCAGATCCACCTTATGATCAGCAAGTGTGGAAGCTAGGAGAACAGCATTTGACCTTACAGCACAGGCCGAAATTGTGTAGGTTACGCAGTAACCACAGATAGTAAAATAATAGAAGCAAAACCACTTTCTTCTTGATGTCCTGCACAGAGCGCTGAGCTGATAGCTGTGATACGCGAAAGCTAAATACACAAAGACAAACTAATAAACATACATACAGACAGCCAGTATGTTTTCTCTGCTGTGCATCATTTTGCAAAAAATTTGGCATAACAGAGGAATGATTACACCAACTGGCAAACCAGCATGCCAACCTCTTACAACGCCTACTGACTCTTTCATTACTACAGGCAACAATTTTGCTGACAGAGCAGCAAAATAGGCGGCACAACAGGCAAACATCACATTGATGGCAGTAAACACACATCAGATTCCACTGGATGTGTTGAAAAATGAACAAAAAGCAGCAAGCACAGCAGAGCAGGCAAAATGGCTAAAACACGGTGCAGTTCTGACAAACGACTTAATGATGTGTTATGGCAAGCCAGTGTTGCCAAAATTCCTCCACAAAATGGCGGCATTAGTGACTCATGGCTGTACGCATTTGTCAACGGGGGGACTGACCAGTATTGTCAACTCTCATTTCTACACTGTAAATTCTACACAATACTCTCATTTCTACACTGTAAATTCTACACTGTAAATTTTGAAACCTCAGCAAAACAATTTGTCAGAACGTGCATGACGTGTCAAAAATATAATGCTCAGGGAAACCTGAGACCACACAATCCATATGGACTTTATTGAGCTAAATGAATGCCAAGGGTAAAAATACACCCTAGTGGTTATAGATGTATTCTCAAAGTGGCCAGAAATCTACCCAGTGAAAAAGGCAGATACAATTTCAGTAGCAAAATGTATGTCTAAGTTGTAGGAAAATAAAGAGATGATTGTAAATGACGAAGAATGTAATGATGTCTATCAAGTGTCTTGCAGACTAAAGCCCAGTGACTGGGTTCTGATCAAGGTGCTCCAAAGGAAAAACTGGAGCACACCCAGGTGGGAGGGGCCATACCAAGTCCTCCTCACTACACCGACCGCTTGCAAAATTGCGGAACGACCATCCTGGATCCATCAGAGTCACTGCAGGCGAGTCAGTGAAGCCATCTAAACACAGCTGACGGCAGGCTTGCCCGCTTGTTGTGATCTCGCCCGGTGGAGGGGTCAGCTTTCCTGGCCGGGGGGTCTACTCGCGACAGGAGGGTGTGTTCCGTCGTCATGAGGTGGTGGCTCTTATCAACTGCAGCGGCCCTGACCATGGCCGGGCTCCTCACCTTTGCTTCCATGAGGGACAACAAGTCACGCTATATGGAGAAAAGGCAGACACTGTATGACAAAGGAAAGTACACCAAGTTTCCCCATGGCTACGCCACTAACTTCTGGTGGCAGTTTATGAACACTACAGCTCATTTGAATAACAAAACTGACTGCTATGCATGTACCCATATGCCCCTATCCTCGCAGACGTCTGGCCTGTGGCCGTACAGCATACCTGAAGATCGCAGTTGGTGTCTGTTGGGCCTGGCAACACATCCAGGCTACGGTACTCTTTGGTCCAAAGCCAACTACAGCATCCCAGCAAAAGCAACCTGGAGGTCATCATCACTCACAAATGTGAACTGTTCCGGACAGACCTACCTACTGACCTGGCCCCAAGTCTCAGACCCACTGCCTGATGTAATTCTACTGAACAAACTGAACGCATCACAACTGCCAGTATGTGTGATGAACAATGGCTCGCGGGCAGTGGGGGAGCTGCCTACTCACCTATGTAAGTCCATATACACTTTCTGCCCACCAAGGAACGAGAGGAAGTGTATGGCCTGTTCAATCAACGCCACCTGTGCCAGTAACACGACGCTGATGGGCCTAAACTGTCGCTCTGACTACAGCTACCGAATGCCACTACAAACAAAGACTCAGTACCAGACAGGATGTGCACGGACGGCACCCAGCAGCAGAGGAACCAGAGTTTTGGCTGACTGGTACTTCCTATGTGGCAACAAGGCTTATCTGTCACTCCCTGAAGGTTGGGGAGGTCTGTGCGCCCTGGTGGAATTATCAGATCACGTTTTCTTCATGCAACGTGTTGCACATCACCCAAGCCGCCGACAGAGACGTGAAGTGGACTTCACCTCACCCAATTCTTTCGGCATTACTGTGGACACTGGAGTGCCGGGAGAGTTTCGCATCTGGGGAGGTGGAGTGAAATTCTTACAGAGCTTGATCCCCGGCATTGGAGTTGCCGAGGTGCGGGATCATGTGGAAATCAACCGATATGCTCTGCTACGACACATCAACTTGACTAAGACCCTGGGAACCGCCTTAGCAGGAGAACAGCAGGCCATCAGAACGATGGTGCTGCAGAACAGACTGACACTAGACCTGCTAACAGCATCACAAGGAGGAGTTTGCAAGCTGATCGGGGAAACATGTTGCACTTTTATCCCTGATGGATACGAAACTGGAGGAGACATTTATGAAGCTTTGCAGAATTTGACCGCTCTGCAAAAATATGTCACTGACCACACACCTGGAGCAGCTACAGCACAAGGCTGGCTTGACTGGCTGTTCAGCGGTTCATGGCTGGCTGCTGTAGCAAAGCCATTTTTCCTTCTAGGTCTCATCATGATAGCACTGCTCATATTAGTGTTGTGTGTGTTGCCATGCCTAAGAGTAATGATTTCAAAGATGATAACAACTACAATGACTGCTTATGTTGCCGTGCCTCAAGAAGAACAACATCCCGTTGCAATTCTGTTAGAGGAGAACTTGTACTAGCTGCTAATAAATGACGTGGTGATTAAAAATGACTTGTCAAGTGATCATGCACTGATTAAAACATTAGTAGGTTATGCAAGTTTTCATGCTTTTATTTTTTTTGAAGTCTTGACTTTTAAACATAAAGTTTTTCATTTTAAATATAACGTTTTCATGCTTTTATTTTCTTTGAAGTTCTCATCCTTTTATTCTTTGAAGTTTTCATTTTAATATGAAGTTTTCATTATTTTACACATAAAGTTTTCAATTTACGGCTTGCATCGGTTTAAGTATAAGGTTTTCATGCTTGTACTTTTTGAAGTTTTAAGTTTTCATTTCATAATATAAGGTTTTCATCCTTGTATTTTTTGAAGTTTTCATTTTACATATTAGGTTTTCGTCATTTTTAAATATAAAGTTTTCATTTTACTTTTCATCCTTTTATTTTTTGTAAGTTTTCGTTTTAAAATATAAGGTTTTTATCCTTTATTTTTTTTGTAGTTTTAGTTTTATTATTTTTTCTTGTTTATTCCACTTGTTATTTCATTTACTATGATTTTCATTTACTATGTTTTTCTTTTTATTATTTTCTTTTGTTTTATTCTTTAGACCAAATGACTGCCATTTCTGCTATGCTGACATTTTGAAAATTTAAAAATTGCCTAAGATACTTAATAAATAATTTTCATAGACAATTGTTGTATACATTTAAAATAAGTTAAACAGGAGGGAATGTTACAGGAAAAATGATTCTATGTTTCTTTACCTTCTTTTAAATGTACAAAGATGCCTTTTGTCTGCCCTTTGCCTATGGTTAGATTAGTTTAGAATAATCTTTTTAGACTTTCTCAGCAAAGACATACTGTTTTGGGACATATTGTTTTAGATTGTTTTATCTCTCACAGCCTTCTCCCAGCTCTCTGCTGACGAGACTAGCGCCACATATGGAGTTGTTTATTTTATTTGTTTTGTATTTTCTTATCCTGTTCTCACTGTCTTTCCTATAAAAATTACCAAGCCACTGTGCATGGTGTGAGTTGTTCTTGGCAGCTCACCCGTGTACACGTTTGATAAAGAAAGTAACTTTGTCTCATTGTGTCTTTATTTCTCCTGGGTCTTTTACAGAGTTTTCCCCCAACAGGCGTTAACGTCAGCATTACTATCTATCTATCTATCTATCTATCTATCTATCTATCTATCTATCTATCTATCTATCTATCTATCTATCTATCTATCTATCTATCTATCTATCTATCTATCTATCTATGTATGTATGTATGCATGCATGCATGCATGTATGTATGTATGTATCGATCTATCTATCTATCTATCTATCTATCTATCCATCTATCTATCTATCTATCTATCTATCTATCTATCTATATTTATATATATACACTATGTACACACACACACACACACACACACACACAACCATGCATGTGATTAGGTTCCACTGACAGTTTAGGAATGCTTTAAACTGGATTTGAGTTTATTTGTATTTATAAGAGGGCTACACTGTTGTGTATGGTCAATTGATGCCCTCAGCATAAAAGATTTCAAAGATTTTTTTTACAGTTTTTCTCAGTTGCTTTGGTGCATTTCTCACAACAGAATTGATCTCTGCACCACTACTAAGGCTCTTCTCAAAACAATTAGTGCAAACTGCAAAACATGGTGGATAACTTGCAAAAGTGAGTCACTTCATCAAAAAGAAAAGTCAGTTGTTCAAAATAAGTAGTCAAAGCTTCAAAAGCAAGTCCCTTAATCAAAACAGATAATACATTCATCAAAAGCAAGTACTTATATCAATCAAAGTGTCAGGGCTGTCACAATTACAAGTCATTACACCAGCACCTTTGGTCACAAAATCAAATGGTTTGAACATGTTCTCATTGTGACGGATTTCTTTGTAGGTGCTTCCCAATGACATGTCAAGTCTGGACAGCATGCATGGCATGTTGAAAACCATAAATTGTAAAGGAAAATCAAGACACTCCATATGCACTCTTGATAATATTTAATTGAAACTGTTCACAGCATTGTGCAAACTGGGGAAATACAGTAAATCAAACATTTTACAGCAAACATAAACTCACTTAGACAGTAAACCTCACTCCAGTGGTTATGAAACAAAAAAACAAAACTGAAAAACAGACACTGCTGCATATCAATCATTGATATCTAGACGCTCCCGTCTGTCTGCCCACATATTTGCATCAACATCACAGCGAATGTCAGCTCTATCGATGCATCGGGGAAAGTATCTTCTGGAGTGTCAACTCCACTCTCTGCAGGACTCTGCTGTGATGTCATCACAAGCTGCATCCATAGCTGCTAGCAGGGTCATTTGGGTATGTGGATGCCTGTCATATACCTTCCACCTCCAGAAAGAGAAAAACTCCTCAATTGGATTTAGGAATGGAGTGTAAGGAGGAAGAAACTCCATAAGTATCCTGTCGTGTGCTGCAAACCACTGCCCGACTACAGCAGAGTGATGGAAGCTAACATTATCCCAAACCACTACATACATTGTCCGATTGTCACCAGGATCATCCCTTTCATTTTGTGGGATTAGGTCCCTATAAAGAGCGTCCAGAAAAGCCAACCGGTGTTGTGTATTGTATGCACCAATACGAGGAATATGGGTGTGAACGCCATTTTCTGAGATTGCTGCACACATTGAAATATTTCCTCCTCGTTGGCCTGGGACATCAATGGTGGCTATTTCTCCAATGTGATTTCGTTCACGCCTTTTGCAAGATTGAATCCCGCTTCGTCAAGATATACAAACGTGTGCAGGGGTTTCATGGAAACTCCTTAAAAATAGGGTTTTCAAAATGGGTGTACAAAGTGTTTGACAAGATGTTCAACAATTTTGAGTGCACTGACACAAGCAATGAAATGAAGACTATTAGTTGTGAGGACAATGACTATTCAGCCGGTACAAGTATAAATAATTGTGACATTCATGATAAAAGAAAGGAGATAGTGATGAATAGCAAGTCAAAAGTGACCATTCTTTAGATATTTGTACTTACTCAACTGCTTCATGTCCAAAGGCATTTGCCTTTGGACGCAATGAACATGAAACCGCCACAAGGTTGTGCCAAAACGACTACATGTTGTGGAGGTTGAACTAACTGTTGTGCAAAGTTTAATTCTGTTGTGAGAAATGCACCAAAGCAACTGAGAAAAACTGTATTAGCTGCAATGTGATGTAGCATCCTAAGACAAATAACACATGGGATTTTAATTTCTAAGTTGTTCTCACACTTTCATACTCAAAAGTTAGATCAGCGCATGGAAAAAGCTCACTGCTACATTTAATCACCTGTTCAAATCCACCATGACAGAATGACTTGAACTTAATTCCCACATTTGGCACACATCAGGAAATAATCATGCTTCATCACTGCTGGAATTACTCCATTTAGGAGACGACACTGCCTGAGCAGAGCAGCATGAGGCTCAGTCAAATGTCACTTTATACTACAGAGCAGGCGGGTTACAGACCGTCGATCTGACTAGTGACACATTTTTATCACCAGTAAATTAATTAGAGTAATTAACCCTTGTGGTGTTCATATTTTTGTTACTCAGCCAGTGTTCATGGGTCTGGTGGAACCGCTAGAGTTTTGGCTTTCCAAATTAACACTATCAAAAAGTTTTATGTTAAATTACTCAACAGATGTTTACTTCATCCCAATTACAAGACATATGAACAGCAAACATGGTTAATTTTTTCCCTTTACCTTTGTTAGATCACATTTATGAATTAATGTGCTTCTCGGTTTTTTTTTTGTTTTTTTTTTTAAATAAAATGTTATAAAAAATAAATCAGTTATAATCAAGTGGAGTGAGTGGAAAGACAACACATTTACACGTGAAGCAATATGTTTCACAACTAAATGGGATCAGCTGCTCATCAATGGTGACATTAGGCCCAGGGATGTAAAACAGGGGAAGGTGGTGCACACACTTATCCCACACTGTCCTAATGGCAGCAAGCTTGTCTCTCTGCCGTCGAGCTGGTCTGTCGTCTCGGTTATCAAAACGGATAATCCTGGAAATTTTGTGGAAGTTTTCCAGAGACATTGATGCACGGAAAGGTTCGTGTCGATTTCTGCATCCCACAGGGATTCTGTGGATTCCCCTTTGGACCTGAAAACTCCTGCAAGGATAAGAACCTCAAAGTAGGCCTTTGGGGTTCTTAGATGAATTTGGTCCATCTCCTTCCAAAAACACACCTTCCTTCTAGATTACTGCAATCCAGAATAATTGTCTGGATGGAATCTGGGATGAAAAGCTAAAATGAAGACTTGATGTCCTGCACATGAGTAACTGTCAGCCGTGTTGGCCCTGGCTTATCACAGTAACAGCTCTGCAGGGTGGCTCATTTCTTGGGCAAGAAGACCATTCAATGTCACCAGTTATTGACATCCATATTTCTTCACTTGCTGTCTGGTGGGCTTGTTCTGGTCCTGGAGCTGGCTGCAGATGGGGTACTCGTCTTCGTTTTGTTACTAAATGGTGTTCAACCTCATCCTCTTCTTCAAAGTCACTGTCAGACTCTGAATTTTCAGAAATGTGAAATATTCTGAAACCTCTTTGTCAACATCATCATCAGAAGCTCCTCTCTCTTCCAAAATCAATTGGATGGCCCTCGCAGCAGATAATCTTTTGCCAGAGATTTTGGCAGAAAGAGAAAGACCACACGTACAAACAAACCAACTTTAAACCCTGTGTGCTGTACAACAGAGGGGAAAGGACAACAGGACCCACTACCAGGAAGGTCCCACAGCTACTTGCTTGTCCTTGCTTACTAAGAAATCCACTGCAAGGACATTAATATTTTTAAACAAATGTAAAAATGATACGGTACTTGGCACTAGGTGCTGCAGCTGCTGTGTGTGTATGTATCTGAGAGAGATTTTGCTTCGTCATGGAGAGAATGAGGGCAAGAACTTTCTGTCCTGTTAAACCAGTTGGTGCAGCTTTAATCTGATCTGGAATCAGTCCAAAGAATATACGTATAAGATTTTTATCACAGTATTTACGTGTTTCATGCATCATCAATGAGATGTTTTTGTTATACTTTGCAGGAGCATGAACAGAACCTGTGATGTGTGCGTATGTGCACGAGTTTTAAATAACTTCAGCTTTTATCATTTATCGTTCACCTTTTGTTATTGTAACGTAGTTACTTTACAATAAAAAGTATCTTGAGGTAACTGTTGTTGTAAGTTGGTGCTATATAAATAAGTAAGTACTGTAATTACTTGCTTACTTAGTGATTACTTACTTACAATATAAATAAACATATTATGTTATTCAAAATAAAATAAAATAAAATAAAAAATACTTTATTACAATGTTCATGATTAGGGAAAGTCAGTAACATGGTGGACCAGTATTGCCTATATTAACTCATCTCTGTGTTTGCTGTGGGAAATGGGCACTAGTATGGGAGTTGTTTGTGTGTTTCACAATTGCTGTGAGCAAATGTCTGTGTGTTGGATTAATTGAAGGCAGGTGTATTTGATTGTACTGATCCTCTGGTCTACTAAGGCTACCTTCACACTGCAGGCGAAAGCGCATCAAATCCGATTTTTTTTTACCCTATGCGACCCATATCCGATCATGCTATGACAGTGTGAACGGCACAAATCCGATATTTTCAAATCCGATCTGGGTCACTTTCGTATGTGGTCCTGAATCCGATACATATCCGATGTTTCAGAAAGCGACTGCTGTGTGAACGGTCAAGTCGCATTAAATCTGTCTTTTACGTCACCGACACAAAAGAGACGCCAATTATCAGCGCCAGAGAAGCGCCCGAGAAGACATCGCGAGCGCTTCCTGGCCATCCGGTGAAACTGCTGGGAAGACAACGTTGGAGAAACGTGAACATTTTATTTGTACTGTATAATCTGCAGATTCTGACAGAAATCTGCAACTATCCTTTGAAGCACCGCTCCTCTCTAAAACAGCAATAAGGATCATTATTAGGTTATCTACATTATTTTGTAAATAACAAAATAACTTAAAGCAAAAATTGGGAAACATGAAGTCCGAAGTCTTTATATTAAGGGCCATCAGTCAAACAATATTGTTTGGTCTGGGTCTAAACAGAGCGCGTTGTGTGTGACATGTTCTTTTGCGCATGCGGGCCGCTTTGAGCGTTCACATTAGAGCGCATTTGCTGTCGCATTTTATTTGTAGTGTGAACGAGCAGCCAAAAAATCGGATTTGATCAAAAAATCGGAATTGAGCATTAAGACCTGCAGTGTGAACGTAGCCTTATAGTCCACACTACAAACACTGATGTGATATTTTGTCTCTCTGTGTAGGCCAGGGCCTAGTATATGCTGCAGCCTAAAGGCAGAGTTTGTCTGCTGAGGCCGGGGTGGTTGCTGGATTACTACTTTCAGGGTGGTGGGTGGAGGACAACTGCTGTTCACTGTTACAGCTGTTGGCATGTGTAGTGTAGCTGACTCTGGCCTTGGACTGTGTGTTTGATCGCTATTGCAAGTGTGAAACTGGACTATTTTAGCCCTTCATTTTTATGATCATTGTACTAATAAATTATTATCTTTTTGAATTTTATTGGTTGTCATCACTCCCACATCTGTATCTGGAAGTCCCATGGGATCTTGGCTTGGTCATTCTCAACTATCTCGGGACTTCCAGGCCATACTTGTCACAGATGTTTCTGTATATTATGCACAGCACCTTTGTTATGGTGTTCCCTGTATGCCTTGACTGCTAGCACCATGTACCAGCTGCTTTGCGCTGGATTGTCTCACTACTTCTCTCTGTTGGTGGTACATACCATACAGGGACCTGTCCTTCTATGATGACTCCTCTCCTCGCTCCTTCTTCTTTCTCAGGTTTTTGCTGCCTGATGCAATAACTAATCACATGGCCAGTTGTGGCCACCCTCCTAATGTACTCATGGATCTCTGTTGTTTCATCCAGGATATTGGTTCTGGCACTCACAAGGGGGGGGGGGGGGGGGGGGGGGGGGCTCATTCACTCCTGCATATAGCTTTATGTCATCCATATAGACATGGTTGCTGACAGTATCTGTAGCCACTCTTGGTAATGATCACTCCCCAGTGGGGACAAAGAATCTCCTTAACGCACTTGCAAGTCTAATAGCAGTTTTACGGTTTTTCTTTTCAGTTTTAGGACAATAAATCATCAAGTTGACCTGGAAGACTTGGTCAATGTAAAACAAATGTTTTGACTGTTAATATGAACCCACTCTACAGCCCTAAATTTTTTTATAATTAAATCAAAAGTACTTGAGTAATAGTGTTTACTGACAGAAAGGATGACACCCATGTAATGCTTGGGTGGAGACAATGCATTCATCAGGGCATCTGTTAAAACACACACCTCAAATAACTAATAAAAGAAAAGAAGTCAGTCTGCTCTCCCACAAAGGCACTCCCTGTTATTTTTATATACGAACGTCATTATCTTTGGCATTGTTTTTTAAATAGTCCCAGATTTCATAATCAACATCAACTCCTCTTTCCTCATGAGACAGTCAGAGAGAGAGGCTGAAAATAAGCATGCAGAGCTGATATGACACTGACCAGTGTTTAACCTAGTCAGGTTTAAAACAGAGTTATTCTGTTCTTCCTGGGGGAAAAAGGCTTAATCATTTAGAATAGTTTTATTTAGCTTTGAATGAGCAGAAGTGGATGAAATGCCGGCTGGGAAAAGCTCGTCTCTCTGCCAGATTTTACTGTCTGTCTGCCTCCTGTTTTCCTCTACAGGTGAGACTGAACTTGCTTTAAATTCAAGAGGATTCACAAATAGAAACACACAACGAAGAGCCATGTTTGGATTCTTGCTGTCTATGAGTACATGACACGATCAGATGCTACTGAGGAGTTTTTAAAGATGTGAGCCCCTGCTCCAGAAAGTAGAGTCAGTGAAAGTTCTGATTTTGTTAAGCCTTAGATATGGTCGAGAAAATGGGTTCATTTAAACTCCAGAGATTCAGCTGGACATGTGCTGTGGTGATTGTGAGGTGGAGACTGCAGCTGCTGAGGGTGCACTACTGCTGAACCTTTGGATGGCTCTTTTGATGTTTTCAGCTAAATCGTGTTTGTGCTGGTAGGCAAGAAGTGAAGCAGCTTATGGCAGTAAGAAGAACCGGACCACTACTGTACACTTTAGCACTGGAGGTTTTCGTAAAGCTTTTATTTTGGTATTTCCATTGACCGGTAATATAAATTTGCATGTTAGCTAAATATTTAGTTTCCTGTAATATTTAAATTACATTTAAAATTGTGTTTTAAATATACAAAGTAACAAATATTTTAGTAAATGTTGTACGCGTTAGCTCCTTAACTCGTTAGCACTGTGCAGCACCATGCACAGGGCGATTCACGTTAACTCGCTAACGGAGATTTGCCGCATTAATATGGTTATGGCGTTTATGTCAAAGGTTTATGAATGAGAGGTCTGGAAAATGCTATCAAAACACATGTTGAAATCCAGTTCTTGTTTTTCTCAATTAGAGTTGCATCGCTTCCCTTTTTACGGTTAACTTGAAATTCACCATTTTTGAACTTCTATCAGAAATTTCATCAGAGCTCCAATAACACCATCGTTTCATGTTATTAAAAAATCTACAACCTCATTTTCATTCAAAGGAGTTGATCTCAGACATACATGAGCCTAAGTTTTAAGGGACTGTCTACAAATTGCAACACTGAAAAATAAAAAAATTAAAACAGAATATTAAGAAATATTAACTAAAAAAACTCTGCTTTCAAACACTATAGAGTAAGAAAATTCATTTCATACCAGGTATTCAGTATAGTGACCCCAACTGTGTTATCTACCACGCTGATAGCCAGTTACTAAATAGGCTTTCTCTTTAGGCTCTGGGGGCTGTGTTTTGGTGACAGCCATATTCTGGACTGACAGTCTCTCAAATAAATGAAGGGAATCCGTACAATGGAGGAGTCTGTGTACAGCTGTTGAATGTGTAATGACTGTTTCCTATGTGTGTTGTTGTTGTAAGTCTGGTTTGTCAGCATATCCTGTTTGTTCATAATAATAATAAAACAGGTCCTTCTGATCTTACTGCAACAGTGAGTCTGAAATAAGGCTTTAAAACTGTTTTATTTAAAATAAGGTATATATTTCAAAACTTTGGCAAATCTACATGTAAACTAATCAATGATGCATCCATGCTTGCCAAAGCTAACACACACTTGTCTGAGATGAAAACTTAAAGTAATTGTTAGAATACTCAGTATTAACTACTTATTATAAATGTTCCCTCTGATTTAATTGAATGTATTTACATACTGCAGGAACTCACGGTGTGTCAGATGCTTCTATCTCACACCATATCTCAGATTAAAAAGACTTTTTAGTTCAGCTGAGCTCTGCGGGCTCTCTGTCTGTGAACTAATAAGGTTCTCCCCTGTTTCAGATGGGAAAATCATCAAAGCTGAGTCTGGACAGAACGTGTCTCTGCCATGTCAAACTCCAAACATCAGCATGCCCATCAGAGCTGTGGAGTGGTTCAGACTTGACCTGCAGGAAGGACATGTTCTCATGTACCGGGGTGAGCAGTTTATTTCATTCAACCAGCTTCCATCGTTTGTGAACCGGGTGGATCTGCAGGACAGACAGATGAAGGACGGAGACGTGTCTTTGACTCTGAAGGATGTGACGAGTGATGACACTGGAACATTTCAGTGTTACGTGGTCCAGAGAGGAACAAATGGCAGGAAAAGCATTTTTGAGTATATCAGCACCGTCTACCTGAGAGTTGTTCCTCCAGGTGAGTCATTTAGAAGAGGAAATGGATTCTGTTCTGTTCTTCACTCATCACCTACCTGACAACTGACACCTCACACCTGTTTCTCACCTGCAGGTCAGACAGGAGGACACAGGAAAGGCAAAGGGAACGAGGATGTATCCTCTGGACTGGACTTTTGTTTAACAGTTAGTGTTATACTTGTTACGCTAGCTCTTGCTTTTTTTATGACCTTCACAATACCCAAAACACAGGAGAAGAAGATTTGATCCAGACCTCAGATGACTCGACAGGTGAACCTTAAGTCACCTACCCACTAAACATTGGACATGGGATAGACGTGCAGATCATGTCTATACTGGGTCCATCAGTCCATGACCAATTCTGAACATCTATATATCCAAACTAGGTCCACAACTTGAAAGACCTCATCTGGTGTTACAGAAATGGCAGATAAAAGTCACTCCGAGGTCACTTTGCTCAGTGGGTTGTAGATGTCTAACACCTGAATTTATTTAATAATGTCTTTAGTGTTTCTTTAGAAACATTATTAAAAAGATTTAAAAAAATAAATGAATGAAACAAAGTGTTTCCTTTTCCAAGATTGTTTAGCTGTTAAAAAGCAATCATTTAAATCAAAGCTGGATGTAGTCAAGTCTTCATAGAGCAGCCAGTCCCAAATGACTGCTACAATCCACTTTCACCAAAACTTGTTTTTTATTTCCAGAATTATTTCTATCATTATGTTTTCATTTATTAATTTGATGATTAAATTTTTTGGGAAGCACTGTGTAACACTATAAATGTATGATCACATACATCATGTTGAAACAGGACTCCTACATGATCTAGTCCTCACTCATTTTGTTTCTATACTGTACATACAGCCTGGTATATATTTCTTTGGGAGACGGTGGAATATGTTTGTCACTGTCAGACGTTGTGTATTGTTGTATGTGTTCAGAGATAAAGAGAGTTTACAAAGTGAATAATAAGCAGGTTAATCAGTGTTAGTGAATCTGCTCAGATATATTATTGAAGCTGCAGAGCAGGAGGATTTAGTTGTAAGTTACACTGCATGTAAAAGGGATCAATAAAAGGTCATTATTGTGTAAATTTATACCTAAACAAACAAGGTAACCAGGTGGGTTTAAAGATCTTAACCTGAGTTAACGTTGTGTTTTTATGTGATGACAAGATGACAGTGTGTACATGGACAAAAAAAGATGGTGAAATTCTGTTTAATAAATTGATGAGGAAGAGTTTGCAGACTGAACACAACTTATGTCTCCTGCTCGTGTTTTTCTGTATAAAACAGGCCCATCTGAAGGCCTGCAACAGCTACAACGAGCTCTCATGTTCCCTGTTTCTCATGAAAACACTGCAAAATGTCAACATTTGGGACTTATAGAAAATCCCATTCTAATTTATTTAACATCCTTCTCATTAGAGTCAGTCTAACTCTGTAAACACCCTCATTACTAACACAACCCACATACTCATAAAAAAAACACTTGTCGTGAAATCAATCAATGTAGAGCAGTGTCACAAACCACGGAGGCCCCAGAAAAGTGCAATCAAACGGTGAGTTTATTAACACCCAGGAGAAAACATCAGCATACGTCTTCTGACAAAAATACATGTTGAGAACACTTATAAAGCAGTGAGGTACACCCCCCCCCCCCCCCCCCCCCCCCACATGGCGTAAAAATAGGTTAAAGACGGCAGTTACAGTAAATGGTACATCTTAGATGGCTATAAACAGACATAGAACTACTCTTTTCTATAACACCTTCCAAACAAGGTAATAACTTCAAGCCTTCAAGGTCTCTGAGGGCTGGTTGTCGACTCCAGTCATCTGTTACCAAGTAGACCAAAATGCAGTTGGAAGCTAAATGAGTTAAGGCCTCAGGCCTGACACATTCCTAGATTATCTGTGTTATATGTATTGTAAGCATGCATCCAATCATCCTTCTATGTTCTAGTTTCCCACACCATGGATCACGTGGACAGTCACACCAGTGAAGCTTAAAACCTTTAATGAACCGAACATCAACTCGAAATAAGCACAAATATGCAATGTGTACGAAATACTCCTGGCCGTACCTGTAATAAAAGTTAACATAATAAAAGGATCCTTAAATTAACATCTTCAATAAACGACTTTAATGCAATATCAATACTGTGAGAAATATTATTAAATGGAATAATGCTGTAAAGAATGTTATTAATCCAATTGTAATGCTGTAGGTTATATGGCAGCAATAAAAGAATTTCTGTATCTCCACACACTCTTGCAGAAAAGGTATGAAAAACATTCTGTGCTTAGGAAACAGCAGAAACGAACAGGATCTGTGTGTGTTAACTATAAAGTTTGGAAATAAAGGTAGAGTAACAAACAGTTTTTCCTGTCTTCCTTCTCTGTGTTATCTTTAATTTCAAGGGAGTAGCATGTTTAAATGCACATGTGTCAAACACTACTAAAAACACAACCCCCGCGGCGGAAGTAAGAAATACTTCTCGCTGCAGTCGGGGCACGTGTGGAAACAGACACCATAAAATAATTAGAGGCACTTATTTGTATTTATGTTTTGGTGCACCATCAACCCTTAGGCGTGTTTTTTGATTAGTCTCAGGTTTCATAATAAAGAACTTTAACACATCCATCATCAGAAGACACAGAGATTATTCTGTTCATCATCTGGAAATTCAGAATAGTTTTATTCAGTTTTGGTGAGCAGAAGTGGATGAAATGTCTGCTGGGACATGTGTGTCTGTTTGCTGGATTTCACTCTCTGCCTCCTGTTTGCCTCTACAGGTGACACTGAACTCGCTTTAAATTCAGCTGGATTCACAAATAGTAACGCAGCACTGAGAGCCATGTTTGGATTCTCAAGTCAGTTACCGCATTTTTGTACATCGCGTTTTCTTCCTGCTGTACCTGTTTTTATTATTACAGTCACTCAATACAACATTAAAGTGTTTTAATCAGCAGAAGTTCACAGTTTGAGTTAGAAACACTTATCAATGTCACACTGTGAACTTTTTCTACTTCACTGATCCCAGCATATTTAATCCTGTTATAAAGGTTAAAAGGTTATAAAGGAAATGCTGTCAAAAAACATGTTGAAACACAGCTGTGAGATGTTGTCAAACAACATTTAAAGTTTGAACCGAGTTATCTGTAATGAAAATAGGAGGCCTGCTACACCTTGTTAAATATCCCAAATCTTTGTTGTTTGGGCTGAAGGAAGAACAACAAGAGAGACAAGATAAGATAAAACTTTATTAATCCCTCGGGTGGATTCCTCTGAGAAATTCAGTTTCCAATAGCACAGCACCAACAGAAGTTACAGAATGTGAGCAGAATAGCATATATACACATATATAAATACAGAGGATACAAAAGGGATAAATAGAATAAATAGGAATAAGAATACAAGGGAATTGTACATTTCAAATGTTGTGAGTCTATTGCACCGTTGGTTATTAACAAAAAGCCTTGCACAGTGAAGAGGCACTACAGCTTAGTTGTCCCCCCCTCCTTTGTCCTCCTGTTTCCCCTCCCTCTCCCCTCCAGAGAGGAGTTAAACAGCCTGATGGTGTGTGGGTGTATAAACACTCAGTATATAAATGCTCAATCAACAATCTCTTTATTCCATACACTTCTCATAATTCCTTACACACTTTGAGCTTAAACGTCCTGACAGGAGATGAGCAAGGCGGGGTTTCCTGCAAAATGTCAAAGTGTCTGACCGTTTCTCACAGTCTTATAGCTTCAGCCCTCCGCCACACTAAGCATTCACATTCTTTCTCTCTTACGGCACCTACGTGACGACCTTGGCTTCCTGTTTTATCTCCTCCTGATGAGATAGGGCAGAAAAGCTCTACGGTATGTTCTGTTCTCTTTGTACTCAGAAAAGGAAGGCCATGATTCTTCACAAACAGTATTTCTTATAAATCAGCAGTATAGTGCATCATAAAACAGTAATGATTTCACATCTTTAATCCAAGACATAATGTGGCCTATAGCTGTATAATGATTCGACAATTCTTTGATTAGAAGTATAAGGTGGCATAGGATAGTATAAAAATCTCACAACCTGCTTCCTGGGATCATTTCATTAAGCGCCTCCACTAACACACCCACTGTTCCCAGTACTGCTGAACACCTGTACGCTACACTGAAACAGGTTTTTACCCTCAACCTTACCCTTTGGTTGCAGAGTCAGAGCTCTGCCCTGCATTCAAAACACTTCCTGGTTCAGATAAAACAAAAAAACAAAAACTGGAGGCTTCAAATTTTCACAGTGACAGGCCCACACAGGTTTTTCTGGTTCATATTGTCTCTATTTGTAAAAGTAAATATGTTGTGGTATTATTAAAATATTATTTTTAATGTTAGGAAGGTTAAAGGGACTATTTTCAAAGGTTTAGTGATCATTATTACACCATGGCCTAGTAATTTTTAGTTACTTGATTATTTATTTATTGTGGGTTAGTCAGGTCTAACCTGAGTGTCTGAGTGTGAGGTATGTCTTTCAGACATACCTCACACTCAGGTCACATTTTTACTCAGTTCCTGCTTCGATCAGTCTAAACTTACTATCTTGAAATCATGCTGGCATATTGTATGACTGGAAGATATTTATATGCAAAAAGGCTGAGCTGAGACTAAGTGATTAAATAAATAAACACACATACCATCCATTATACTGTCACAGTATAGATCTGTGCTGCTGCTCAGTGTCCCCAGAAACAGTCAAAAAGCTCACAGCTGGATTTAGCAAAGCCGTCACTCAGTAATAATACATGTTGAAAATTTGTTAATAACAAACAAATAAAACAAATATACTCTTACAGGAATATAAAGTAATCTACATGCTACCCCAGAAAAAAAATAGATCATTGAGTCACTATAGCAGTGATTCCCAAAGTGTGGATCACGGCCCCCCTGTTGGTCCAAGAAAGAGGCACAGATGGACCAAAAGAAGAGATTTACAATAAATCATTTTTTCATCATTTTTTCAAGTTACTGGATTTAAATATGACATCTTATACTCCACATTCTGACTTTTTTTAAGCTAGTGCATTTCATCATCAGTGGGAATAATCTAAGCTGGATCGAAGATGTCAAACAGCAGCAGTAAAGCTGTTCATGGAGACTCAACCTCTCTCTCATCAGAATATCAGAATGTAGATCTTAAACTAAACGTGGCAGCACAAGGCTGGGATGGAATAAATACTCTTCACAATTTAACAGACAACCGACAACACCACCCTGGAATTTCACCCGGAGAACACTGGATTGAAGTAATGCTAATTACCAGGAAGACGCTCAGGTCTGTTATACTCAATAGAGGGCCGTGGTCTAGTGATAAAGCAAATTGTCAATTTATTAGTAACTATTTAAAATAGCACATAAAAGCACAAACAGGCGCATCAATATAGATGAGTTTACCAGTGGGGGGACAGGGATGCCACATACAGAAACAACTCAAAAAAAGGAAAACTCTATGGGCTCAAAATGTGGTCATAAATATTTTGTACTCGTAAAAAAGATTTGTTTTTACCTCCGTGACGGAGGAGCAGGGAGGACTCGGCGCAGACTGAAATCTCAGAAAAACAGGTTTATTTACACACTCCAGGTGCACTATATACAGGTGAAGGAGAAGGGGGCCAGGGTTCCCAGGGGTGCAGAGAGGAGTCGGAAAAAGCGTCCAGAGTCCCCAAACCAAGCACGAGAAATCTGCATACAGAGAACAAGAGTTAGCACGGAACTTTCACGGAGCTCAAAACTGGCTGAGGCTAAAGTAGCACTGACGAGCGTTACTCAATAGTCCAGCGGCGAGGTGCTCTCAGTCACTGCCTTAAGTAGCGGGAGCAAACATGGGTGGCTGTAGCTCAGGTGGCAGAGCAGGTCAGCCACTAATCAGAAGGTCGGTGGTTCGATCCCAGGCTGCCTCCTGGCTGCATGCCAAATATCCTTAGGCAAGATACTAACCCCATGTTTGCCTACTGGTGGTGGTCAGAGGGCCCGGTGGCACCTGTGTCCGGCAGCCTCGCTCTGTCAGTGCGCCCCAGGGCAGCTGTGGCTACAATGTAGCTGCCATCACCTGTGTGTGAATGTGTGTGTGTGAGAAACAGGTGTGAGGTGTCAGCTGTCAGGTAGGTGATGAGTGAAGAACAGAACAGAATCCATTTCCTCTTCAAACTGCTGTCAGACATTATCTACTGCACTCTGATCACATCACTCAGACCAGCTGCTTTCTACAAAGTCTCATCAACAACATCTTTAGAAACAAACATCAACAACCAGGAAGCAGCTTCACCTCTGATCACACACACACTCAACTCTACTCACTCACCTGGAGGATCAACAACACTCAGGTAGATGATGCTGATATGTTCCACAGTGCACTTCCTGTGGTTCTTTCCTCTCTGAATGACATAACACTGATATGTTCCAGTGTCATTTCTTGTCACATCCTTCAGAACCAAAGACACGTCTCCGTCCTGCATCCGTCTGTTCTGCAGATCTACCCGGTTCACAAATGATGGAAGCTGGTTGAATGAAACAAACTGCTCACCCCGGTACATGAGAACATGTCCTTCCAGCAGGTCAAGTCTGAACCACTCCACAGCTCTGATGGGAACACTGATATTTGGAGCTCGACATGTCAGAGTGACGTTCTGTCCAGACTAAGCTGTGAAGATCTTCTGGTCGGAAAGAGGAAACAACACAGAGCAGAGAGGTAAGGAGACAAACTGCTCAGCTCACAGGGAGAAGCAAACAGAGAGCACAGGTATGGTGTGATCTGTTCCTTCAGTGTGACAGATCCCAAAATAACAAATGAGTCATAAGCAAACAGACTTTATTTAAACAGCAATTATTACAGTAGGAACAGCAGCTGGACCGTTCACTGTCACAGAGTTGAAAAAATGTATAGATTTCATTGTGAGCCCTCCCTGCCTTCACACTGATGAGAGATTGTTGTCTAAGAACTGATTTAACCCTGATTTCAATGTTTGTAAAGTAATAAACTTGCAGACAAAAGCTTTGAGTGTAGCTAAAAAGTAAATAGAGCAGGTATAGAAGAAGGGGAGGTGTCAGGTGGTAACAGACACTCATATCCAGGTTTTCAGACTTTGCGCTGAACCTCCTTTCTGAAACAAATCAGTTTTAGGCTGCTTTAACTCTTTATTTGTGGCGCAGTGTCAAGCCACGGGAATGAATCAATGAGCACAGGTCACATCAGTGTGTGGTGTTGTTTTGAAATTTAGAGTCAGGATGTTGGATCTGCCAAAGACTGATTGCCCTTACTCCCATATATGTTGGCTTGGATTTGTCAGTATAAGTAAACTGGCTTGGTAGTATACTCTGGGAGAGCACTAAGATAACAACACAACAATGCATTCCAGGAATGTTCCCAGACTGACCTGTACTGTGTGTGGCCATGTTTAGACCTATTTGTGAGAACAGAAAATTGGCATGCTACTCTACAGCTCTACTTGTGGAGATCAACAGTCACTTATGGGCACAAAATATGGATCCACATGAGTTTGAAGGGATTTTTGAGGCACAAAATGTTGCTTTAGTGTCAGGGTTACAATTAGGTTAAGGTTAGGTTTAGGCATTCATTTTTGAAGGTTAGGGTTAGCAGCTAGGGAAAGCATCATGCAATGAGATATCCTCACTAAGATATGAAAATGTGTGTGTGTGTGTGTGTGTGTGTGTGTGTGTGTGTGTGTGTGTGTACAAGCTAGATTTCACCTGCTGAGGCAAACATTAAAAACATTAAACTTTAAATCTGCCTACATTACCCCAAAGTTGTTGAACTAAAGTGAGTGGGATGACTGGTGTGTTTATTTTCAGCAGCTCGCTGTGTTTGCCTTTCAAGGAAGGTGGAGTTAATCTGTTTCAGAACGAAAAAGAAAAACAAGGGTGGAGTTCTAAAAAACACAGGATCCTGTTTCAGAGCTGTTCATCTTTAAAAAAGAGCTTCACCTGAAAGGCCTCATCGAAATGATGTATCTTGTGACAGTATAAGACAAATTCTGGTTTAGAACACCCATCCAATATAATGTCAATACAAAAGCACCAAATCGCAACAACGGTTTCCTTTGGGATGCTTCATATTGTAATGTGAAGATCTTGCCATAATACAGAGAAAAAACACAACAATCAGAAGACCCCCTATGATCAAGCACTTGGCAACAAAGGGAAGGAAAACAGTAAGAGACCTCCAGCAGAGCCAGGCTCAGGGAGGCCTGTGACCAGTTGAGGGTGAGGGGAGAAAGACAGGATAAAATACATGCTGTGGAAAACATCCAGAGATTAATAGCAAGTATGATTTAATGCAGAGAGGACAATTAACAAATAGTGAGTGAAAAAGGTGACTGAAGAAAAAATACTCAGTGCATCATGGGAATCCCCCGGCAGCCTACGTCTATTGCAGCATAACTAAGGGAGGATTCAGGGTCACCTGGTCCAGCCCTAACTATATACTTTAGCAAAAAGGAAAGTTTTAAGCTTAATCTTAAAAGCAGAGATAGTGTCTGTCTCCTGAATCCAAACTGGAAGCTGGTTCCACAGAAGAGGGGCCTGAACACTGAAGGCTCTCCCTCCCATTCTACTTTTAAATACTCTAGGAACAACAAGTAGGCCTGCAGTGCGAGAGCGAAGTTCTCTAATAGGGTGATATGGTACTACAAGGTCATTAAGATAAGATGGGGCCTGATTATTTAAGACCTTGTATGTGAGGAGCAGGATTTTGAATTCAATTCTGGATTTAACAGGAAGCCAATGAAGGGAAGCCAAAACAGGAGAAATATGCTCTCTCTTTCTAGTCCCTGTCAGGACTCTCAGAGCAGCCTTTAAATCTGTTTCCTGGTGGCCTGTTGTTGGTTTTGGACATACTGCTTTTTAATTACACCGAAATAGAAACTAATCGAGTGAGGAAAGGAGATCGGTCACATAGGGTGTTGTATCAGACAGATTTATGGAACAGAAAACATCAACAAACAAAGAAGCTAAGAGTCATTATTACACAATGGCAGGCAGGAGAGCACCAAGCCGAATGAAGTGACAGCAGCAGATTATACAGCGTGAGAATGCAGGGTCCCAGACCTGTAATGGTGACTGATGAACTGCCAGGTTTCAGTGCACTTGAATAGTATTTCTGGGTCCTTTTACAAACATTCAGCTCAAAGTGAAATAATACAACTGTCTCATCCATCACAGGAAACCTCAGTTTACAGGTACTGAACCGGAGAAACACTCATGCCCTCTCGCTGCCTCTCACTGAGGGAAACTCCAGTCTAAGTCCAGCCCGTCTATAGGAGACTGCTTCCAGGAGCTGAGCTGTGAGTTTAATGATACATTTCACTCCTCCTGACTGTATGAGGCTGCTTACACACTTTCTCTAGGCTCTTTTGTCACCACAGAGATTCCGGTCCCAATCTTATGACCTGTTTCAGCAGGATCTTAAGAGGCTTTAGGGAAAAAGGCAGATACTTGTCTGTGTGATGACACAGGGCCAAACACAGCCTAAAAGATCCTGCCTCATGTTTTCTACATCAATTTTCTCTATAAGTTAAATACAAATTAAGCAGACATTTTTTTCTTAAAGCAGTTCATTTTACCAGTTTAAACATTTGACGATTTTATTTTCTACAGTGATTAAAAGTTGTGTTTCTGAGATTTGCAAATCATTGCATTATGTGATTCTTTACATTTTACACGGGATCCTGTTTTTGGAATTGGGATTATAAAACTATTTTGGTTGCAGTTTTTGATTAGCACTTAATCAGTTTATCATCTGTACTAATGAAGCTACGAAGCCTCCAACATGATGGGAAAAAATTGTGAAAGGTGGTCAAATTTTGACCCCTGTGTACTTTTAGCATATACTGTTTTTAACATATACTGTGACCTGCCAGTGAGAGGCAAAGAAGCAAAGAGTAGTCACCAGATCTAACTAAACATGGTCATAATTCCCAATCCAGCTGGCATCTGCTGTGGAAAAATAAACTGACCATTGAAACCAAAACTGATATCCTCAGATTTATTAATAAAATCATTTGCAAAGGAATCAATGCAGGATGTCACATCTTATGAAGACTCTAGAGCGGCTCTTCCTCAACCTCCTCCGACCACAGGTACAACATGCCCAGGACCCACTACAGTTTGCATACAAGGCGGGTGTCGGAGTGGAGGATGCCATCCTGTACCTCCTACACAGAGCCCACTCACACCTGGATGGGGGAAAAGGCACGGTCAGGATCCTGTTTCTTGACTTTTCCAGTGCCTTTAATACCATCCGGCCCTGTATGCTTCAGGAAAAACTGAACAGGATGGAGGTGGACCCCTGCCTGGTGGCCTGGATCTCCGACTACCTCACCGACAGACCACAGTACGTCAGGCTGAAGGACATCACGTCTGACACAGTGGTCAGCAGCACAGGAGCACCACAGGGAACTGTGCTGTCCCCTCTTCTCTTCACCCTGTACACCTCTGACTTCTGCTACAACTCTGAATTATGCCATATTCAGAAGTTTGCAGATGACAGAGCCATCATGGGGTGTATCTGGGATGATCAGGAAGAGGAGTACAGAAGTCTGGTGAGGAACTTTGTCGCATGGAGTCACACAAACCACCTGCAACTCAACACCTCAAAGACTAAGGAACTGGTTGTGGACTTCGGGAGGTCCAGAGAAGGTCCACTGCCGGTTCAGATAGAGGGGGAGGAGGTGGAGGTGGTCAACAAGTACAAGTACCTCGGGCTGTGGGTGGACAATAAACTGGACTGGTCATGCAACACAGAGCACCTGTATAAAAAAGCCCAAGGCCGACTGTACTTCCTCAGGAGGCTGAGGTCTTTTAACATCTGCAGGAAGCTCCTGAGGATGTTTTACCAGTCGGTGGTTGCTGGAGTACTTTTCTATGCTGTGGTGTGCTGGGGGAGCAGCACAGCAAAGAAGGACTCATCCAGGCTGGAGAAACTGATCAGGAGGGCTAGCTCTGTGGTCGGCATGAAGCTGGACACTCTGGTGACAGTGGCAGAGAAAAGGACACTAAAGAAACTGCTGGACATTATGAACAATGCTGGGCATCCTCTGCACACGGCCATAAACAACCAGAAGAGTCTGTTCAGTGACAGGTTGCTTCTCCCAAAGACAAGAACTAACAGACTTAAAAACTCCTTTGTCCCACACGCCATCAAACTGTTTAACTCCTCTCTGGAGGGGAGAGGGAGGGGAAACAGGAGGACAAAGGAGGGGGGAACAACTAAGCTGTAGTGCCTCTTCACCTCACTGTACAATACCTTGTGCAATACTTTTTGTAAATAGTCAACAGTGCAATAGACTCAATACTTGAAATGTGCAATTCACTTGTATTTTTATTTTTTATTCCTATTTATTCTATTTATCCCCTTTGTATATTTTATTTATATTTGTTTCTGTATTTATATATGTGTGTGTGTGTATATATATATATATATATATATATATATATATATATATATATATAACAATTCTGTAACTGTAACTTCGGTCGTTGCTGTGCTTTTTTTGGAAATCGAATTTCCCAGAGGAACCCACCCGAGGGATTAATAAAGTTCTATCTTATCTTATCTCTTAAGAAGAGAAAAAAACTCATGAGTGGATAGAATCAGCTGTAGGAAGGTTTTTTTTGTTTGTTTTTTTGTCGTGGTCATGTAGGTACCTGCCTTATACAGTGAGGTTAAATAAGAAAATACAATTTTCCCCACAGTGTCAAGAGACACAAACTTACTAACTGCTGAAAAGAAGCTGATGTTAATACAATTTTGATTCTATCAGGACACAAAATGTTTCTAAACAAGCCAACAACACTTGTCACACTCAGCTGTGTACTTGGAGCTGATTCAAACCCAAAGTTGATTTACATCTTGATTACATGGTTTAGTCAAGTCCTCCATGCTTTCTTTCAGTCCTTCTCTTGCTCTCTCACTCACACACCTGCATCCGCACATGTATGAAAACATAATTGAATAATTCTGCTCAGAATGAGGCGCGTCTGTTCAACTTTGTGCTACTCTGGTTATCCTCGGTCATTAGGAGAGGCTTACACCACGGGATCGAGCTGTAAGAGATGCAATTCATTTTATATGTAGTGTGATAGTAGATGAGTGTTAAATAATATGTGGATTCTCTGAAAAAGGACAAAAATCATTACAGCATAAATATGGAATAAAAATTATTGGAACGGGCCTCTTAACAGTCCGATTAAAGAAGCGCACCATTCTTAAATGTACTGCACAAACTCTATTCGCAACGATTCTCAAAACCACCACAAGATGGCACTGTAACACAAGGAATGAACTCATCCCTGATCAAGCAGGTTTGCAATCACACCCACCAATCAACCTACAACCGGTAAAATGGTTCCAATACCACATTTACCACCATTGTGAGATCTTGCCTCATCCTGTCATGTGACCTACTGAGATCAGCTGTTGCAGGATGTGATCAAGATCTCAAAACTGGGTTGTAGGTGGCGGACAGTCGGTGTTGTGAGCCACCTCCTCTGTTCAGAGATGGTCGTTCACAGATGTTTCATCCCAAGGACAAAACTCCCAAACACAAGCCAGTCAACATAGTGTGTGCTGTGCAGTACAGCGAGGAGTGCTCAGACCTCTACACTGGTGAGACCAAACAGCCACAAAACATAGACGCGCCACCTCGACAGGGCAAGACTCAGCTCTACATCTGCACCTAAAGGTCAAAGGTCACACTTTCAAGGATGCCGATGTTCACGTTTTGGACAGAGAGGACAGATGGTTTGAAAGTAAAGTAGTAGAAACAGCATATCTAACAATAATACAACGATATCTCTCAGAGTGTTTGTTGCAAGCCAGGCTGGTGTTAATCTGCTCGTACATGCACTGGATTCATTCACATGTCCTTTATTGCACATGACCAAGTGTAAAACATTTTGCTGATGTTACAGATTCATCAATCCTGAAAATTTGTTATAAAAACTTTGTTCTTTATACTAATAGTTTAAAAAAAAATTAATCTATGATTGATTCTCATGATGTTATCCACTGTTAATGACAAAATACAGTAAATAGTCCAACATCTTACTTTTTCTTTTTTAATTCACATTTTATATTTTTCAAAGTCATCCAGTGGACTAGTGATGGCCATCAGGGCTTATATTTGGCCCTCTTTCTATGTAATGTAACCTTCCTTCTCAACAATATTTTAAGCCTTTAAAAATGCAAAAAACATGTAAAATATAAAAATAAAATGTAAAATGAAAAATATGTAGGACAAAAATATCAAAATGTAAAATTCTGAATTCATAATAGCTCAGTGATATTTGATGGTGACTAAAAAAGGCAGCAGATAACAATGTAAACAAACATGTATGTTGAGCAGGAAACTTCAGATAATCACAAACACGAACATAACTTAATGTTTCCTCCAGGTGCTAAATTCCAGTTTAATTGTGCATCGTTAACTTCTGTCTGTCCTCAGCACATCTGTCACTGTGAATGCTGAGTGGGTGGGTGGAGTGAATATACACTGTGATATTTCCATCTGTGGCCTTTCAAACTGGCTGCAGTTCAACAGACGGCTAAAACAACAAAACAGCAGCAGCAAGCACAACGGAAATCGACATGTCAACTTCTACGCCATCAGCTCCACTCCTCTGGTCTTTGTCCTTATCGAGTACTGTCTGACCTGCAGGTGAGAAACAGGTGTGAGGTGTCAGCTGTCAGGTAGGTGATGAGTGAAGAACAGAACAGAATCCATTTCCTCTTCAAACTGCTGTCAGACATTATCTACTGCACTCTGATCACATCACTCAGACCAGCTGCTTTCTACAAAGTCTCATCAACAACATCTTTAGAAACAAACATCAACAACCAGGAAGCAGCTCAACTTCACACTCATCTTCTTCTACCTTCAGGTTGATGCTCTTCAAAAGCTGAGGTCTCTGTCTGTTGTATCCAGCATAACATTCATATTTTCCAGCGTCGTTCATGGTGACATTTTTGAGAATCACAGAAAAGTTTCCATTCTTTATCTCTGGATCTTTCAGCTCCACTCGACCTTTAAATGATTCATGCTGTTTGTCTTTGTGAATGTGTTCATCGCTGAAGTAGAACACATAATACTCTGACTGCAGGTCAGGCTTTTGCCAGCTTATCATTATGTTAGCATCACTGGGGCCATAGCACTCCAGAGTTACATCCTTTGCTTGTTTGACTGTTAGCTCTAAAATAATTAGAAAACAGGTCAGTCATAAAGATAATATGCATCCAATAATTCAAACACGCTTATTATTGTGCTTCAAATATCAGAAACCTGAGTTTTTATTTTTGTGTAAATTCTGTGAGAATTTATAAGCGAGTAAAAAAAGCTTTACTGCGTTACATTCAGACCCAGATATGTTTACACATCCAGCATTGTGATGGCCAAACCCGTGGCCACACTCTAAAGTCGGTAACTTTCGTATTTTCATTCTTCATTTGAACATAGTAATACATTTTAGTTTCCAATAACTTTATTGATTGGTTTGGATACATTTGTTCTATTTGTAAGCGCGCACATTTAGTTTACTTATGTATTCATACCACTTCATTTCTTTGCTTTCTGACTAACCTTTGTCTTTTTATTTCTTACCTGCTATCATCCCTGGGAGTTGCCGGACAAAAAGATGGTAGCCAGGGTTTGAAACCATTAAATATGAAGGAAGATAATTGGACCACACCACCACTTCCTGCTGAAGGGGGGGAATGTGTGTTTTCTTTACTTTAAAAACAAAGTATTTGTATTTAATTAAATATTTGAGTTTAGGGTTTAATTGGGTTTTTGATTTTCTTCTTTAGTGTTTAGTTTATTAACAAACTAGATTGTACTGCATCGTTTGTGATTTATGATTGTGTTTTGTTTGTTACCCCTCATGTGTCACAATGGTCTGATCAGCCATTATATATACCCTTGTATGTCATTTTTCATATATGACCTAAACATATTTCATGTTTAGGTCAATTATGTATGTTTGAGCAGTCATTTGGTTTGTTAAGTTTGCAGTCTTTGCCTGAGTTCAGTTTTGATTCTTTGACCTCTTTTATGAGCTCAACATTTATTAGTCTTGTAAATATAATTTTGGGGGGTTAAATAAATGGAAACCATATTTTTCTAATAATTCCTGGGCTCCTCCTGTTTTTCAACTCGGTCCATCACAAGCATGTTAAATCATGAACTTCAGTGGGTTTTGAATGTCTAACTTCAGAGTTTATATGCTTTTTTTAACATTTGTAGACTGTGGTGTGGGTTTTACTGAGCTAAAATGGGTAAAATGGCTTCACATACTCTGTGGAAAAGCCCAGAGTCTGTACAAAATGATAAAACAAAGGTATAAAAACCTGTTTGTACTTGTCAGTCACATTCAGGGTGTTTAATACAGAAATCTGTTGATTTTTGTGTACCAGACAGCGATGGCTTGTTATTCATTTCATAGTTTATTTCTAAAGGACCTGTACATAAGGCCAGACAGTTGAGAGGCTGATGTACTGAACCTGTTCTGTATATTAGCATTTGAATTTAACTACAATTTAATGTTTTACAGGATTAACACATCTTACCTTCACAGTCCAGACGTCCCAGGAAACATGAGAGGACAAACACGGTTAAAGCTGTTTTTAACAGCATTTCCTTTCTTATCTCCCACAGCTTCATTGTTGGTAGTTTCCTGGATTAAAAAACAATAATAAAGAATATACAGATGCTCTTTAAAGCTATTAAATTTACCTAAAGTTATTTTATGCGGTGTATGACTGATACCCTGAGCAATATCCCTGTGCCCCTGTGAGAGGAAATTCCACCACATGAAAAAAAGGGAACTTACAGGAAATTATGAGGTAAGGTGGCGCCTATTCGTCTGTCTGTATAAACAAGTGTTCAGAATCTAGTAAAAAGATTTTGTCTGTTTTAGGTTCGAGTTCAAAAAGATCATAGTTTAAAATGTAAAAGCTTCTAAAGGTGTGAAGGTTAAATGTTAATAATGAATGTAAAATAATAATGTGAGGCCTTCATTGGATGGTATGATGTCATACCAGCTAATCGTCTTGTAACCGGAAGGTTGCCGGTTCGAGCCATGTCTCGGACAGTCTCGGTTGTTGTGTCCTTGGGCAAGACACTTCACCTGTCGCCTACTGGTGTTGGCCAGAAGGGCCGATGGCGCGATATGGCAGCCTCGCCTCTGTCAGTCTACCCCAGGGCAGCTGTGGCTACAACTGTAGCTTGCCTTCACTGGTGTATGAATGTGAGAGTGAATGAATAGTGGTATTTTAAAGCTTTGAGGGGTCCCGAAAAGCGCTATATAAATGCAATCCATTATTATTATTTAAGCAGAACTCAGGTGTTTGAGGAGAAAGGACCAGGTCAGTGTAGCTGTGTGCAGTTTGACCGTAATTTTCATTGATTTAAGTTCAGTTATGTTTATTTGAACTGAGTTAATTCGGAGTTGAGTTTCTTATTTGTTTCTTTCTAAATATTGTTTGGGTCACAAAACGGTGACAGCATCAGTCTCCTGCACTTCTTTGGCTGCTTAAGTCAAGTCCTACTATACTGATGAGGACTTTTATCTATCATTCCAAAAACACAAACCACTGCTTCCCTCTCTTTGCAGCTTACATTGTTTATAAGCTACACTTGGTAAGCATGGAAGTATTTCACTAATCACACGAGGAAGCTTAGCTTGATAAAAAAAAAAAATCTACAGGTGTAGAGCTCTAGGCACCTGTAGAGTCTTTGTATAGCAGAAAATAAATGCTGAATTGCATTAAAACTCTCAATGAAAGTGTGATAAATGTTTGTAGTACAGAGTGTGTACACGACAGGGAAGCCCAGCCCAGTATGCACTCTTACTGTCGATCTCAAACCCGGATACATGGGCAGGGCTTTGTCAGGAAGGAAATGTGTCAGGAAGCAACTGCAAAACATGGAGGTCATTAAAAAAGAATGTTAGGAGGCAGCAGGAGAGCAGGAAAGGCAGGATTGTGCTGATGAGAGCAGTCACTGTAAATGTTTTTACGTTCTGTAAAATCACACCAGAGAGAATGAAGATAGAAGGAGGACAGATATGTTGGGTGTGAGGGACAAGATGGAAGAAAAGCAAGGACTTGTCCACAGGAGGGGTGGTGGACGTATTGTACAAAACATGATGAAGATGTTAAAAATTGAAAAAGATTTTTGGTCTGCCTCTAAAAAAATTGGCAAACTGTCAGGTTGATCGGGAGGGAAAACAGTTCTCTTCTCAAAAGGTGTCCAGTGTGGGTGAGCTGCTGCAGGAGGCTGTCAGCATATAAGATAAGATAAGATAGAACTTTATTAATCCCTCGGGTGGGTTCCTCTGGGAAATTCGATTTCCAAAAAAAGCACAGCAACGACCGAAGTTACAGTTACAGAATTGTTATATATATATATATATACACACACACACACACACACACACACACACACACACACACACACACACACACACACACACACACACACACATATATATATAAATACAGAGACAAATATAAATAAAATATACAAAGGGGATAAATAGAATAAATAGGAATAAAAAATAAAAATACAAGTGAATTGCACATTTCAAGTATTGAGTCTATTGCACTGTTGACTATTTACAAAAAGTATTGCACAAGGTATTGTACAGTGAGGTGCAGAGGCACTACAGCTTAGTTGTTCCCCCCTCCTTTGTCCTCCTGTTTCCCCTCCCTCTCCCCTCCAGAGAGGAGTTAAACAGTCTGATGGCGTGTGGGACAAAGGAGTTTTTAAGTCTGTTAGTTCTTGTCTTGGGGAGAAGCAACCTGTCACTGAACAGACTCTTCTGGTTGTTTATGGCCGTGTGCAGAGGATGCCCAGCATTGTCCATAATGTCCATCAGTTTCTTTAATGTCCTTTTCTCTGCCACTGTCACCAGAGTGTCCAGCTTCATGCCGACCACAGAGCTAGCCTTCCTGATCAGTTTCTCCAGCCTGGATGAGTCCCTCTTTGCTGTGCTGCTCCCCCAGCACACCACAGCATAGAAAAGTACTCCAGCAACCACCGACTGGTAAAACATCCTCAGGAGCTTCCTGAGGATGTACACTACTATATACACTACTGCCAAAAGTATTTACACATAATGTATTTACATTTGAACATTAGACCATGAGCTGTGCAATAAAATAATCATTCATGTTCAGAAACACAAGTCAGCAATAATCATAAAATCATAAAATGCAAGCATCACTTTCTGTCAGGTGTGCACAACCTGTGTTTTATTTGCTGTAAGCGTACATCAATATTTTATAGTCAGCCTCAACATTGTGATTCTGTGATAATTATAAATCCCTGAACACATTTGAAAGTTATAAATGTAGTAAATGTAGTAAGTGATGCTATTATGGGATTTAATAATCATGGTTGCATCGTCCTGGTCACAGGTGGGGGATATGGTTACAGTCACCCACCAGCTGACAGTCAGTCAGAATTCCACCAGGCATCCATCACGGTCCTGTCACTGATGACAGGACATTGAGGCTGTTTGTTTCTGTCATGGTCCTGAGTCTGCCGACTCAGTGTTTTGTGTTTCTTTATGCTTTTGTTTATTCTGAGTATGTATTCTGTTATAATTTGCCATTTGTTAGGTTTCTGTTCTGTGCCTGCCCTGGTCCCACTTCTGTGTTCTGTCTGCCTCTGGTGTCACACTGTCTGTTTGTGAATCTGTCTGTGTGGTTCATTGTCTTGTCTGGTTCTCTGTGTCTGAGTTTCCTGTTTTATTCTGAAGGTCTCCGTCTCATGTGAGTGTGTTCAGTTTACATTTCCCCTGTCCCCTCAGCTCTGATTTCTCCCAGCTGTGTTGCCCTCCTGTCTCTCATCCCCTGAGTACTGCTGTGTGTATTTAAGCCCTGTGTGTTCTCCTGCCTGTTTGTCTGTGTTTCATGGTGTTTTGTTCCTCTGTCTGCGGCTCTCTGCGCTGCACCCCGTTTCTTATGTTTGTCATTTAGTTTTCCCAGTTTAGGTTTTCCAGTCATTTGTCATTCCTCACTAGTGATGGGCAGATGAAGCTTCATGAAGCACTGAAGCTCTTAATCCAATTGGTTCACCCCAGCGTGAAGCTTCATGTGCTCTAGTAGGACACCTACTGGACGTAGAAATATTAGTTGGCATGAATTTGAAGAGCGTGGCCTTTTGCACACAGCCTGCAAATGTCAACAACAAAAGGAGTGTGTAAAACATCTATATTGTAGTGATCAAATCAAATCAAATCACTTTTATTGTCACCTCACATGTGCAGGCACACTGGCACAGCACATGCGAGTGAAATTCTTGTGTGCGAGCTCCACAAGCAACAGAGATGTGCAAACACAACAACACAAACGAGCAAAATACAAGAATGGCCAACCTGAAACTAATAAATATATGTACAATATATAATAGTGTATGCATTTCTGGATGTGTATACTAAATATTATCCTACGTGTGTGTGTGTGTGTGTGTGTGTGTGTGTGTGTGTATACACATTTTTACAAATTAAATAGTAAAAAAAAAATAAAATATAAAAATATACAGAGTTGAATATGTGCAAAACAGTGGCATTACTGTACAGTGTCTGGAGTGCATAGTGTTGAAGTTCCAGTAGTGAAGCTGAGGTGTCTATGACGTGTTCAGCAGTCTGATGGCCTGATGGAAAAAGCTGTCTCTCAGTCTGCTGGTACGGGACCGGATGCTGCAGAACCTCCTTCCTGATGGAAGCAGTCTGAACAGTTTATGGCTGGGGTGACTGGAGTCCTTGATGATCCTCCCCGCTTTCCTCAGGCAGCGCTTCCTGTAGATGTCTTGGAGGGAGGGAAGCTCACCTCCAATTATCCGTTCAGAGCACCGCACTACACGCTGGAGAGCTTTGCAGTTGTAGGCGGTGCTGTTGCCATACCAGGTGGTGATGCATCCAGTGAGGATGCTCTCAATGGCACAGTGATAGAAGGTCCTGAGGATGCGGGGGCTCATGCCGAATCTTTTCAGTCTCCTGAGATGGCAGTATACTGTGTATATTTATAGTGGCAGTATGGAAAATGATCATTTGGAAATGATTGAAATGGAAATGATCATTTACTGTGAGGTGAGGTGTGGTTGGGGTGTGGACAGTGGTTGTGCTTTTGTAACGTTGAGGTATGGACAGCTACACACTGAGGCTTTGAGCCTCAGTCCTGCCTGTTCACATTTTATTCTGTAAAAACTAAATTTTCACTGCTTTTATGACCTTTTTAGTGGGGAGAACATAGCTGGGATTTAATGATCTAACAAATCTTTTGAATCCTTTGTCCTCCACAATGCTAAATGGCTGGGAGTCCTCAATCACCATGCTAACCATGTCTTCATCTATTTGAGATTGTTCTCCTGAGGAAAGACAATAAAGACAAAGCACAAATATAAATATCACACACGTAACTTATTACAGTTGTATAATATTGTTATATCATTTAGTAACATTACTGCATGCTATATTATCATGGCATTTGATGGCTCACCTGGTCTTGCTCCACAATCGGTGTTCCCCTTATTCTCATGCAAAGCTCTGTAGTGCCTAAGCATGGATGAGGTGTTGTTGTTATATCCCAGCTCCCTGGCACATAGAAAACACTTCACCTTGTACAAAAGTACAGACAGCTTAACATAAATTGTATTGCACCATCAGTATTATGAAAATACATCTTCTGTAGAAATTTACATACCTTGTTGGGGGGAATAAAATCAAAATGTTCCCACACAGGGGAGGACATCCTCCTCTTCTTAGCTGGCTCCATTCTCTCCTGACTTTCTCTCCTCACTCTCATAAACCTCCAAACTGTCTCCAAACTCTCACTAACCGCAACTCTCCATCAAACACCCACATTTTGAATGAAGTCTGAGGGGTTTATATCGCTGTCATAGCTCGCGGCAAAGTTCGAACCACTTCATGAACCAGTCACGTGGTACAGCCGGGCAGCGAGGCTTCGGACGTCATCATTTTCAGCTCCTCCCATAAATGAAGCAAGCCTCGAAACGCGCATCGCGGAAACGCCCCCTCCATTACTCGACACAAGCTTTGAAGCCTCGATACAGAACGTCACATCACTATTCCTCACTGCCTGTTCCGTCACTCTATTACTTGTAAATAAACGTCACTTGCACTATCAGTCAACTGCCTGCATTAGGGTCCTTTTACCTCCACACGGCTCTCCTCGACAGCTGTGACAGTTTCGTTTTTTTGCACCTTTACATTTTAATCCAGAGTTGGGATGTGAAGAAACAGGAGTGGGTATACTCACACACCCCTGATCTTCAATAGGAATAGAAATATTTAACAAAGTAAAATAATAAAGCTGATAATGGTAAATCTATGTTCCGTTTATGTAGAAAAAGAAGCGTGCATTTTATTTGAAAGAAAAAACACATACATGCAGTGGAAGCCCAGATGTCAGTTTTACCCTGGGACTTGAACGCATCTTACATATGTGGCTCTGTGGGAAGCTGCCAGCGTTACATTTGTCTCAAACCCCACATGGGTGTGAGAAGTGATCCGTGCGGTGATTCGCACACACATATTTAACCTCCTAAGACCCGAACTCTTCCACAGCATTTTTAATTTCTCTTTGATATTTGGGCTGATTGGGGCCCGATGAATGTGAAAATAAAGAATTACCAGATTTTTTTTTTACCTTATTTTTGTTTTTAAGAAAAATAAGAGCCACATATGAGGATATTCATTTAAAATTTTGATACAAGAGTAGCAGTATAATGTCCTCGTAAGTGGCTATCAGGCCCATGTAGAGCAAAATTGAGTATTTTGCTCTAAATAACCCAAAATTTGATGTCCACATATGTGGACGCAGGGTCCTAGGAGGATAAGCTTTTGTGGGCAAGAGTGATGTCGTGTGTACTTTTAGATATTTGTACGTTCAGAAAGGTTTTCAAAATGTAAAATTTTCAAATTCAGGAAGCTGAACTTAGTAAACTGTGCTTAAACGATCAGTAATTATTTGGCTTTTGCACATTTGTAAAATAGTTTTACGTGGTGGTCAGATTGCCTCGTATATGTGTGTGGATTGAAGCACCTGCGTGTGGGTCCTCAAAATTTACACGCAAATCATTGCACACATTTGCAAAGCTTAGTTTACATGTGGATTATGTCTCGTGCTTTGCGACACTTTTTTGACGGTGTTTAGAGAACAAATATAAAGAAGCAGACAAAGTCACAACATCAGAACAATTTGAACTTTTGCCGTAGTTAAAGTGTTCTTTAAATCGGCATCACTGATTTGTGTCATTAAATTACCTCTTCATCATCAACAAGCAGAAACGCCTCTGTGTGAGGTCACTGTCTCTTTAAGACATCAACAATACTGGCCGCTTTTCACTCTCTCCAGTTGGCAAATATAACATTAGAAAACAATATCAAAATAATAGTAAAATACATCATCAGTACTAGTATTACTGTAGTTATTTTTAGGGGTGCTGTGATGAAATTTAGGGTCTACTATGCCTTAAGGTGGAATTCTGAGTATCTCTGCAATCACCAAAGGCTTGGGTGAAAAATGGTTGTGTTCAAAGAGTTCTACTTTGCTGACTGAAGAAGTGAATGGGGGAGTGGGGGAGGGTGGGAGAGAGAGGGTCTCATACTAGCCCCAAACACACAACAGCTACCTGCTATAAAACATTATTTCTCAAGTTGACAGTTGAAAAACAGGGTTGTTGTTTTTTTTTTACCATTTTAACAAAAGTACAATGCTTTAAAGCATAACATAGAAAGGTCACATGGTCACATGGAGTTTGATCATCTGTGCTATGTTAAATCAGCTGTCGTAATGGCAACAAGAAAACCACAAAGCAGTAAATGTAGCCTTGCATGCAGAAGGAAGTTGATTTAACTGCTGTGTCTGAGCTCAGTCAAGATGAACCCAGCATCTCTTCAGCAGCTGCTCTGTAAGTTCAATCTTTCACTTCCAAATGCAGTTAACTGTTTTTATAGTATATCAGCTGAGTTATACAAGGGTGGTGACATATGTTGTGAGACAGAGTACTGTGCAAAAGTCTTGAGCCACAGTTTTAAGCATTAAGCTATTTAACACTGACTTATGAATCACAGATGAACCAGTGTTGTTTGTACATAAAACCGAGAAATCAGGAAAGAACATATTTTAAAGTGTGTATTTTTAATTTGTATCTTGAGGAATGAAGGCTTAAAGTTGATATTATTGTAGGTGTGGCCTGTTTGATTGACAGGCGGATGTTGACACAGGGGCTGTACCTTCTGTCTGCTGCCGTTCACCTCAGCTATCCCAGAAGTGGGAAACTGAACCTATTTTATTTGTCTGTTACTGACAATGATTAGCAGCTGTCTGTGTCTCTGTGACACATTCATGATATTTATGGATATAGTTTTAAAAACAAAAACAAAAACAGACAAACGAACAGCTAGAAAAGGCCTAAGTAGAAGCTAAAAGTCCCCTAAAGGGGAGACGCGGTACCAGAAGGAGCTTTGCTGTAATGTGAACCAGCTGAAAACTCAGATTGACTGATATCATTTCTCTTTAGGTCTGAACTTACTGCTGTGCTGCACAACAAACCAAGGTCAGTGACCTCATCGTGATAATCCAAAACATCTCAAAGAGTCTTAAATAGAGATTTTCTGCATCTTATTTTTAATGCTGTCTGCCACGTATAAACTTTCAATAAAGCTTGTCTCTAAAAACTGAGGCATTAAATCCAAAACCACCTTTTTTGTTGTTTTTAATAACGTTAATAATAACTGTGCATCTGAGAGCACTGAACCTGGACCAGCCAGGATCTGACTGCATACTTGGCTACTGTCTTTACTATCAGTATCACATTTTAAATGTAAAGTGATTTAGGAATACTGAAGACACGTGATGTTTACTGCATTATATGTTTATAGTGGAATACATGTTTTATTTTGGGTGGCTGTGTTACTGTTGTTGAAACAGTAAAAGATTATGAAACTCAGTTGGTCGTTCTCTTTTGAAAATTGATTCACATCATATCCTCTTCCTGGCAGCTCGTCTGACTGTGAGTCCCAGCAGCTCTCAGTTCTTTAAAGGAGACTTTGTGTCTCTGAGCTGTGAGGAGGACGACAGCTCTGCTGGATGGACTCTGAGGAGAAACCCAAAGACACAAACGAAGACTCAGTGTGGAGATGGGTGGGGAAAACCAGCTGGTTCTTCCTGTAACATCAGCTACATTGACCCATTGGACAGTGGAGTTTACTGGTGTGAGTCCAGAGAGGGTCCCATCAGCAACATGGTTAACCTGACAGTCACTGGTAAGCTGAGTGTGTGGAGTTAGTGTTGATGAAGCTGTGTGTAAATGGATGAAATGCTGTAGTTTGTCTCTGTGTTGAGGTGGATCAGTGATCCTGCAGAGTCCTGTCCTCCCTGTGATGGAGGGAGATGACGTCACTCTGCTCTGTAAAACAAACACCACTCCCTCCAACCTCCCAGCTGCTTTCTATAAAGATGGCTCCCTCATCAGGAAGCAGCCTACAGGTCACATGACCATCCAGCATGTTTCCAGGTCTGATGAAGGCCTCTACAAGTGTGACATCAGCGGTCATGGAGAGTCTCCATCCAGCTGGATCACTGTCACAGGTGACACACTCACCTGTCTGTGTTTCTGCAGCTTTCAACATTCACAATGTGACGACAACTTAATGACTGTGTTTGCTTTATTTTAGACAAACACACCACCACACCTCCACCTACATCCACCTCCAGCACTCTTCCTCCATCACTCTCTCCTGCTGTTCTCTCTGTTTTGTCATGTGTTGGATCAGTCTATGTTGTGGCTCTACTGGTGTTACTGGTTCTGCTGGTGAGACGATGTGTTTACAGGAAACGTGAAGGTGAGATTCAGACTGTGGGGGCGTGGAGGTGGGGGTGGGGGGTTGATGCATGAATGCTTCATGATCTAACAAAATACAATCCGTTAAATTCAGCTGTTACTTCAAACTATGGTGTGATGGTCTGTCCAACATTACATTACATTGTGGAGCAGCCATCTGCCACTGTCAGTTGGGGGTGAAGGGAGTGAAACCAGAAAAAAGCCATTCTATGGAAGAGAGTGAGAGATTAATAATAATGAATTATTTAAATCAGAGAGGTGTATAAACGCATTCTAAGTAAAGGAGAAACACTCATGAAAATCCCCCAGCAGCCTACACCTATTGCAGCATAACTGAAGGAGGATTCAGGGTCACCTGATCCAGCCCAACTATATGCTTTCTCAAAAAGGAAAATTTAAAAATAGAGATGGCGTCTGGCTCCCAAATCCAAACTGGAAGCTGGTTCCATAGAAGAGGGGCCTGAAAACTGAAGACTCTGCCTCCCATTCTACTTTTAAATACTCTAGGAACAACAGTTCCAGTCTGAGAGCGATGAGCTCTATTGGAATGATGGTACTAAGAGGTCTTTAAGATAAGATGCAGAGCTTGCTATATCCATTATTTTCTTGCAAAGGCAGGCAAGCCCTTATTCACCAAGGGTTTCATGTGTTAAAGCTTTTATAAAGTCAGGCGTGTTGTGACTTTTAAACCACATCTGGGCCTTTGAACATTCCAGCAGTGCACAAAGGGGAAAATAAAGCAGCCTAGAAGAAGCTGAACAAGTTGTTAGAAAGACTGAACAGACAAAAGATCATTAACTGTCATTACCTGTAGCTCAAACTGACCTTCAGTTTACCTGTTGCTACAAACTGTCCCGTTTGTAGCAACCAAAAATAAAATAAATTCATAATTATAATAAAGGTCAATTAAATGGACCAATATGGCAAGGCCATGATGATCCACTTGGTAAAATAAATCCGCTTGGCATCTTTCTTGGCCTTAAAACAACAATTCTGATGGCTAAAGATCCAAACGGGACACAAAAAAAAAAGAAAAAAAAAAAGAATTTGCACTGCTAGGTGTTCTGGTTTAGCTTAAAGTAGGGTTCATGTAGTAAGAAGGTGTTTTCCTACAAGTGTCAGTTTGCATTAACAGATGAACTTTGTGCAGCTTTGTGGTTATTTACAGCCCCCTGTTCTCTGTGTTTCACAGCGTTACGGGAAATAAAGCTGTTCACAGTTGATGGTGTTTATAAATATCATTTATTATTCTCTTCATGATGCGAAATTACAAATAATAAAAGTGTGTGTCATAGACATAGTGTATTAAAACAGTCTTATTATGAAAAAATGTAAAGATGGCAAGATGTTAAATAAACTTATTTAGTAACTTCCTACTCAGTTGAGCACTCAAAGTGCTTATTACTGCATAGCTCACTCACACATTTATAAAGCACTTTTAGTCAAAGTCAAAGCTTGCTATATCCATTTTTTTCTTGCAAAGGCAGGCAAGCCCTTATTCACCAAGGGTTTCATGTGTTAAAGCTTTTATAAAGTCAGATGTGTTGTGACTTTTAAACCACATCTGGGCCTTTGAACATTCCAGCAGTGCACAAAGGGGAAAATAAAGCAGCCTAGAAGAGGCTGAACAAGTTGTTAGAAAGACTGAACAGACAAAAGATCATTAACTGTCATTACCTGTAGCTCAAACTGACCTTCAATCATTTTGACCACTTTAAAGTTCTGTGTAAGACCACAGCACCTCTTCCCTCTTGTTGTTTCCAGTTAACTGTAGTCTGACGCTGATCAGAATTTGCACTGCTACAAACGGGACAGACATGACTGTCCTGTTTGTAGAAACCGAAAATAAAATAAATTCATAATTATAATAAAGGTCAATTAAATGGACCAATATGGCAAGGCCATGATGATCCACTTGGTAAAATAAATCCGCTTGGCATCTTTCTTGGCCTTAAAACAACAATTCTGATGGCTAAAGATCCAAACGGGACACAAAAAAAAAAAGAAAAAAAGAAAAAAAAAAAGAATTTGCACTGCTAGGTGTTCTAGTTTAGCTTATAGTAGGGTTCATGTAGTAAGAAGGTGTTTTCCTACAAGTGTCAGTTTGCATTAACAGATGAACTTTGTGCAGCTTTGTGGTTATTTACAGCCCCCTGTTCTCTGTGTTTCACAGCGTTACGGGAAATAAAGCTGTTCACAGTTGATGGTGTTTATAAATATCATTTATTATTCTCTTCATGATGCGAAATTACAAATAATAAAAGTGTGTGTCATAGACATAGTGTATTAAAACAGTCTTATTAAGAAAAAATGTAAAGATGGCATGATGTTAAATAAACTTATTTAGTAACTTCCTACTCAGTTGAGCATTCAAAGTGCTTATTACTGCATAGCTCACTCACACATTTATAAAGCACTTTTAGTCAAAGTCAAAGTCAACCTCATTGTCACCTCTGCTATGTACAGTTCAGTACATAGAGAGACAAGACGACGAGGCTCCAGTTCCATATAGTGCAAAAGAGCAACAATAAATATAGGAAAAATAAGAATAAGAAGAATACCTCCTGTACATGGATGACATCAAGCTGTATGCCAAGAGTGAACGAGACATTGATTCACTGATCCAGATCCACTACCAGGCTATACAGCAATGACATTGGAATGTCGTTCGGACTGGAGAAGTGTAGTCGGATGGTAACAAAGAGAGGGAAGGTAGTCAGAACTGAGGGGATTGAACTACCAGAAGGCAACATTGCAGACATAGAGGACAGTTACAAGTACCTGGGGATCCCGCAGGCGAATGGGAACAATGAAGAGGCCGCTAGAAAAGCTGCAACCACCAAGTACCTGCAGAGGGTCAGGCAAGTCCTGAGGAGTCAGCTGAATGGTAAGAACAAGATCCGGGCCATCAACACGTACGCCCTGCCCGTGATCAGGTACCCTGCTGGGGTAATAGGCTGGCGACAGGAGGAGATAGAAGCCACTGACATAAAGACAAGAAAGCTCCTTACCATGCATGGAGGGTTTCACCCCAAGTCCAGCACCCTGAGGCTGTACGCTAAGCGGAAGGAAGGGGGCCGGGGACTGGTGAGTGTCAGCACCACAGTCCAGGATGAGACAACGAACATCCAAGAATACATTGGGAAGATGGCCCCAACTGACCGAGTGCTCAGTGAATACCTCAGGCAGCAGAAACCCAAGAAAGAGGAGGGAGACGAGGAACCATCATGGAAGGACAGGCCCCTGCACGGTATGTACCACCGGCAGATAGAGGAGGTGGCTGATATCCAGAAATCCTACCAGTGGCTGGACAAAGCTGGACTGAAAGACAGCACAGAGGCACTAATCATGGCAGCACAAGAACAAGCTCTGAGTACAAGATCCATAGAGACTGGGGTCTATCACACCAGGCAAGACCCCAGGTGCAGGCTGTGTAAAGATGCCCCAGAGACAATCCAGCACATAACAGCAGGGTGCAAGATGCTAGCAGGCAAGGCATACATGGAACGCCATAACCAAGTGGCCGGCATAGTGTACAGGAACATCTGTGCCGAGTATAACCTGGAAGTCCCGAGGTCAATATGGGAGATGCCCCCAAGGGTGGTGGAGAATGACCGAGCTAAGATCCTGTGGGACTTCCAGATACAGACGGACAAAATGGTGGTGGCTAACCAACCGGACATAGTGGTGGTAGACAAACAGAAGAAGATGGCCGTAGTGATCGATGTAGCAGTTCCAAATGACAGCAATATCAGGAAGAAGGAACACGAGAAGCTGGAGAAATACCAAGGGCTCAGAGAAGAGCTCGAGAGGATGTGGAGGGTGAAGGTAACGGTGGTCCCCGTGGTAATCGGAGCACTAGGTGCGGTGACTCCCAAGCTAGGCGAGTGGCTCCAGCAGATCCCAGGAATAACATTGGAGATCTCTGTCCAGAAGAGCGCAGTCCTGGGAACAGCTAAGATACTGCGCAGGACCCTCAAGCTCCCAGGCCTCTGGTAGAGGACCCGAGCTTGAAGGATAAACCGCCCACACACACTTGAGACTGAGGTAAGGGGAGTGAGTATACACTTTGAGAAAGCTATCTGTCAGGAGGATCGGGCGCCAATGCTGCGATAGCGTCTGTCAGATGGCAGGAGGGAAAAGAGTCCATGTGAGGGGTGTGAGGGGTCACACACGATGCAGGAGGCCTTACTGATGCAGCGTTTGTGAAAGATGTCCTGTAGCAGAGGGAGAGATGTTCCGATGATCTTGGCAGCTGCTTTGATGATCCGATGTAGCTGGCTGAGGTCACCGACTTTGCAGTTTCCAAACCACACAGAGATGCAGCTGGTCAGAACGCTCTCTATGATGCCCCTGTAGAATATGGTGAGGGTGGGAGGTTCTCCCGCTTCAGGCATTTCAGGAAGTGGAGGCGCTGTTGGGCCTTTTTGGTGATGGAAGTGGTGTTAGTGGTCCAGGTGAGGTCGTCTGAGGTATGAACTCCCAGGAACTTGGTGCAGTTAACAGTTAACAATGGAACCGTGGATGCTGAGCGGTGTGTGGGTGGAGCGAGTCTTCCTGAAGTCAACGATCATCTCCTTGGTTTTGTCCACATTTAGTGACAGGTTGTTCTCACTACACCAGAACGCCAGCTGCTGAACCTCATCTCTGTACGCTGACTCGTCGTTGCTGTTGATGAGTCCAACCACGGTTGCGTTGTCAGCGAACTTGATGATGTGGTTAGAGCTGTGTAGGGCGGTGCAGTCGTGTGTCAGGAGGGTGAACAACAGAGGGCTGAGAACACAGCTCTGAGGAGCTCCTGTGCTCAGCCTGATGGTGCTGGAGATGTTGTCGCCGATACGGATGGACTGAGGCCTCTCTGACAGGAAATCTAGTATCCAGTTGCAGAGAGAGGTGCTCAGTCCCAACTTGCTGAGTTTGTTAAACAGGATTTGGGGGATAATGGTGTTGAATGCTGAGCTGAAGTCTATGAACAGCATTCTGACATAACTGTCTTTCTTGTCCAGGTGGGAGAGGGAGAGGTGAAGTGCAGTGGAAATAGCATCTTCGGTCGATCTGTTTGGCCGATATGCAAACTGCAGCGGGTCCAGTGAGCAGGGGAGGTTGCTCTTCATGTGTTCCATGACAAGTCTCTCAAAGCACTTCATGATGATGGGGGTCAGTGCGATGGGACAGTAGTCATTCAGGCAGGATATTGAGGATTTCCTTGGCACTGGGATGATGGCGGTGGACTTGAAGCACGCTGGGACGATCATCTGGCTCAGTGATGAGTTGAAAATGTCTGTGAAGACATCACCCAGCTGATCAGCGCACTCTCTCAGCACACGACCTGGGATGTTTTCTGGTCCAGCAGCTTTTCGTGGGTTGACCTTGGTGAGAGATCTCCTCACATCGGCTGCAGGCAAAGAGATGGTCTGGTCGGTGGTGGGGGGTGTGGCTTTCTTTGCTTGTGTGTTGTTCAGGGCATCATACCACGTGTAGAATTTGTTCAGCTCCTCAGGGAGTGTGACATCTCCAGTTACAGTTACATCTTCTGTGCACTTACTGATGTAACAGGTCACGAATTCAGTGAACTCGTCCAGGTCCAAGAAGCCATTTTGGGTGGCTGCCTCTTTAAACATGTTCCAGGCTGTGCACTCAAAACAGTCCTGAAGCGCTGAGAAAGCCCCACTTGGCCTATTTATGCCTAAGTGTATAACACTCTAACACAGACCTTCCCAAAGTGTGCCCCCCCCCCCCCCCAGAGCCATTGCGGGGGGGGCGTGTTATGAAAAAGGGGGGGGGGGGGAGGGGGACAAAACGCTTGGACACTGCTAGCACGGGCGCCCACAGAAACGCAAAGCAGGAGATGAAGCATCGCTGAATATGTTTCCAAACCAACTTCATTCTAAGCCAAAGACTAGAAAATATGGTGAAGCATATCTGCCCTTTGGCTTCACCTGCACAAGTGCCGAGGTAGGTCTCCCCTGCAGGATTGGTTTTCCCTTCGTCAGGAGCAGCGCTGGGCTTTTCAAATCACGGACAAACAGGATCCCACATTCTTGATTTTTAGTTCACAAAAACTTGTTGTAATCACTAACTACTCCTGACATTTTGGAGACGTTAGCTCTTTATACAGTAAAGTTACAGTGGGATACAAATAATATCAGGCTGATCCTGCCACAATTTGTCCCCCTGTCTAAATCACGGACAAACAGTATCCGACAGCTGTTTATGTTTTAAGCGCATTTTGCACAGAGAGGCATTTTTTTTGAAAAATGTATTGATAGCAATGTTGAATATTATTACACAGGAAAAAAACAACTGCATGTAAAATAATCACACCGTGATGCCTCTGCCTCTGTAAATGGAGGGACAGGAACTGCGTGTGTGTATGTAAGTGTGTAAAACCTGAAGATAGAGACAAAATACTGTTTATATTCAGGATTCAGTATCTTGCCCCAGAATACTGCAGCACATGGAGTGGGGGAGTCATGGATTGATCCACACACTTCCTGACTCATAGATGAACCACTACCACCTGAGCCACAGTCACAAATAGGGCTCCTTGAATTACTTGAACCCTGATGGGCCTGACACAGGTGAAGATCCAAGTCCAGGCATTTAATGTAGGTTATGAAAAGTAATCTAAACTAAAGTAAAGAGCTAAAAACATTTGAAAATACCATCACGGATCAGCCTTTTTAAGGGTGTAGAGACTAAGATATCAACAGAGCAGTCATAGCTCGACTATAACTGCATTGTCACATGGTACAGCAGAGAGGCTGTCTTGATCAAAACTTCCTAAAGAAAAAAAATGAGACATTCTTGAGAGAAACACTTTTAGAGATTTTTACTGAATCCCTGCTAATCAGAGACAAACTTGTCAAAGTCACCTTTCTGCTCTCAAACCTAGAACTTGGCTTTGGCGGCCTACAGACTGTGGTAACTGCAGTTATTTTGAGAACATGAAAGCTGACATTTTAAATATGTTTGGCAATAAAATAGATCATATCACCAGTTTCATAAACTGCAACATGACTGGAAGTTACTGCAGCCGTATTGCTACAGTAACTGGGATGCTGCTCTGCCTGTTGTAGTAAAGAGAGAGTTGATGATTTACAGCTTGATCTGGTCATTCAGAAACGGCTCAGAGTAGAGACGTTAATCCTCCACATTGGAAAGGATTCATTTAAGGTGACTCATAATCTGACCAGGATGTCTCCTGGGTACCTCCTACAGTAGGCGAGAGGTTTGTGACTGGAGGCAGATCCAGGACACAGTGGAGGTTTTATATCTCTGGACTGGCTTGTTGTGTATTTATTTCAATTACTTTACTAACAGTGTTTTTTATTGTTATTATGTTGATTATAAAGTTGATTTAAATTTCCTCTGTTGACACAATCTTCTGTTACAAAAGTGCTTTTAACAGACCATAACAGCATGCACATAGTGTTGCACACCTATGGTGAGTGAAGCTGCTCTGTTGTATCTTTGTATCTCTGCACTGGGATGGAAGAGTAATCCAATATATGTTGGTATATTTTTAATGTCCATCCCATCCATTCGCTTCCGCTTATCCTTTTCAGGGTCGCGGGGGGCGCTGGAGCCTATCCCAGCTGTCATAGGGCGAGAGGCGGGGTACACCCTGGACAGGTCGCCAGTCTGTCGCAGGGCTAACACACAGGGACAGACAACCATTCGCACTCACATTCACTCCTAGTGGCAATTTGGATTATCCAATTAACCTATCCCCACAAGCTGCATGTCTTTGGACGGTGGGAGGAAGCCGGAGTACCCGGAGAGAACCCACGCAAACACGGGGAGAACATGCAAACTCCACACAGAAAGACCCCGACCTGATGTTGGAATTGAACTCAGGACCTTCTTGCTGTGCGGCAACAGTGCTAACCACCGTGCCACCGTGCTGCTATTTTTAATGTATTTTACAAAATCATTTCTTTTTTTCAAACCTAGCATAGGTGCCTGGACTTGGATGTTTTATGTCATTTTGTGTATAATCATTGTTAGATTTCTCTTATTGCCCTTATTGCAACTCCTGTTATTTCCTTCTAATATAACACTGTTCTTGCTAAATTTGCAGCTTTTGTACCTGCAGTAATCTAAATGTTCTTCATTGAACAGGAAGTGATCCAGATGCAGTCTACTCAACAGTGAGAATATATGAAGATGTCAGTGAAGGACAAATAGCCAACAGACCAAGAGGTACGAGAGGTACAGCCAATGTAAAAATGGACCCATTCTACTTTTCTTATTCCCTGGCATATATATCCTTTTTCACTGTTGGATGTTCATATTAAGTGTGTTTAAAGCTTCAAATAAAGAAGGCAATGTAGGCACCAGGATGGACTGAGGGTCCCGATGGACCAGTGTAATTTAAAGATAAAAATGTTGTGCTGAAATCATATTAGGTCAACTTCAAACAATTTGACATGACCTATTTATTTTAACAAAACATCTTTAAAATTAGTTATTCTGACAGGAGTCAGTTCCAGGTTTGAATTTGTGCTGAATTTAGGAAAACCAACCAAATAAAAAAACATATAACTTTGTAACAAATCTCATGGCTCACCAAAGTCTGGATGTCAATTTATTTTTTAAAGCAAAACAGAAAAAAAGCATTTCTATTAAAAAAAAAGCTGTTTATGCAAAAGAGGGCAGCTGTACAGTTTTCACAGTTTCTGATTTTGAATGCATTGCATCTCCAATCTGTTAAGAAGTGCAGCTTCTACCACTCATTGGAGCACAGGTGCTACCCTTGAATTGTAATTTTTAAACTATGAAAATGGAAAATGGCCTGATGGGAAGCTTTTTTTTAATGTTTCTCTCCTGTTTATGTCAGGGGGGCAGATCAGACGCCTGTGTTTCCTTTTGTTTTCATTTGATGTAAGTTAGATCATTATATGTGAGAATGTTTTCATTTGCAGTTTCTGCCATGCTCACCCTGAAGTTGTGTTATGGACTGCAGATTCTTTGGAACATGGGAATCGTGTTAAGCTCAGGTTTCTCCAAAGCTGGGATGTATCCAGCAATATGCCCCTTTGGGGTCCAGGCTAGGGCTGTGTGGGCCAATGTGGGTGTCACACTACTGTAGGCTACCTACACTAATCAAAGAGGGGGGCCAACAATGAGGTCCACTGTGGGCCCGCAATGTACCCACAGTATGCCCACACTCTAGGTGTGGGCATACTGTGTGTAGTCTAGGTTTTTCTACTTAGACTGATCTTCCTCGAGGACCTGAACCCAGATAAGTTGTAGAAAATGGATGGATTTGAGGTTTTGATTGAACTACAAAGATTGTAATCGTGTTTCCTGTTCTTTGGACTGTGTGTTTGTTTTCAGGCTTTAAACTAGTGCCAAACATCATCTACTCTGGGCTGCAGTAGTCCACCAGTCCAACCACAGCCGCAATCCAGCTGCTGGTCTCTAACAGACCCCGCCAACACCTCAAACCAGAGGACATCAACATGTTCAAAAGTATATTTTACGTCTATACCTGTCTAATTACAATTACAGTGAACCTAACCAAAACCTACATATTACTTAAAGGCACACACACACACACACACACACACACACACACACACACACACACACACACACACACACACACACACACACTTATTTAAGACTAATACAAACATGCAGCTAATCACTGTTATTTGTGTTTTTTTCACGTTGGTCAGATCCTGCTCTTCTTTCCACAGTAGAGGTGTAGAGATCATGTTCAGTAAAATATTTTTTCACTAGTTTTTCTCGTGTGGTTCTGTGTAGGTTTCACCAAAGGTTCAGATAAAAAAAAAAAAATTGGAGTTGTTCCATTTTGGTTAACCGATACACTTGTCTCTTCAGAGCAAAAAATAAAGAATAAACCACAACCACAGACTAAGAACAGCATGGGCACTCTTGAGTGGCTGCAAACTGTGCAGAAAGCCTCAGTGCATGACATATGTGTTTGAGACTGAAAAGATCTCATCTTTATGTACAAAAATATTCCAAGTAAACCGACCATAGAAAACATTTTGAGTCTTTTTTTTTTCTTGATTTTCATGATTTGTATGATAGAAAAACTCTGGAGAGAAAGAAAAAACCCAACTCCAACAAGTTATTTTGAACTTTAGTGAATAATTAATGACATGAGTTGTGCTAAATTAAATGATGTATTCTCAGAGAAACTTAATTTTATGATTGGGTGATCATCATTTTACAGTTAACCTCACTTTTACAAAACATCATAGTATTTGTATCAATCTTTCTCATGGAAACTTTCTAGTGTCACACTTGATAGTTTAAGATGAAAACAAAGAGCTTTCAATTCAATTTTAACAACAACAGTTGCCTCAAGGCGCTTTATATTGTAAGATAGACCCTACAATCATACATACAGACAAAAACCCAACAATCAAATGACCCAATGAACAAACACTTTGGCAACAGTGGGAAGGAAATACTCCCTTTTAACAGGAAGAAACCTCCAGCAGAACCAGGTTTAAGGAGGGGCGGGGCCATCTGCTGCGACCTGCTGGGATGAGAGAAGGAAGACAGGATAAAGACATGCTGTGGAAGAGAGACAGAGATTAATAACAGATATGATTCAGTGCAGAGAGGTCTATTAACATAAGCGTTCAGTCATAAACTGAAAACTCATGAATATGTGTGATTGAGGCTGGGTATTTTCTGACTCCCATCTCCAGAACCAGCACAGAGTCCCTCCTAAAGCTCTGGCTCTGTAAAGCCAGAGTTGGACATGAGCCACATTTACATTTTGCTGCCATCTGCTGGTGAAACTGGTAGCACAGTAGCTGCTTTATAAATGGCAACAGTTTAACCTCCTTAACATTTCCACTGCTGTCAGTATAAAATGTGGTGAATACCTGGTCCTCTTTAGAATCCCTGTTCTTCCATTTATCCAATCACAGCCAGTTTTACTCACTAAATAATGAAGCTCAGGGAGAAAATGCAAACTCCACACAGAAAGGCCAGAAAGGTAGATTTAAAATCAGGTCATACTTCCTGTGAGGCAACAGTGCTAAGCACCGCACCACCACGGTGACCTATGCAGATAACTGCATTCTTTACCTTCGCACCAAACAGGTTAAAAGCAGCGTCAGGCTGTAAGCAGGTGAGTCTCACGGAAAATGCTGTGAACACTTGTGTACATGGTATATTTTTGTCTTTTATTCGCCCCTCTTAGGTAGAGGGGCAATCAATTAGCAGTCTAGCATCCACAGTTAAAGATGTCATGTTTAGATTTTGTGTGATGTAAATATGGAAAATTTTAATTCTGCTCCAATCATATGGGTAAGCATAATAAAGTAGGCCATTTTAGTATGCAACAGTCATAGGTCACAGGTCAGACATCAGCATAATGTAATAACGTCATAAAACTGGATGTTTCTGTTTCATTATTGCTCTTCAAAGGGAGTTGTGCTCTGAGTGCTCTTGTTATTATTTCACATGTACAGTTCAGATGCTTGGTGATTGGGTTTCATTATAACCCCAAAAAGACAAAGTTAATACAAACATTTTAAATGAGAGAAACAAGCGGTTTTAAGAACTAAGTCGGCCCATAAAAGAGGGGAAATGAACAGAATTCTACTTAAAAAATTTTAACAAAATATCATAACTCAAAAAAATGACCGGCCCAAATGACAGGTAGCCCCACTTACACAGCCAAGCAGTGTTGTTTGGCTCACAAACACTGACCCCATTATGTGAACCTTTGAAAATCAACCGCAACAAAAGAATTTTTTATTATTAGTCCTTTATTTATCCTGGTAAAAAATCATCATGGGAAAAAAAGTCATAAATGTGATAGAAAATCAACATTTTTAACTGCGTAGTGGACTCCATGGACCCTGTTTTGGAGAAAGTCCTAAGTGGACACAAGATGAACTGAACTGTACAGCCTTTCACTCTGGCTCGGGTCTAAGAAGGGTTTATGCTTCTATAGTAAATATTTGCTGTAGGTATGTCACAGCTGCATACCCTTGAAATATAACTATACGTCCTACTGACGCAGTCCGCTGATATTGTTATTGCCATGTTACCTTCTTCTTTAGTTCAGTTCAAATATTGTTGCCTCTGAAAAATAAACCAATAGAAAAATTATACACAACTTTTGACTCTAGATTTCTTATGTGTTTCCAGGAAGACTTTATTATGATCCATGATCATGTCCCATATTTGTTTATATCTATAGCTCCTCCCATTAGTGTGTGGTTTTGTGTGCACCCCTGTTTGCTGTTTGTTGTTAGATGAGAGCAATAGTCTTTGTAAATCATGAACTGCAAACACTCGACCATGTTTTTGGGGTTGGTTTAAATGCAACAATCAATTTGTTCTTGACCAAAACAAATTTAAAAACCATTTTATCTGGTGATACTCCCATATGTAAGAAAACTGCAAGGTCACCACACCAGTGCTGTGAAAGTTAACAGTCTGGAGAACCTTCTTTCCTTAGTTCTCGTTTGCTCCACATGTTATTACTGTGATGTGATTTCAGAGTTCAACCTCACAACTAAAATGTGCAGTTTGCATTTTCTGCACTCACATGGACTCCAGTCCACCAGCACCACCTGTGGCAAACTGCCATAGCTTACAACCAGATTAACTTGTAACGCATCTGAACCTGGCTCTGTCACCACATTTTAATACCCATGTCATGCACAATACATTTGTAACTTTCATTCTTGTTTCTTACAAATTAACAATTAAATAGTGATTTATTCAGTTATCTCACACCATTTGGAACATGATGTTTTAGTGAGTAATATTTTGCTTGTGTTATCATGTTCTGTTGGCATAGACTGCTTTTGTTTTTGCTTAGGAAATAAATTCAATTATTTAAATGCCTCTGAAATGATGAGGTGGTGTATTTTATGTTTTATTTGTGTAACTATAGTCACCTGGGCCACTGGAACACTTTGGGCAAATATAGATGATTAATCAGCACAGCTGGAGAGAATTGCTAGTTACACACTGGAAAGCTATGATTACAAGGCTTGATGCAGAGTTTTCTGTACGTTTTTGTTCTTGACAGGTTAAACCACAATAAATAGCAATAGCATACACATCTAATGTGATCTTGTGAATTTCGTGAGTCCAGGCAACTAACCACTCTTACTAGATTGTATGATGTCATCTCAACAAGAAGAAAATAAGTTGCTGATTTTCATGCAGATGCTACATGATTTAATTATGTTCACCATAGAAACATTAAATTATTTAGTTCAAATTACAAGTTTGAATCTTGTACATGTAACAATCACCCAGTTTCATTTTTTTGAGTGTGTCTGTATAAACTCAGTTAATTTAACAAACACGGATACAGCAATCAGTGATTAGAGAACAACTAGAGACAAAGTAAATGAGTAGAGATTGTGATTGGATATAAGAATGACGTTTTTCAACTGTGGACTTGTTTGTTTGTTTTTTTAATTTTGAGCTTGTGTGATCATAATGAAGGTCCTCACATAGTTTAGCTTGCAAGTGAGAAAACAGCTCCTCTACTCAAGTTTAAACTGAAGTGACAAACATGCTGAGTGTAATTCATCATCTTTTTGAAAGTAAAAGTTAATAAATGATTCAATGCTTCTCAGTGCTTCCTCATAACTCTATAAACTCACTGAGATGTCTTTCAGGAGCACACAAAACACATGAAACATAGTTTCAGTCTTTGAGTTACAAAGCCTGATTTTAAACCATCATATATTTTCTTTTGAGTCACAGTTATCAGCTTGGATATGTTTTCGTTATTTTTTTTTTCAAAATCAGGATTTGCAGCAGTGATTACTGAAGCTTTGTTTTAAACAGATATTTACCATTTACAGCCCAGTTTGATCTTAAGTGGGCTGAACCACCATGACTGTTGTGTAATAACCTGCATGGAAATTAAGCCCATGCTACCACGTAATCAGTAACATTCATTGTACACTAACCATTAACTAAGGTACCCAGCACACACTTAAAAGTTAAGAACAAGTGTCCCATCTTCCCATGTGCTCTGGAGTTTGTACGTGCTTTGTCTCTAGGGGCCACTGTAGAATTGACGGAGAAGGCGTATAAGTTCATGCACTGCACTGGCCCCTCGAGTGAAAATACCAGGTAATAAAAAACTGCCTAGTGTCTGTGTACATATCTGTGTGTGACACAAGGAAACTTTATAGACAAGTTGTCTGTATTCTTAAATAGTTGCTGGATTTTTGCAAGACGACTGTTGTACTATTCATGTCTGATTCTAGCTGCTCGACTGTCCTGGGTCTTCTTCTTTTTGTTTGTTTGTTTCATGGTGCTCTAGATCAGGCACGTGCACCCGCCCCTTTCCTGATGGGTGCCCAAAGTGCCCTTTTGTTTTTTTATTTATTTATTTTTTATGTGTGTGTGCGTGCGGAGTCCTGTCTGTGCCCCTCAACAATAATATTTAACTATTAATCACAGTTTTGCTAAATAAAAGGATCTGGCTTGCATCAGTCACATGATCACATTTAACCAATGATCGCCCTTGACGGCAGAACGCGCTGGTTATGAGCCGGTGTTGTGCCAAAAAGTGATTGTCTGCCAAAAACTGATTTCCGGTATTTGCCAAAAAGCGATTGCTCATATTTAAAGTGCTATAAGTAACTTGTTGGGCTATAATATGTTAAACATATGTCAAATGCATCCCTTATGGATGACATAAAGTCATCTTGAGCCACAAACAACATTCGTGTAGCAAGATACAAGCCGCAATCAGTTTTTGGCAGCGACTTTTATATAACCTTTATTTATGCAGTAAAAAAAATCTCATTAACATTAAAAATGTATTTTGTAAGAGTAAGTTGGCCAAGAGCACAGCAGAAATGGCAGCAAATATTACAATAGTTCTGTAAAAATATTTTAAGTGGGGATAAAGGACCGGATTGGTTATAATGTAAGTACAAGTTGTAAAGATACTTAAAAAACAGATAATTTTTTAATTCTTTATGTAACCCCTTTGTATCCCCTGTTCACCGAAGTCTATTTACGAACATACGTTAAGATATTACACATAAAAAATACACAGAAACACTGGAAATCACTTTTTGGCAGACAATCACTTTTTGGCACAACACCGGGAACGAGCTCACAAAGAGCACGCGCATTTGTTGCGGTCCGGAGGTGTAGGAGAAACACAAGTTAACTCAGAGACACAGACTGATGCGACAAAACCAGTAAGTAGGTGTACAGCGCGCACTGTAGTGTGTAGCACCCAGGAGTATTAGCTTATTACACGTTGGTAAGTTGAAATAAACGAGCGTGCTGTGTGTGCAACAGCGCGACAAACATTACCTGTCCTTTTATTAACTGCACAAGTAGTGCTGGTCATAGCTGCTGGCTACCTGTGTAAGGCTGTCATGGGTCTGTAGCTCTGTCACCGTTTTAGGGAACATATTTAGTTTTAAAGTATTTAGAACATATTTAGTTTTAAAGTAAGTTACAGAGCTTTTCCTGCCTTTCTGGAGGGATTATATTTCACTAAAAAACGATCTAATATGCATGTCCACATAATTATGCATTATAATAATATTTTAAAAAACACACGCTGTATTTTAAAGAACATACATTAAGAAGCAGATTATATTAGATTTATATTTTAAATAAGACAAAATTTGGATTTTACAGCAGTAAAATGATTGTATCTCTACAGTTTAAAAATGTAATAAGCTTTGCCCTGCACAGAGTGGATAGTGAAACAAATGGAATCATCATAATGACATTATTTCATATTCAGTGTTGGGAAGGTTACTTTTAAAATGTATTCCATTACAGAATACAGAATACATGCACCAAAATGACAGTTACTCAATGACAGTAACGTATTCTGAATACTTTGGATTACTTAATATATTATCATGCTTTTTACAACAACGTGAATGTACTATTGCTGTGTGATTTATTACTATTACTGAAGGTCCGCGACTCCGAACTGTAGTAAAGGGACCTCTGACTAATACGGCGGGGTCCCTGTCAGCTCGTAGCCGAAAAATAGCTTTACTTTGTTGTGTGGGTCAACTTTTCTTGCGAGAGACAGAGAGAGGCGTTGAAAGACTGCTCCAACGGAACTTATTGTTTTCGGAGGAAAACATGAACACGGTGTACAGTCGAGTCTTAATAGCTTACTTACAACTGGGCTCGTCAGGCACTCTTCTTGGCTGCAGTGGTTATTATTATATTTACATGCTTCCAGCTCCCGTTTTTGCTCGATGACAACTCTACTTTTCCACTCGCCTTTTTCTCCCTCCTCGCGCTCACAGACCCATAACGTGTATGGCAGTCCATTCTCCCTGCAACACGGACTACACTGGCCATGATGCTACATTCTTTAGAGCTATGCTTGTAGCATTCTGCCTGTTAGCTTAGCACAACAACAACAACAACAACAAAAAGGCGCTCTCTCACCCAGGAAACACACAGTCGCAGAGAGAGAGAGAGAGCGTCGTCCTGTAACCATGGCAACCGTAACACTGCCGCCTGGAACAACAGAACGTAGCTGTCAAACAAAACCCAAACAGTCCTGACCCGCGACAATATGAAACAGGAAAGTACCGCAGTGTAATCCATTTATTTCAACAAAGTAACTGTATTCTGAATACCACCTTTTTAAACGGTAACTGTAACGGAATACAGTTACTCATATTTTGTATTTTAAATACGTAACGGCGGTACATGTATTCCGTTACTCCCCAACACTGTCCATATTTATTACTCCCCCCTCCTCTTTGCTTTATTATTGTAGCTCTAGTAATAAATAATAATGTAAGGATTCTGGATCAGCACCATGATGCCCATAGTATATAGTATTCTGAAGAAGGTCTAAAATGTCACAGTGTGTGCGTGCATGTGTTTGTTTTATGTATATGGATTATTTTAAATTATTACTCATGATATAACATTGTCCAGACATGCCTGGTAAGGACATGAGGAGGAAACAGTAGAGCTGTGTGAGGCTACTAAAGGCAGTGCTATAACATTTTTCTGTCATCATTTTATTATAGATTAAGTGCAAGAGTTGTTAGGTGTGGATAATTAGATTATAGTTTATTGCAATAGCAAGTTGTGCCTTGTTCTCAGCAAGTGGAGAGTGATATATGAAATGATGGGATGGAAGGAAGAAGAGAAGCAAAGAGTGATTCACAGGCAGAGCCTAAATTATTTCTCACAGTTTTTGTTGCCTTATGGTTCCAAGCGCTGTCACCAATCTTTGCATTTTGTTATTATCTCATGACACTTGTTTAATCAGCTACCATCTCTCCTAATGTCTACAGTCTCAGATCAACACAGCCCTGCCCTCCAGCACTATCAGCAGCAGGAGCAGCAGCAACCCCTTAACAGCAACATTGTACCCATCAGGTAAAACATAGGCTACGTTTGCGTTGCCTTGTCGCCACCTCACAACAGTGATATAGTATGATGCAATCCCATATTAGATTCTTGATGAATGTGTGTTGTTGTTATTCAGCCTGGTTCAATGTGCCCCTTTTTAACTTTGAGCACCTGCCCCTTTAAACCTCTCTGCACGGCCCTGCTCTAGATGTTGAAAGGTCTGGACTGCAAACTGCAGGCAGGTGAGTTCAGCATCCAGATGCTATGTTGACCTAAACTGACAGTATTGACAGTATCTTACCAGATGTGTAAACTGTCAACTCCATAGATGCTAATACAGATTTAAAGGTTTTATTGATATAATTCCCACAAGAGGAGATAACCTACTGGATTTGGTGGACACAACCTGTAAAGGAGCACATAAGGCCTCCCACCTCCCCCACCTGGGTCTCTGATCACAGAACCGTCGTGCTGAGACTTGTAAACACACCCAGAGGGAGAGTCACCAGACTAACACAGAAGCAGATACATGTGTGGCCAGAGGGGGGCACCTATGCTCTGAAGGACTGCTTCAGCACTACAAACTGGGACATCTTCAAACCATCAGCCACCTACAATAACAACAGACACTGAGAAATACAGTGAGGCTGTCACAGGATACATCGCAAAAAGCACTGATGATCTCAGGAGGAAATATTAGTCCAGTGTCCACGAGAAAAACCTTAGCTGCGTGACAAATTAGGGTGGAGGTCCATCGATGGAGCAGTGTGCAGTCCACCAGCATCAATCAAATCCCCCAAATATTCCACAGATGGAACTAAAAACTCACATTTTTCTTTACAGACTCTCAACCATCCTGCTCTCTGCCTTTTCTCCCTTTTTGTCCTCCCCTCTCAGACTTTGTGGCGTCACTCAGGTTAAACGTTACAGTGAATAAAAGGCATAAACTGATCCGTATCATGTTATAGCAATATTCAAAGTACAAAAGTACAACCCTTTAAAGCATAATAAAGGAAGGTCACATGGAGTCTGATCTTCTCTGTGCTATTTTAAATTAGATCAGCTGTCATAATGGCAACAAGAAAACCACAAAGCAGTATATGTAGCCTTGAACATGGAAGGAAGTTATTAAAACTGCTGTGTCTGAGCTCAGTCAAAATGAACCCAGCTGCTCTGTAAGTTCAACCTTTCACTTAGAAATGTAATTAATTGTATTTATAGTATATCAGCTGAGTTATACAGAGTACTGTGCAAAAGTCTTGAGCCACAGTTTTAAGTGTTAAGCTATTTAACACTGACTTATGAATCACAGATGAACCAGTGTTGTTTGTACATAAAACGGAGAAATCAGGAAAGAACATATTTTAAAGTGTGTATTTTTAATTTGTATCTTGAGGAATTAAGGCTTAAAATTATAAACATTATTACAGGTGTGGCCTGTTTAATTGACAGGCAGATGTTGACACAGGGGGCTGTACCTGCTAGCTGTCTGCTACTGTTCACCTCAGCTATCCCAGAAGTGGGAAACTGAACCTATTTTATTTGTCTGTTACTGACACTGATTAGCAGCTGTCTGTGTCTCTGTGACACATTCATGATATTTATGGATATAGTTTTAAAAACAAAAACAAAAACAGACAAATGAACAGCTAGAAAAAGCCCACAGCAGAAGCTAAAAGTCCCCTAAAGGGGAGACGTGCTACCAGAAGGAGCTTTGCTGTAATGTGAACCAGCTGAAAACTCAGATTGACTGATATCATTTCTCTTTAGGTCTGAACTTACTGCTGTGCTGCACAACAAACCAAGGTCAGTGACCTCATCGTGATCATCCAAAACATCTGAAAGAGTCTTAAATAGACATTTTCTGCATCTTATTTTTAATGCTGTCTGCCACGTATAAACGTTCAATAAAGCTTGTCTCTAAAAACTGAGACATTAAATCCAAAACCACCTTTTTTGGTGTTTTTAATAACATTAATTATAACTGTGCATCTGAGAGCACTGAACCTGCTGGATGGACTCTGAGGAGAAACCCAAAGACACAACAGAGGATTCAGTGTGGAGATGGGTGGGGAAATCAGCTGGTTCTTCCTGTAACATCACCTATATCTTCATGTGGGACAGTGGAGTTTACTGGTGTGAGTCCAGAGAGGGTCCCATCAGTAACATGGTTAACCTGACAGTCACTGGTAAGCTGAGTGTGTGGAGTTAGTGTTGATGAAGCTGTGTGTAAATGGATGAAATGCTGTAGTTTGTCTCTGTGTTGAGGTGGATCAGTGATCCTGCAGAGTCCTGTCCTCCCTGTGATGGAGGGAGATGATGTCACTCTGCTCTGTAAAACAAAGACCACTCCCTCCAACCTCCCAGCTGCTTTCTATAAAGATGGCTCCCTCATCAGGGAGGAGCCTACAGGTCACATGACCATCCAGCATGTTTCCAGGTCTGATGAAGGCCTCTACAAGTGTGACATCAGCGGTCATGGAGAGTCTCCGTCCAGCTGGATCACTGTCACAGGTGAGGAGCTTCACTCTGATTTCACCTCTTATTTCATCCACATATTCATCTGATCAGGTGGGATTCTCTCTACAGACAAACATACAACCACACCCCCACCAACCACCTCAGCTCCCCCCTCATCCACAGTACTGTCCCCTGACTCCTCCTCCCTCCAGTTTGTATTCAGTGGTCCTCCACCTGGTGGTGTTCTGTCCATACTTCATCTCCACTCTCCTGATGGCGTCTTTATATCGACGCAGAGCCAAAGGTAACACTCTGAATCATTCTCTAATCAATCAATATGCTGATCGTCTTTTTATCTGAACTTTTCCTGTGTTAGCAGCTGTTATAATTTTCTAACATTTATAGGAAACTACATGCATGTCTGTGGTAAAGATCCCACCCAACCAGGCTGTGCAGGGATTGGATAATGACAATGAAGATGTCACTATAGATATCACTTCTGAAGCAGAGCTCATCAGCTTCATATGGATAAAACCTTATTCCTGCTGTGAGGAGGATATACATCATGTGCTGTTTATGCATCACTGTATCTCTGTGCAATAAGTAATGTACAAGGCAGTTAGTTTACTTCTAAACCAAACCTGCAGTTGTTTTCAGATCATATTGGAAAAGACAACACATTTTCTGAGCAACTATCGTACCCTTTGACTGCAGATTTATTTATTTCTCATTTCAGGAAGACATTCTTTGTTTGCTGTCTCAGTGTCTCACTCATGTCGGAATAATGAGCTTCAGATTAAAAGATTTTGAAGGGAGACTGTTAGCAGGGCCACATAAAGACTCCTTTTTAAACTTGAATGCTGTGCCATGCACATGAAAGATAACATGTGCAATATAAAACTGATTTCATTAAAGAACCACTTAAAGAAAATGTTCTTTATTGGTGGTTACAGGTTGGTATAGAGAATTTGTAGAACAGTGTTGAAGCTACAAAGTATTAAAAGATGCATTAGCACACTGTTTGACTCTAAACCTGAGGTTTAGTGATAATTCGAAACAATGTACAATGACACCAGAATTTACTATTCAATCAAATTTGTGTCTAGTTTATACTTTACCGCTACTCTTACACTGAATGGATGCTGTAAATCCCGGAAAAAAATATGTTGTTCCCTGATCAAACACGAAATACATCTCTGTTTGGATAATGGCCCAAAATATGTATTTTTTAAAATGTCATTCATCATAACAGAATGAAATACATGTATCATCCATCATTAATCAAGACAACTGGTTTAATGAAGAGAAAACTTGAAAGAATTTTACACTATTTTTTCAGATAGAGAAACTAATGTATTTGAAGATCAGACTCTGATGACTCATCATGGCAGAAAGGGATCCCAGTGGTGATAGGATTTAGGTCAAGAGCCCCATGAGTCTAAGGAGGTGGTGCCCGTGGTGTTGAAGATGAAGACTGAGGCTTGGATGGAGGTCTGGCTGATATCTCAGTGAGGCAGAGATGGGGAGGAGGTGGGTTGCACAAATCAGAATCTTACAGTATGAATGATGGAGAGCAGAAATTTAAACTACGAAAAGTGGAGGCTGGTTAGCCCAAAGAAAGCAGGCAAGAAGATGATTGTACTAGAGTAATGGTGACAGTATTGAGATTGACGGCTACCACATGGTAGTGATGTAGAAAATGGAAAAGCAACCCAAACAAACAGGCAGATGAGTGATTCCAGATCTCTGCTATTGAACTCAAACATTAGCTTCATAACAATCAGAATGAAAATGCTAAAATATAGACATCTTCAGAACTTGAGCAGTGTTTTTCTCCGCTCTGTGTTTCTGCACATCTCACAATGCTAAGATGTCCTAATGAAATTCATTAAAAACATAACATACATTTTTAAACCAAGAAAGAAACCAAGAAAAAACAAAAAATGTTACAACTTTAAGGAGTTACATCATCATATTTGTGTTTTAAGGGGCCAGAATATAAATTCTCAACAATTCTCTAAACCACCACAAGATGGCGCTCCAACACAAGCAATGAAATCATTCCTGCACAGGCAGGTCAGCAGTCACATGTACTACACATCTAATTAATTTCTGCGCAACAAAAACATGGTTTCACAACTCCTCCATTTTACACAGTCACACAATATAATGTTCGAAAACACATCAGACATTTAAGGAAGCAAACAAACCCTGAACAAGATTAACAAATATCAAATTATGAGCCAATTTTAGTGGTAATTACTAATTAGCAAGTTAACTAAAGTGTCAAAATAGAGATCCACTTAGTTCACAACAGCGCTCTGCTTTGGAGCCAGACAGTCCGTTAGGATAAAATCCCATGAAAGAGCAAGGGCTGCTGGGTAATGAAGTCCCAATAACACAATCTGGACTTTTTATGCAACAAATCTGAGTGAGGCTTTTGTCTCGAATTCCAACTTCATACCAAACCAAATGCATAGAGAAAGTATAAACAGTGTATCGTCAGTGTAGGATGGAGATCAACCAGGATGGCTGTGAAACATCTGCTGACATCTTGTTGAATTTAATGGTGTAAATCAACAAACAGCAGCAGGTCATGTGATCACATCATGTACATTAAAAAAACATAGTGAAGCTCACATTAGAAATTATTATGAGTTGTGATTTGTTTCCCTGCTGAACCACTAAAGAGATTTTAGGGTTCAATATCTGCTGAATCCCAATTTAAACCTTGACTGTTCTAATTTTACTGTTTAGGTTTGGAGGTGAAGTCACCCTCTGCCCTCTGTAAGCAACAGTAAATACTTATTTTCTTTTACTGCATGTCTCCTATAACAAACTAGCCCCATTTTTAAAAATTATAGTTCAAATTGTAATAGTATTTGTATTCTGTCGTAGTAATATTATTATATTAATATAGCACAGGTTCAGTTCTCTTTGTGCAAAATGGTAGAATCTTCCTTGAAGGAGCCCTTTTTACTTTCTTACTTTGACTACATTACAGAGTCTGTACTTTTTCACTTTGACTCAAGTAATAAACTTCTCTTCTCGGCACATTAGTAATACACAGTACTGTTTTCTATTAACACTGCTACATTTGTATAGTGCTTCTTTGCTACACTACCTACATTCACATATTGTACAGGTGTGTAGTTTAAGCTGCTTAAATAATGCATTGTTTGTGAGACATGTGTGCCACCCCAACATGATCACAGCTCCATCCTGGCCATCCTGTGGAAAATGATCTTTTATTTTCATTGCAGTTTAGCTTCCCTTTTAGCTCAAGTTTGCTTAGTTATTCTAATATTTTGCATATATATTGGATTCAAAAGTTCAGAAAAAAGATACAACCACACACATTTTGAGGGCAGATCTCATCACCCATGTTTGGTTGACAAATCTGGCCAAACTGAAAGTGAAATTATTTTTATGATTTGTAAGGTCAAATAATGGTTTCAGTGGGTTTTATTTTTATTTTCTAAAGTCAAGTGTTTGTTTTTAAAGATAAAAGAGAAGACAAAAGTGTAAATGAAGATGATAATAGGCTAAATTTGTGATTGTGTGCCTCTAAAAATCTGGTTAGTCTGTGAAACAAAGCATTGGAAAAATAATAAAGTTGTTTTCTACTACAAATGTTGCTGAAGCTTCGACCTCTTCTGAGCGATAACTCAAAGATTTCTAAGCAGCTTTTGAGGTTAAATTTTTTTTTTTTATTCATTAATTCTTTTATGTCATGTGTCCCCAAGAAGGATTTAAGACAGAGAAAAAATTAACAGATCAATATCATAAAACACTCATTTAAAATAAAATTTACTATTAGATGACAAATATTTAAAGCTTTAGTGGATAATAATCAGAAGCTGAGTCGTGTTAAGCCAGTTTTGAAGTGTGTATTTGCTCTTAGGTTGAGGTCTGGTGAGGGGCTGGGGTTGATGTAGTACCTGTACTGGCCACCAGGCGGCACAGACATCAAAGTGGACAGCCCGTTTACAGAAGTCACAGGTGAGCAGGTAAGAGGAAGGACAGCTAGAAGGAAGTGAGTTTTTCCACTGTCTCAGCTGTTGGTCACGTCATGTTTTCTACTCTCTGTTTTTACAAACATGACTTTTGGCCCAAGACTTTTGTAGATGTTTTAAATCTAAATGAAAGTGAAATTTGAAGCACAAGGACCAGTTAGACTCAAATATACCTGAGAAATATTAAATGTTTGTCTTGTATTAATGAAATCACAAAGCTGCAGGTTTGTGCCTCCTGATGAAATATATTTCTAGAGAAGAAAAATCAAACAGGACTTCAAATATTATGACACAGCAGTCTGGAAAATTCCTGTCCCACCTTATCAGCACCTTTTGTCTGAATGAAATTACTGTTTTTAGTTTTCTTTTAAAACATTTACAGAGGAATGAACTGAAAATGTAGCTTAGTGATGGTATACTGTGGGTGTATGTCGAGGTTGTATTGAATCAGACTTCATGTTTGGGTGCAAAGACCTGTTAAACCTGCTGCCTGGGCTCTTTTCATTTAAGCACCTCCCACAAACACAGCCACTGTTCTCAGCACTGCTGAAGCTGCCGGGCTCTAAAAAAGTCCCGCCCTCTGTGTAGAAGGAAGTCATCACAACATTTGGTTATTCAGACTTTATTCTGACTGAAACAAGGCTGCAGGCTCCAAACTCTGTTTCACAGGGACAGGCTCAGACAGTTTCACTTTAACTCAGTCACAGTGTTACATCTGTTTGTACATGCAGTGGGTTCATTCACACGCCCACATCAGTGTTTTATTTTCTTTGGACTGATTCCAGATCAGATTAAATCTGCATCGACTGGCTCAACCGGTCAGAGGTTGAGCCAAGAAATACTTTTTAAAAATCTAATATTAAAACATTTTAAGCCTATATATATATAAAAAAAAAAAGCCATGGTAAAAACTTGGAAAAAAAGTTTAAGCCCATTTTTCAAACCCATCCGATGGTTCTCAGGCTGGATAATTGGCTCTCCTACCATAGAGTGTAGCCTAACCTATCTAGCACGTGTGTGTGTGTGTAATAAGAGAATATATCATTCTCACCTGTACAGTAGCTGAGTGATACATGTTTATGTGTTACAAACTTTTAAGAAAATCACGACATAATCTGTAACAATTCAAATACATTATTAAATTTTTTTATAAAATCTAATAAAATATTTTATAAACAACAGATAATGATTTAAACTGACAATTATTGTTAAAATTAGGCAGTTTGTTGGTATGGTGAGCAGGAACATCAGAGATCAAATAATTATGCAAAACAATGCAAAGTTTCATTTTGTCTTGTTTCCTGTGTCTCTCCTCTGTCAGTCTGAATGCTGAACTTACTGATAATAACCTGGAACAGCAGCAGGACTCACAGTTCAGTTATGAACCCACTGAACACAAATCATTGGATTATTTGGAAGAAGTCGCCCTCTACGATTTCTGTCGAACACAAAACCAGCAACAAAAACAACAAGAAGCATGGCAGAAACTGACAGACCAATTATAAGTCCACAATTCTGACCTCCGTCATTCTTCTCATCCTCCTTCCCTCCACTTTGTCCTCCTGACTGACCTGCAGGTGAGAAACAGGTGTGAGGTGTCAGCTGTCAGGTAGGTGATGAGTGAAGAACAGAACAGAATCCATTTCCTCTTCAAACTGCTGTCAGACATTATCTGCTGCACTCTGATGTCATTTTCTGGATGCAGTTCTGTTCTTTGCTGAGACTGAGGTTGATGAAGCAGTTCCTTCTCAAGTGTCAAAGTGACATCAGGGATCCTTGTGGAGTGTTGGTGACAGCTGTCTGTTTTCATATCATTTTTGTCTCCATCTTCATCAGCAGGAGATTCACAATTCAGCCACAGAACATTTGTCTCTGTGGTTCAGTGCCATGTGAGTCCTAACATTGTTCTTTATATCTTATGTTGATCAAAACACCAACAACTGCAACAAAAACAAAAACTGACATTACTATCTGAGTCCACTGTTGGACCAACATCAGTCACTCTGAATGTTGAACTGGCTTTTCATGAATCTGAAACAAGCAGCAGGACTCACGGTTCAGTTTGGAAGCCACTGATGGATTTCAAAGCCCCTGATCCACAGGGGCCCGGTAATCTGGATTTTGTCTACGTCTATATGTTCTGTAGATAAAAACAGCACCAACACCAACAACAACAAGCACAGCAGGAACTGACAGACCAACTATCAGTCCAACAGAACCACTCTTCTCTCCTTCATCCTTCTTCCCTCCATCTCCACCTTGTCCTCTTGTCTGACCTGCAGGTGAGAAACAGGTGTGAGGTGTCAGCTGTCAGGTAGGTGATGAGTGAAGAACAGAACAGAATCAAACTGCTGTCAGACATTATCTACTGCACTCTGATCACATCACTCAGACCAGCTGCTTTCTACAAAGTCTCATCAACAACATCTTTAGAAACAAACATCAACAACCAGGAAGCAGCTTCACCTCTGATCACACACACACACAAACACACACACACACACTGATTAAGAAAGTAAATTTTTTTCATCTCTATGGCGCATTATTTAAAACTACTTCAGCTTAAATGACAGCAGATCTACACTAAAGTCTTTTGTGTCCCATAAACAGAAAAGCATCTTGGAATATTTTCCATGTTTGTGTTTCTCTAAACTGATTCAACATTTTTACTGCAATTAAATTAATAATTTCAGCAAACACAGGGTTAAGAAAACAAAATACACTATAATATAATATCTGGTAAGAGCAGGGAGACACGGAGGCCATTTGCGTGAAAAGGGATCATCTCTGAATCAAGGAGGGGGCCTAAGGGTACATCTTTCACCATGCTCTGATTGCAGCCATTCCCTAACTCTCTGTGAATGGTACTCATGCTCTTTGTTCAGTGGTCTTTGCTCAACAACCTTGATCAATGAGTTTGGTCAGTGGTTGTTCATCGATGGTCATGACAGTTTGCATATTAACGATCAAGGAACTAACCTTACAACCTATTGTTCATTCAGTTGTGCTAGTTTCAGTCATTATGCAATGTACTGTTAATAATATTGGGGAAACCTGCAGTCAGTTGAGACTGAAGAATTCACTTTAATGAGTTATGAAATGTTTTTCCCACTGAAAACACTACATCCAGATGAACAGAATCAGCTTTTGGGATATAATATAATACCTGTGTTATACTGACACATCAATAACCAAGAAGCAGCTGAAATTAAATTCACCTTGGACTTCCACCTTCAGGGTGACTCTGCTGAGAAGCACTGGTTTCTGTCCATTGTATCCAGCCTCACATATATATGTTCCACTGTCATTCGTGGTGACATTTTTGAGACTCACAGAAAAGTTTCCAGTCTCCTTCCATTTTGGATCTGTCATATCCACTCGATTTTTGAATAATTCATGCTGGTTGTCTTTCTGAAGTTGATCATCTATGAAGCAGATGACACATGCTGATGTCAGATTAGGTTTTTCCCACCTTATCATTATTACAGTAGCATTTGTGGAACCAGAACATTCCAGAGTGGCATCGGCTTCTTGATTGACTGTTAACTCTTTTTGGTCTGAAAAAGAAATATAGAAAAACAGGAACATTATTATTAAAAATGCATTTACATTAAAATATTTTATATTCTATTTGTTACATAAAAATTATTAATGTAATATTTCATTACTTTAGAAATATCTCATTTTAACCAGATAATGAGCGGACATGCTTTCCTGATAATCTATTAATATCCAGACTGTTTAATCTTTTTGCCATAAAAATTCAGAAAAAAACTGGAACTAAAACTCCTTAATACTAAATACTAAAAGTATTTAATTTAATTTAAATGAAATGATTTAAATGGCATGTTCACTTTACACTGAATTTATCACAGATCAGATAAGATAAAGGTTGGAAAAAAGGTTTCTGCATAAAAAATGTTTACTGGTGGTTTATTCACATCCTGTACATTAAATCATGAACTTCTTTCTGTTTAAAAGACCTGAAACTTAAATTTATATCCTGATTTATATCTCAGAAAAATGACATGTCTGTAAATAAGAGACCTGTTCTGCAGTCTGGTGGAGCCTCGCTATCTGCTTCCAAACAAGCATTTCACCTCGGAGAAAGCTATCCCAGGCGTTCCATAAGGCAACGTTTAACGTAACGCAAATGTTTAAGTTCATCTCTGTTAAACACCCGCCTCCACCAGGCAAACTTCCCCGAAACCCGCCTGCTTTCCCAGGTACGTGACTGTTGCTTTAGTGAACTCGCATTTAGCGAGTTAATGAGGCTTTGGCCAATCGCTGAAACAATATGTGCTGACTAGCTAGCATGTGTTTTCAACAAGTCCCTGGCTAAGTCCCCACATCCTTGTGTAACAGTTAAAGCACTGTATGTGTGTGTGTCTCTGTGACCCTACTTCCTGCTGGTCATAAAAGTAATATCCCCTCATCCAAGCTACACCAAATTTCTCTACACAACATACAAAACAGAGTTAACAGATTACAAGCACTGAGACCCCCACTCTGCATCCACTGGGCCATTGGCCTCTTATTGTCTTACATTTACAGATACGCATATGGAGCATCTCCTGCAAACCTACTTCTATGTTATGACAAGTATGAGCTTTTATTAAAGGTACAAGCATCAACATCCCCCAACTGTAGCTTCCTGTCTCCTTTTATGACAGTGTCAATACATTCCTTTCCCTCTACACAATTACACACACTCTCTATGGAACGCCAGGACTGCCATAATGAATTAATTAAATACACCATTAAATAATTAATTAAATGTGGCAATAATTAATTAAAATTGGAATTAATTAATTAAATAAATAGTTATGACACATGTAATTAATTAATTATTGACACATTTAATGATTTATTTATGTATTTCACATTTTAATTAATTATTGACACATTTAATTAATTATTGACACATTTAATTAATTATTTAATGATATATTTATTTATTTCATTTTGGCAGTCCTGACGCCTGGCTCTCATCATGAAATAATTTTATCTGTCAGCCTCACCCATCAAACTCAGGGGGCAGGGTTAACGCTGCCCATGCAGCTTCTCTAACATTTGATTGGTTGCCGTGCAAAGTAAGTCAAAACAGGTCGATCCTAGATAATCGATTGCTTGTGTAGACTTGGGGCAGCCAGGTATCCCAGAATGCAGATCAAATCACAAGCAGCAATGGTGGTGGTGTAGTTTTAAAATACTCCGTTTTTCTGTCACCAGCTACACTTTTAACAGTGTTTTAGCCGCGAATGTCGCGACGTGTGTCTGGTCAGGTTGTCAACATAGAACATGTTTGCAAAAGTGCTCAGATGTTTTCAGAGATTTCACTAGCTCTGCTAACAATTAGCATGCAGAGTGCACCCAGGGGGTTACGTTAACCGGTTTGTTTACATATTCCACTCTCCGTGTTCCACATGTTGCATTCGCAGATTCTCATTTTCACCGAACGATCGTCTCTTTCCGCCTGGTCTTGTGTCTCTGTGCTTCTGTAACATAAAGAACGAGCTGACATTTTTCTCACGAAACCAGCGATCAGCTCAGCAGACCCTCAGTTTACCTGCATGCATCCTCCTCCTCATCTGTCAGCTGTTTAACACCTGCTGCTAATTCAAGAAACACGCCTAGTTACCTGGTGATAGTCACAGTTTAACTGGGCAGCCGGTGCTCGATATAACGCAATGTCAGCGCATTTTTCTGCACAAGATAAGTAAATATAGTGTTTTCCCCGAGCGCAGAGCTGCTGGAGCTTGTTTCCTTACAGAGCACTTCATCAGCGGCTGATGTCCAATCACCGGCACACAGCTTTGAAACCTCAGCTGAGTTTTAGCTCTCAGTGGTTAAACGCTGGACTTCATTCACTCAGGTTCTGTCTGTCGGGTCACGTTTACTTCGCTGTTTTATTTACAACTGAGCAAATCGGTTTGGCTGAGGTTAAAGTTACGTTTCATAACTGCATAGTTGCAGACGTTTAATGGTTCACTGGCACATGTGTTAGACTGAACTATCATCTAAATATCATCTGTTTTTTAATAGTTATTCAACTGTATTCTAAGCACCAGCTGTCTGTTAGAATGTGATTTTTTTCTCTCTCTGTTGGCAGAGGTATAAAAATGCGCAGGAAAATCTGACATGCATGGCGAACTTCACCGACGATATTTAGGGAGGAATAAACACACATCAAACATAAATGAACCATTTGCCTGTCTCCATAATTGAGAGCATTTTCTCTTCTTATGTCAACACTCTCTCTTCTTATGTCAACACTCTCTCTTTTTTTTTTTTTTTCGCTTTTTCGGTCATGTTATGTTTACCTGTCAAAGGCTTGTTACAAACTATGAAACACATCGTGCAGACTTCTGGATGTTAGAAGAAAACTAATACTGCTCATGAATGAGACTAAAGGCAGGAAGGTGTCCTTTAAAACTAAACATGTTAATAGGACCTCCCTGACTGAGTCTATGTTTGATGTTTTTTATATCTAATCTTCCTTTTCAAACATTTAAACAGCAGCGAGTCTGCAGCTGAGGGAATACAAACTCAAATTGTCGGAACAAGTTTGCTCGTTTCTTGAATTCATTTGGTGATTTATTAAATGTATAACTGTTATTCTAATCTGCTGCTGAGTCTCTTACACTTTTCTTTATGCTGTATATTTTCACGTCTCTGGAATAGTTGTAAGTTAGATAGTCAGCTGGGAAACTTTGTGTTAACTCATGGAGCTGAGGATATCGTGGATATGCTGACCTCGCTGCGTGGTGTACAGAGCGAGGTCAGCATGATTAATATTCACAATAAAAATATTAGTGAAGTCTGTATGTGTTTCATAGTGTCGAACAACCTTTGTACAGTTAAAGCCAGCAGTTACTACATGACGGAAACACCAACGTTATCTCTTTTATGTGTTTATACACAGGTCACGCTGATTACTGAACAAAAACCCAAAGATCAGATGTTAAACAGATTTATTTGCTCTCTCTCCTCCTTAAACATGTTTTTAATGTTAGTTATAATTCAGAATTGGCGACTGAAACACGTAGGACACATAAGAACATCAGGAAATAAAACATCGATAAATATAACCTCAGTAAAAGAAGTCAGCGGGGGTTACTACAGCTGTGTACCGGGGCCTGCGCTTTGTCGGTGGGATTGCTTGCGAGGCGAGCGGGTCTATCCCACGCTTTGCCGTGAGACTGGGCAGACATCTACGAAATCATCGAAACACTTTTGCAAAGAGGCTGTATCTTGACAAACCGACCAGACACATGAAGATTAAACCACTACATTCTTGGCTAAAAAAATATTAAAACGGTATTTGGTAACACACAAACAGGGTTTTTCAAAGCTCAGTTCTGTTAGCTTCCACACGCCGGTTGTTGTGTGCTAGAAACAATGGCCACCAGGCCAAAGCAATGGTTTTGACTCGATCAGCGTTAACCCCGCCCCCTGAGTTTGATGGGTGAGGCTGACAGATAAAATTATTTCATGATGAGAGCCAGGCGTCAGGACTGCCAAAATGAAATAAATAAATATATCATTAAATAATTAATTAAATGTGTCAATAATTAATGAAATGTGTCAATAATTAATTAAAATGTGAAATACATAAATAATTAATTAAATGTGTCAATAATTAATTAATTAAATGTGTCAATAATTAATTAAAATGTGAAATACATAAATAATTAATAAATGTGTCAATAATTAATTACTTACATGTGTCATAACTATTTATTTAATTAATTAATTCCAATTTTAATTAATTATTGACACATTTAATTAATTATTTAATGGTGTATTTAATTAATTCATTATGGCAGTCCTGGCGCTCCATAACTCTCAAGCCTACAGCTAAGCCAAATTAAAACACACAGACAGATCCTTCCCTATTTCTCTGATCTACTGCTGGACCCTCTCATCTAAGCAAATTGAACACATCATATTCTAATAATTGTTTTCTTGTACTCACAGAGCCTACAGATATCTGAGCAGTACTGAGGAGAGCGAGCACAAGGAAAGTGGCAGGAACAGATGGCATCACCGGCCATCTGCTGCATTGCTGTGCTGACTAGCTAGCATGTGTTTTCACTTCGATTTTCAACAAGTCCCTGGCTAAGTCTGTGGTCCACATCCTTCAAGAAATCCACAATCATCCCTGCACCCAAGTACACAAAGCCCTCATGCCTGAATGACTACCGGCCAGTTGCACTGACCTCTGTGAAGGTGTTCAAGAGGCGGTTGAAGAACATCATGTCCTCCTCAATCCCAAACACCACTGATCCGCTCCAGTTTGCAGATCCACAAAGGATGCCATCGCCCATGCCCTACACACTACCCTTAGCCACGTGCACAAGGGTGCAAACAGGGTAACTATGTGAGATTCCTCTTTGTTGATTACAGTCCAGTGTTTAACACAATAATGCCCAGTAGACTGCTCACAGAGCTGAGGGATCTAGGACTCAACAGGAGTCTGTGTGCATGGGTGTTGGAATTCCTCACTGGCAGAACTCAGGTGGTGAGGGTGGTTGAGGAGCGTATCAGGTCGCATTTCACTGTGTGTTGTACTTGTTTAACTATGGATGTAACAAATAAAGAATCTTGAATCTTCCAGATTCTCTCTCCCTTCTCTCCACCCTGACAGAAGGTTTTTCAGACAGGCTGAGCAATAAGGCTTAATTTTTTTAAACAAAATCTCATATTAATATCATTGACGAATATAGTTTTTACAAGGGCAGATTATATATTTATTTGCCCATGAGTGAGTTTGCTTATAGTGATGGAGCAAATAGAAGGAGTCAACAGAAAAAAGAAATGGCGCAAAAAAGGTTGGGGACCGCTGATCTAAGTTACTTATATGTTATGTTTAACCCAAGTAGCGAAAGACCATGGTGGGCTTAAAAACGATGTGCCGGGAGCCCCGCCTTGACCGGCCGATCAGCTGGTGCGTAACAGGCATCTCTGACTTTTGCAAATATGTGATGTATTGATAAATCAAGCACATGTTTGAAGTTCACACAGCACCATGCTCGCCTAAAAAATATCTTAAAACTTTATCTTGTGACCTAGAAAGAACAATATTTCAAACTGGGCCACTCTGTGTTCCTCTGCCACTGCCTCATTTGAGTTTTGGATGAAATGCATTCTGGGATATTGCATTTTGTCATTTCGAGCTTATTGGAGACCAAAACAGCCAATCAGATTTTTTTTCTTAAAAAGGTCCTGTGCTTTACATAGAAGAAAGATTTTACTACATTTGTTTATTCAGAGCTGTTCTAACTGAGACAATGTTGCAGACTTTCAGGAAAAACCTGTTACTCAGTGTTTTCAGGTTTCTGTTTTAATTCTTTTTGTACATATAGTGGGTGCGTTCGCACATCTACGTTCCACATACCAGTGCTTTATTTTCTTTGGACTAATTCCAGATCAGATTAAAGCTACATCCACTGGCTTCTTTTCTTCTCCTGCTGCTCACTGTTTTTATTCCCATGACTAGTTAGGTTTAAAAAAACAAAATTAAGAAATAGAAATCGAATACAAAATGGATGTTAAATTTTTACTTGCCAAAAGAAAAGCCATTGTAAAAAGTGCATTTAAAACACAGTGAAAAGTCAAAAATGTAAGCCCCCTTTTTCAAATGTATATTTGTGACTCTTAACACAGAGTGTCGCCTCCCTAAAACACATGTTTATTAATTTATGTACAGGGAGTGCAGAATTATTAGGCAAGTTGTATTTTTGAGGAATAATGTTATTATTGAACAACAACCATGTTCTCAATGAACCCAAAAAACTCATTAATATCAAAGCTGAATGTTTTTGGAAGTAGTTTTTAGTTTGTTTTTAGTTTTAGCTATTTTAGGGGGATATCTGTGTGTGCAGGTGACTATTACTGTGCATAATTATTAGGCAACTTAACAAAAAACAAATATATACCCATTTCAATTATTTATTTTTACCAGTGAAACCAATATAACATCTCCACATTCACAAATATACATTTCTGACATTCAAAAACAAAACAAAAACAAATCAGCGACCAATATAGCCACCTTTCTTTGCAAGGACACTCAAAAGCCTGCCATCCATGGATTCTGTCAGTGTTTTGATCTGTTCACCATCAACATTGCGTGCAGCAGCAACCACAGCCTCCCAGACACTGTTCAGAGAGGTGTACTGTTTTCCCTCCTTGTAAATCTCACATTTGATGATGGACCACAGGTTCTCAATGGGGTTCAGATCAGGTGAACAAGGTGGCCATGTCATTAGTTTTTCTTCTTTTATAGCCTTTCTTGCCAGCCACGCTGTGGAGTACTTGGACGCGTGTGATGGAGCATTGTCCTGCATGAAAATCATGTTTTTCTTGAAGGATGCAGACTTCTTCCTGTACCACTGCTTGAAGAAGGTGTCTTCCAGAAACTGGCAGTAGGACTGGGAGTTGAGCTTGACTCCATCCTCAACCCAAAAAGGCCCCACAAGCTCATCTTTGATGATACCAGCCCAAACCAGTACTCCACCTCCACCTTGCTGGCGTCTGAGTCGGACTGGAGCTGTTGACTATTTTGAATGAAACGCTTGATTGTTCGATGATCACGCTTCAGAAGCTTCGCAATTTTGAGACTGCTGCATCCCTCTGCAAGATATCTCACTATTTTTGACTTTTCTGAGCCTGTCAAGTCCTTCTTTTGACCCATTTTGCCAAAAGAAAGGACGTTGCCTAATAATTATGCACACCTGATATAGGGTGTTGATGTCATTAGACCACACCCCTTCTCATTACAGAGATGCACATCACCTAATATGCTTAATTGGTAGTAGGCTTTCGAGTCTATACAGCTTGGAGTAAGACAACATGCATGAAGAGGATGATGTGGACAAAATAGTCATTTGCCTAATAATTCTGCACTCCCTGTACATCAACATGTTAAATCAACCTGTTAAATACATTGAGAGCAATATAACATTCATATTATTACAGTAGGTGAATGACACATTTTTGTGTTAGAGATTTGAAAAGTTGCAGATAACCTGATAACACATTTAATGAAGAAGAACAAGAAAAATAAGAAAGGGGATTTATTGCCAAATGTTGAGTAGATTTACAGCATTAGTCTAACACTGTATATTGACAGATAAAATAAAATCTATTCTATGACTAAACACAGATGTTTGTTAAATGTAACGTTTACTTTTATCAGTAACAGCAGCTCCTCACACAGGTAAGCTGAGGGTCACCGCCATTATGAATGTGATGTCAATGCTAAAATGAAACTAAACTGAAGAGTAAACAAGGCATTGAAGTAATCTAATATTTAGAGGGAATATATTTCCCTCTCAGACGATCACATCATTAATTAAAGTCTTCATATCAATGAGACCCACATTCCGGTCTAATTAAACATTACCCTTCACCTTTTTTTTCCAATCACATCGACTGCGCCATTACACATACGGAAATATCCTCCCCTCAGCGTGTTTACTGACTTTACTGGCTTACGCTCTTTTACTTTCACACCGTGTTTAAACCGGAAAAAGAAAATATATTTACTATTAATCTAATCTACTCTGTTGCTGTTTACAAGTTTGTTAAAGTTTAACGTTTACTGTTATCGGGCACAGCAGCTCCCCACCTGCTCCTCGCACAGGTGAGTCGAGGTTTGTCCCTAGCGTCACCGCTGAAGTTGAAACTGAATGTAAACTGAATAGGGCCTTAAGTTTTTGATGTGTAGTCTATTATTTAAATCCATTTACCTCTCTTGTCAATTTACCTGTTCACCTACATTTCCTCTACATTGTCTCTGAAAGTAACGACCGTAAAACGAACCAGAGCGAAACGCTTTGCTCTCACGAGGAAACAAAGGGTCATACACAGTGATCTAGTATAGTTCTTCTAAAAACTTATGAAACTCCAACGATCTCTACCTGTTACCTGTAACAGATTTATTCACACGCTTACCTGTACAGCCCAGACGTCCCAGCAAACAGAAGAAGAGAAGCAGCGATATCAGTGATTTTAACTCCATTTATTTCTTTTCTGCCTCAGTTTCTTAGTTTCCTGCTCAAACTCCGTTTGTTGATACAGGACAGTAGATGTAGTTTAAAATAGTGATGGGACGTTCTGTATCGAGGCTTCGGAGCGTGTGTCGAGTAATGGAGGGGGCGTTTCCGCGAAGCGCGTATCGAGGCTTGCTTCATTTATGGGAGGAGCTGAAAATGATGACGTCGGAAGCCTCGCTGCCCGGCTGTACCACGTGACTGGTTCATGAAGTGGTTCGAACTTTGCCGCGAGATATGACAGCGATATAAACCCCTCAGACTTCATTCAAAAATGTGGGTGTTTGATGGAGAGTTGCGGTTAGTGAGAGTTTGGAGACCGTATGGAGGTTTATGAGAGTGAGGAGAGAAAGTCAGGAGAGAATGGAGCCAGCTAAGAAGAGGAGGATGTCCTCCCCTGTGTGGGAACATTTTGATCTTATTCCTCCCAACAAGGTATGTAAATTTCTACAGAAGATGTATTTTCATGATACTGATGGTGCAATACAATTTATGTTGAGCTGTCTTGACTTTTGTACAAGGTGAAGTGTTTGCTATGTGCCAGGGAGCTGGGATATAACAACAACACCTCATCCATGCTTAGGCACTACAGAGCTTTGCATGAGAATAAGGGGGACACCGATCGTGGAGCAAGACCAGGTGAGCCATCAAATGCCATGATAATATAGGATGCAGTAATGTTACTAAATGATATAACAATATTATACAACTGTTATAAGTTACGTGTGTGATATTTATATTTGTGCTTTATCTTTATTGTCTTTCCTCAGGAGAACAATCTCAAATAGATGAAGACCTGGTCAGCATGGTGATTGAGGACTCCCAGCCATTTAGCATTGTGGAGGACAAAGGATTCAAAAGATTTGTTAAATCATTAAATCCTAGCTATGTTCTCCCCACTAAAATGTCATAAAAGCAGTGAAAATTTAGTTTTTACAGAATAAAATGTGAACAGGCAGGACTGAGGCTCAAAGCCTCAGTGTGTAGCTGTCCATACCTCAACGTTACAAAAGCACAACCACTGTCCACACCCCAACCACACCTCACCTCACAGTAAATGATCATTTCCATTTCAAGCATTTCCAAATAATCATTTTCCATACTGCCAGTATAAATATACACAGTATAATGCCATCACTACAATATACATGTTTTACACACTCCTTTTGTTGTTGACATTTACAGGCTGTGTGCAAAATGCCACACTCTTCAAATTCATGCCAGCTATTATTTTTACGTCCAGTAGGTGTCCTGCTAGAGCAAATGAAGCTTCATGAAGCTTCGCGTTGGGGTGAACCAATTGGATGAAAAGCTTCAGTGCTTCATGAAGCTTCATCTGCCCATCACTAGTTTAAAACGTGTCTGTCTACCTGAGAAAGTTTAGTCAGCGTGATAGCTTCACTCCCAGTGAGGGAAAAAACCAAAATGTATGGAGGAGTCACGTGATTTACATGAAAGCCTAACAGCGACGAATTCCCTCCACCTGTTAGTTTGGTTTAATCCTACTCAGCAAGATGACCTTGAATTAAGGTTTCTTTTTTTTTTATCCGAATCATCTTTATGGTCAATCTCAGAGCTGAATTAATGATAAATTGATGTTAAAATACTGATGAAACCTGAACGTGTTTTAGTAATGACATTGAAAAAACATTGATTCAAAGCTGTCTTTTTTATTATTAATCGATGATCTATTTATAGTCACATGTGACAACAATGATGTTTAAAAGTCATGGATTTATATCTGACAGGGAAATTAAAACTATTAAAAAAATAATCAGTTTGACTTTTCTATCACACTGCTCTCAAAGTGGTACATCCCATCTGCCCACTATTGAAAAGTCTTAGATTTATCATTGATCAGTGATGATATTTAAAAATCTTAAATGTATAGCTGACCAGGAGACAATCCTGTATTAGTTGACATCACTCCAGCAAAGAGATCTCCTCTTTGTGCACATCAGGTAAATGTTCATTTATTTTCTAATATTTGAATTGTGCCAAATGTATTTTATAATATTTAATAATATTTCACACTCAGTACAGTGATACATATTATAGATGTGTAATTATCACCTTAGTCATTATTGGACACTTAATAAATGTCATTAAGTGAAGTTAGCTTGCTAACGTAATGGATAACTGATTACGTTATGCAGATTATGTTAAAGAGAAATAGAGTAAATTGTTAGGTAGAAAATCTCAAATGTGAACGCAGTATGTTATTTTCTTTTTCTTTTTTTAACCTGTATTACCCTTTCAGGACCTGTAGCTCAGTAAAGCGCCACTCTGATAGCCAAATCCATCTATTCTCTAATTGGATTGCCCTTGGTAGGACCTGGGACCATTTCGTGGCCTTTCCGTTTTTTAATTCCACGCCATTTCCACTGTGTTTAATGGAGTATAGCCAAATTTTCAAACATGTATTTTTTTCCCATTTTATTTTAAAATTTCAGTCTGAGTTTTTTAAATGAGCTTAAATGGCTGAATAAAAGGCATACATCCACTATCGAACCTCGTGGCCGATTTGTGCCCCATTGAAACCCATTATAAACGCTATTTTTCACGCCAGAAAAATTACGGTCAAAGGGATCGTCAGGTTTCCAGCTTAGGTTTCGTTTTGGACTACAGGCCTTAGAGTTGTAATTTTTTTATTTGTCCACCGGGTGGCGCCCTTGCTTCACATTTGACCTCTGCTGGAAAACAGCGGGCTGCTTGGACAGACCTGCCGGAAATGAAGCCTCATTTCCGGCGTGCAGCAGCGGCTTCGCCCACTGATCGGGCGGACCATTTTTTGGTCCCTAGGACCATGAGAGGGTGCATTTTTTTTTTTAGTCAACAGGAAATGACGTATTTGTTGTCACGTGGTATCGGACGTGTGGGCTGGAAAAAGCAGTCCCCGGTGATCGTGCCCCGGTGATCGTCGCGACTTACCCCGGCAACATGCACTTATTTCGGCCTAGAGGAGGAGCATTTGCCGCCTGGAGACCATTTTCTGGTCCTGAAAAAAAAAATAAAAGGCGATCGAAATGACTCTTGGTGCCAATCTTTAGTCCATCTAAAGGCCTAATTATAATAACAATCAAATATTACTTCAAATGTTTTTTTGGGAAAATATTTAGTTTTTTAGTTTTTTTTTTAGTTTTTTTGTAATTTAAAGGGTTAAAACAACGAAAATATAATTAAAACTTTATATGAATATTTCAGGGAGAAGTAGTTTTAAAAGACTGACCAATTTAAAGTGAAAAAAAAAATTAATATTTAATATTTTTATTGCACTTTTTGGGCGTGGTCGATAGTGTGCATTTTATGAAATGCGCTCCTGGAAAAAAAATAAAAGGCGATCGAAATGACTGTTGGTGCCAATCTTTAGTCCATCTAAAGGCCTAATTATAATAACAATCAAATATTACTTCAAATGTTTTTTTTGGAAAATATTTAGTTTTTTTGTTTTTTGGGGCTAAAAAAACAGGGCGCTCATGTAATAAAACTGGGATTTAAAGGGTTAAAACAATGAAAATATAATTAAAACTTGACATGGATATTTTAAGCAGAAGTAGTTTTAAAAGATTGACTAATTTAAAGTAGAAAAAAATATTGATATATAACATTTTTAGAGCACTTTTGGGGCGGGACCATTTTTGGTCCCGAGGTTCACGAAAGGATGGGATTTTGAGGTGCTACCAAAGGTTAAATTTGTGATTGACATTACATTGACCAATCAGCTGAAACGAAGAAAAATTCAGTCAAAATTCATACTTGTAAGTTGAGAATCACACACAGCCAGGAAAGTTGAGCCCAGAGTTGAGCCCAAAATGGTGGTGGCTAACCAACCGGACATAGTGGTGGTAGACAAACAGAAGAAGACAGCCGTAGTGATCGATGTAGCGGTTCCCAATGACAGCAACATCAGAAAGAAGGAACACGAGAAGCTGGAGAAATACCAAGGGCTCAGAGAAGAGCTCGAGAGGATGTGGAGGGTGAAGGTAACGGTGGTCCCCGTGGTAATCGGAGCACTAGGTGCGGTGACTCCCAAGCTAGGCGAGTGGCTCCAGCAGATCCCGGGAATAACATTGGAGATCTCTGTCCAGAAGAGCGCAGTCCTGGGAACAGCTAAGATACTGCGCAGGACCCTCAAGCTCCCAGGCCTCTGGTAGAGGACCCGAAGGATAAACCGCACGCAGGGGCGTGCTGGGTGTTATATGTATGTATATATATATATATATCAGTGGAGGCTTTAAAACCAAGTTAACGCAGAAAGTACAAACATCACTAGTGTCACATATCTTTGCCGACATGTGGCCAACAGTAATGTTTTAATGTTCTTTGTTATTAAACATTCGCACATAAATAAGTGACATCATATTCAGTACTTACTTTTAACAGTTCACTCTCTTCTGCCGTATTTTGCGGCAAAAATATCCATTGTGGATATATGGGAACATGAAGCATGCACCGGACCACGCTTGATATTTGGGGAAATCGACGGCGCATTTGGAGTATGCATTTGAAGTACACTTTGAATTGGGACAGCCGTCGTCGCGTGGCGGTGACATAATCGCACTTAAAATGCGTACTTCAAGCGTGCAGACCCTGAATTGGGACACAGCCCCTGAATTGGGACACAGCCAACATGTCCTGAACATGAGCTGAATATGAGCCACATTTACATTTTGCTGCCATCTACTGGTAAAATTGGTAGCACAGCAGCTGCTTTATAAATGTCAACAGTTTAACCTCTTTAACATCACCACTGCTGTCAGTATAAAATGCAGTGATTAGCTGATCCTTTCTAGAATCCCTGTTCTTCCACTTATCCAATCACAGTCACTGAGGGGCTGCAGTCTACTCCCAGGGGCGGAGTAAACCCTGGACAGGTCACAAAATAAATACCCATAAGGAAGTCTAGAAAAATAGAACATCCATCCATCCATCCATCCATCTTCATCCGCTTTATCCGAGGCCGGGTCGCGGGGGCAGCAGCCTAAGCAAAGAGGCCCAGACCTCCCTCTCCCCAGCCACCTCCTCCAGCTTATCCGGGGGAATACCAAGGCGTTCCAAGGCCAGCCGAGAGATATAATCTCTCCAGCGTGTCCTGGGTCTGCCCCGGGGCCTCCTCCCGATGGGACATGCCTGGAACACCTCACCCAGGAGGCGCCCAGGGGGCATCCTTGTCAGATGCCCGAACCACCTCAGCTGGCTCCTTTCGATGTGGAGCAGCAGCGGCTCTACTCTGAGCCCCTCCCGGATGGCCGAACTTCTCACCCTATCTCTAAGGGAGAGGCCAGCCACCCTTCGGAGGAAGCTCATTTCTGCCGCTTGTACCCGCGATCTCGTTCTTTCGGTCACTACCCACAGCTCGTGGCCATAGGTGAGGGTAGGGACGTAGATCGACCGGTAAATTGAGAGCTTCGCTTTTACACTCAGCTCCCTCTTCACCACGACGGACCGGTGCAGCGTCCGCATTACTGCAGCTGCAGCCCCAATCCGTCTGTCGATCTCCGGCTCCCTTCTCCCATCACTCGCGAACAAGACCCCGAGATACTTGAACTCCTCCACTTGGGGCAGGAACTCATCCCCGACCCGGAGTGGGCACTCCACCCTTTTCCGGCTGAGAACCATGGCCTCAGATTTGGAGGTGCTGATCCTCATTCCCGCTGCTTCACACTCGGCTGCGAGCCGTTCCAGTGCGAGCTGGAGGCCCTCACCCGATGAAGCCAACAGAACCACATCATCTGCAAAAATCAGAGATGAGATTCTGAGGCCACCAAAGCGAAAGCCCTCCGCCACTTGGCTGCGCCTAGAAATCCTGTCCATAAAAATTATGAACAGAAAATAGAACATTATTAGTTATTTCACAGGCTTATTGTATAAATTTTACTGCAAACCCTTTTAATAATAACATTGTATAAAGCTTTGGTGATCCTCAGTTCTTGTCCCATTTATTATATATATATTTATTATATAGGAATTTTTTAGCTGGATGTTTGCATGAATAGGATTAAGGCTTCAGTGGCCACTGTGTGTGTTTTTAATCACTACAGAAATGAAATCCCATAATTTTACTTGCTAAAAATGAAGCACAGAGAGAACATGCAAAATCCACACAGATGGTAGATTTAAACTCAGGGCCTGTGAGGCAACAGTGCTAACCACTGCTCCACTAGGCTGGCCTATGAATATGATTACATTCTTTATGATTATTATGTTGTACCTTAACTTCTGATGTACCTTAGCACCAAACAGGTTAAAAGCAGCGTCAGGCTGTAAGCAGGTGAGTCTCATGGTCAAGGCCATGAATACTTGTGTAAATGTTATATTTTTGTCTTTTATTCTCCTCCCAAAGGTAGAGGGATAATCAGTTAGCAGTTCCACAGTTAAAGATGTCATGTTTAGATTTTGTGTGATGTGTATATATATATATATATATATATATGTATATAATTTCAGCCAATTCTGCTCCAATCATAAGGGTAAAGATAATAAAATGGGCCATTTAATATGCAGTGGTCATAGGCCATAGGTCAAGGGTTAGCATAATGTAATAACATCATAAAACAGCATGTTTTAGTTTAATTATTTCCCTTCAGAGGGAGTTGTGCTCTGAGTGCTCTTGTTAATATTATTATTTCACGTGTAGTTCAAATGTTTGGTGTACTTTGACCCTTCTCAGATTTACTAACCAAACAAAAATAAAACAGTCAAACTAACACTATTTTAGTTTTTACTAAATCACATGACATAGCTCTGGAGAAATCATCAAGCTCCAGCAGATCAGCCAACTTGTCTTACCAATAGTACATTTATCGTTAGAGGTTGTTTTGAACCAGCCTGAGTGACAGAGAGCCCTGTTACACCTGAAACATGAGCTCTTTTTATTTGAGCAACTCCCACTAATGCAGCCACTAATTCCGGTTCTGCTAAAGGTTGTGGGTCTTAAAAAATACACTACACAGGGTGAAATTTCCACCCCAAACATTTGGTTACGAGTCAGATTTGTTCCCTCTTCAAACCGCATTGTAGTTCCGATGGAAACAAAACATCTCCTCGACATCTCAGTCTTTTTATATAATCTAGGACCAAGCAGCCAAGAAAATGCAGGCACAGGTGTAATCGTAAAAAAATGAGTTTTATTATGCCTCAATACGCTGTTTTTAAAACTAAGTGGGCCAATAAAAGAGGTCAAATAAACAGAATTCTAATAAAAAATCCTTAACAAAATGACCTGCCCAAATGAGAGGCAGCTCCACTTGGCTCAGATCACAGAAACTCAATGGGAGGCAGAGCCTTCAGTTTTCAGGCCCCTCTTATATGGAACCAGCTTCCAGTTTGGATTCGGGAGACAGACACTATCTCTACTTTTAAGATTAGGTTTAAAACTTTCCTTTTTCCTAAAGCATATAGTTAGGGCTGGAATAGGTGACCCTGAGTCCTCCCTTAGTTATGCTGCAATAGGTGTAGGCTGCTGGGGATTCCCATGATGCATTGAGTTATTCTTCTTCAGTCGCTATGTGTTAATAGACCTCTCTTCACTAAATCATACTTGTTATTAATTTCTGGATCTTTCCATGTCTTTTATCCTGTCTTCCTTCTCTTACCCAGCAGATGGCCGTACCTCCCTGAGTCTTTTTCTGCTGAAGGTTTATTCCTATTAAAAGGGTTTGTTTGGTTTTTCTTTATTATTGTAAGGTCCACCTTAAAACCACATTGACAATAGCTAAACATAAGAAAGCCCATCCCCCCCTGCATGGTCACAATATGGTCCCAGTCCACTTAAACCAGCTCCATTCTAGCCTCTTCTTTTACTCCAACCAGGAAGGACCGAAGCAGCACTCAAGTAACTCAGACAGAATAAAGTAATTATAACAGCATATACCCATAGTACCATGACAAACACTATGAACCAAATTTGATGAATCATTTGAAATGTGGCATACTGCTGTCAACTATAAAAACAAATTAACCAAGTTAAACCGTTGTGCTAGATCACATCAATGACAAATTAACTTAATGTAGAAGGAAAATAGAAACCAGAGTATTTGAATTGTGTGGTTGCATGTAGCCATCACACACACAAACAGGCTAAGACAGGTTTTCACTTTGCCTCAGTGACAGTCTGGAATCTGTTTAATCATGCAGCAGGATCACACACACATTTATGTGCCACGCATTAGTGTTTTATTTTTTCTTCATCTGTTTCAGATCAGATTAAAGCTGCATGCTGCAAAAAAAAAAAAAAAAAAAAGCTAACATGGTGCAAAACCCCCACTGCAGCTGTTGGGACGGGTCATACAAAAAGTGAAGTGATCAAAGAAAACTGTTCAAAGCAGTACAATGGATAGCACGTGTGCAGTCTCTGGAGAACAAGCTGTGCGAGCTTCGGGCACGGATCTCATTCCAGCGAGAGATGCGGGACTGCTGCGTGATCTGCCTCACAGAAACCTGGCTATCGGACAAGGTACCGGACTCCGCAATACAACTACCGGGGTTCTCCGTGCATCGCGCGGACAGGTCACAGGATCTTACTGGGAAATGCAGAGGCGGTGGTGTGTGTTTCATGATCAACAACAGCTGGTGTGATTATGCGAACGTGCACCCGGTCAAATCCTTCTGCTCACCGGACCTGGAGTACCTGATGATTAAGTGCCGGCCATTCTGGCTACCGAGGGAATTTACAGCAGTGATTATTACGGCTGTTTACATTCCCCCACAAGCCAACACTGACCGAGCACTCAGGGAACTGTACAGCGCGATCAGCAGCGAGGAAACCACACACCCAGAGGCGGCGTTTATCACAGCCGGAGACTTTAATAAGGGAAACCTGAAGAAAGTCTCACCCAAACTCCACCAACACATCCACTTTAACACTCGTGGAGACCGGCTACTCGACCACTGCTACACCTCTTTCCAGGATGCGTACAAAGCCCTCCCCCGCGCCCCATTCGGCCAATCAGATCACCGCTCCATCCTGCTCCTGCCCGCCTACAGGCAGAAGCTGAAACAGGAAGCTCCAACCCGGAGGGCGGTGCACTGTTGGACGGACCAATCGGAGTCTGCGCTGCGGGACTGTTTTGATCACGCGGACTGGGAAATGTTTCACGTGGCTGCTAAGGACATTGATGAGTACACAGACTCAGTCTGTGGATTTATCAGGAAATGCGTGGAAGATGTCGTCCCATCCAGAACAGTTAAATCCTTCCCAAATCAAAAACCCTGGATTAACAGAGATGTTCGTGCAGCACTGGCGGCACGGAGCACCGCCTTTGCCTCCGCGAACACATCGGACTACAAACACGCACATTACCAACTCCGGAAGACGATCAAAGCAGCCAAACGTGAGTACAGGGACAGGGTGGAACAACAGTTTGACAACCCTCGGAGTATGTGGCAGGGACTAAACACGATCGCAGACTTTAGAGGGAAACCCAGCACACCGCAGACCACGGCCTCTCTGTGTGAGGATCTAAACGTATTCTATGCTAGATTCGACACAGCGAACACCATGAGACCGGACAGTGTGCGCACCGCGGATGACGTCAGTGCACACACTGTGTCTGAGGAGGATGTGCGGAAGTGCTTCAGGAAGGTGAACGCACGCAAAGCTACTGGTCCGGACGGGATTCCCGGCCGCGTCCTCAAGTCATGCGCGGCTCAGCTGGCTGGAGTGTTCACGCACATCTTCAACCTTTCCCTCTCTCTGTCTGTAGTCCCAGCCTGCTTCAAAATGGCCACCATCGTCCCTGTACCCAAATCCTCCACCATCTCCTCATTGAACGACTGGCGACCTGTAGCCCTGACCCCCATCGTGAGCAAATGCTTCGAGAAGCTGGTCAGGGACTTCATCCGCTCTGCACTACCCGACTCACTGGACCCTCTACAGTTCGCATACCGCCACAACAGGTCCACTGATGATGCCATAGCCCTGACACTACACACTGCCCTGTCACACCTGGAGAAGAGAGACACGTATGTGAGGATGCTGTTTGTAGATTACAGCTCAGCATTCAATACCATTGTTCCCTCGAAGCTGGACAGGAAACTGCAGGATCTAGGACTGAGCAGCTCCCTCTGAAGCTGGATCCTTAGCTTCCTGTCTGACAGACGCCAAGTGGTCAGACTGGGCAGCATCACCTCATCCCCCATCACACTGAACACTGGTGCTCCACAGGGGTGTGTACTGAGCCCTCTCCTATACTCACTCTACACCTACGACTGCACAGCCACTAACAACTCCAACATCATTGTGAAGTTTGCGGACGACACTACAGTGGTGGGTCTTATCACCAATGGTGATGACACGGCTTACAGGGAGGAGGTCAGCGCCCTGACCCACTGGTGTCAAGACAACCATCTCACCCTCAACGTCGCAAAGACAAAGGAGTTGATAGTGGACTTCCGGAGGTGCAGAGAAGTACACACCCCCATCACCATCAACGGCGCTGCTGTGGAGAGAGTGAGCAGCTTCCGGTTCCTTGGTGTACATCTGGCTGAGGATCTTACATGGTCAGTACACACAAACAAAACAGTGAAGAAGGCGCAGCAGCGCCTCTTCTTTCTCAGGAGACTGAAAAGATTCGGCATGAGCCCCCGCATTCTCAGGACCTTCTATCACTGTGCCATTGAGAGCATCCTCACTGGATGCATCACCACCTGGTATGGCAACAGCACCGCCTACAACTGCAAAGCTCTCCAGCGAGTAGTGCGGTGCTCTGAACGGATAATTGGAGGTGAGCTTCCCTCCCTCCAAGACATCTACAGGAAGCGCTGCCTGAGGAAAGCGGGGAGGATCATCAAGGACTCCAGTCACCCCAGCCATAAACTGTTCAGACTGCTTCCATCAGGAAGGAGGTTCTGCAGCATCCGGTCCCGTACCAGCAGACTGAGAGACAGCTTCTTCCATCAGGCCATCAGACTGCTGAACACGTCATAGACACCTCAGCTTCACTACTGGAACTTCAACATTATGCACTCCATACTGTACAGTAATGCCACTGTTTTGCACATATTCAACTCTGTATATTTTTATATATTTTATTTATTGTTTACTCTATTTAATTTGTAAAATATGTGTACACACACACACACACACACACAGAGGAAAACATTTAGTATACACATCCAGAAATGCATATACTATTATATATTGTACATATATTTATTAGTTTCAGATTAGCCATTCTTGTATTTGCTTGTTTACATTATTGTATTTTGCACAACTCTGTTGCTTGTGAAGCTCGCACACAAGAATTTCACTCACATGTGCTGTACCAATGTACCTGCACATGTGATGTGACAATAAAAGTGATTTGATTTGATATTGAGATTGACGGCTACCACGTGGTAGTGATGTAGAAAATGGAAAGGCAACCAAAACAAACAGGCAGATGAATGATTACAAATGTCTGTTATTGAACTCAAACATTAGCTTCATAACAATCAGAATGAAAATGCTAAAATATAGACAGAACTTCAGAACTTGAGCAGTGTTTTCCTCCACTCTGTGTTTCTGCACATCTCACAATGCTAAGATGTCCTAATGAAATTCATTAAAAACATAACATACATTTTTAAACCAAGAAAGGAAGGAGTTACATCATCCTATTTGTGCTTTAAGGGGACAGAATATAAATTCTCAACAATTCTCTAAACCACCACAAGATGGCGCTCCAACACAAGGAATGAAATCATTCCTGCACAGGCAGGTCAGCAGTCACATGTACTACACATCTAATTAACTTCTGCGCACCAGAAACATAGTTTCACAACTCTTCCATTTTACACAGTCACACAATATAATGTTCGAAAACACATCAGACATTTAAGGAAGCAAACAAACCCTGAACAAGATTAACAAATATCAAATTATGAGCCAATTTTAGTGATAATTACTAATTAGCAAGTTAACTAAAGTGTCAAAATAGAGATCCACTTAGTTCACAACAGCGCTCTGCTTTGGAGTCAGACAGTCTGTATGACTGAGCAAGGGCTGCTGGGTAATGAAGTCCCAATAACATAATCTGGACTTTTTATGCAACAAATCTGAGTGAGGCTTTTGCCTCGAATTCCAACTTCATACCAAACCAAATGCATAGAGAAAGTAGAAACAGTGTATCATCAGTGTCGAGGATGGAGATCAACCAGGATGGCTGTGAAACATCTGCTGACATCTTGTTGAATTTAATGGTGTAAATCCACAAACAGCAGCAGGTCATGTGATCACATCATGTACATTAAAAAAACATAGTGAAGCTCACATTAGAAATTATTATGAGTTGTGATTTGTTTCCCTGCTGAATCACTAAAGAGATTTTAGGGTTCCACATCTGCTGAATCCCAAATTTAAACCTTGACTGTTCTAATTTTACTGTTTAGGTTTGGAGGTGAAGTCACCCTCTGCCCTCTGTAAGCAACAGTAAATACTTATTTTCTTTTACTGCATGTCTCCTACATAATATGGAACGCCAGGACTGCCATAATGAATTAATTAAATACACCATTAAATAATTAATTAAATGTGGCAATAATTAATTAAAATTGGAATTAATTAATTAAATAAATAGTTATGACACATGTAATTAATTAATTATTGACACATTTAATTAATTATTTATGTATTTCACATTTTAATTAATTATTGACACATTTAATTAATTAATTATTGACACATTTAATTAATTATTTATGTATTTCACATTTTAATTAATTATTGACACATTTAATTAATTATTGACACATTTAATTAATTATTTAATGATATATTTATTTATTTCATTTTGGCAGTCCTGACGCCTGGCTCTCGTCATGAAATAATTTTATCTGTCAGCCTCACCCATCAAACTCAGGGGGCGGGGTTAACGCTGCCCATGCAGCTTCTCTAACATTTGATTGGTTGCTGTGCAAAGTAAGTCAAAACAGGTCGATCCTAGAAAATCGATTGCTTGTGTAGACTTGGGGCAGCCAGTTATCCCAGAATGCAGATCAAATCACAAGCAGCAATGGTGGTGGTGTAGTTTTTCTGTCACCAGCTACACTTTTAACAGTGTTTTAGCCGCGAATGTCGCGCCGTATGTCTGGTCAGGTTGTCAACATAGAACATGTTTGCAAAAGTGCTCAGATGTTTTCAGAGATTTCACTAGCTCTGCTAACAGTTAGCATGCAGAGTGCACCCAGGGGGTTACGTTAACCGGTTTGTTTACATATTCCACTCTCCGTGTTCCACATGTTGCATTCGCAGATTCTCATTTTCACCGAACGATCGTCTCTTTCCGCCTGGTCTTGTGTCTCTGTGCTTCTGTAACATAAAGAACGAGCTGACATTTTTCTCACGAAACCAGCGATCAGCTCAACAGACCCTCAGTTTACCTGCATGCATCCTCCTCCTCATCTGTCAGCTGTTTAACACCTGCTGCTAATTCAAGAAACACGCCTAGTTACCTGGTGATAGTCACAGTTTAACTGGGCAGCCGGTGCTCGATATAACGCAATGTCAGCGCATTTTTCTGCACAAGATAAGTAAATATAGTGTTTTCCCCGAGCGCAGAGCTGCTGGAGCTCGTTTCCTTACAGAGCACTTGTGGTGGGGCGTGGTCTGCGGGGCCGTGCGGACGCACCTGCACGGCATCCGCAATCACGCCCGCCGTGTTAAAACACGGGGACTCAGGGGTTGGTGGTGGTGTGGTGTGACGTGAATCAAATAAAGTTGGCTCTGAACGTCGCTCCGTGGTCCCGCCGTGCCTTATTCATGCCACATTGGTGCCGAAACCCAGGAGGCGGCATGGCGGGTACCTACCAGAGCCAGGAAAGGAAAGAGCTGGCCGAGAGGGTGGCCGAAATAGCGGCCACCCAGCGGAAGCAGGCGGCGGAGGTGCGTCGCCAACAGGAAGAGCTGCGGAAGGAGAGCGAACGCCACCTGGGGAAGATGGCAGAGCTGGCAGCGCTGCTCTGGGCCTGGGCGCCACCCCCACAAGTGTGTCCCGAGGACAGTGAAGCGGTGGAGGAGCCGTGTGGGTCACCTCGGCAGCCGGAGGTGGTGGACGAGCCACGCGGGGGTCCGAGCCTGCCGGAGGAGGAGGAGCAGCCGGGTGAAGGGCTGCTCCTGCCGGGAGCGGTGGAGGAGCCGCTCCAATCGGAGGCCGAGGACGAGGCGGGCGAGGGTCTACACCTGCCGGAGGCAGAGGAGTCGCTCCACCCAGAGGTGGGCGAGGGGCTGTGCCTGCTGGGGGCGGAGGCGCAGTGCGGGGAGCCGCTCCAAACGGGAGTGGCGGAGGCGGTGGCGGAGCAGCTGTGCGGGGAGACGGAGGTCCCTGCTCCAGGGCAGCCTGTGCAGCCGGAGTTGGAGGCAGAGGAGCGGGACAGCCCCGCTAGGCCGGGGATCGGCGGGCTGGCTAGTCCAGCCTCGCTGCCACCAGTCGATTCTGCGCGCCTGACGTCTGCCCAGCCGCCTGTGTGCAGGAGCGCACGGCCATGCCTGTGGGGCCGTGTCCGCTTGCTACGCGGCCGACCTCCGGACCAGCTTCGCCGTTGCCGCTGGATGCGCGGGCGGCCACCAGAACGGACGCGTCCCCGTCGCTTGGTCAGGGGCTGGGGCGCCGATGTGTAGGGGCCGAGTCTCGCCCCAGTTCGCGGGGGGGGGGGAGTAGGTTCGGCCAGATTGCTCCCCAGCCTCAATCGGGCGATGGGGGTATGTGGTGGGGCGTGGTCTGCGGGGCCGTGCGGACGCACCTGCACGGCATCCGCAATCACGCCCGCCGTGTTAAAACACGGGGACTCAGGGGTTGGTGGTGGTGTGGTGTGACGTGAATCAAATAAAGTTGGCTCTGAACGTCGCTCCGTGGTCCCGCCGTGCCTTATTCATGCCACAGCACTTTATAGGCGAACAGCTTTATCAGCGGCTGATGTCCAATCACCGGCACACAGCTTTCAAACCTCAGCTGAGTTTTAGCTCTCAGTGGTTAAACGCTGGACTTCATTCACTCAGGTTCTGTCTGTCGGGTCACGTTTACTTCGCTGTTTTATTTACAACTGAGCAAATCGGTTTGGCTGAGGTTAAAGTTACGTTTCATAACTGCATAGTTGCAGACGTTTAATGGTTCACTGGCACATGTGTTAGACTGAACTATTCGCTTTTCTTTATCTGGTGTGTTTTGGATTTAACAGTGAATTTTGAGATGAAACTGACTTTTAAAGTGTTTTTATACAAAGAGGAAAGAGAAGGCGCATTTCCACCGAGAGAAGCAGAGTTTGCAACAGCATGTTCATCATGAAGTCTGCAACCTGGACAGAAATATTATATCATCTGTTTTTTAATAGTTATTCAACTGTATTCTAAGCACCAGCTGTCTGTTAGAATGTGATTTTTTTTTTCTCTCTCTGTTGGCAGAGGTATAAAAATGCGCAGGAAAATCTGACGTGCATGGCGAACTTCACCGACGATATTTAGGGAGGAATAAACACACATCAAACATAAATGAACCATTTGCCTGTCTCCATAATTGAGAGAATTTTCTCTTCTTATGTCAACACTCTCTCTTTTTTTTTTTCTTTTTTTTTTCTTTTTCGGTCATGTTATGTTTACCTGTCAAAGGCTTGTTACAAACTATGAAACACATTGTGCAGACTTCTGGATGTTAGAAGAAAACTAATACTGCTCATGAATGAGACTAAAGGCAGGAAGGTGTCCTTTAAAACTAAACATGTTAATAGGACCTCCCTGTTTATATCATAGTTTATGATATAGCACGTGTATTTCAGTAATAGCCTGCTGAGGCCACTATACGTGCTGGCCTCATATCAAATGTGAAGGCAGACTGAGTCTATGTTTGACGTTTTTTATATCTAATCTTCCTTTTCAAACATTTAAACAGCAGCGAGTCTGCAGCTGAGGGAATACAAACTCAAATTGTCGGAACAGGTTTGCTCGTTTCTTGGATTCATTTGGTGATTTATTAAATGTATAACTGTTATTCTAATCTGCTGCTGAGTCTCTTACACTTTTCTTTATGCTGTATATTTTCACGTCTCTGGAATAGTTGGCAGTTAGATAGTCAGCTGGGAAACTTTGTGTTAACTCATGGAGCTGAGGATATCGTGGATATGCTGACCTCGCTGCGTGGTGTACAGAGCGAGGTCAGCATGATTAATATTCACAATAAAAATATTAGCCGAACATCATGAAGTCTGTATGTGTTTCATAGTGTCGAACAACCTTTGTACAGTTAAAGCCAGCAGTTACTACATGACGGAAACACCAACGTTATCTCTTTTATGTGTTTATACACAGGTCACGCTGATTACTGAACAAAAACCCAAAGATCAGATGTTAAACAGATTTATTTGCTCTCTCTCCTCCTTAAACATGTTTTTAATGTTAGTTATAATTCAGAATTGGCGACTGAAACACGTAGGACACATAAGAACATCAGGAAATAAAACATCGATAAATATAACCTCAGTAAAAGAAGTCAGCGGGGGTTACTACAGCTGTGTACCGGGGCCTGCGCTTTGTCGGTGGGATTGCTTGCGAGGCGAGCGGGTCTATCCCACGCTTTGCCGTGAGACTGGGCAGACATCTCCGAAATCATCGAAACACTTTTGCAAAGAGGCTGTATCTTGACAAACCGACCAGACACATGAAGATTAAACCACTACATTCTCGGCTAAAAAAAATATTAAAACGGTATTTGGTAACACACAAACAGGGTTTTTCAAAGCTCAGTTCTGTTAGCTTTCTGTTGTGTGCTAGAAACAATGGCCACCAGGCCAAAGCAATGGTTTTGACTCGATCAGCGTTAACCCCGCCCCCTGAGTTTGATGGGTGAGGCTGACAGATAAAATTATTTCATGATGAGAGCCAGGCGTCAGGACTGCCAAAATGAAATAAATAAATATATCATTAAATAATTAATTAAATGTGTCAATAATTAATGAAATGTGTCAATAATTAATTAAAATGTGAAATACATAAATAATTAATTAAATGTGTCAATAATTAATTAATTAAATGTGTCAATAATTAATTAAAATGTGAAATACATAAATAAATAATTAAATGTGTCAATAATTAATTAATTACATGTGTCATAACTATTTATTTAATTAATTAATTCCAATTGTAATTAATTATTGCCACATTTAATTAATTATTTAATGGTGTATTTAATTAATTCATTATGGCAGTCCTGGCGTTCCATAACATAACACACTAGCCCCATTTTTTAAAATTATAGTTCAAATTGTAATAGTATTTGTATTCTGTCGTAGTAATATTATTATATTAATATAGCAGAGGTTCAGTTCTCTTTGCGCAAAGTTATTCTAATATTTTGCATACATATTGGATTCAAAAGTTCAGAAAAAAGATACAACCACACACATTTTGAGGGCAGATCTCATCACCCATGTTTGGTTGACAAATCTGGCCAAACTGAAAGTGAAATTATTTTTATGATTTGTAAGGTCAAATAATGGTTTCAGTGGGTTTTATTTTTATTTTCTAAAGTCAAGTGTTTGTTTTTAAAGATAAAAGAGAAGACAAAAGTGTAAATGAAGATGATAATAGGCTAAATTTGTGATTGTGTGCCTCTAAAAATTTGGTTAGTCTGTGAAAAAAAGCATTGGAAAAATAATAAAGTTGTTTTCTACTACAAATGTTGCTGAAGCTTCGACCTCTTCTGAGCGATAACTCAGATATTTCTCGGCAGCTTTTGAGATTGAAATTTTTTTTATTCAATAATTCTTTTATGTCATGTGTTCCCAAGAATCATTTAAGACAGAGAACAAATTAACAGATCAACATCATAAAACACTCACTCATTTAAAATAAAATTTACTATTAGATGACAAAAAATTAAAGCCTTAGTGGATAATAATCAGAAGCTGAGTCGTGTTAAGCCAGTTTTGAAGTGTGTATTTGCTCTTAGGTTGAGGTCTGGTGAGGGGCTGGGGTTGATGTAGTACCTGTACATGTAGTACCCACCAGGCGGCACAGACATCAAAGTGGACAGCCCGTTTACAGAAGTCACAGGTGAGCAGGTAAGAGGAAGGACAGCTAGAAGGAAGAGAGTTTTTCCACTGTCTCAGCAGTTGGTCACGTCATGTTTTCTACTCTCTGTTTTTACAAACATGACTTTTGCCCCAAGACTTTTGTAGATGTTTTAAATCTAAATGAAAGTGAAATTTGAAGCACAAGAACCAGTTAGACTCAAATATACCTGAGAAATATTAAATGTTTGTCTTGTATTAATGAAATCACAAAGCTGCAGGTTTGTGCCTCCTGATAAAATATATTTCTAGAGAAGAAAAATCAAACAGTAAATCAAACAGGACTTCAAATATTATGATGCAGCAGTCTGGAAAATTTCTGTCCCACCTTATCAGCACCTTTTGTCTGAATGAAATTACTGTTTTTAGTTTTCTTTTAAAACATTCACAGAGGAATGAACTGAAAATGTAGCTTAGTGATGGTATACTGTGGGTGTATGTCGAGGTTGTATTGAATCAGACTTCATGTTTGGGTGCAAAGACCTGTTAAACCTGCTGCCTGGGCTCTTTTCATTTAAGCACCTCCCACAAACACAGCCACTGTTCTCAGCACTGCTGAAGCTGCCGGGCTCTAAAACAGTCCCGTCCTCTGTGTAGAAGGAAGTCATCACAACATTTGGTTATTCAGACTTTATTCTGACTGAAACAAGGCTGCAGGCTCCAAACTCTGTTTCACAGGGACAGGCTCAGACAGTTTCACTTTAACTCAGTCACAGTGTTACATCTGTTTGTACATGCAGTGGGTTCATTCACACGCCCACACATCAGTATTTTATTTTCTTTGGACTGATTCCAGATCAGATTAAATCTGCATTGACTGGCTCAACCGGTCAGAGGTTGAACCAAGATATACTTTTTTAAAAATCAAATATTAAAACATTTTAAGCCTATATATATATATAAAAAAAAAAGCCATGGTGAAAACTTGGAAAAAAAAGTAAGCCCATTTTTCAAACCCATCCGATGGTTCTCAGGCTGGATAATTGGCTCTCCTACCATAGAGTGTAGCCTAACCTATCTAGCACGTGTGTGTGTGTGTGTGTGTGTGTGTGTGTGTGTGTGTGTGTGTGTGTGTGTGTGTGTGTGTGAGATAAGAGAATATAACATTCTCACCAGTACAGTAGCTGAGTGATACATGTTTATGTGTTACAAACTTTTAAGAAAATCACTACATAATCTGTAACAATTCAAATACATTATTAATTTTTTTTTTATAAAATCTAATAAAATATTTTACAAACAACAGATAATGATTTAAACTGACAATTATTGTTAAAATTAGGCAGTTTGTTGGTATGGTGAGCAGGAACATCAGAGATCAAATAATTATGCAAAACAATGCAAAGTTTCATTTTGTCTTGTTTCCTGTGTCTCTCCTCTGTCAGTCTGAATGCTGAACTTACTGATAATAACCTGGAACAGCAGCAGGACTCACAGCTCAGTCATGAACCCACTGAACACAAATCATTGGATTATTTGGAAGAAGTCGCCCTCTACGATTTCTGTAGAACAAAAACAACAAGAAGCATGGCAGAAACTGACAGACCAACTGTAAGTCCACTGTTCTGACCTCCGTCATTCTTCTCATCCTCCTTCCCTCCACTTTGTCCTCCTGACTGACCTGCAGCTGAGAAACAGGTGTGAGGTGTGAGCTGTCAGGTAGGTGATGAGTGAAGAACAGAACAGAATCCATTTCCTCTTCAAACTGCTGTCAGACATTATCTGCTGCACTCTGATGTCATTTTCTGGATGCAGTTCTGTTCTTTGCTGATACTGAGGTTGATGAAGCAGTTCCTTCTTCCACTTTGACACTTAAGTGTCAAAGTGACATCAGGGATCCTTGTGGTGTGTTGGTGTCTGTTTTCATATCATTTTTGTCTCTATGTTCATCAGCAGGAGATTCACAATTCAGCCACAGAACATTTGTCTCTGTGGTTCAGTGCAGGACCATGTGATTCCTAACGTTGTTCTTTGTATCTTATGTTGATCAAAACACCATCACCTGCAACAACAACAAAAACTGACATTGCTACTATCTGAGTCCACTGTTGGACCAACATCAGTCACTCTGAATGTTGAACTGACTTTTCATGAATCTGAAACAAGCAGCAGGACTCACGGTTCAGTTTGGAAGCCACTGATGGAATTTCAAAGCCCCTGATCCAAAGGGGGATTTGGTCTACGTCTATATGTTCTGTAGATAAAAACAGCACCAACACCAACAAGCACAGCAGGAACTGACAGACCAACTATCAGTCCAACAGAACCACTCTCCTTTACTCCAGCCTCCTTCCCTCCACTTTGTCCTCCTGGTTGATCTGCAGGTGAGAAACAGGTGTGAGGTGTCAGCTGTCAGGTAGGTGATGAGTGAAGAACAGAACAGAATCCATTTCCTCTTCAAACTGCTGTCAGACATTATCTACTGCACTCTGATCACATCACTCAGACCAGCTGCTTTCTACAAAGTCTCATCAACAACATCTTTAGAAACAAACATCAACAACCAGGAAGCAGCTTCACCTCTGATCACACACACACTCAACTCTACTCACTCACCTGGAGGAACAACAACACTCAGCTTCACCTCTAGCCTTTAACTCTCTACAGCATGTTATTTATGACTACTTCAGCTTGATTGACAGATATAGCATATAAATCTATATTCAAGTGTCTAAAAGTCCCTAAAATTATGCCTTTGGGTCAAGAATTTGAGCTGTTGATTAATTTAACAAGTTTTGAATTCATTTTAATTTAATCAGTTTAGCAAACACAGTGTACAGACTATTATACAATACAGTATAATATAATACCTGTGTTATGGAGTCACATCCATAACCAGGAAGAAGCTGAAATTAAACTCACCTGAGTTTTCAACCTTCAAAGTGACTCTGTTTAGAGACTGTGGTTTCTGTCCAGCATATCCAGCTTCACATTCATATGTTCCAGCGTCGTTCGTGGTGACATGTTTGAGAATCACAGAAAAGTTTCCAGTCTCCTTCCATTTTGGATCTTTCATCTCCACTCTACCTTTAAATAGTTCATGCTGGTACTTATCTTGAAACTGACCATCTCTGAAGATGATGACATAATCGTCTGACTGCAGGTCAGACTTTTCCCACCTCATCATTATTAAAGTAGCATCTGTGGGGCCAGAACACTCCAGAGTGGCATCTGCTCCTCCTTTGACTGTTAACTCTTTTTGGTATGAAACATTTTAAAAAGTTAAAAGAAAATAGACAAACAGGAAGTAAAGACTCATTAGTAGAAATACAGTTAATAGAAAACAATACATTGTCTAATAATTACTTTCCATCCATCTGTCCTCTTTCACTTATCCAATTCTGGGTCACAGGCTGGGGGTGGTTATACCAGCCTTAAGGTGACAGAGGCGACCTGGACAGGTTGCCAGTCTGTCACAGAGCTAACACAGAGAGACAGACAATAATTCACACCTACGGCAATTCAGAATCATCAACTAACCTAACCCCACTAACTGTGTGTCTTTGGACTGTGGCAGGAAGCTGGAGAGAGCCCACGGAAACACAAGAACATACAAACAGGGAAAGACCTCGGCCTGAACTTGCTGTGAGGCAACAGTGCTGATCACTGAACCACCCTGATGCTCTAATATTAAACTTAATTCTTGAAAATTTCAATTTTAATCAAAAAATTTAAATAACATGTTCCCTTTAAGCACCTTGAGGTTACTGTTGTTGTGACTTGATGCTATATAAATCAAACTGAATTAAACTGAACTTTACAATGTTTGTATCAAACAAAAGATGATGATGAGAGAAAAAAACTGTGTGTGAGGTAATATGTGAATAAAAATCCTTCACTGCTGGTTTATTCACATCCTGTATGTTAAATTGTGAACTCAATTCTGCTTTAAAGACCTGAAACCTGAGTTTAAAGAACTTTTTGTCTTTGCTTGTCGGCAACTGGTTCAAATATTTTTATTTACTCTATGAATAGAAAAGTTATACAAATTTGTTTGTGCTTTACAGTCATGTCCAGGACGTTTAATATGGAGATTTGTTGACTGGTGTTTGTTTAACAGACTAATGTAATGTCTATAAGTACAGACAAGGACATGATCCTCAGCCGTACAACAATATAATTATTATTCTTGTATAAAACTATCACAAATGCACACATTTGTTTCATGTTTAGATGTATTAGAATATACATCAACATAGTCTAGAGTAAAATTGTGCATTTTAATAAGGAAGTCCTACAAAGTGTTTCAGAGGACAACTAGAACCCTGACAGTAGTGCTGTGAGGTCTCATTTAAACTGTGTTTTAAACAGTGCTCATCTAAACTGAACTCTGCCAGTTTCAAAAATAAAACAGATGTTAAGAAATGTCTTATGGTTCATGGCTGTGAAGAATTTAGGTCCTCTGAAGTATAAAATCATTACAACAACATTTGTTGTGATGCAGTTCCGGTGTGTGACCATTGAGGACAGACAATGATGTTAGCAAGATAAACTGTGGTTCAGTCTTACAGATTACAATACCAACAGCACCCAGAGTAAGAAGCAAAGATTAAAAGTTTCGGTGAGTTAAGTTTTTGGTTTCTTAATATTTCTGCAAATGTACTTCTTCCCAACTGACACAATTATGCTAACAAAAACACGTTTTCTTGCTTAAAATTCCAGGAAAAGTTTCCATCTGATTTATTTGAGATTTTAAATCTTACTAAAATATCTTTCTCAACATACACTATGTATTTTTCAACTGTCTAAACTCCAATAAGTCAATTTATTGAAATATTCAAATATTTAGATGTTTCCATATTTCTCAACTACATTGTCTATTTTTTTAAAAAAATCACAATTTCAGTAAATCATTTGAAATAACTGTAAAATGTAAAACTTGAAAAATAATACGCAGATCTATTGAGAATTTCATGTATAAACTTGATTGTGTTTTATTTTTGATGTTAAGTAATTTACAGTTAGGTCCTGTTATCACAAATTAATCTCCAATCTCGTTTAATTACAACAATGCCAACTCCCCACTCCGAGTGTATGCACTGACTGCCCTTTTTGTCTAACACGGTATGCTGAGAGAAAGAAAAATAAAATAAAGGCTGTTCTACAGCTAAACACAGAGGTTTGTTAAATGTGACGTTTCTATCACGAACCGAAGCTCCTCACACAGGTAAGCTCAGGTTTCTTTCGAGCGTCACTGAATTTACATGAATGTGACGTCAGAGTTAAAATGAAACTAAACGGAAGAGGAACGAGGTTCTTGAAGTAATCGAATATTTAGCTTTGAATATATTTCTCTCTCAGACGATCACATCATCAGTAAAAGTCTCAATATCGATAAGACCCGGTTTACAGACAGGTCTAATCAAACATTACCCTTCATCTCTGTGTCGTCCACAGCGACTCCACCATTACGCACACGGAAATATCCTCCCTTAAGTGTGTTTACTGAATTACACCCTTTTAGTCTCACGCCGTGTTTTAACAGGAAAAAGAAAAACATCGTTACTATTAATCTAATCCACTCTGTTATTGTTTAGAAGTTTGTTAAAATTTACTGTTACAGCAGCTCCTCACCTGCTCCTCATACAGGTGAGCCGAGGCTTGTCTCTAGCGTCACCACCATTACATGAAGGTAACATCAAAGTTCAAACTGAAAAGGGCCAAGAGTTTTTTAAGTGTAGTCTAATATTTAAATCCATTTGCACTCTCCTGTCACCATTACCTGTGTACCTACATTTCCTGTTTACACACTGACTCTGAAAGCAACGACCGTAAAATGAACCAGAGCGGAAACTTTTTTGCTCTCCCGAGGAAACAAAGACTCTTACACAGTGTCAGTACAGTAACTTCTAAAACTCCAGCAATCTCTCCCTGTTACCTGTCCTTCGGTGTCAGATTGATTCACATAGGTACACACGGCTTACCTGTACAGTCCAGATGTCCAAGCAAACAGAGGAAGAGAAACAGCGATATCACTGATTTTAACTCCATGTCTTTCTTTTCTGCTTCAGTTTCTTAGTTTCCTCCTCAAACTCCGTTCGTTGATACAGGACAGATGGTGTAGATTAAAACTCGTCTGTTTACCAGAGACAGTTTGGTCAGTGTTTCACTGTCTGCAGGGAACAACCCGCACAGTAGGGAGGAGTCACGTGATTTACAGAAAAGCCTTCACAGCGATGAATTTGCTCAACCTGTCAGTTTGGTTTAATCCCAGACAGCAAGATGACTTTGAATTGATGTTTCTTTTTTTAACCCGAGTCATCATTATGGTCAAGAGTGCAAGCTCAGAGCAGAATAAATGTTGAATCCATGTTAAAATACTGATCAAACCTAAACGTGTTTTAGTAATGTCATTGGAAATACACTGATTCAGAGCTGTCCTGTTATTGATGATGATCTATTTATGCTCACCTGGTGGCAACAATGAGGTTGAAAAGTCATGGATTCATGCTCGACTGGGAAATTGAAGCTATTAATCAATTCATCAATTGGATTGTTCCATCTTACCACTCTCAAAATGTTACATCCCATCTGTCCAGTATCGAAAAATCTTTCATTTATAGTTGATCATGGTGCTATTTAAAATCACAAATTTATGTTTGACTGGGAGACAATCCTGGGTTAGTTGACATTACTACAGCAAAGAGATCTCATCTTTGTATACATCAGGTAAATATTCACTTAGTTTCTAATATTTGAATTGTGCCAAATGTATTTTTGACCAATGACATTCCACACGCAGTACGGTGATATATTATTAACATATTATAGATGTGTAATTTTCACCTTGGTCATTATTGGACACTTCATAAATGTCACTAACTGAAGTTAGCTTGCTAATAAAACTGATAACTTGGGCAGATTATGTTAAAGAGAAAGAGTAAATAATTAAGTAGAAAATTCAAATGTGAACAAGCTATGCTATTTTCCTTTTTTCCCCCACAATGCTTTATTTAGTTTTTGGTTTTGCTTTCTTTTGTTAGATGGCGTAAATCACCAAGCGGTGGCAGTGACAGTGTGTGAGTTCTCCTTCACCTACACGGAGTTCACACTCAGGATCCAGACCAGGTGAAGGCAGGATAGGACTGAATTCACCAAAAAATATTGTGAACTAATCCCGATTTAATAAATTAAACATTTAACCAGTGGCAGTCCTAGCCTGTTTGGTGCCCTGGGGGAACACTCCCTCTTGCCCCCCCCCCCCCCCCCCCCCCCCCCACACACACACACACACACACACACAACATATTAAGGATTGTACATTAACATAAAACTGTTGTACACAAACACACACACACACGTGCATAGTATGCAAACGGCTACCAAACAGCCATCATAATTCGTCATACAATGAGAACAGGACAAATTAACAATTGACAATCACTAATTAATATTAAAATCTGTAACATAATGTATTGTTTGGAGTTTAGTCTGTTACTGTTGCTATTTTTACCATTTCTTCTTGGAGCAACTGTAACCCACATTATTTCCTTAGGGATGAATAAAGTATTCTGATTCTGATGGTTTCAGGATGACCTGCCATTATCCAATGACACATCTGCTTACCTGCATCTTTTGCTCGTTTCTCCTCCTCTTCTTTTCTCTTTTTTCGAAACTGAGGACCTGATGGCTTTGAACTTTTCTTTTCACTTGGCCACTTCCTCTTCCTCCGCTGTACCTGTCTGCTGTGGTGTCTCTCAGGGATCTGTGTTAGGCCCTACTCTGTTCTCATTGTACATGCTTCCTTTAAGCGCTATCTTTGAGAAATATCACATTGCTTTTCATTATTATGCCGATGACATTCAGATCTACTTTGAGTTAAATGATGACCTAGCTTTGTCCTTGAATTGTTTTCGAGAGTGCATGCGTGAGGTCAAGCAATGGCTCCTGGCAAATACTCTTATCCTCAATGATAAGAAAACTGAAATTGTGGTCTTTGGCAGTAACGTTCTCCGTGCCAAACTTTGTGATGCTTTTGGTTTTCTCACTAGTTCCTTTTCCAACACTGTTAGGAATCTGGGCGTGTTACTTGACAGCTCTTTTAAACTTGATAAACAAGTGTCTGCTGTTGTTAGATCCAGTTTTTACCAACTCCGCCTTATTTCTAAGGCCAGGCAGTATATCCGGCGATAAACACAAATAGGAAAGGATCGTGTCTGTATGTGACATGAAGCACACAGAATTTTCTGTGTGCAGATTATTTTGACCATAAATCACTGTGAACAGTTTTGCACAAGAAAACATGTCTCACTCTCTGAGTGCTGTCAAGGTTTACAGTAGCTGTTTTTAAAGATGAGCTCTGCAGCTACAGACAAGATGATTCTGCTTCAGGCGAGATCAACTTTGAATCAGAATGCAGGACTGTAATTGGCTGCATGTAATTGCATGGGAATGTGACTAAGTTGTTACATTATTCAAATTTTAAAAGAGGAGTCTGAAGTCTAAATTTAAGCTGTTTATTTCAGTCCAGCTGTAACACTGCAAATACACACAGCATGTAATAAATACATGACATATGATCTTGACTTTAGTGAGGAGTAGATGACCCGTGGCTCTGATGGAGGATCTGAACACAAATACACAGATTAAAGAAACATTTAGATTTCAGGCTGTACTTTCATCTTTACGCAGGACTGTAAGCTGTCATCTGTGAGGCGTGAGCGGTGTTTGTTTTTAACATAGTTCACGGCGGAGCTGCCGACATAATGTGGATCCAAAAATCTATAATTATTATATATATATATATATATATATATATATATATATATATATATAAAAACACCCAGCACGCCCCTGCGGGCCGTTTTATCCTTCAAGCTCGGGTCCTCTACCAGAGGCCTGGGAGCTTGAGGGTCCTGCGCAGTATCTTAGCTGTTCCCAGGACTGCGCTCTTCTGGACAGAGATCTCCGATGTTGTTCCCGGGATCTGCTGGAGCCACTCGCCTAGCTTGGGAGTCACCGCACCTAGTGCTCCGATTACCACGGGGACCACCGTTACCTTCACCCTCCACATCCTTTCGAGCTCTTCTCTGAGCCCTTGGTATTTCTCCAGCTTCTCGTGTTCCTTCTTCCTGTTTTTTTGCTGTCATTCGGAACCGCTACATCGATCACTACGGCCGTCTTCTTCTGTTTGTCTACCACCACTATATCCGGTTGGTTAGCCACCACCATTTTGTCCGTCTGTATCTGGAAGTCCCACAGGATCTTAGCTCGGTCATTCTCCACCACCCTTGGGGGCATCTCCCATTTTGACCTCGGGACTTCCAGGTTATACTCGGCACAGATGTTCCTGTACACTATGCCGGCCACTTGGTTATGGCGTTCCATGTATGCCTTGCCTGCTAGCATCTTGCACCCTGCTGTTATGTGCTGGATTGTCTCTGGGGCATCTTTACACAGCCTGCACCTGGGGTCTTGCCTGGTGTGATAGACCCCAGCCTCTATGGATCTTGTACTCAGAGCTTGTTCTTGTGCTGCCATGATTAGTGCCTCTGTGCTGTCTTTCAGTCCAGCTTTGTCCAGCCACTGGTAGGATTTCTGGATATCAGCCACCTCCTCTATCTGCCGGTGGTACATACCGTGCAGGGGCCTGTCCTTCCATGATGGTTCCTCGTCTCCCTCCTCTTTCTTGGGTTTCTGCTGCCTGAGGTATTCACTGAGCACTCGGTCAGTTGGGGCCATCTTCCTAATGTATTCTTGGATGTTCGTTGTCTCATCCTGGACTGTGGTGCTGACACTCACCAGTCCCCGGCCCCCTTCCTTCCGCTTAGCGTACAGCCTCAGGGTGCTGGATTTGGGGTGAAACCCTCCATGCATGGTAAGGAGCTTTCTTGTCTTTATGTCAGTGGCTTCTATCTCCTCCTTTGGCCAGCCTATTACCCCAGCAGGGTACCTGATCACAGGTAGGGCGTACGTGTTGATGGCCCGGATCTTGTTCTTACCATTCAGCTGACTCCTCAGGACTTGCCTGACCCTCTGCAGGTACTTGGTGGTTGCAGCTTTTCTAGCGGCCTCTTCATGGTTCCCATTCGCCTGTGGGATCCCCAAGTACTTGTAACTGTCCTCTATGTCTGCAATGTTGCCTTCTGGTAGTTCAATCCCCTCAGTTCTGACTACCTTCCCTCTCTTTGTTACCATCCGACTACACTTCTCCAGTCCGAACGACATTCCAATGTCATTGCTGTATAGCCTGGTAGTGTGGATCAGTGAATCGATGTCTCGTTCACTCTTGGCATACAGCTTGATGTCATCCATGTACAGGAGGTGGCTGACAACTGCTCCATTCTGTAGTCGGTATCCGTAGCCAGTCTTGTTAATGATCTCACTGAGGGGGTTCAGGCCTATGCAGAACAGCAGTGGGGACAGAGCATCTCCTTGGTAGATCCCGCACTTGATGGTGACTTGTGCTATGGGCTTGGAGTTGGCCTCTAGTGTTGTACGCCACATCCCCATTGAGTTCCTGATGAAGGCTCTTAGGGTCCCATTGATCTTGTACAATTCTAGGCATTCCAGTATCCAGCTGTGGGGCATTGAGTCATAGGCCTTCTTGTAATCAATCCAGGCAGTGCACAGGTTGGTCAGTCTGGTCTTGCAGTCTCGGCTGACTGTTCTGTCTACCAGTAGCTGGTGTTTTGCGCCTCTGGTATTCTTGCCAATTCCTTTCTGTGTCCCGCTCATGTATTGACCCATGTGCCTGTTCATCTTAGCCGATATGATGCCTGACAGGAGCTTCCATGTAGTACTGAGGCAGGTTATTGGTCGGTAGTTGGAGGGGACCGGTCCCTTCTTGGGGTCCTTGGGGATCAGGACCGTCCGGCCTTCAGTTAGCCATTCCGGGTGTCTCTCATTAACTAGCAGCTGGTTCATTTGTGCTGCCAGACGCTCGTGGAGTGCAGTCAGCTTCTTCAGCCAGTAGGCGTGAACCATGTCGGGCCCTGGTGCTGTCCAACTCTTCATACTGGAGACCCTTTCTTGGATATCTGCCACTGTGATGGTTACTGGACCCTGTTCAGGGAGGTCGCTGTGGTCTGCCCTCAGATCCTCTAGCCACTGAGCATTGCCGTTATGGGTTGCATCCTTCTCCCATATGCTCTTCCAGTATTGCTCCGTCTCCAGCCTTGGTGGTGCCTTGGTGGTGCTGTTCTCTCTCTCTCTCTCTCTCTCTCTCTCTCTCTCTCTCTCTCTCTCTCTCTATATATATATATATATATATATATATATATATATATATATATATATATATATATTATAATTATTATAATTATTATAATTATTATAATAATATAATAATTTTGATGAAAAAATAATAGAATATAATTTTATTTTTATATTTCAATATTACAATAATCTTCCAATTTAGAACTACAAGTTAAAAAAGGACTAACATAAATAAAATACACTTCAGCTAAATGCTTCTAATTTATTTTCCTAAACCACGCAGAGCCGCACTATGAGGACTAAAGAGCCGCAGGTTGCCGACCGCTGCTCCAGGCCAACTGTGCCGGAAAAAAAATACTGACACATTAGGAATAAATAACAAACAGGTGAAATACATACATACATACAATAAAGAGAAATATATGCAAAAATAAGTGAAAGGGACAAAATGATGTACAAAATAGTTGCAAAGTGCTTGAAGGTACCAAAAAAAGACTGAACAGAGTCTTTGTGTGGCCTGAGGGACCTGTCACACTGCTCCCACTGCCAGACTGCAACTGCACCTTATGTACATTCTGTAGTATTCATTCATTTCTGTATTCTATGTATTTAAGTTTAGATTGTTTATTTACAGTTGGTTTACACAGCTTTGTGTATGCATGTTCCCAGTACTGCTGAAGGGCCCTAAAAAAAGTCCCTGGCTCTAAACAGAAAGAAGTTTTCACAAAAATTGGTTAGTCAAAGGGCTTTTTTTCCAGAATAAAATCAATATGAATTCGTGTCTGAAGGTAAAAAAAAAAAAAAAAGGAGGCCAACTAATTTATTTTTCCAAGTGGATCCTTGTGGCTATAATGCAGAGCTCTGTTCTGATTGAAACAATGCTGCAGGCTTCAAACTTCTCTGTTTTACAACAGGTTCTCACTCCCAACTCGTCAAACGTGTGACGCATGGTCAGGCTCCCTCTGTTTCACTTATGGACATGCAGGGTACCCCCCTCGCGTCGGGAATTGACGTGAAGGGTCCTCCGATTGAAGAGATTGCCGCGGAAGTGCCTGTTGTCGGTATATTTAGACATTTTCAGACAGGTTCAGACAGGTTTCACTTAACTCAGCTACAGTGTTTTCAGGTTTTTCTGTTACACCTGTTTCAGTCAGGTACTTCCCACATCTACATCAGTGTTTTATTTTCTTTGAACTGATTCCAGATCAGATTAAAGCTGCATCAACTGGCTCAACAGGTGAGAGGTTTCTTTTTCTCTCCTGACTGCTCATTGTTTTCATGACTAAGACTACTTTTGTTTTTAGACTAAGAAAAGAAATAAAAGAATACTAATACATGTTAAAATTTTATTCACACACACACAGAACAAAAGTCAGTGTAATAAGTGTATTCACAACACATATGCAGATTTTGTTTACAATTAAATACAGTGAGAGAAATAACATTCATATTAGAACAGGAGCTGAGTGATACATGTTAATGTGTCAGTGAAAAGTCTCTAACACAAAAATATACCCAGATAAGATTTCAAATGCATATAGTTGTAAAATTGTATTGTAGGATAGAAATTAAGACTGTAGTCATTCTCACTGTTTATGAATTAATAGATGTTATTTAAAAAAATACAGTTTTTTTTTTATAAAATGACAACAAAAACAGATTTAGGTTGACAATTAGTTAAAAAAAATTAAGCCTGTGAAAGAGTTGTTCTTCACCGCAGAGAAGGGTTGGTGAAAAAAAACCTCTTTGTGAAAAACAAACAAACAATAAAACAAAAAAAAAAAAAACCCTAACATTTACCCAGCCACAAAATTCCATTTTTAACTTCTAACTCCATCATGCATAGTTAAATTTTTTATTGATTACAGTATCTGTCCTGAGAACATCTGTTACTCTGCATTTTGAGCTTGAAAACCTGCAACAGCAGCAGGAGTAGAGCTCATTTGGAAAAGCGCCAAAGGACCTGTCACACTGGTCCAGGTACCTGGACCTGGGATATAGAGTATGTTTGGGGAGTGCGACTGTCTGTGCAGTGTCTATTTGTGTCTGTCTACACGTTGGGTGAGTGCCGAGTATTTGGTTGTATATATGGGGTGGGAATGCACGTCTGTGTCCGCGTGCGCCTGTTCGTCTGTGTCTATATGTCAGGTTGGGTCTTAGACTCAACCTCTCTGGGTACATCTCAGACCCTCTAAAGTACGGAGGCCTATCTCCCCTCACCACACTCCCTGCCGGTGGCTGATGCCCTCAGACGTTGTTGTGTTGGTGGTTCTTGTCGACTGGAGCTGGGCGCTCATGTATGTACTGGCTCACTCCTGGTGGCCGATTAGCGGGGCCTGGCGCCTGTGGCCTGTGGCCTGGCTGGGCCCCTTCCGGGGGATGTGGTGCCCTCAGGCCTCTGGGCCTGAAGCTCGGTCCTCTCTGGCACAGCTGGCTGCCGGCAGAGCCCGCGGGCACGCCACTGCAACCCCCTCTGACCTCTGCACCGTAGCTGCTGGGTGACCTCTCCTTTGGGGCTCTAGTCAGCTCTTCCCAGGAGGGTGGCACGGTCCCCCCCCTTTTTGGTGGTCCTGCTCGGGTCCTTGTACTCTGGGGCCTCTGGATATCTGGGGCCTGGATCTCCTCCATACCTGCTTCATGCCCTGGGGGACGGGGCTGTGGCCCCCCCACACTCCCTAGCAGATCGTTACATGGAGAAACCTTTGGAATACAAGCATGCTGATCCACACAGGTGTACACACGGGTGTTCACAGACGCGGACTACACCTTTCTTCGCTGCTGCCTCAAAGCACATTGTGCGCTGTCTATCTTGTGTGCTGCACAATATCGTTTATTATTTAGTATCTACTGATATCTACTGCTAGCTAGTTTATTGTGATGGTGCTGTTTTTTATTATGTTGCTCTTTTTTTGTTTGCTTTCTCTTCGGTTTTTTTTCTCCATACAGGTGATCCAGGTGTTTTGTTTGTTTTTTTCTTTCTTCCCCCCCTTCTCACCGTCTCTTCTCCCCTCTATTTTTCTTTCTCTCCCTCTCTTTCTTTCATTCTTTCTCCCTGTCCTATCCCCCAGTCATGTCTGTCCCGTTTGTAACAACCGAAAATAAAATAAATACATAATTATAATAAAGGTCAATCAAATGGACCAATATGGCAAGGCCATGATGATCCACTTGGTAAAATAAATCCGCTTGGCATCTATCTTGGTCTTAAGACAACAATTCTGATGGCTAAAGATCCAAACGGGACACAAAAAAAAAAAAAAGGAAAAGCGCCGAGATATTTCAGACAGGTTGCATTTCCACAGGAGGCTGGTATTCTGGCATTTTCTGATTCTCATGTTTTCTGTAGATCAGAAAACCAACAACAGCAACAACAAGAAGCAGAGCAGAAACTGAAAGACCGACTATCAGTCCAACAGATCCATCCTCCTTCCCTCCATCCTCTGTGTCTCTTTCTGTCTGACCTGCAGGTGAGAAACAGGTGTGAGGTGTCAGCTGTCAGGTAGGTGATGAGTGAAGAACAGAACAGAATCCATTTCCTCTTCAAACTGCTGTCAGACATTATCTACTGCACTCTGATCACATCACTCAGACCAGCTGCTTTCTACAAAGTCTCATCAACAACATCTTTAGAAACAAACATCAACAACCAGGAAGCAGCTTCACCTCTGATCACACACACACTCAGCTCTACTCACTCACCTGGAGGATCAACAACACTCAGCTTTACCTCTAGCCTCTAACTCTCTACAGCATGTTATTTATGACTACTTCAGTTTGATTGACAGATATATCATATAAATCTACATTCAAGTGTTTAAAAGTCACTAAAATTATGCCTTTGGGTCAAGAATTTCTCAAGTATAAAATCATTACAACAACATTTGCTGTGATGCAGTTCGTGAGGAGAGACAATGTGTGGCCATCTGATGTTAGCAAGATGAACCATTAGCTCAAGAATTTGAGCTGTTGATTAGTTTAACAAGTTTTGAATTCATTTTAATTTAATCAGTTTAGCAAACACAGTGTACAGACTATTATACAATACAGTATAATATAATACCTGTGTTATGGAGTCACATCCATAACCAGGAAGAAGCTGAAATTAAACTCACCTGAGTTTTCAACCTTCAAAGTGACTCTGTTTAGAGACTGTAGTTTCTGTCCATCATATCCAGCTTCACATTCATATGTTCCAGTGTCGTTCGTGGTGACATGTTTGAGAATCACAGAAAAGTCTCCAGTCTCCTTCCATTTTGGATCTTTCATCTCCACTCTACCTTTAAATTGTTCATACTGGAGGTTTTCTTGAAACTGACCATCTCTGAAGATGATGACATAATCGTCTGACTGCAGGTCAGACTTTTCCCACCTCATCATTATTAAAGTAGCATCTGTGGGGCCAGAACACTCCAGAGTGGCATCTGCTCCTCCTTTGACTGTTAACTCTTTTTGGTATGAAACATTTTTAAAAAGTAAATAGAAAAAAGACAAACAGGAAGTAAAGACTCATTAGTAGAAATACAGTTAATAGAAAACAATACATTGTCTAATATTTTTTTAAGAGATGTCTTCCATATTTCCAACTATATCCATAATCACATACTGTGTATGCTACCATTGTATATAGTGTATTGTCTTACTTTTTTTCATTGATTGTACTTAATTGTATTTTTGTATTTCCTTCATATATCTGTACTTGAGCTGAGGTGACACAAAAATTTCCCCGTTGTGGGGTCAATAAAGTCTTATCTTATCTTATTTACTTTCCATCCATCTGTCCTCTTTCACTTATCCAATTCTGGGTCACAGGCTGGGGGAGGTTATACCAGCCTTAAGGTGACAGAGGCGACCTGGACAGGTTGCCAGTCTGTCACAGAGCTAACACAGAGAGACAGACAATAATTCACACCTACGGCAATTTAGAATCATCAACTAACCTAACCCCACTAACTGCGTGTCTTTGGACTGTGGCAGGAAGCTGGAGAGAGCCCACGGAAACACAAGAACATACAAACAGGGAAAGACCTCGGCCTGAACTTGCTGTGAGGCAACAGTGCTGATCACTGAACCACCCTGATGCTCTAATATTAAACTTAATTCTTGAAAATTTCAATTTTAATCAAAAAATTTAAATAACATGTTCCCTTTAAGCACCTTGAGGTTACTGTTGTTGTGACTTGATGCTATATAAATCAAACTGAATTAAACTGAACTTTACAATGTTTGTATCAAACAAAAGATGATGATGAGAGAAAAAAACTGTGTGTGAGGTAATATGTGAATAAAAATCCTTCACTGCTGGTTTATTCACATCCTGTATGTTAAATTGTGAACTCAATTCTCCTTTAAAGACCTGAAACCTGAGTTTAAAGAACTTTTTGTCTTTGCTTGTAGACAGATTGAACTGGTTCAAATATTTTCATTTACTCTATGAAAAGAAAAGTTATACAAATTTGTTTGTACTTTACAGTCATGTCCAGGATTTTTAATATGGAGATTTGTTGACTGGTGTTTGTTTAACAGATCAATGTAATTTCTAACGTACAAACGAGGACATGATCCTCAGCCGTACAACAATATAATTATTATTCTTGTATAAAACTATCATAAATGCAAACATTTGTCTCATATTTGGATGTGTTAGAATATACATCAACATAGTCTGCACTAAAACATTTTAATAAGGAAGTCCTACAAAGTGTTTCAGAGGACAACTAGAACCCTGACAGTTGTGCTGTGAGGTCTGAGTTAAACTGTGTTTTAAACAGTCCTCATCTAAACTGAACTCTGCCAGTTTCAAAAATAAAACAAATGTTAAGAAATGTATTATGGTTCATGGCTGTGAAGAATTCGGGTCCTCTGAAGTATAAAATCATCACAACAACATTTGTTGTGATGCAGTTCGTGAGGAGAGACAATGTGTGACCATCTGATGTTAGCAAGATGAACCAGTGGCACATGACAGAATACAAACAGCACCCAGAGCGAGATGCAAAGAGTCAAAGTTTTGGTGATTTCAGTTTTTGGTTTCTTAATATTTTTACAAATTTGGATATTTCTTTCCAGATGATACAATTATGATTAACAAAAACACTTCTTCTTGCTTGAAATTCCAGGAAAAGTTTCCAGCTGATTTATTTTTTTCTTTATGTATAAAATGTACAATATAACAGGGCAATACTTTCATCACCAGGCTACTGCAAAGTAACATTTACTACAACAAATCCTGGTGAAAGTAGAGATTTTAAATCTTACTAAAATATCTTTTTCAACATACATTATGTAAAGGATATTCCTAGTATATGTTTCAACTGTCTAAACTTCAAGCAATTCCAATATTAATTCCAAATATTCTTAATTAAGGTCTTTCCATATTTCTCAACTATATTATCTATTTTTTAAAATCATGATTTCAGTAAAAACATTTGAAATAACTCTATCATGTAAAACTTAAAAAAATAATACCCATAACCATTGAGATTCATGTCTAAACTTGATTGTGTTTTGTGTTGATGTTAATGAGACTCAATTTACAGTCAGGCCCTGTTATCAAACATGAACCTTCATATTTATTTCATCCATCCCAGTGTGCGTACTGACTTACACTCTTTTTGTCTAACATTATATTAACACAGAAAATAAAAATAAAATCTATTCCACTGCTAAACACAGACTTTTGCTAAATGTAACGTTTGCTTTCATCAGTTACAGCAGCTCCTCACACAGGTGAGCTGAGGTTTGTCTCGAGTGTCACTGCCACATGAAAGTGACTTCAAAGTTACAATGAAATGAAATGAAACTGGAAAGAGTACAAAGTTTTTCAAATGATCTAATATGTACCTTTGAATCCATTTCTCTCTCTTGTCACCTTTACCTGTGCGCCAACATTTCCTCTACACTGACTCTAAAACTCGTTTTGCTCTGATGATGAAACAGAGACTCATACACAGTGATCCAGTACAGTAACTTCTAAAACTTCAACAGTCTCTCCCTGTGACCCTCTCTGTCCCTCTGCTGGTTCACAGATTTACTCACACAGGTACAATTTTTTGTACATTTAAATTTAAATGTAAATAAATGTAAATGATTTATAATTATTCGAGAAATAAAAATAAAAATAACTTAATTTAAATACTTTAAACACATATTTGTGCAACTGGAAGGATTTATTTCAATTTGTGATTCTATGAACTGTTGATTCATTCAACAAGTTTTGAATTCATTTTAATTTAATTGGTTTAGCAAACACAGTGTACAGACTATTATACAATACAGTATAATATAATACCTGTGTTATGGAGTCACATCCATAACCAGGAAGAAGCTGAAATTAAACTCACCTGAGTTTTCAACCTTCAAAGTGACTCTGTTTAGAGACTGTAGTTTCTGTCCATCATATCCAGCTTCACATTCATATGTTCCAGCGTCGTTCGTGGTGACATGTTTGAGAATCACAGAAAAGTCTCCAGTCTCCTTCCATTTTGGATCTTTCATCTCCACTCTACCTTTAAATTGTTCATACTGGAGGTTTTCTTGAAACCGACCATCTCTGAAGAGGATGACAATATCCTCTGACTGCAGGTCAGACTTTTCCCACCTCATTATTATTGAAGTAGCATCTGTGGGACCAGAACACTCCAGAGTGGCATCTGCTCCTCCTTTGACTGTTAACTCTTTTTGGTATGAAACATTTTTAAAAAGTAAATAGAAAAAAGACAAACAGGAAGTAAAGACTCATTAGTAGAAATACAGTTAATAGAAAACAATACATTGTCTAATATTTTTTTAAGAGATGTCTTCCATATTTCCAACTATATCCATAATCACATACTGTGTATGCTACCATTGTATATAGTGTATTGTCTTACTTTTTTTCATTGATTGTACTTAATTGTATTTTTGTATTTCCTTCATATATCTGTACTTGAGCTGAGGTGACACAAAAGTTTCCCCGTTGTGGGGTCAATAAAGTCTTATCTTATCTTATTTACTTTCCATCCATCTGTCCTCTTTCACTTATCCAATTCTGGGTCACAGGCTGGGGGAGGTTATACCAGCCTTAAGGTGACAGAGGCGACCTGGACAGGTTGCCAGTCTGTCACAGAGCTAACACAGAGAGACAGACAATAATTCACACCTACGGCAATTTAGAATCATCAACTAACCTAACCCCACTAACTGTGTGTCTTTGGACTGTGGCAGGAAGCTGTAGAGAGCCCACGGAAACACAAGAACATACAAACAGGGAAAGACCTCGGCCTGAACTTGCTGTGAGGCAACAGTGCTGATCACTGAACCACCCTGATGCTCTAATATTTAACTTAATTCTTGAAAATTTCAACTTTAATCAAAAAATTTAAATAACATGTTCCCTTTAAGCACCTTGAGGTTACTGTTGTTGTGACTTGATGCTATATAAATCAAACTGAATTAAACTGAACTTTACAATGTTTGTATCAAACAAAAGATGATGATGAGAGAAAAAAACTGTGTGTGAGGTAATATGTGAATAAAAATCCTTCACTGCTGGTTTATTCACATCCTGTATGTTAAATTGTGAACTCAATTCTGCTTTAAAGACCTGAAACCTGAGTTTAAAGAACTTTTTGTCTTTGCTTGTAGACAGATTGAACTGGTTCAAATATTTTCATTTACTCTATGAAAAGAAAAGTTATACAAATTTGTTTGTACTTTACAGTCATGTCCAGGATTTTTAATATGGAGATTTGTTGACTGGTGTTTGTTTAACAGATCAATGTAATTTCTAACGTACAAACGAGGACATGATCCTCAGCTGTACAAAAATATCATTATTATTCTTGTATAAAACTATCATAAATGCAAACATTTGTCTCATATTTGGATGTGTTAGAATATACATCAACATAGTCTGCACTAAAACATTTTAATAAGGAAGTCCTACAAAGTGTTTCAGAGGACAACTAGAACCCTGACAGTTGTGCTGTGAGGTCTGAGTTAAACTGTGTTTTAAACAGTCCTCATCTAAACTGAACTCTGCCAGTTTCAAAAATAAAACAAATGTTAAGAAATGTATTATGGTTCATGGCTGTGAAGAATTCGGGTCCTCTGAAGTATAAAATCATCACAACAACATTTGTTGTGATGCAGTTCGTGAGGAGAGACAATGTGTGACCATCTGATGTTAGCAAGATGAACCAGTGGCACATGACAGAATACAAACAGCACCCAGAGCGAGATGCAAAGAGTCAAAGTTTTGGTGATTTAAGTTTTTGGTTTCTTAATATTTCTACAAATTTGGATATTTCTTTCCAGATGATACAATTATGATTAACAAAAACACTTCTTCTTGCTTGAAATTCCAGGAAAAGTTTCCAGCTGATTTATTTTTTCTTTGTGTATAAAAAGGTGCAACATGCTAAATGAACTTGAAGATACAAGTATGAGATTTTAAATCTTACCAAAATATCTTCCTCAACAGACATTATGTATGTTTCAACTGTCTAAACTCCAAAAAGCCCATTTATTAAAACATTCAAATATTTAGATGTTTCCATATTTCTCAACTACATTGTCTATTTTTTAAAAATTACAATTTCAGTAAATCATTTGAAATAACTGTAAAATGTAAAACTTGAAAAATAATACGCAGATCTATTGAGAATTTCATGTATAAACTTGATTGTGTTTTATTGTTGATGCTAAGTAATTTACAGTTAGGTCCTGTTATCACAAATTAATCTCCAGTCTTGTTTCATTACAACAATGCCCCACCAACTCCCCACTCCGAGTATTTGCACTGACTGCTCTTTTTGTCTAACACAAAAGGTTGTAGATTTGGTTTTGGCATTGGTGACGACGGATGATTCAACCGCCAAACCCTGCTCTGTTTCTTTTTTTGTCCTTTTTGTCCTTTTTGTCCTTTCTTCTTGATAACAAAAGGAGAAATATACTTGCCTACATGTGCTATTCTTCATGCTTTTAAACCATTTAAAATTACAATTCATAGTTTATATGTGCATTATATAATGTTTAATTACTATTAAACAAATAACTGAGTAAGTATTTTACACTTTAGTTCACTTCAGCCATATTCCATATAAATCAGATTGATCAGAAATACAAAAATAAAAATAGCTTCAAATACAGTCATAACAATAAAAGAATATGACTTTAAGGACTTAACAACATTAGGGGAGACCGGGGATAGTTGTAACGTGGGTCAGTTGTAACACTTCCAATTTCTCCAATCAGGGCTAAGTTTCAAATGATGTGACTCATCCTGTGCATGCCCAACTCAGTTCTGCTATCACATGTGAAAAATCAGCACATTTTGTCAAATACAGACAATTTAACACGAAAAAAAGTAATTTGTATGCCAAAAAGTAAGTTTTTCTACTTTATTTCAAATTCTAATAGCATTATCTGCTTTGCAGTTAAACTCATCAAACTTAAATTGTGTTATTTGTATGTCTGTGGGGATATATTCTGTGTAGGTCTTTAGTGCTAATGTTTTAGCTGTTGGCTGTAATGTTAGCTAGTTCATGGCTATAGGAGTCTGGGTCAGTTGTAACAGCAACAGTCTGGGTCAGTTGTAACAGCAACAGTCTGGGTTAGTTGTAACAATAATGCAGATGTTACAACTTACCACACTATTACTTTAACTTATAACTGGTCACTTTGGTATATCAATTCCTCCACTGTTTGTGTTCCCACACACACATTATGCAGACCACTGTGTCAGAGATGGACCAGTAGGAAGTACTGGTAGTGGAAATAAATCAGGATGGATGCAAGAAACAGATTTCCTCATCTTTCTGAAGCACTTTGCAAACCACACCAAGGTAAGCCATGATAAAAAGTAATGGAATTGCGATGCTGGTGAACAACTACATTTTTTCAGCTTCATTGTTATGTTCAAAATTGGTGCAAGAGTTGTAGGTTATAATGCCCACTGAGCCAATGAGGCCAAACTCAAGGAAGACCAACCAAAATTAATGAAATATTCAGTTGCAGAAAATTCCATAATTTGTCTTTTTTGGGGGGTTGGAATATGTTCAAAAGCTAGATTTCTGCATTCTGTCACACACACAAATAGCTATATAAATGGCTCTAAGTGCATTCATGTGTTGAATAAACAAAGATTACATGTTAATATTTTGTCAGTACCCTTATTTCATTGTGTTACATTTTACCCCAGGATATGTTACAACTAACCCAGACTATGGGGTTAATTGTAACATTTCACTCTTTGTGTTTGAGGCCATACCATGCAATGGGTAATTGTGCTGCAGAGAAAATAACTGCACTATTTAATAACCGAGTCATGTAAATACTTTGCATTACATTTTGAATCCACTACCTTAAAAGAGCTCCAATTTACAGACAGAAATGTCAAAAATGTTACAACTATCCCCGGTCTCCCCTACTTCAGTTATAGTGCACCAACATCTCTTATATATTAGCACTAAGGGAACACTCAATGACCTGGTGGTTTTTGTCTATAAAAGTACTCATTTAAGATTACCACAAAGTAAAAGATCTCTCAGCAAACATGAACATATGTTACAGCAACAGACATGGACTACTGGTGCCCCACACAACAACTCAATGTCCACTGTTATATATGTTTATTTATCGGATAAAATAAGTTAAATGTCATGTTATTATTGTCCGGCCGGAAACAGGCCGCGGGTGTCCAAATTCAGAGGCTGCGTCCACCTGATGACCCGGTGTTGTGCCAAAAACTGATTTCCGATATTTTCCAAAAAAAAGTGTATTGTATTGTATTTAAACTGCTATAAATAACTTGTTGATCTATAACAGGGGTCGGCAACCTGCGGCTCCAGAGCCGCATGCGGCTCTTTAGTCCTTATAGCTCCGGGTGGTTTGGGAAAATAAATTAAATAAATAAATAAATAAATAAATAAATTAGAAGTATTATTATTAAAGTATTATTAAGTATCAAGTATTTAGCTGAAGTGTATTTTATTTGTGTTTAGTTCTTTTTTTAACTTGTAGTTCTAAATTGGAAGATTATTGTGATATTGAAATATAAAAATAAAATTATATTTTATTATTTTTTCATCGCTCAAAATAAGCGTCACACTCGCGGAAGCCGGTATATCCGCCGAAACCCCGTGCATTTATCGAGACTTTCAACCCCAGGTAGGCCAATTATGGATCTTCGGATCCACATTGTGTCAGCAGCTGTTCTCCACCGTGAACTATGTTAAAAACAAACACCGCTCACACCTCCCAGATGACAGCTTACAGTCCTGCGTAAAGATGAAAGTGACTTCGTACAGCCCCGATCTGCAGACGCTGTGCGCAGAGGTTCAGGACCATAAGTCTTATTGTAAACATGTCACGACAGACCCGACGATGTTTGCATGAACACGCTTTTCAGCATCTCTTTATTGACCACTTTTCACACACGGTTGCTGTATGCATACAGCCGGCTGCAGCTTTGCAGCTCACAGCCCGACAACACAACAGCAGAGAGCGCACAGACTTTAAGGCGGCGAGGTGCGTCCGACTCCCATGCAGTGACGCTGCAGACCACGCCCCGCCACACACATTAACCAGGTAAAATACATAGCAGCATAGTGCTTTTTTTCCAATTACTTTTTAAAAGTCAGGTCAAGGCTCCAAAAGCCCAAAGGCGATATAAGGGTGGCGGCTCACAACAGTTTTTGTTTGCTACATGGATCATTTTAGTTCAGCTGGGTATCTTTCCTTTTGTTATATTTCTTTAAGAGTTCAAAATGTGTTAATTACATAAATAAAATGCAATTTTCTCTGTAGCACTTCATGGATTTCATAAGCAACACACTTTAGTTGCTCCGTGGATTCTTTTAAAAAGCAGTTAAAAACTTTTCTTTTCAAACAAGCTTCTTCTACGTATTTTATATTCTTTACATTATTTACATTTGATCTTTTACATTGTGTATAATGTCTATTGATTGTATTGTTTATTTTAATATTTGTGTACAGCGCTTTGTGACTGCCTGTCTGTGAAAAGCGCTTAATAAATAAACTTTACTTACTTACTTTAGTTGTTCACACAAAGCATAAAGGTAAAAAAACAATATATACAGTGTTATCTGCATTGTATATGTCAAAAAGTATTTGCGGCTCCCAGTGTTTTCTTTTGCGTGGAAACCGGGTCCAAGTGGCTCTTTGGGTGTTAAAGGTTGCTGACCCCTGATCTATAATATCTGAGACATATGTCAAATATATCCCTCATGAATTATATCAAGTCATCTTGAGCAACAAACAACATTCCTGTAACAAGGTAGAAGCCGCAATCAGTTTTTGGCAGTGACTTTATGTATCCTTTACTTATGCAGTTAAAAAAATTCTTGTTTACTTTAAAACGGTCTCTCTTAAGAGTAATCTGGCCAAGAGGACAGCTGAAATTGCAACAAATGCAAAAATACTTCTGTAAACATATTTTAAGTGGACAAAAGGAAGATGATTGATTATAATGTAAGTACAATAACACATTTATTTGAAGTTTACATAGCTACATTCTCGCCTGAAAATATGTTAAAAGTTTATTTTGCGACCCAGAAAGAGAAATAAGAGTAATATTAAAACTAAGTAGCTGCAGTAATAGTAGCCATTGTTGAAAACTGGAATCGGCTGGGCCAAGCTGGGATATGGTTTTTCAGTTTTGTTGTCCGGGTGGAAAATCGGGAGAAATTCGGGAGAATGGTGGCTCCGGGAGATTTTCGGGAGGGGCACTGAAATTCGGGATTCTCTCGGAAAAATCAGAAGGGTTGGCATGTATGGCCTAGCATAGCCTGTAACGTTATTATGACGGACACATTTTATGAGTGAGCTTGACTTTAAGTGACTTAAAGGTTATTTTGAAAAATACTTTCTTATATCCAGGTTCTTCCTTTGTGCTGCCGTCCTCCTCTCCTCCTCGCAGCGCAGGCTTGCCGCTGCTAAAACTAACCCTGAAAGGCTCAGCCAATCATACTGGCCATGTTTGTCACATCCAGTAGAGAACGTAATTTAACTCTTTCTGCGCTGCTGGGCGAATGAGCGGTTTACAGATCGTTTTTTCTTCTTTATTGGGTTTGTTTTTCTTTACTCGAAGAGATTAAATTATTGGTGGGAACAATTCAATAATTGCTGGATATTGGTGACATGTCACTTCAGTCCATACCAAATCTACGCCCTTGCTAACACGGTATGCTGAGAGAAAGAAAAATAAAATCTGTTCTACAGCTAAACACAGAGGTTTGTTAAATGTGACGTTTCTATCAGGAACCGAAGCTCCTCACCTGCTCTATGCGCGCCCCACACACAGGTAAGCTCAGGTTTCTTTCGAGCGTCACCTACATTACATGAATGTGACGTCAGAGTTAAAATGAAACTAAACGGAAGAGGAACGAGGTTCTTGAAGTAATCGAATATTTAGCTTGGAATATATTTCTCTCTCAGACGAGCACATCATCAGTAAAAGTCTCAATATCGATAAGACCCGGTTTACAGTCAGGTCTAATCAAACATTACCCTTCATCTCTGTGTCGTCCACAGCGACTCCACCATTACGCACACGGAAATATCCTCCCTTAAGTGTGTTTACTGAATTACACCCTTTTAGTCTCACGCCGTGTTTTAACAGGAAAAAGAAAAACATCTTTACTATTAATCTAATCCACTCCGTTATTGTTTAGAAGTTTGTTAAAGTTTATTGTTACAGCAGCTCCTCACCTGCTCCTCATACAGGTGAGCCGAGGCTTGTCTCTAGCGTCACCACCATTACATGAAGGTAACGTCAAAGTTCAAACTGAAAAGGGCCGAGAGTTTTTTAAGTGCAGTCTAATATTTAAATCCATTTGCACTCTCCTGTCACCATTACCTGTGTACCTACATTTCCTCCACACTGACTCTGAAAGCAACGACCGTAAAATGAAGCAGAGCGGAAACTTTTTTGCTCTCCCGAGGAAACAAAGACTCTTACACAGTGTCAGTACAGTAACTTCTAAAACTCCAGCAATCTCTCCCTGTTACCTGTCCTTCGGTGTCAGATTGATTCACATAGGTACACACGGCTTACCTGTACAGTCCAGATGTCCCAGCAAGCAGAGGAAGAGAAACAGCGATATCACTGATTTTAACTCCATGTCTTTTCTGCTTCAGTTTCTTAGTTTCCTCCTCAAACTCCGTTCGTTGATACAGGACAGATGATGTAGATTAAAACTCGTCTGTTTACCAGAGACAGTTTGGTCAGTGTTTCACTGTCTGCAGGGAACAACCCGCACAGTAGGGAGGAGTCACGTGATTTACAGAAAAGCCTTCACAGCGATGAATTTGCTCAACCTGTCAGTTTGGTTTAATCCCAGACAGCAAGATGACTTTGAATTGATGTTTCTTTTTTTAACCCGAGTCATCATTATGGTCAAGAGTGCAAGCTCAGAGCAGAATAAATGTTGAATCCATGTTAAAATACTGATCAAACCTAAACGTGTTTTAGTAATGTCATTGGAATAACACTGATTCAGAGCTGTCCTGTTATTGATGATGATCTATTTATGCTCACCAGGTGGCACCAATGAGGTTGAAAAGTCATGGATTCATGCTCGACTGGGAAATTAAACCTATTAATAAATTCATCAATTGGATTGTTCCATCCAGCTGGACGGGCATACCAGTGGGCTGGTGGTGATTTTTCGTTTACATGGTGTTTTGTTTTTCTCTTTTTTTTTCGTATAAACACTGAAAGGTGGTGGATTTGCCAGATGCTGGGAGATGTGTAAAAATAACTCGTTTGTCTTTTGGTAGTGGCTATTGCGGAGCTTCCACAGATTCAGTAACATTAGCAAGTGGTGGAGGCAGCAGATGCAACATTCTGGCAGGTGGATGAGGGAAAGGTGAGGCAGGAGGAGCAGAGACCCGAGACGGGTGCCGGTCTGACCAAGGGGAGCTGAACTTCAGGTAAGAAGTTATGACCTGCAGTCTCTCTGGGTCAGATATAAACCAAGTTTAGGTGGAGTTTATTTTCGTTATGCTGACTTTTTACAGTCAGCTACAATAACTCGTACTGCGTACTAGCTAGCATGATGGAGTTTCTATACAGCTGGGTGGGTGCTATGATGTTACTGATGTTGAACTTTATTTTATTCATAAGGTTAGTTAGTAGAGTTGCCAACCGTCCCGTAAAAAGACGGAAGAGAAATTATTACGCGTTTCGCGTTGAGCTGAGAAGGGACGCCGTTTGTCCCAGACTTCAGCTAGAATGAAAAAGACACAAAGGTGGAGTTATTCTATCGTTATGCTGCACAGCTGCATCTTCTTCTCTCATTCTCTCACCCTCCCTCTCCTGTTTCTACTTCAATCATGAAACTGATCAATGATCAGCTGATCAGCTTTTCTCTCTTGTTTGTTTATCACCCACTTTGCGCCAGAAAGAGGAAACCAGCCGATGTCGCGCTAAACAACAGCAGCACGTTTAAGCTTGATCAGCTATTGTTAGAATTTATTTAATATTAATTTCTAGTATCAGCTGATGTTTGCTGGAGCCACAGCTGTAAAACTGCTGGTCATGATATCGGTTTGTATATGTGATGAGAGGGAAACATGAGGATGAAACCAGGAGATGTCCTTACTGAATCATCAGAGCTGAACAGGTGATGGAGAAACAGGTTTACCTTTTAGGTGACATGAATGAGTTGAAGTGACAGCTTTTTTCCTGAGACCTGAGGATGTCCTAAAATGTACACCATACAGCAGATGCCTTTGTGTTAAACTTACTGAGGATAAAACACAGAAAAACATGAAGGAGATTTTCATGGACTGGCTTTTTATAGCAGATAAAAAATATTCAGCAGCAGATCAAAAACTGAAGAAAACCATGAATCAACATATGAACATTACCTGATGCTGCTGAAGTGAAGCAGAGCAAAGTTACAGAGGTTTTATTAGAGTCACAGCTAAGAGGTTTTGCAATTTGGTATAATTTGTAAAAGTTTAAATTTCTTCAGTGGTAAAAAGCAGAAATGAGGCTTTCTTGTCAGAGGTCATTTAAAAAAAAACAGCGGCCAACAGCGCTGTACACAATAGAAAACTGTTGCATAATAAGCAAATTATATAGAACATAGAGAGTTTCGATGGTAAACTGGTCTTGAAGCACACTGAGAGAGAGCTGTGGAGGAAGTTTCATTTTATCACGGTGGAATTAAAATGGCAACAGTAAGAAGAAATTCAGTACAATGTTTTTCAAATATTAAGCTGTCATGGTCCGACAGATCTGCCTGAGAAGTTCTGCTTTGTTCTCCCTCTCTCTCTCCCTCTTCCTCCTTCTCTCCCTCTGTCGCCTGGGTGGAGTTCTTTGTGTGCTTAAGTTTAGAACATAATCTAAACTCTGCTGAAGGCCATGTATTCTCACTATTAGTACACATGGCAAGCTGAGAAAAAATGATTAAAAGTAAACTCTTACAAGACAACAAGTCTAGACACTGGTCTGGATTAATGACTCATGGTCTTGTATATATAATCCTAATCAGCTTGTGTCTGCCCCCAAAGTTGAACTGGAGAAAAAAAAATCTTCCCCATGATGAACAGAACCACCCAACTGTACTGCTCAGTCTCACTTAGTGATGTTCCTGTTTTTACAGTCAGCAGCTGCGTTTTTTTATGTGTGTTATATGCAATGATGATTAAGTACATAATAAGTGTACGTTTTCCACACACGGGAAACACAGCTGACACAGATAATCATAACAAGACACGGCAGGAGTAACACAACACTGACGGGAGACTGTCAAAGTAAAACAGGAAGTACACAGAGGTGCAGACAGGAGGAGAGAGAGACAGGAGAGCACAGGCATAGCGGGCTGAGGAAACATGGAATAAAACACATGGAGGGGAGACGAGGGCTCACAAATACACAGAGGGGCACACGGGGTAAAAGTCACAAGGGGAAATCAAATAAGAAACAACTTAACAGAGCAACCCAGGAACCATGGCCTAAATAAAGAACAAAATACAAAAATACATGAAAACTAAGAATGCTGGGCCAACATGGCCCAGGATCATGACAAACACACTGTCTGTCCAGTTTGGATTTGTTGAAGTGAACCTCCTTGGTGACATTATCAGCTTCCTCATCCTGTTTTTACTCAGCCTCTGTGGGTAGCGGTAACTCCTTGAAGATGGGTAAGTTATTTCCTGGAGTAACAGCAAGTCAGGAAGAAAAGGTAGATCATGAGATTGGTTGAAGACATCATCAGCTGTCATCATTGAGTCACTGATTACTAATTGATGGATTAGTGAATATTACCTATAGTGGCTCTGCCTCACTATAAAATCACCATGAGAGAAGGGTGGAGATGAAGTATGAACTAAACACCACCAGGTGGGACATTAATGTTAAGTCAGGGGATGGAGCTCCAGAAATCAGGTGGGATGTGGTTGTAGGCATTGTTGCGAATGTAGGCCTACCTGCAGAAAGAATCTATATTGACTATAGTGACTATATTGAACAAATAAACGGTGTTATTAGAGTGAAGCTCCTCACCTATGACAGTGATCCAGCTGGATGGAGACTCTCCATGACCGCTGATGTCACACTTGTAGAGGCCTTCATCAGACCTGGAAACATGCTGGATGGTCATGTGACCTGTAGGCCTATTCCCGATGAAAACGTCATCTTTGAAGAAAGCAGCTGGGAGGTTGGAGGGAGTGGTCTTTGTTTTACAGAGCAGAGTGATGTCATCTCCCTCCATCACAGGGAGGACAGGACTCTGCAGGATCACTGATCCACCTCAACACAGAGACAAACTACAGCATTTCATCCATTTACACACAGCTTCATCAACACTAACTCCACACACTCAGCTTACCAGTGACTGTCAGGTTAACCATGTTACTGATGGGGCCCTCTCTGGACTCACACCAGTAAACTCCACTGTCCTGTCTTAAGATATAGCTGATACTGCAGGAATTCCCAGTAGATCCCCCCCACTCAGCTCCACACTGGGTCTTGGTTTCTCTGCTTGTGTTTCTCCTCAGAGTCCATCCAGCAGAGCTGTCGTCCTCCTCACAGCTCAGAGACACAAAGTCATCTTTAAAGAACTGAGAGCTGCTGGGACTCACAGTCAGACGAGCTGTGAGAGACAAAACAAGACAAAAATACCCTCAGTAATCAATATTTGAAAAACACCCATTTAACATACATCCCATTGTGCATGTTTTAAATCATTTAAATTATTTCAAATCATGGAATCAATTTATAGACTAAAATGTATTCTAAACTTTGGAGTCATCAAAGTGGCAAACACTGGGAGATATAACAACTGAACACACAACAGAAATCAAATATTCTTCAGAAATTTCTTCCCATATCTGTTGCAAAAGTCATGGTTTAATTATTTTACATGTAGTTGTTTTTTTCATGTGTAATAATATTCAACATTGCTATCAATAATTTTTTTTTTTAAAAATGCCTCTCTGTGCAAAATAGGTTTAAAAACATAAACAGCTGTGGGATACTGTTTGGGCGCCCGTGCTAGCAGTGTCCAAGCGTTGTTTTGTTTTTTTTCCCTTTTCATGTTGCGCCCCCCTGCAATGGCTCTGCGTCCCCCCTAGGGGGCGGGCCCCACACTTTGAGAAGGTCTGTTTTACATCAAGATTTAGGACTGTGATTTATAGAATATCATGCTGGACATTAAGCAGAAATTAAGGCATTTAAGCATACATGTATGTAGCAGTAATATTTTTCCATTGAACACTGAAGTGGAACATTTTTCTGCCGAACAGTTATTTTTAATTTGGATGCTTTATGCAAAAATTATCAGTGATAGAATTTTATATGTTGTTTTTTTTTCCATAATGTTTGTTCTTTTCCTAATGGAATGGTTTATAAAGTTCCTTCACAACCTGTCATTTTTAAATAATATTAAATACTTCTTTAACAACTTCACTGGAGCATTTTTGAAGTATATCTTGATGCATGCTCAATCATCCAGGTATGGAAATCCCAAAAAGTTCATTCTGTTCATCTGGGAGCAGCGTTTTTGTGAATCTGCATCTTTCACCATCTTACAATGCTGTGATTGCAGCCATTCCCTAACTCTCTTTGAATGATACTCATGGCTATTTATATGTGGTCACTGATCAATGGTCATGACAATTTGCATACTAATGATCATAAAACTACCTTCACAGCCCATTGTTCATTCAGTGGTTTTCCGTCATTATCCAACGCACTAATTTGAAGTACATAAATACTGCAGACATCACCTATTTCATGTTGGTAACAACGCTGATAAATCTTGATTGATTGATACCCGTCTTAATTAAGTTGCTTGAAGACGTTTCACCTCTCATCCGAGAAGCTTCTTCAGTTCTAAGGTCAAATGGTGGAGAGTCCCAGATTTAAACCTAGTGGGAGTTTCCCCCCGCAGTGGGACAAAAGGACCCTCTGATGATCCTCTAATCGCCTGAGCCAAGGTGTGTTAAGGCGTCTGGGGAGGGATCTCAAAAGTTTATTATAGATGGCAGAGAGTTGGTGTCGTAAACCACCGCCTCTGTTCAAAGATGGTCCCTCACAGTGGACATCAGGGATCATCATAGAGGATCATGAATTAATAGTAGGGCGAGTTAAAAAAGACACCAGGTAGACAGGTATGGTGAACTTTCTTTGTGATACAGTGATATATGATAAGTAACATTTTTTTTTAGTTGCATCCCAGAGTGAACTCTAATTCAATCCAAGGACAAAAATATAGATAGGAAAAATCACTTGAAAGTGCGATAGAAGAAATGTACTAACCTTCCGTTGTTATGCAGCTCACAATTGAAATTAGAGCTGCAAAAAAAGAGAGCGAGAGGTTACTTTGTTTATTTTTCTCTGCTCAGGGTGTATGTCTGTGAAGGTTCTCAGTCATCCAGGTCATTGTAGTCTAGGGAGCTTGGAAAGAAAAGCGTCTGGACGTCTTTAAGTTGCTCGAAGACGTTTCTTCTCTCATCCAAAAAACGTATCCAGTTCTCCAGAAACGTATCTTATATGGATCCAGATGAAACCATGGTTTGATGTAGTCTCTCTCTTCACTTGCATACCCACCACAAAGGCAGTGGAGACTGTCAGAAAATGACTACAACAAGACAGCTCCTTGGAAGACATAACCAAATTCACCCTTGATCAGATTTGCTCAATGTTACACCTCTGCCTTACCACTACATATTTCAAATACAAGAAGGGTTTCTACAGGCAAAAACATGGCTGTGCCATGGGATCCCCGGTGTCACCTATTGTAGCCAACCTTTACATGGAGGAAGTGGAAAGAAAGGCTCTTCGCTCTTTTAAGTACCCCGCCACTGGTACAGATATGTAGATGACACCTGGGTCCTTCACTGCTCCCGTTAACGCTGTGGATAAAAACATCAGGTTCACCAGGGAAGACGCAAAGTAAGATTATTTGCCTTTTCTGGACTGTGCCATGCTTCATTGAAGAGAATGGCAACCTCAACATCAAAGTTTACCGGAAGCCCACACACACGGACCAGTACCTCCTCTTTGACTCCCATCACCCTCTGGAACACAAACTTGGAGTAATTAGGACCCTACACCACCGGGCAGAACATGTTCCCTCTAAGCCTGAAGGGAAAAAGAAGGAACACATACATGTATCGTTGAACAGAGGCGGTGGCTTACAACACCAACTGTCTGCCATCTATAATCCAGTTTTGAGATCCCTTCCCAGATGCCCTAATGCCCACTCACATCCTAGGCCATCTGATCTCAGGTAATCACATGATAGGGTGGGGTTAGGTTTGACAGTGCGCTCACCCAAAGCCTTGACTGATTGTGACCTACACCCATTTTCTCACCTTGGCTCATGTGATTAGGTAGAGGATCATTAGGGGGTCCATTGTTCCTCATTGGGGGAAACTCCCACAGAGCTGCCATTTGACCCTAGAACTGAAGAAGCTTCTCAGGTAAGAGGTGAAACATCTTCTAGCAAATTAAAGAAGTCCAGATGCTTTTCTTTTCAAGCTTCTTAGACATCAGGGTTTATGAAACATAGACTGGTGTTTGTTTGCACTTTAGGTGCAGCAGACTGAGAGGAAGCAGCAAACCATGATCTAATGTACATATTAGGGCTGTAAATGAAACAATAATAATCTCACAATTTTCTGTCATTAATCACAATTAATTGCAATTGCATGATCAAGAGCCTGCTGCAATTACACTTTTTCAACTGTATATTTAAGCTTGTAACTGACATTTATGCAATATAATGAAGTAAATGGAGAATAAACACAAAGAATGCATGCTTAAATTGAAATAGAATTTGAACAGTTTTCTTCAATCTTTTAGCACAGGTTCTCTCCTGTGAAAATACAACTTTAAAAAAAGTCCTATATACTAATAGGTAACAGGGATAATATATATTAGTGCTGTCAAACAATGAATATTTTTAATCAGATCCATCACAGGGTTACTGTGGATTAATTTTGATTAATCACAATTAAACATAATTCTTTATTATTATTAGTAGTAGTAGTAGTAGTAGTAGTAGAGAAAAAAGGGGAAATATACGTACTTAACATGTTTATTGAACATCTTGAACATTCACGTTAACAAAAAACTCAACATTTATCCACTCTCTCTGTGACTCTTGGGGAGACACTTCAAGTGCCTAAAACGAGGAACCATAGCTATGTAAAGCCTGTGTTGTAATGGGTCTGTAGTTCGCTGCAATCCACTTGGCAGTTGTGTCAGTCAATATGTCCGAGGTAGACTTACTGAGTCCCCGATGCTCCGTGAGCATCTTGGACAAACTGACCGAAATTCGTTGACAGAAACATTTCAGGGATTTTTAGTCATTCTGCACTCCAGATGCGTTATTAGCGAGAAATTTGTTTTATCGCGTTCATCGTGATTGCGGCTTAATCTGCGTTAACGCTTTAATTTTGACAACACTAGTACATATATACAGCAGGCAGGAAGTATGCTATGCAATGTTAAAAAAAAAGTAGACTGTCTCCTTTGTGATGAGTCTGTAGTTCGCTGCAATCCACCAAGATATACATATAAGCGGTTTATCTTTTACAAACTTTCTAAGCTAAGAAATGACTGTAAGACAGAGGACTGAATATTGTTTGTTTTCCATTGAAGTGTGTAATCAATACTTAGCGGTGTTTTGTTCTGGCCCTGTACAACCTATGTGTGGTTTTAAGCACAGGTAAAACTGTTTAAAAGGCATTCCTTTTTTGTTTTTATAGTTATATAAAACGTACACATTATAATATTTTTTTGTTTTAGCATCTTTCCTTTCTTTCCTGCCAATTGTCACATTATCAGTTACTCTGCCCATCAAAGAAAGAAAATATAAGTGCCCAAGAATATGCCCATTTATCTGAATTTATCTTAATTCCCTAATGTAGTTGTATTACAGTCTACTGTTGTGTAAACAGCTGTATTCAAATCTTATCCCAGACATAAAGAGAGACTCAACTTACGGAACAGCCACAGCAGAGATGTTCCATCCATCATGCTGATTGGTGTTATTAACAAAGTCTTTGCTGAGTTCACATCCGATGACACCCCACCCCTTCTTTTTGTCTAGCTGCTTTTTTTCAAAGTGTTCAGTGGTTTCCTGTTTACAGTACAGAGTTTCTCAGAAGTACATATGAGCGGAGATGTACCAATTTGTTTAAAAAAAAAAAAAAAAAAAAAAAAAAAAAAAAATATATATATATATATATATATATATATATATAAGAAAAAACCCTATATGTCAAATTATGTTAATTTAGGTGTAAAATTCTTCAACATAAAATTGAACATATTTTTAGCATCTTACTGTACCACACATTTTTATTAAAATATACAGACGATCAGGGAAAATTTCACTGCACAACTTTGCAAAAGGCTTAAAGTATAAGATGCCTTTCTAGGAGTAATGAAATGCAACATAAAAATGTATAAGCAAGTCCTACCCCTATATCAAATAAATAGGTAGAGATTCCTTATTTGATCTGCAGGCAGTCATTATCCTTCAAGCTCAGGTCTTCTACCAGAAGCCTGGGAGCATGAGGGCCCTGTGTTACTAGTACTGTACCCTTCTAGACCAGTGGCGTGTCTAGAAAATTTTTGTTGGGGGGGCCAGTTAGGGGCACAGATTTGGAGAAGGGTGGCAGATGTAATTGGCAGATAATGTTTAAAAAAAAATTCTACCAACCGTTAACCATAATTCAATAACCCTGTAAACCTAATAACCGAATGCGCTTTTAACTCTTATTAGAATGAGATTTCAACCACTACGGTGCAAAGTTTTTAGATACTGTGTTGATAAAGTACAAGAGATACAATCAGTGCTTTGTCAGTGTTTACTCAGCATTCAAGGACAGCAATATTTGCATAGTATTTTTATTGACATATAGTGCACATATGTTTTGGGCAAAAACATTTTTGAACATTAAAATACGAACATCTGTAACAAACAATTGACAAATTAGCCAATGCCAATGCAAAACTTTGTGCCTATTAAAAAAAGAAGATAATCTTCTCACAAACTGGTGATTTTGAAACAGGAAAAAAGTGGGGAAACAACTGAAAAGACTAACATTTGAATAAAACCTGAAAGCAAGTAAATGCTTTCTATGCTGCCTTATGGTAAACTTTGGTAATATTGATAAAGAACAACACTGGCTGATGATGAAATCCAGTCAGCTGGCATGGTGACACTGCCAGTATTAACCTGCAGGGCTGGACTGGGACAGAAAATCGGGCATTTTGACTAGAGACCGGCCCACCAGGTATTAAAGCCATAAAGCCTTTGAATGAAAACAAATGCTGTTGTGACAGTGATGTACACTCTCTTGTTGGTATATGTATGATTTCTATACATTTTACGTCAGATAAAAACTTTGGTTGTAAGATTTAGATAATTATTTAATAAAAGCGAGATATTTTAAATGAGAGTAAGAAAGAAACGTATTTCTTTGTGCCCCCTTTCCCTGTTAATGTCCTACCTGGCCCCCTGGCAAAACTTTCCTAGATCCGCCCCTGCACAGTTACCAGCTGTCAGCTACGTAAAAAAGGATCCTGGTGTTATTTGTCTCTCAGAAACAGCTCATAACTTCAACTCATTCATGTCACCTAAAAGGTAAACCTGTTTCTCCATCACCTGTTCAGCTCTGATGATTCAGTAAGGACATCTCCTGGTTTCATCTTCATGTTTCCCTCTCACCACATATACAAACCGATATCATGACCAGCAGTTTTACAGCTGTGGCTCCAGCAAACATCAGCTGATAGTAGGAATTAATATTAAATAAATTCTAACAACAGCTGATCAAGCTTAAACGTGCTGCTGTTGTTTAGCGCGACATCCACTGGTTTCCTCTTTCTGGCGCAAAGTGGGCGATAAACAAGAGAGAAAAGCCGATCAGCTGATCATTGATCAGTTTCATGATTGAAGTAGCAACAGGAGAGGGAGGGGGGGAGAATGAGAGAAGAAGAGGCAGCTGTGCAGCAAAGACACAGAATAACTCCAGCTTTGTGTCTTTTTTTCATTATAGCGAAAGTCCGGGACAAACTGCGTCTCTTCTCAGCTCAATACGAAACGTGTAATATTTTCTCTGAATGAGGGACCATTCCATTTTTTTAAGGAGCCGTTGGCAACTCTACTAACCTTATGAATAAAATAAAGTTCACTATCAGTAACATCATAGCACCCACCCAGCTGTATATAAACTCCATCAAGCTGGCTTGAATGCAGTACGAGTTATTGCAACTGAGGGTAAAAAGTCAGCATAACGAAAATAAACTCCACCTAAACTTGGTTTATATCTGACCCAGATAGACTGCAGGTCATAACTTCTTACCTGAAGTTCAGTTCATCTGACACTCGCCTGGCGGCTGCCTTGGGTCTCTGCTCCTGCCTCCCCTTCCCTCATCCACCTGCTGGCCTCTGTGGAAGCCCTGCCATAGCCACCACCAAACAACTGAGTTATTTTTACACATCTCCCAGCATCTGGCCAATCCACCACCTCTCATTGTTCATGCCATTACAAAAAAAATAAACAAATAAGTCACTGGGGATATGCCTGGTATGCCCGATGGCCAGTCCAGCTATGTTAACCTGCAACCAAATCTGAAGCTCCATACAGCAATGTTACGACTTAGATGATATCTTATAACTCATAACTCTTATGTTAGCTCCCCTCAGTAGCATACTGTCTGAAATATTCGACGGCTGCAATAATTCTTTAAGTGTTATTTTTTTCTTGGTATTCTAATTTCACCAAAGTTTACTAAACTCAACAAACTTAATATTACTTACCGGGACATTTATTCTCTACGGAAGCGTAGAGCTGCCACCCAGGCAAAAGAAAAATACAAGTGTATCACGTTATAACGTGAAAAGTTTATTGTTCTAACTAGATACTTTTCCTGTTTGTACAATATACTATCATGTTTTTACAATATACATAATTATCACATTCGTACAATATAAATATTATATTGTACGAACGTGATCCTATATTGTTTGACCAATAAAGTTTTCATATTTCATATTCATATTATAACATATATTTTATTGTTCGAGCATGATATATTGCCGTAAAACTACGGAAGCGTAAAACATAGTGAAGTGGGTGACAGTGCAGATCAGAGTGCGAGAAAATGGCTCGTTTATTGGGATTAATTAAGTTATATTTTATGCTTGGATTGAGGCATGGGGAGATTTTGCTGTTATTGAGCAGTTTGGACAGGAGAAAGAATGAGTCCGATCCAATTGAGGTGGCACGATTTCTTATTGATCAACTGGAGGGACATGGGAGGCTCCATGGATACAAACTACACCACCTGAACTGCATTCAGGCAGGTTATGTTGTCACGCAGAGTACTGCGAGACATTTACTGAAATATCTTGACCCTTACGGTGTTGAGCAACGACGCAGAAGTTGCCTAATGCGACGCACGTATGTAAATCCTGGACCAAATTTCATGTGGCATGTTGACTCCTATGACAAACTGAAGCCTTTTGGAATCTGTATAAATGGAGCTACTGATGGCTTTTCGAGAGTTATGATTTGGCTTCATGCCTATTCAACAAACAATGATCCCAAAGTCATTGCTGGATATTTCATAGCAGAAGTTGAAAAGAGGATGGGAAGACCTGCTAGGATTCGCTCTGATTTGGGAACAGAAAATGTCATAATGGCCAAGATGCAATGATTCTTGCGCTGGACTATGGATCCGAACGTCAGAAACTGTTTTATTACTGGATCCAGCAATCACAATCAGCGTATTGAAGGCTGGTCGGCCTTTCTGAGACGACATAATGCTCAGCACTGGATAAATCGTCTCCAGGAACTAAAAGACCATGCCTGCTTTTCTGGATGTTTTTTGGACAAGCAGCTCATATTGTTTACGTGCCTGAACGTCATCGAGGTATGTAACTATGTTTATATTCTTTTAATGAGTCATTGTGTGTGTGTGTGTGTGTGTGTGTGTGTGTGTGTGTGTGTTAGAGAGAAAGAGAGACACAGAGAGAGAATAAAAAGTTTGCTTTAACACCCACCATGCACCATCCCTATTATCACTGTGTTCAGGATATGAAAAAATGTATATTTCACTGGCCAGAAACATAAAATCGCACTGTCTAAAATTAATTCACGTTTAATAATTACTTAAAATTTTCCACAGTATCACGTGTCTACCACTGTTATTCTTGTTGTTGAGTATTTTTGATAAACTCTGTGTTTCTGACTGTCACTGTGTGGTGCTTTTGATTGATTGATTGATTGATTGATTGATTGATTGATTGATCGTACTGTATTCATCCCGAGGGAAATTGGGTTAAGGCTGCCAGCCGTGCCAGCGCCGTTTTGGGTAACATGTTGAGCCAGGAGAAATGCGTTCTTTTACTGATATGAGATTTTTTAATTTTTTATATTTAATAGGAAGAGCTGCAGCAAGTTGCACATACAGTGGGGCAAAAAAGTATTTAGTCAGCCACCGATTGTCCAAGTTCCCCCACCTAAAATGATGACAGAGGTCAGTAATTTGCACCAGAGGTACACTTCAACTGTGAGAGACAGAATGTGAAAAAAAAATCCATGAATTCACATGGTAGGATTTGTAAAGAATTTATTCGTAAATTAGGGTGGAAAATAAGTATTTGGTCACCTCAAACAAGGAAAATCTCTGGCTCTCACAGACCTGTAACGTCTTCTGTAAGAAGCTTTTCTGTCCCCCACTCGTTACCTGTATGAATGGCACCTGTTTGAACTCATCATCTGTATAAAAGACACCTGTCCACAGCCTCAAACAGTCAGACTCCAAACTCCGCCATGGCCAAGACCAAAGAGCTTTCGAAGGACACCAGGAAAAGTATTGTAGACCTGCACCAGACTGGGAAGAGTGAATCTACAATAGGCAAGCAGCTTGGTGTGAAAAAATCAACTGTGGGAGCAATCATCAGAAAATGGAAGACATACAAGACCACTGATAATCTCCCTCGATCTGGGGCTCCACGCAAGATCTCATCCCGTGGGGTCAAAATGATCATGAGAACGGTGAGCAAAGATCCCAGAACCACACGGGGGGACCTGGTGAATGACCTGCAGAGAGCTGGGACCAAAGTAACAAAGGTCACCATCAGTAACACACTACAACGGCAGGGAATCAAATCCCGCAGTGCCAGACGTGTTCCGCTGCTGAAGCCAGTGCATGTCCAGGCCCGTCTGAAGTTTGCCAGAGAGCACATGGATGATACAGCAGAGGATTGGGAGAATGTCATGTGGTCAGATGAAACCAAAGTAGAACTTTTTGGTATAAACTCAACTCGTCGTGTTTGGAGGACGAAGAATACTGAGTTGCATCCCAAGAACACCATACCTACTGTGAAGCATGGGGGTGGAAACATCATGCTATGGGGCTGTTTTTCTGCCAAGGGGACAGGACGACTGATCCGTGTTAATGACAGAATGAATGGGGCCATGTATCGTGAGATTTTGAGCCAAAACCTCCTTCCATCAGTGAGAACTTTGAAGATGAAACGAGGCTGGGTCTTCCAACATGACAATGATCCAAAACACACCGCCCGGGCAACAAAGGAGTAGCTCCGTAAGAAGCATTTGAAAGTCCTGGAGTGGCCTAGCCAGTCTCCAGACCTCAACCCCATAGAAAATCTGTGGCGGGAGTTGAAAGTCCGTGTTGCTCGGTGACAGCCCCAAAACATCACTGCTCTCGAGAAGATCTGCATGGAGGTATGGGCCAAAATACCAGCTACTGTGTGTGCAAACCTGATAAAGACCTATAGTAAACGTTTGACCTCTGTTATTGCCAACAAAGGTTATGTTACAAAGTACTGAGTTGTATTTTTGTTATTGACCAAATACTTATTTTCCACCCTGATTTACGAATAAATTCTTTACAAATCCTACCATGTGGATTCATGGATTTTTTTTTTTTCATATTCTGTCTCTCACAGTTGAAGTGTACCTCTGGTGCAAATTACTGACCTCTGTCATCATTTTAGGTGGGGGAACTTGCACAATCGGTGGCTGACTAAATACTTTTTTGCCCCACTGTATGTGGAACACCCACATAATACACAGAAGCAGAAATGCAGTTGCTCCAAGTGGACGTCCGATTCTCATGTACACCATCCCTCATCTCTTTGGAGGACAGGATCATCTGAAAGAGGTTTCTCGGGAGGCAGTGGATGCTTGTAAGCAAGAATGTCAACAGAGAGGACCTTATAACTGTGATGAAACAGTTTTCAGCTTGTGTTGCCTTATAATGTCAGAGAACTTCTTACTTCCACCAAGCACAGCGGATGAATCCATTGAACTGTATCTCTTCCTGAGAGCCTATATACTGAAGGACTTATAAACCTAAATATAATTGGGCTTTGGGAATTTTTACACACATATTTTTTGGTACAATGTTTTATTTGTGCAATAAACAATAGAAAAGACAATCATTATTATTTTGTTTGGATTTTCGGTTCAAGATAGTAGCAAGCATGTCTAAATATATTTAACCAAATCTGTGTACTCCAGTGAAGAATCAAAATTAAAGCAGGTCCTTGTATTAGTATTGCTTTTCTTTTTTTAATATTTTGACTGAGAGATTTATGCAAAAAACAGGTGTTTGCTTCCCATCTAAAGAAAACATCTGACACCTGTTTATTAATTGAAATGAGAACATTGAAGTAAATGCTTGAATACGCAAAATGTTTTAAAAAGTAAATCAGTAGAAAGATGTGCATTGAAAAACCTCAACCTTTTGGCATGACCAATTATTTTTTAACTGAATTTCTATTATATCTGATTTCTGTTTTTTAAGACTGTCGAAAAAACATTTTTTAAACTGCTGATCCTATACATTATCATTCATGAAATATTGTTTTCAATTTTACTGAACACATTGTGCAACTGCAATTCATCCACGAACCGTTTCTTGTAAACTGGTAAATGTAAAAATTCTGCATTATTTAATAATTAACAAACACTGTTAGATGTTAACCTCCCTTTTATTTGTGTTCAAGGAGAAGAAAACACGGACTCTTGATAAACACTACAAAACTTAACTTATGCCAATTTTCTGTCTTTTATTCCAGTCAACTATTGCATCAAACACATTGCCTTCCAAAGTTATTCCCTTAAAATATGTTATAAACAAATGACTGGTGGAAAGGTAAAACAAATATACTTGAAAATAATTAATATTAAGTCTTTTGAATTATTACTAAACAAAACATCCCCTCTAGCAGACATCTTGTATCCTACAAAACTGCACCACAGACCTGTGGAAAAGGACCTTGACACATGATAAGAACTAATAATAAGCATAGTTCACCTCTTGCTGCTAACCATATGAACTTATTAAACATAATTAGTTAACATTTAAACTAGTAAAACTTTTAAGTATGAACATTTAAACTGAAATTTACATTTTTCATGGTGGAAACAAATTGATGTTATCCACAATTTTTGAAAATAAATTCAAATATGAAATAAAACACTTCCCTGAAATTTAAGCTCTTTCTTTTTTTTATACAATGATGTGTTCCCTGTTGTGGGTTTAACAAACTTGAGAGCTTCATAGCCAGTCATTGTTAGTGCAAACCTTTCATTCTTTGGTTTAAACATGATGGACTTTAATCAAGCTATGCTGAACTCATAAGAGCTTTTAGCAGCCAGTTCATTTCGTAGTTCTAAAATATAAAATATAATTTTAAATTTTTAGGTTAACAATAAATACAAAATTTGAGTACCCCATACTTAGAAGATATGAGTTTTTGTATTTAAATCTTTTGAGGTAATCAGTTTCCACAAAAGTTTTAAGTTCAGTCAACTTGTTCGGGTTTACAGTGTGGGTAGGACGTGTATGTCCATGGTAGTTCCAGAAGAGGGCCGCATGTGTGTGTGCCACAGGTCATCGTGTCAGTCCATCCACAGGCGTGAACAGTACCTCAACCTTGTCAACACAGATGACATCTGACCCAGTAAGAAACCTGAACATCCTTCTGAGCCCTGTATCGTCAAGTCCTCTGATGTACTGGTGCAGAAATCTGAAGCTTTGCTTCTCTGCTTGAGTGGTGGGAGAGGCAGTAAGCAACTTCAAAAGCTTTCTCGTTGTTGGCTTTTTATCTTCATACATTTGTAGGACATCTTGTGGGCTTTGAAAAGGTTCTTTTAGGAAGTGGCTTGCAACTAAGGACATTTTCTCCGCGGCATATGCTGGTTTTTGGATTAATTGTTTGTGTGCGACTTTCAGAAGAAGGCCTTTTAAGTTCTCTTTGGTTGGAAGCACTGATACATCCAGGCGATCCATGAGATCCAGCACTTCATCCTCGTCTTCATCTGAAAGATCTTCTTTTAGTGCCCTTGTTATCAGATCCCTATCTGATTGACTTAGGTAAAAGAGAAGACTTTCAAACAGCAGATCATCTGATTCTTGATTCTCACCGAAGATGAGTGCCACTGTGAAAACAGGAGCAAGGCGACAAGGGAAATATCCATGGTCTTGAAATCCCTTCAGTAAAATTCTACCCATGGATTTCCACTCGTCTTCCTGCCATTTAGGAGACAGTGATGGCACTCTGAACTCCTCTCCTTCAGCTGTGTTGTCCACAAACTCTGACCAAAATGCAGCATACACATCTCTTGATACGCCATCTGCGTCAGCTCCTTTTTCATCAATGTAGGTGTATTTTAGAGGGTGTATGAGGAGTGCTGGATCTTTTAACTGGCTGATCATCTCCTCCAGAATAGTAACCCTGTGAAGTTTGATGGTAACACAGACAACATCATATGATCCTGCAGAGCTTATTGCTTCATTGCTTATAGATGTATCTGGACTACTGACTGCTGTGTTTGTTGGAGGAAGTGTAATGGATGTGATGACCAGATCATCTTCCTCAAACTGCAGGAAAGGTTCATCTATTACAGTGTCATCAAGTTGACAAGGCAGAGGCTCTCCAAGGTAGGGTCCAATCATTACCTCAGATGTGTCTAATAATACATCTTCATCAGCATTCCTAGATTCTGATGATGAGATCACAACAGTGTGAGTGTGGTGGATCATAAATTTGATTAGTTTTGAAGTTGTACATCTCTGTTCCTTACATTTCATGTCATGCCCTTATTAATGTTTTCTTTGTTGCTTTGACTGTTTTCGAATAGAATATGCAGTGGGAATATAGAGGGAGATAAGTAGTGAAAGTTTTGCCTGGGTTGATTGTGCGTCGATCCATTGTTAATGCCTCAGGGCTCCAGTAGGTGGGTTCGCGCACTTCCTCCTTCACTCAATACAGACGAGTGAGAGTGAGAGCTGCGTGTCTGTGCCGTTCTTTCACCTCTCCTCACTATTTCCCCTGTTTAAGGTAACTGTCATGCACAAATCTGTATAAATGTGTGTTACTGTTGATTATTACATTGTTATCATTGTTCATTGTAGCGGAAGATGTGAATTGCAGACTATTTTGCTGAGATGTTCCAGTTAATCTCTGTTGCTGCATATGCTAGTTTTCGCTATTACTCCGCCATATTGTGTGAAGATTTTTCTGTTACTATCTGTATAAGTTAACTACTGAAAGACATGCAGTATTTAAAGTATTATTTCATTGCTGTGGAAAGTTAGTGACTGTGTCAGCTAACATGTGCGAGTTAAAAATATGTTTTTGTCTAATGCTACAGTTCATGTTATCTAAAGTATTCTCATCAGCTAATGCAGCGAACAATAGTGACTTCGTTTGGATACAGTTGTCCTGAGACTGAGTGCATCCATAAGAATATTGTTTCGGTTGTATTGCTTCTGAAACTCAATACAGACGAGTGAGAGTGAGAGCTGCGTGTATGTGCCTTTCTTTCACCTCTCCTCACTATTTCACCTGTTTAAGGGCACAACATGAGAAGCTTCTTCATCTCCTTGATGTGAGTCAGTCAGTTGTGTAACATTGTTTACATGTGTTTTCCCTCTATCATATACTTCTTCATCATCTTCATCATTTGAAAATCTTCTTGTGCACAAGTAAAATCTCAACATTCCCATTTTAAGTGCTGAGTAGAGTTCTCCAACTGTGACATCTTCATCAAATACAGCCTCTTCCTGATAGTCTAATATGTCATGACTGAACATCTCCCATCTTCCAAATTTGCTTTTTCCACTTGGAAAGAAAAGATCTTTAGCATACTGTAATATGTCAGCTTTTTTGGAGTCTTTGGACACATCAAAGGTCCTTGTTCCTCCTTCTCTGCGCTTTCTCACTTGCTTACCTTCATGGATCCACCCTAACTCAATTTTTCGAGTCTTTTTCTCAGCCCATTTGTTGTTTTTTGCATATGTTCTTTTTCTCTTAGAAACAAATGCCTCCTCATGATCAGGTTTCTTCTCATTTTCATTGATTCCCATCTTTTCCTTCAATTTTTCGAGCAATGAGTTTTTTCTTGATTCCTTAGTACTTGCACCACTGTTTTCCAAGCAGAACCGTCTGGCAGCTATCTGATCACCATATGTTGGGATGTAACCAGACAGGGTCTTGTCATCCATGAAATCAATCACTGTGGCATCAATCTGTAATAACAGAGATATTTATTACTATACAGAAGTACAAGGTATACCTGCTGCCACACCACATGAGGTACCTCACTAAAAAAAATGTATGTACATTTCACATGTGTTTTGATAATTGTCTGTTATTATTTTAGTGGCAGCCATCAATATTTAGCATTTATTCTTTTCCTCTCTCTATGCCAGCAACATTAATGAGATTCTCTAACATGTTATTAATAGAAATATTACAGTATATACAACGCCCACTTTTGAAAAAGTAAATTAGTATTCACGTATCTTTCAGTTGCACAGAGAACAAAGGGTTGAACTCACTGTTTTTTTAAATTGAAGCCAAATATCAATATAAACACAGTTTAATTCATTTGTTTTTAGATAAACAAGGAAACATTGTCCATCACATAATATAGCGATATATTTAAGAAACCTGGAATCTGCATACGGGTTAAGTAGTAACATGTGGTCATACAACCACCCAGTTTTATACAGCGGGTTAATTTGTTTTACATTCTCCATTCCATATAGATCCACACCAATGCAGTCTACCGTTACGTCCTCAAGCAGTCAAAGCGAGAGAAGCGAAAACCGCTGTGGTTGCTAACTTAGCAATATGTCACATTTTTAGACGCTGTAACTTCGTAAAAAGCGAGTTTTACAAATTTCCCCCTCAAGAGAGCACTTATGTGTTCTTGTAGCATTCGTAAGAGACAGTCCTCAGGTACACCACGATTCTGAAGAAATCTCAGAAGTGGGCTATCAGTGTTTGTGTCCATGTTGAAAGCAGGGCATTCAAAGTTAAGTGCCAGTTCTGAAGAGCGTGAGCTCTCCACAACTACCATGGATTTGGGTTTCCGAACGCAACACGTTTTACGTTCTTACAATAAAAAATGTTATTGTAATGGTATTTGTTTTTTTTACATTTGTACAATATATGATCATGTTCGTACAATATAATATTTATATTGTAATAACGTGATATTATGTTGTTCAAACGTGAAAAGTATATTGTACAAACAGGAAAAATATCTTGTTAGAACAATAAACTTTTCACGTTATAACGTGATACACTTGTATTTTTCTTTTGCCTGGGTGGCAGCTCTACGCTTCCGTAATTCTCTCCTCATTTTCTTTCACCGAAAAATTGTTTCCTGCAGTGCCGTCTTTCGTGCTTAGCTCTCCTACCTTTGCTAACGTGATGCACATAGCGCAGAAGCCGATGCTGCATTCACTTACACTCGGATATCTGAGCTTCACCGTGAAAACATAATCGTACATTTGATATTTGATTGAATTTTATTGTTTTGCCTTTGGGGTGGCCAGTCTGGTTGGGGGGGTGGCCTGTGCCCCCCCAGGCCACCCTGCTGGACACACCACTGTTCTAGACAGAGATCTCGGGTGCTATGCCTTGGATCTGTTGGAGCCACTCACCCATCTTGGGGGTCATTGCTCCTAGTGCTCCAATTACCACCAATCTGTATTTGAAAGCCCCACAGGATCCTAGATCAGTAATTCACAACCATGGTAAATGGTAAATTGACTGTTTCTTATATACTGCTTTTCTACTCTATCTGAACACTCACACCACTATACACAACTTGCCTTATTCACCCATTCACACAAGAACTTTTTTCTATGCTATTTCTAAGTGCTTTCTATCTAACATTCATATGCATTAATTCATTGGAGAACAACTTGGGGCTAGTATCTTGCTCACGGGACGTGTCCGGGGGGGGGGGGGGGGGGGGGGGGGGGGAATACAGACATATACAGCATAACTGTAAACGGCAGTAGCAAACCAAACATTGGTCACAAGGCATGGGGACAGAAAAAAAAAAAAAAGCACACAAAAACACAAAGTCACAACCAGTTATTGCCACTTCCAGGAGATAATATTGGATGAGAAGATTTCCCAAGCTTCGACAGTCATGGGTCGAGCTTTATTTAATTTTGCTGTGGTATGTTCAAGATTAATGATATAGATAAGACATCGTATCCAGAATGATTCCATAAAAATGTCAGGACTGAACCATTGCTTTGTAGTTATCTTCTTGGCAGATGTGAATCTGTCAAACAACATTTTACATTGTATTTGTTGTAAAGAGATGTCAGAGGTATCATTAAGGAGGCAAAGACCAGGATTGGTGATATGCAAAACTTCCAGTACCTCAGATAACACAGAGCTCACAAAGACCCAAAAGTTGGTTTTGAAATGAATGAGTTGATGCGCCTGGTTCCTAGAAGTCAAATTTAGATTAGAATATGTCATGAATCGCTGTGCGGCAGGCAGGAGTTGGACCCAAAATGCAGGACTCACAGACTCAGGGGATGAACTCAAAATCACAGCTTTATTTGCGGGCAGGGAAGAAACATACAAACTAAACTAATCTAATCTAAACTAAACTGGGAACAACAAACTAAAACTCACAGTGAGCCACAGGGAGATCCACACAGCATGAGGGACGACGCGACACTGACTCAGAGAAACACAGGGTTTAAATACACTGGGAAATAACGAGGGGAATGAGACACAGAAGGAGAGCACAGCTGGGGGAAATCAGAACTGATGAGACAAGGAAGCATAAACTGAACACATTCACATAAGACATGGACCTTCAAAGTAAAACAGGAAGTATGACACAGAGACGCAAACTTGACACAACTAAGAAACACAAAGACATAACCAGTAAGGCAGAGGACTCGATGAACCAAAAGACAGAGGGAAACTCAAACATGCAGACACAGACTTACACAGAACAGAGGGGACACAGAGAGACATGAAGGGCAAGGGATCAAAACTAGAAACCATAGAATAAATCACACACAAGTACAATAATACAAAAGTCACAAAGAACTAAAAACGCTGGGTCAGGAGACCCAGAACCGTGACAGAATAGAATTCAATAGAATAGAATTCAACTTTATTGTCATTGCACATGCACAGGTACAGGGCAACGAAATGCAATTTTCATCCATCCAGAAGTGCTTTAGTGATATACAGGGAGTGCAGAATTATTAGGCAAGTTGTATTTTTGAGGAATAATTTTATTATTGAACAACAACCATGTTCTCAATGAACCCAAAAAACTCATTAATATCAAAGCTGAATGTTTTTGGAAGTAGTTTTTAGTTTGTTTTTAGTTTTAGCTATTTTAGGGGGATATCTGTGTGTGCAGGTGACTATTACTGTGCATAATTATTAGGCAACTTAACAAAAAACAAATATATACCCATTTCAATTATTGATTTTTACCAGTGGAACCAATATAAATCAAATCAAATCAAATCAAATCACTTTTATTGTCACATCACATGTGCAGGTACATTGGTACAGTACATGTGAGTGAAATTCTTGTGTGCGAGCTTCACAAGCAACAGAGATGTGCAAAATACAATAACATAAACAAGCAAAATATAAGAATGTCTAAATCTGAAACTAATAAATATATGTACAATATATAATAGTATATGCATTACTGGATGTGTATACTAAATATGTTTTTCTGTGTGTGTGTGTGTGTGTGTGTGTGTGTGTGTGTGTGTGTGTGTGTGTGTGTGTGTGTGTGTGTGTATACACATATTTTACAAATTAAATACAGTAAACAATAAAATAAAATATATAAAATATATAACATCTCCACATTCACAAATATACATTTCTGACATTCAAAAACAAAACAAAAACAAATCAGCGACCAATATAGCCACCTTTCTTTGCAAGGACACTCAAAAGCCTGCCATCCATGGATTCTGTCAGTGTTTTGATCTGTTCACCATCAACATTGCGTGCAGCAGCAACCACAGCCTCCCAGACACTGTTCAGAGAGGTGTACTGTTTTCCCTCCTTGTAAATCTCACATTTGATGATGGACCACAGGTTCTCAATGGGGTTCAGATCAGGTGAACAAGGAGGCCATGTCATTAGTTTTTCTTCTTTTATACCCTTTCTTGCCAGCCACGCTGTGGAGTACTTGGACGCGTGTGATGGAGCATTGTCCTGCATGAAAATCATGTTTTTCTTGAAGGATGCAGACTTCTTCCTGTACCACTGCTTGAAGAAGGTGTCTTCCAGAAACTGGCAGTAGGACTGGGAGTTGAGCTTGACTCCATCCTCAACCCGAAAAGGCCCCACAAGCTCATCTTTGATGATACCAGCCCAAACCAGTACTCCACCTCCACCTTGCTGGCGTCTGAGTCGGACTGGAGCTCTCTGCCCTTTACCAATCCAGCCACGGGCCCATCCATCTGGCCCATCAAGACTCACTCTCATTTCATCAGTCCATAAAACCTTAGAAAAACCAGTCTTGAGATATTTCTTGGCCCAGTCTTGACGTTTCAGCTTGTGTGTCTTGTTCAGTGGTGGTCGTCTTTCAGCCTTTCTTACCTTGGCCATGTCGCTGAGTATTGCACACCTTGTGCTTTTGGGCACTCCAGTTTTGTTGCAGCTCTGAAATATGGCCAAACTGGTGGCAAGTGGCATCTTGGCAGCTGCACGCTTGACTTTTCTCAGTTCATGGGCAGTTATTTTGCACCTTGGTTTTTCCACACGCTTCTTGCGACCCTGTTGACTATTTTGAATGAAACGCTTGATTGTTCGATGATCACGCTTCAGAAGCTTTGCAATTTTGAGACTGCTGCATCCCTCTGCAAGAGATCTCACTATTTTTGACTTTTCTGAGCCTGTCAAGTCCTTCTTTTGACCCATTTTGCCAAAGGAAAGGACGTTGCCTAATAATTATGCACACCTGATATAGGGTGTTGATGTCATTAGACCACACCCCTTCTCATTACAGAGATGCACATCACCTAATATGCTTAATTGGTAGTAGGCTTTCGAGCCTATACAGCTTGGAGTAAGACAACATGCATGAAGAGGATGATGTGGACAAAAAATTTGCCTAATAATTCTGCACTCCCTGTAAATATATTACAATATATATTAGCAATAATATAGACCACACTGTATCCCAGTCTATATTAACCTGCAGTTCTCCCAGTTCCCTAAACCAAATAGATTCAATGGGCAGGGGCTTTACACCATGTTCACCTAATTTGTTGTAGATTATGGAAACAGAAGGTGTGCCAGAGTTAGGTAAGATCCATTCGAGCATGTTATGAGAAGAGATAGGCGACTCCGAGGGGACACCATATGCTTTTAAATCTGATCTGAGCAGATACACAAAGTAAGAACATGCAAGAAGGGAAAAACGTGTCCTTAAGTTAGGGCTGCTCGATTATGGCAAAAATGATAATCACGATTATTTTCACTGAAATTGAGATCTCGATTATTTGACGATATTTATTTAACCCTTTAAGACCTACTATAGAACCAAGTCCGCCAGAGCTTATATTATTTTTTTACATGTTGTAGTGCCATTTATGGGAGCATTTCAAGTTGCTATACAACTGTTATAGCCCATATTTTAATAATATGTATGAATTAAGTCCATAGTAACTACATTAATTGCAAAAAAGTGCAATAAACTACAAAAAAAAATTGAAAATCGTTTTTGTTTGTTTTTTTTACATATATTTCTACTTGGAGAAATTTAAGAGGTTTATCCCTCAAAACTTTAAATACAAAAAAGTTGCAAAAAATAGTTTACAACAATTTTGAGTGTGTTCATAGTTTTATTTTGGAGATACACCAATTTTTATATACTGCAGGAAAAACAAAAAAACAATCATATGATGCAAATTTTCAAAGAAAACAGCAGGTGCATCAAAATAAACTATTTCCAGCAGTGCAATTCGAGTTCTAAGCATCCCAGAAACTATTCAGAAAAGTCAAACATGACCAGTATAGGCCTTTAAGGCCTACAAGTAAAAAAAAACTACATTTCCGCGAAAATGACGTCACTTCCGGTTTCGGCCAGGAAATGGCGGACATGTGATAGTTCGCGCTGACGCCTGTTTCACTGTGGGAAGTGTTACGAACAGCTGATCGGATCAGCGAAGCGTGTTTCTGGAATATTATGTTTTTGTTCCTGCAAGCGCTTTTTATGCAGTTTTTGCAAAGCTTTATGTGGAAGGAAACCGTGACCGAGGACAAGCTGATGGTATGAGGTGTAAGTACAACTCCTCCGGTTTCATATGCAAAACAAATTATTGCGCTAGCTTACATGGTCCAGGTTCTACAGGGATTTAAAAATAGTTACACAAAACGGAGCATGCTGCTCTGACGGCTTTAAAGGGTTAACAATGACTATAAAAAATAATATAAAATAGTGTGCAACACCACTGAAGTTTTTTTTTTTTTTTACCTCTCTTTTCAACCAACGGCAGTCACTCTCCTCTCCAAATAACTTCTGCTTAGCTTTCCGAGCTTCCCTCGGGTCCTCTTAATCAGCGGTCTCCAACCTTTTTTGCACCACGGACCGGTTTATGCCCGACAATATTTTCACGGACCGGCCTTTAAGGTGTCGCGGATAAACGAGGGAGGGGCTAATAATCGGCTCAGTCATTTTTAATGATCGTTGAAAGCCCAGATCGTAATCGTGATTAAAATTCGATTAATTGAGCAGCCCTACCTTAAGTTCTGAAATAAATGAAGGCCTTGGGCATCGAATAGATCATCAAAAAGGTTTATCCCGAGTGAAAACTAAGACGATTGAACAACTGGTTGGCTACCACACAGTAACGTCAAATTATGCCAAAGTGATGAACTTCTACAAAATTTCACTGGACCACCTAACCGTGGTTCTATTTTCCTCCATACCTATATAGAGTTGGCAATAACAGGTCTAAATGTATTGTTATTGCTGAGCATTTTGGTGGGTATATTGGAAAACAAGATCTTGTAGTCTTTGTGGTGCTGCCTCGGCGTATGTAATATAATCATTTTCCATGCAGTAGTAGCCTCTGGGTTGACCCACGTACTAAGCGTCCTGATTTGGAATGACCAGAATAAAACTTAAAATTTGGTACTGCCAGGCCACCAAACAATTTGGCGGATATGCTATAGTTTATGCTGACGTCTATTCCAACGTAGGAAGTGTTATGAACAGCTGATCGGATCGGCAAAACGTGTTTCTGAAATATTATGTTTTTGTTGCGGCAAATGCTTTTTATGCAATTTTTGCAAAGCTATATGTGGAAGGAAACCATGACTTAGGACAAGCTTATGGCATAATATGTAAGTACAACTCCGGTTTCATATGCAAAAAAGATTATTGTGCTAGCTTACGTGGTTGCAGTTCTACAGGGATTTAAAAATAGTTACGCAAAATGGAGCATGCCCATTCCAACCGCTTTTAAAGGGTTAATAGTAACCCACCAAATCATGGATTCAAAACCCAAATTCCGATCCCCTCCATAAACACGTTCTGATCAAATGATCCAGTCAAATCAGCACTCCTTCTGTCCCTTTTATGACTCGTATATGAAGTGTGTTTGGCCAGGGCGTCTACTCCAATCGGATAGATAAAAGGCATTACCAACTGGACCAGCGAACACTCTTCATTCCATAATTTTGGGAGCTGGCTTTGAATCTTATTCTAACCACACAAGCACGTCTCTACCCTTGAGGTGAAAAAAAATCTTGTGCAGTGAAAACATTATTATCCTTCATCACATCAAGTGTGATATTGCAATACCCTTTGACCAGTGAGCCCAGCCTTGGTACGAGTGACAGGTTAGGTCTCCACAAGGTCAAACACAAGGGTTTACATTTGTATTTAACACAGTTAATGTCTGGATTCCCTTTTACTATTTTTACCCTTTTCCCCAATGGGTCATCCCCAGACCAAGGTCTCTATGGCTGGTGATCTGTCCAACTTCCCTTGTGCTTCCTACCATAGTGCTAGAATTACTATGATCAGAGTGGATATCAGGAACTGATCTTAGTAAAGTGCAGTTTAACCGGCCTTCCATGACTTTCCACTGATTCAGGCGTTTTTCCTTTTCTCTGGTTTTTGAGTCAGATCACCGTATTTGTTTCACCGGTTTCTGCCATTTGAGTCTTATCCTGGGCCAAAGTTTGCAAGGGTGTTTGGGCGGGTACACAACGTGTCAGGTGGTGCCAACTAGCTCCAGCTTTATCTTCCACCTGGCCTGCATGAGATGTGCATTCAATCAGCTCATAGGCTCCAGTCCACTTGGGTTCAAGCCACTTTCACTTACGAATTTTCACCTGCACCCAGTCACCAACATTTATTGCTGAATTCTTAGTTGGAGTTGCTTCGGGCTTGGACAGCTGCACATGTTTAGACAAAACCGTTTAGTCAGATTAGTCAACGCAGTCAAATATTCATCACGGCTCACCTGCCTTCTAGAAACTTCTACACCGTCCCCATTTCTAAATAAACACTTTCTACACATCTAAATTATAAGCTGTTATTCACTATAATACCTAACAGTAACCCTGACATTAAAACCACAAAATGCCTTCAAACTCATGGGAACAGGCATTTTGTCCCTATGAGGGACAGTTGGTCCCAAACAGTGTAATAACATTCAATTTTTTGGTCCTCACAAATATATCCAAACAATGGTACACACACATACACAAACCATTCGCTCCCTCACTTTCACATATCCACTAATGAAACACAAAGAGATATAACCCCACCCCCCAATGGTCAAAGCAAATCAAAAGCAGAGAGGTGTCAGGCCTTCACAAAAAAGACCTCACTGGTACAGCTGAACCACTGTGTTTGTGTTTAGTGCGAATGCAAGTCACGTTATTCCAAAAGAAAGAAATAACTGTTTGCCTTTTTTTTGTTTCTTTGAAGAGGAAACCACAGCACTGAAACACACTATCAGTCAGGAAGAAGAGGGTTTTGTTACCTAATGTGACTGAATTGTTGGTAAACTTGATTGATGTCATCAAGGAGCACGATGAAGGGATTGACTCCAGTCTGGCTGATCTGTAAGTACACATTTTTATTTCAACTCTGGGCTAAGATTTGACATTAATCTTTTAGATTATATTGAATTTTCAAGTATTGTATTAGGATGAAGCTGCAGTGTGGCAATGCAGCTCTACAGAATGACAGAATCTGAATGGTCTTGTGACTCATAGCTGTGAAAAAATGATTAAAAAGCATAAACATTTTCTACAATGTTTATTACAAGGTAATAACTTCTTTGGGATAAGGTTTTTTGACGCAGACATATTCAGTGAAGTTGACTAAAAGGAGTCAACACTATAATGGATGATGAGCCATAAAAGGTTGTGAAAAGGGGAAACTTTAAGAGATTTTTTTTACTGTTCCCATTTTTTTTAAGTATTTTAAAAGTATAAACACAAATCCAAAGGACAAAGAACCAAATATTACTACTGGGCACGCACTACATATTGAGCAAATCAAGGAACAGCAAAGTGTTCAGTCCTTTTATCTTATATGGCCTCTCAGTTCAGGAAGTCCGTAAAAGACAACAGGTAGATGTAGAGTGCAACAAAAGACACTGTCTGCATTTTTTTCTATTGCATGCCTGTTGTATAGATATATTAGTGCATGGTTTGCTAGTTCCTGTGCTTATTTGACCAACCAACCATCAGTACATGTTTCCCACACTCTATGAAACCATAAACTAACCAGACCCTCTTTATTTGCAGTGTCGATCTCAATGCTGAGCTGCACAACGAAGCGAGGTCTGTAAATGTTTTCTATTAAAGAGTTCATTTCCATAATAATTATTTATCTTTTTCCGAGGTCTTGGTACAGCCCCCTTGTTCATCCTCTAAATGAAAAAAACATTTTAACTTCTCCCCTATTTAAGTGACTTTCCTTTAAAATTCCTGCCCTTAACAAACAGAAGGTTAGAAAAGTTAGTAGATGCGCCTTAGGTGTCCAAGATGACCATAATTGGGATATCCCGTTACTGTGAAAACCCAGAAAGGCAAGAATAGAACAAAACTGTTTCAAGCATTCAGCAGCCTGAGCTTCTGCAGTACAGAGTAAGAGATGACAGATAATAAGTAGATGAATCTTTCTAAAAAATAATAATTAAAAAGAAGAAACTATAATAGAAAAACATGGTTTGAAATGTTTTTTTTTCCATTTCAGCATTGAAGGTGAGGCATAATCTTGTTTTAATGTGGTTTGCTATTTTACTTAAGGCAACTTCATGACACTTGGAAAATAGGGTAGAACAGTTAATCAAATTTTAATTTTTGTTACAATTTTGGGTTTCAATGAGTTTTTAAATCAGTGGTATGATCTTTTTTTTTTGGGGGGGGGGATTATTAATTTAAAAACCCCTCAATTCTTAATTGAGAATTATATTGGGGACCAGGGAGGGAGTACTTTGCACTCCCCAATTCCTTTCCTCCTCCCGCTCTTGCACACCACCTGATAGGTTTGTAGCTTGAACCCATCCGCTGGAACGTTGAAGACAATATAATTACACTGCAAAGCAAGACACAAGTAGGCAAAGTTCTTCATGTTACTCGTGCACGGGAGAAAACCGAAGAGGCGCCGTTCCCTCGCCTGACCCCAGTTGCTCTCGTCCGTTCTCCCGTACCACTGTTCTTTTATTGAGGTTACATGAATATGCATAGGTTCATTAACATATGACGTCTACATTCACACAAAGAGTACCTTGCCTGTGTGTGTGTGTGTGTGTGTGTGTGTGTGTGGTCAAGATGTGACCCTGTGAAGACTCCCCAAAGCTGGTGCCAGGACGTCTGAACAAAAGGCTCTTATACTCAAACAGATATACGTGTGTTTGCTATACCATAAATCAATAAGGAGAAGATAAACTCTCCTAGGGAGTGTGATCCATGCCAGGACACTCTGAGTAAAAATGGCCTGCATTTGTATAGCGCTTTACTCAGTCCCTAAGGACCCCAAAGCGCTTTACACTACATTCAGCCATTCACACACACATTCACACACTGGTGACGACAAGCTACATTGTAGCCACAGCTGCCCTGGGGCGCACTGACAGAGGCGAGGCTGCCAGACACTGGCGCCACCGGGCCCTCTGACCACCACCAGTAGGCAAACACGGGGTTAGTATCTTGCCCAAGGATATTTGGCATGCAGCCAGGAGGCAGCCTGGGATCGAACCACCGACCTTCTGGTTAGTGACTGACCTGCTCTGCCACCTGAGCTACAGCCAGTAGAGGAATGTATGCACACCCACTCTACACAGAGTTAATAGGATGAGACATCCTTTCAATCTACAATTGATTATACACTTCTAAGCATCTGTAGTTAAATATTTCTAAGCATAAATGACAATCAACAATACAAAACCTAACATTACCCCACATGCAGGTGATGGTGATGGTGCCTGAAGGGGCTTGGGTTAGTCTGGTGTAGCCTGCAGGCTTGTCAGCACGGCGCCCTGTGGCTTCTGCACTGTTACTTATGTTTATGTTTGCTGTTGCTTTGCTTGCTACTGTGTTGTCTTCTTTTTTAGTCAGATTTGTCAGATTTTTAGTCCTTTTTCTCTCTATTCTTCTTCTTTATTTTTTATTTCCCTCACCTTCTGTTAACACTCTTCCCAGCTTCTCTTTCGTTCTTCTTCCGGACATCCGATCCTGTCCATTCTGATTGTGATAACTTAAAAATAATAAAAACAATTGAATAAACTATGCCAATCAAGTAGGACAGTATAGTGAAAGCTGTAATGGTCCACTTGGGAAAATATATCTATTGGCCATTTTTCTTGGCCTTCAGACAGTTATTCTGATTGCTACAGTGCCGGACAGGACAGGAAAAAAAGAGCACATTGGCTTCATTTTTCAACTGCTAAGGGTGCCCTTCAAATCCAAGTCCCAGGTGTCCTGGACGTGTATTTATACCTGCATTTATTTGTTTGTTTATATTTTAATTACACTTTGAGTTCAAGTATTCATGTACAAAAAATAAAAATAAATGATTTTTTGTTAATCCAATTCAATTTAATATAAATAATGCCAAATCACAACTGTCCCTCGATAGGTCTAGATGAGAAGCCCTCAGTAGTGTTATAAACCAGGCATAGCATGAATGTGGCATGCTCACACACACGTAAGGAAGTTTTTTTGTGGCTTTATGTACAGAAAACGGTCAGTAAATGAAAAAAAAAGAAAAGAAAAAGAAAACAGAGAAAACACAGGAGCCAGAGGAAACAGGAACAGTGTAAAAGGAAGGCTGCTCTGAGAAGCCATGATTGGGGCCACAATAGTCTGTAACAGAGGGAAAATAGGCTAACAAACCAGTAAGGAGGCAGGTGAGTCAGGCTGAGGCTTCTATGCAGGGCTGGGCCAGGCCTAGGAGCCACAGCGGTGGTTCCGTGGGAGGATCTGAAGAGCAAGTGTGAAGAGGCGAATGATCTCTTGGGCACTCACAAATGTTGGGATGACAGGAGGACAGGTAGGCGGAGCGACTGATTGATGAAACCCTCAGTAAAAACGGCAAGCAGAGAATCCAGAGCAGAGTATTGTGGAGACCCAAGCACAAAGAAACGGGGTTAGATTCAAGGCGTGAATCACAGGAACAAACAGACCGCAGATAGGGCCTAGTTACCACAGTAAATGGCTGAACGAACTGGCTTAAATAGTTCAATGATTGACCCAGGATGAGGCTCAGGTGTGAGGTAGGCAGCTCCACCCAGGTGGTAATCAATCTGATGATGAAACACACCTCAAAGCTGCTCCCATGGACAATGACAAGCAGTCTATTACAGGATAACTAAGGGAAGATTTAGGGTCACCTGATCGAACCCAAAGTATATGGTTTGTCAAAAAGGAAAGTCTTAAATCTGATCTTAAAAGTAAAGATAGTGTCTGTCTCCCAAATCCAACTAGGAACTGGTTACATTTAATATTCATGTATGTTAGGATCTGAAAGCTGAAGGCTTTGCCTCCCATTTGAATATCCTAGGAACTACAAGTAAGTAAGCATTAGTGTCAATACCATAGTACGATATTTGGATTAATCCCACCACTTATGCTATCCAATTACTTTAGATAGCAGAGATAACAAATGCAAGACAGAATAAATAATTCAAAAAATATACAAGAGGATGTATGATAAATGGGTGTTCAACATATTAATGATATTTTTCAAATATAACTGACTACTGAGGGTATTTTGCTATTACAATTTTGTTTTGTTAAAAATGTATTCGTATCATCCCCTCTCCCTCACAGCTCGGCTGACTGTGAGTCCCAGCAGCTCTCAGCTGTTTAAAGACAATTTTCTGTCTCTGAGCTGTGAGGAGGACGACAGCTCTGCTGGATGGACTCTGATGAGAAACACAAGCAAAGAAACCAAGACCCAGTGTGGAGCTGAGTGGGGAACATCAGCTGGTTCTTCCTGTAACATCAGCTATATCTTAATACAGGACAGTGGAGTTTACTGGTGTGAGTCCAGGGAGGGTCCCATCAGTAACATGGTTAACCTGACAGTCACTGGTAAGCTGAGTGTGTGGAGTTAGTGTTGATGAAGCTGTGTGTAAATGGATGAAATGCTGTAGTTTGTCTCTGTGTTGAGGTGGATCAGTGATCCTGCAGAGTCCTGTCCTCCCTGTGATGGAGGGAGATGACGTCACTCTGCTCTGTAAAACAGAGACCACTCCCTCCAACCTCCCAGCTGCTTTCTATAAAGATGGCTCCCTCATCAGGAAGCAGCCTACAGGTCACATGACCATCCAGCATGTTTCCAGGTCTGATGAAGGCCTCTACAAGTGTGACATCAGCGGTCATGGAGAGTCTCCATCCAGCTGGATCACTGTCACAGGTGAGGAGCTTCACTATATCATATTACTTCTTACTTCGTTGAGATAATTCCCTCACAGGTGGAATTCTCTCTACAGGTGGATCTTCAACCAAAAATCCACCCACTTCTGGAGGTTTGCCCTCTGTAACACCCCTCCAGCATTTTGACTTCACACTGATGCGCTACCTGGTGGTTTTTATTCCATACTTCATCTCCACTCTCCTCATGGTGTCTTTATTTCGATACAAAATCACAGGTGACACTCTGAATCAATGTTGATGAGTAACTCCTCTCTATGTGAACTTTTTTACTGATACAGTTTTGTAATGTTTATAGGAAATGACCCGTATGTCTCTATGGTAAAGACCCCATCCACACAGGCTGGAGATGGCTTGGTCAATGACTACGATGATGCCACTACAGTGCATCATTTCTAAATCAGGGCTCATGTTCAGCATCTATGTTGATGTAAAGTTCTTAAATGTTTCTCATTAATGCTTGTCTCACTGACTTTGTCCTCGCCACCTCTGTTGTAGGGATAATTTGAAGAAATGGGCTCTGATGTTCATCTCTGGTTTTTCTTAATGTAAATCTCCTGCAAAGACATGGATATATATCGCAGTATTTAACAAACACAAGGAACTCAGCTTTTCCATCTGAAACCTGAAGGTGTTTTGGCAAAAGCTAATATATATTTCAATATTTAAAAATATTTTCTGAGCATGTGCACACATTTTTTTCATTATTTTTATTTCAAATCAGCTTTTAAAAATGTATTCTTTACTGATACATACAAGTTCTTAATATAATATGTAGTACAGCTGAAGTCTCAAAATACCAAAACATGGGAAGATTCAAAGTTGTTTTGGTTGATATGAGGATTGATGATAATTAGAAAAAATCATGTACAATAAAAGAAAACCTACTTTTCAATTGAGTCTGTCTGCTTTGCACTTTACTGCTAGTCGTGCACTCGTTCTGCTTATCTAAAAGTCATTGTAAATGGTGCAAGCAGAAGAATTATTCCTTATATTCCTCCTTTCTTCAGTTCAGTTTTGTTTATGTCGCCAATGAAGGCACTTTGGAAACAGTGGGAAGGAAAAACTCCCTTTTAACGGGAAGAAACCTCCAACACAACCAGGGTCAGGGAGGGGCGGCCATCTGTCATGACTGGTAGAGGTGAAGGGAGGAGGAAAGGAAAAGACATCCAGAATGCAGAGTGGCGTATATTGAGAGAAAAAGCTGACATAAGAAGAAACACTCAGCTCTAGGGATGGGTATCGTTTAGGTTTTATCCGATACCAGTACCAAACCGGTACTTTTGAAACGGTGCCGGTGTTTAAACAGTGCTCAAACCGGTGCTTAAAGAATGGAGAACACAAAATTGGTCCAAAAACCTCTCATGTTCAGCTGTTTTTTTTTGTAAAAAAATAACAATGTTAACCCTTTCTGCAGCTATGTGGCATATATGGCATCACTCTTGGCTGGAAGCAGTGCTTAAACAATGGAAAAAACACAAACTTTGTCCAAAAACCTCTCATGTTTAACTGTTTTCCACTTTTTCTTTGGTCATTTTAGCCTTTTTGGCCAGGGTGACGGGAGTATCTGCCATCAAACAAGAAGACAGCCGCATGTAGCTATGATGATGTTTGCTAGTTCACCTTACATGCATTAACTTAACAACATGGTTAGCCTACTCAACGTAAATTACACACGAACAACAGCTGCTGCTGCCATCATCATCCGTCATCATTTCTGCTACACTGGCAGGGCTAGGGACCAGGACTGCACTCTTCGGGTTTTTGGGGGATGTTGCTAACTCCGGGTCCGATAACAGGCACCACACCCGCAGTAGATGTGCTCGGTGTGAGGTCTCGCAGCAAGCTATCAAATACGGTGCATTTCTGGGCTTTTAAAAAAAATGCTATGCGTCGCCAGGTGTTTCATCAGATTTGAGGTGTTACCTCCTTTGCACAGCATCACAGTATCACCTTAAAGCACTTGTTGCAGGCTGCTGAGTTTGCATCTTTTGCTGTGAAGTACAGCCAGACTTTGACCGCTTCGCCTTGAGCATTTTAGCTCTGCTCTAAAAGAGCGTACGTACCTGGACCCGCCTACTATCCTCGGAAACGTAAAGTGATTGGCTAGAATCTAAAGTGTGTCACAGCTCAGGAAAAAAAAGCACTGAAATGTGCGCTGCTTTTCGGTCTGGTTACTACCGTTTATGTCAGAACCGGTGCCATCATGGCACCGGATACCGGTACCCATCCCTACTCAGCTCATCACGGGAATCCTCCAGCACCCGAGACCTATTGCAGCATAATTAAGGGAGGATTCATGGTCACCTGATCCAGCCCTACCTATATGGTTGGGCCACCCTTAGCAGCAATCAAATTAATGAAAACAATGCATTTATTTACAGCAAAAAATAACAACAAGAGTCACAATAATTCGCAGTGTTCATGTACTCTGTTTGTCAGTTGCCAGTCCCGTGCAGTGATTTTTCTCAGTGGTCCGCGGTGAACGTTCCACCCTCTCCTGTGTTAATGTGTTCAGTTCCCTCCACTCGTTTCCACAATCCTCCTGGAAAAAAGAGAGGCTACATTAAGTACATTCCCAAACACCGTCCAACAGAAACCCTTTCACCTCATGAACGGCAGAACTCACTGTGTTCATCAAACAATCCACACGCCAACTGTTGCTCGGCTACTCTGTCTGTGTCCCATTCCAGCAACCGCACACTCCGGAGTGCGCATTTTGAGACCTATTACGTCACAGCGACGCAACGACGGCTGTCCCAATACGAAAGGTACTCCAAATGCACTGTCGATTTCCCCAAATATCAAGCATGGTCTGGTGTACACTTCGTGGTCCCATATATCCCACAACTCATAGCGCGGTGGTTGGTGTGGATAATTTTGCCGAAAAATACGGCAGAAGGCAGAAGCGGAGCGCCCGAAGAGTAAACTTCCAAAAGTAAGTTCTGAAAATTATGTCACTTATTTATGTGCAAATGTTTAATATTGAAGAACATTAAAACATTACTGTTGGCCACATGTCGGCAAAGTTATGTGACATTAGCGATGTTTGTACTTTCAGTGTTAACTTGGTTTTAAAGCCTCCACTTCTAAATATATATATATATATATATATATATATATATATATATATATATATATATATATATATATATATATATATATATATATTTGACCTTAATCAAAGGAGCTTGCAAAGAAAAGCGTCTGGACTTCTTTAAGTTGCTTGAAGACGTTTCACCTCTCATCCGAGAAGCTTCTTCAGTTCTAAGGTCAAATGGTGGAGAGTCCCAGATATAAACCTAGTGGGAGTGACCCCCCACAGAGGCAAGGCAAGGCAAGGCAAGTTTATTTGTATAGCACAATTCAACAACAAGGTGATTCAAAGTGCTTTACAGAGACATTAGAAACAAGAACAAATAAAAAGCATGATTTAAAATTGATTAAAACAAGCAAATAAACTAACTAATTAACAAACAAACAAACAAACAAACAACAGTATATAAAATCAAAACAGATAAAATCAGAACAGTAGATAAAATCAGTAGTTAAATGTAAGTTTTGAAATTTAAGCTTAAAGTGTGGGTTTGGTGCTTTATTCAAATGCAGCTGAGAACAGGTGAGTCTTCAACCTGGATTTAAATAAACTGAGTGTTTCAGCTGATCTGAGGCTTTCTGGGAGTTTGTTCCAGATATAAGGAGCATAAAAGCTGAATGCAGCTTCTCCGTGTCTGGTTCTGACTCTGGGAACTGATAAAAGACCGGATCCAGATGACCTGAGGGATCTGGAAGGTTCATACTGGGTCAGGAGGTCATTGATGTATTTTGGTCCTAAACCATTCAGAGCTTTATAGGCCAGCATCAGAACTTTAAAGTCTATCCTCTGACGGACAGGCAGCAGAGGGACAAAAGGACCCCCTGATGATCCTCTAATCGCCTGAGCCAAGGTGGGAAACTGGGCGTGGGTCCCAATCAGCCAGAGTTTCGGGTGAGTTCATTGTGAAACCTGGCCCCACCTTATCATGCGAATTCCTGAGGTCAGATGGCCCAGGATGTGAGTGGGCGTTAAGGCGTCTGGGAAGGGATCTCAAAACTGGATTATAGATGGCAGAGAGTTGGTGTCGTAAACCCCCGCCTCTGTTCAAAGATGGTCGCTCACAGTGGACATAGATGGATTCTTTCACTCCTCTTTCAAACCATCTGTCCTCTCTGTCCAAAATGTGAACATTGGCATCCTCGAAAGAGTGTCCTTTATCCTTAAGATGCAGATGGACTGCTGAGTCTTGTCCTGTGGAGGTGGCTCTTCTCTGTTGTGCCATGCGCTTGTGAAGTGGCTGTTTGGTCTCTCCAATGTAGAGGTCTGAGCATTCCTCGCTGCACTGTACAGCATACACCACATTGTTAAGTTTGTGTTTTGGCGTTTTGTCTTTCGGGTGAACCAGTTTCTGTCTGAGCGTGTTGCTGGGTCTGAAATACAATGGGATGTCATGCTTGAAGAAAACTCTCCTGAGTTTCTCTGATACGCCGGCTACATAGGGGATGACAATGTTGTTGCGTCTGTCCTCCCTCGCTGGTGTCTGGTCTTCTTTTCTGTGCCTCTTTGCTGACTTTAAGAACGCCCATTTAGGATAGCCGCACGTTTTGAGTGCTTCCTTTACATGTGTGTGTTCCTTCTTTTTTCCTTCAGGCTTAGAGGGAACATGTTCTGCCCGGTGGTGTAGGGTCCTGATTACTCCAAGTTTGTGTTCCAAAGGGTGATGGGAGTCAAAGAGGAGGTACTGGTCCGTGTGTGTGGGCTTCCGGTAAACTTCGATGTTGAGTTTGCCGTTCTCTTCAATGTGCACAGCGCAGTCCAGGAAAGGCAGACAGTTGTCCTTTGTGTCTTCCCTGGTGAACTTGATGTTCTTATCCACAGCGTTAATGTGCACAGTGAAGGATTCCACTTCTTGTGTCTTGATTTTGACCCAGGTGTCGTCCACATATCTGTACCAGTGGCTGGGTACTCTTCCTTTGAAAGAGCCAAGAGCCTTCCTTTCCACTTCCTCCATGTAAAGGTTGGCTACAATAGGTGACATGGGGGAGCCCATGGCACAGCCATGTTTTTGTCTGTAAAAGCCTTCGTTGTACTTGAAATATGTAGTGGTGAGGCAGAGGTCTAACAGTGTGCAGATCTGATCGGGTGTGAAGTTGGTCCTGTCCTCCAAGGAGCTGTCTTCTTGTAGTCGTTTTCTGACTCTCAGGAATTCTCAGGAATTCGCATGATAAGGTGGGGTCAGGTTTCACAATGAACACACCCGAAACTCTGGCTGATTGGGACCCACGCCCAGTTTCACACCTTGGCTCAGGCGATTAGAAGATCATCATCATTATATCTGGGACTCTCCACCATTTGACCTTAGAACTGAAGAAGCTTCTCGGATGAGAGGTTGTGATGCCTCAAAGGCATTTATTTCATTTATCTTTAATGTTTGCTTAAAGTAATTCTTTTGTATGTATTTAAGTTAGAAAGAACAGTAAAAAGAGTTAAAAATGTTAAGAAGCTTTAATTTTGAAGGTGAACTTGCTAATAACCTCACTTCCTGGTGGGCTACCTGTATTGCTTCATTTCCTGTTTAATTCCTCTTCCTGGATCTCTAAGAGGGAGAGTGACATGCGGTCTTGCTCTGAGACTTATCCACAGCCATCCACTTGGGAACATTGTTCAGGCAACGCCGTAAGTGTATATATTTCATGATGAAGGTGTTAAAAAGGCATAAATAGCGATATTTGTTAGAAATTATATTTTGTTTGTGATTCATGGAGGTTGATTTGTACATGTTAAAAAAGGCAGTTTTGATGATCATTACTGTTGCTAAAGCTAACACGAAGGTGTAAGGTCACATTTTGAGTTATTTCGTGATGCAATATTTATGTAAACGATCATTTTTTCTATTCTGTATTTCTTTTCAACTACAGTTTTCACCGCTTGTCAAATGAAGATTCTGAGTAAAAAGTCAACTCTACTCGGACTCGTGTATTCATTGACAGAGGTTTAGCTTGGTGTTTGATCAGAGTTGCTACACTCTGCAACAGAACACTACAGTGAAAAGGCGGCACTCGATGGTCCTACGTGTTCATGATGGCAGCAAGCAACAAGTCATCGGTATCAAATACCAGGAGCAACGTGACATCAGCATCATCTGTAAGTGCGGCTCGCGCCAGAGCTAAAGCAGAAGCTTCTAAGGTACGAGCATCATATGCTAGCCAGGAGGCTAAATTAAAATTGGAAAAGGCTGCTAGAGAAGCAGAAAGGAAAACTAGAGAAGCTCAAAATCAGTTGGAAGCCGCTAGAATTGATACAGAGCTGGAAGTGCTAACATTAAATCGTGAAGCAGACGCAGCCATCGCTGAAGCACAGGTGTTAGAAGATGTAGCAGAAATGCATGGAAATGTAGAAAATGTGAAATCTGAGTCAGAAGACAGGCTTAGATTGCAACGTACCAGTGAATATGTTTGCTCTCAAAATGATCAGAATCAGTCTACCTTCGCACCAGTATCTGTCCCACCTGTTAAATCTGTAGACCGTGCAGAATCACAAGACAGTTTCAGAACATGGCATCCACCTGTAAGCTTAGCGGAATTCCAACATAGCAATAGCAAGCCCAAGCCTGAAGTGGATAATGGGACGTATCCACCCACAACAAACCTGTCTAAACTGACCAGAGCTGAATTGAAGACCGACGTCGAAAGAACAAACCCTCGCACGTATATAGGTGCTCAATCACAAACACCCCGGCATATGCGTCCAGTGAGCGTGTCACAACCACCAGACCCTCTGGCACAATATTTGGCGTGACGTGATCTCGTTACGTCAGGACTGTACCAATTTGATGATAAGCCAGAGAATTTCCGTGCATGGCGGTCCTCATTCACTAATGCTGTGACTGAGGTTCAACTTACAGAAACACAAGAATTAGACCTCATGACCAAATGGTTAGGAAAAGAGTCTGGAAAGCAAATAAGATGCATACGCTCAGTGCATGTGAATAATGCTGGTTTGGCTCTGCGCAAGGCATGGGAGAGGTTGAATGACTGCTATGGTGCCCCTGAGATGATCGAGCAGTCACTGTTTCAGAGACTTGACAGTTTTCCAAAAATTGCAGCCAAAGATCACATCAGATTACGTGAACTTGGGGATTTGCTTATGGAGATACAAGGCGCCAAGGAGGATGGATACCTCACTGGGCTGTCATATCTAGACACCTCCAGAGGTATTGGACCCATAGTAGACAAGCTCCCATATGGGCTCCAGGAGAAGTGGGTGTCATCTGGGTCGTGGTACAAAGAGGAGAATAACGGCTGCTTCCCTCCCTTTAGTTACTTTTGTAACTTTGTCTGTCATGAGGCAAAGAAGCGAAATGACCCCAGCTTTATTCGTCAAAGCAACGGCACAAACCCCACTAAGCCAGAAAGATTACCTATGAAGAGCTTTAACACCAACAAGTCTATCGCGGTTCACAAAACAGATGTCTCTACTATCAACAGCGACCCTAACAAGAACTGCCCATTGCACAATAAACCTCACCCACTTAAAAAATGCAGGACATTCAGAAACAAGTCCATCGATGACAGGAAGGCCTTTCTAAAACAGAAAGGAATATGCTTCAAGTGTTGTTCTTCAACTTCACATGTTGCCAAAGACTGCAAATCTTCCGTGAAATGCTTAGAGTGTGAAAGCATCTATCATGATGCAGCTATGCACCCTGGCCCACAACCTCAACTCACCAAGGCTCCTCCACCACCACAAGAGAACGGCGGGGAGGGAGAAGATGACTCTAATGTAACTGATGTTAGAACCAGCTGCACAGAGGTTTGTGGCCCCGGCCAGTGGGGTCGTTCTTGCTCTAAGATCTGCCTTGCAAAGGTCTACCCCAAACATTCAAAACACAAAGCCATTAAAGCTTATGTAATTCTGGACGACCAGAGCAATCGCTCTTTAGCCAGGCCAGAGTTCTTTGAGCTGTTTGGTGTGGAGAACGAACTACTCTTATACCATCTCAGAACATGCTCCGGTGTCATCGAAACGTATGGCAGAAAGGCAGAAGGATTCCAGATAGAGTCGTTGAATGGCAACGTGCTCATACCTCTTCCACCACTCCTTGAGTGCCCTGAAATCCCTAACAATCGAGCTGAAATCCCAACACCAGGTGCTGTTTTGCATCATCCTCATCTCCACCATATAGCCAAACACATGCCCGATCTAGACCCAGAAGCAGAGATACTCCTGCTGCTCGGGAGAGACGTGCTTATAGCACACAAGGTCAGGCAGCAAGTTAACGGGCCACACAACGCTCCCTTTGCACAACGTCTCGATCTAGGCTGGGTGGTGATAGGGGAGGTGTGCTTAGGTAATGTGCATAAGCCAACGGTGGACACATTCAAGACCCATGTGGTAGACAGCGGTCGCCATTCCATATTTCAGCCCTGTGCAAGTTTCATGCATGTCAAAGAAACACAGCCAAGCTTCAGCAAGTCTAACAAAATGCCAGAGAGGATGCTAGGACACACAGTGTTTAACCAATCTGAACATGATAACAAACCTGCTCCATCAATAGAAGATATCCTCTTCCTAGAGATCATGGATACAAATGTCCACAGAGATGACACTGGTAGTTGGGTTGCTCCATTGCCGTTCAAGGAGCCAGGGCAACGTTTGCCAAATAATAAAGAGCATGCGGTTAAGAGGTTTGAATCCTTGCAACGCCAATTCAGGAAGAAACCTGAGATGCAGAAGCAATATGTGGCATTCATGGTGAAGATCATTGCCAACGGTCACGCAGAGGTGGCACCACCCTTGAGGGAAGATGAAGAGTGCTGGTTTCTTCCATCATTCGGGGTATACCACCCACAAAAGCCCAACCAAATCAGGGTGGTTTTTGATTCCAGCGCTCAGTACTGCGGGGTCTCCCTCAATGACGTGCTTCTGACTGGTCCCGACCTCAACAATTCTCTCTTGGGCGTCCTTCTACGCTTTCGAAGGGAGAGAGTAGCTATCCTCGCCGACATCCAACAAATGTTTCACTGCTTTTTGGTTCATGAAAGGCACCGCAACTACCTCCGGTTTTTGTGGTATGAGGACAACGACCTCACCAAGGCAGTTATCGACTACCGCATGAGGGTTCATGTCTTTGGCAACTCACCATCTCCGGCTGTTGCCATCTATGGTCTGCGAAGAGCCATTGCTGAAGGTGCCCAGAAGTACAGTGCCGACACAATGAAATTTGTGGAAAGGCACTTTTACGTGGATGATGGCTTGGTGTCTCTCCCATCTGAAGCAGAAGCAATCAACCTTCTCCAACAGACTCAGGCTTCACTTGCTGAATCAAACCTCCGCTTGCACAAGTTTGTGTCGAACAGTCCAGCAGTCACTGGAGCTTTCCCGCCAGAAGATTGTGTCCCGCTCATCAAGGATCTGGATTTGAGTGGGGAGACAGCACCCATGCAGCGCAGCCTGGGTTTGCTTTGGGAGATCAGAAAAGACACATTTACATTCTCTGCATCAACTATTATCAAACCTTTCACTCGACGTGGAGTCCTCTCCACTGTCAATAGTGTTTTTGATCCGATGGGTATGCTGGCACCTGTCACAATCCAGGGACGAGCTCTTCTTAAGGAACTTAGTTCGGAACTGACCGACTGGGATGCACCTCTCCCAGAAGACAAGCTGAAGAAATGGGAAACCTGGAGAGATTCTCTTCAAGTCCTAAAGGAGCTTCATGTGCCACGTGCATACACATCAACCTCGCTCACCAAAGCTGTGCGCACAGAGTTGTTTGTATTCTCAGATGCCTCAACTATGGCCATTGGGGCTATCGCTTACTTGAGAGCCATCCAGGAGGATGGAAAAGTGGAAGTAGGATTTGTTATGGGCAAAGCCAAATTAGCACCCCAGTCTGAACCAACAATCCCAGTATCGAACGCTGCACTGAGGTCTAGCAGGACAAGCACAGAGATGAGTCCACTGTCAGAGGCCATAAGAAGATCATTTGTAACCTTCACTAAAGCTGTTTCTGTGCTGTGATGAGCTCTGAAACCTGACTGAAACTCTTCAAATAAACCATTCCTCTGCAGATGATCTGTTAGCTGTTTGACAACTACTCTTTCAAGGATTTTTGATATGAAAGGAAGGTTGGAGATTGGCCTATAATTAGCTAAGACTGCTGGGTCTAGAGATGGCTTTTTGAGTAAAGGTTTAACTACAGCCAGCTTGAAGGCCTGTGGTACATAGCCGATTATTAGAGATAGGTTGATCATATTTAAGATCGAAGAATGAATTAATGGCAGGACTTCTTTGAGCAGTTTTGCAGGAGTGGGGTCTAAAAGACACGTTGATGGTTTGGAGGAAGTAATTATTGAAGTTAACTCAGAAAGATCAACTGGAGAAAAAGACTAAATGAATATCAATGGCACTAAAAGTAGCTGTAGATAATGTTACATCTCTGAGATGATTATGGGTATTGTTTTTCTCTAATGCTTAAAATTTTATTTGTGATGAATTGTAAGATGTTCTAGCTTTGCGAAGGCCTTTCAAACTATGATGATCTAAATTTGTGACACACCATTTCTTCTCCAGCTTATGAGTTATATGCTTTAGTCTACGTGTTTGAGAATTATACCAGGGACGTCTGGTATAATTATACCAGTATTAATGGTTTGAGGCTCTATTTTTCCCAGGAGCTACAGAATCCAGAGTTGTACATAGTGAGGAGATAAGTAAATAAATTCACTATCACTAACCAGGTATGACAGAGCGTTCTCACTCCCGAGGCGTAACATGTCGACGTTTTGTCACGTCCCGCGGCGTTCCTGAGGAACGCAAAAGGAGACCTTCGGCGTTCTTATGGTACGCGGCGGGTTATGGCTGGAATCCAGTGCAATGACGCTCCTGCGGTAATAGATGTTCCAGCCCTGTATTCCAGCCCTGACCATAACCTTATTCCTGACCTTAACCAGGACTTTAATGATGTTAAATAGCGTGTTTCTAAGCGATTTGAAGAAAAAGAGCGAACATGTGTAGATTCAGTCCATACAGTTCTCATATGTCCTCTTTTTTCCGAGGTCGTCATTTAGGAACGTGGTGGGTAGCCGAAAACGTAATATGGTGACGATTTGTCACCTAGCGTAAAATGTTACGCTTTGGGAGGGAGAACGGGTTGGGTATGATCTATGCTTAAAGTCTGTGTGTGAACCCAGAAAGAAATAAGTTATCATATTCTGTAATGCACTCTGCAATTTTGTAGATTGCATTTACATTGTTCAAGTTGTTGTGCTGTATAACCACGCTGAAAATAAATTCAGTTTTAAGTCTACATCTGGGCTTGTGGTGTGCTATCTGTTGTACTCATGGCAGATTATGAGGAGTTAGTATAATGCATCAGTTTATGCTTGTGGTATGGGTGAAACATAATGGCAGTAGCTTCAGTATGTGTTCCTATTTATCACAATGAAAAGCTTTGCAGTATCTGCTTTATAAGGACAGTATGTTTATTACTTTACGATGCACTAATAGACATTTCGACTGCAGTTCGGTTGTGTTATTTAAATGGTAAATGGCCTGTATTTGTACAGTGCTTTTACTAGTCCCTAAGGACCTCTAAGCACTATTACACATTCACACACAGGTGATGGCCACAGCCACCCTGGGGCAGACTGACAGAGGCGAGACTGCCAGACACTGGCGCCACCGGGCCCTCTGACCACCACCAGTAGGCAACGGGTGAAGTGTCTTGCCCAAGGACACAACGACCGAAACTGTCCAAGCCGGGGCTCGAACCGGCAACCTTCTGATTACAAGGTGAACTCCCAACTCTTGAGCCACGATCACCCTGTGATTTTATGGGTTTTGTTTATGTAGTTTGGTACAACATTTTCTATTTAATTTAAGATGGTCCAGTGCTCTTATAACATTTTTTCAGTCACCAGGGTTGTCCTTGTCAAGGTTTGAGAGCAACAAGTAAAAAAGCATTCTCGAAACAAGTATTCAAAAGTTTTACAAAAAAGAAACAAGTGATTGTAAATTAAATGTTTCCCTGTACCATGGTCAGAGAGATTGCTTTTATACCACCATATTTCCAGTTTAAAAGACTGACTTTTAAAGCACTTATGCTTTGAAAAAGGCAGGTTAATGAAGAGCTGTCCTAGGCTATCAAACAGCTCTCCACTGTATTTGATCTCATCTGTGATAATGTTGGGTTAAAAAAGTGAAAAGTGGTGTTCCTTTCAAAAAGCTTTTTACGCTTTGTGCGTGCCTTCCTCAGTCTGAAACCTCAAACTAACCCGAGAATCAAAACTCTTTAATTGTGACCTCATTGTTGATGTGCAAAACAACCTAGCAAAACTCTGTTAAAGGTAAAAACTCACCAGCTCAGATTAACACAATATGCTGTATGAGTATAGTCTTTCAATAGTCGGATTGGTCGGATGTTTACTTTGTATAGAGTTAACTGCATGTTTACTAATGAGGAAGCCAAAATACTACTGTTAGTTTTTAAATATAATGCAGTCCAGAATACCGGCGCCACCAACAATGGCTTCAAAAATGCATATAAAGTCAAAATGATTAAGTGTCTGATGTGAACAACACCTTTTAGATGAAATGGTCTCAGAATGGAGTACCTTGTGGTAATACTTCAGGAGTGTTATACTGTACATACTTCTGCTAGCTGGCAGAAGACTATTGCTGCAGGTGGTGTAGCTCAGACACACTCTGACCACATCCTGCCCCACTTTTCACTTCATGCTCAGACTATAACACCAGAGCCTTTATTACCTAAACGATTCCATGACGTCACTACACCAGAGATGAGTGTAAGGATTGGGGAAAACCAGCTGGTTGTTCCTCTAACCTCACTGCCATCCTGACAGTCATCTCTGAAAAAACTGAACTATAGATTTCACTCAGACTTTAGTTTGCAGCTCATAGTATGGAAATTGCAAAGTGCTGAAAGACTCATTAACACATTCTTAGTATTGAACATACCCTACTAATTATGCAAGTGCTCTTAAAAGTTTGAGTTAATGCTTTAGTGTTGTGCTCTCTGATTGTTTTTTTGTTTTGTTTTACTGACCAATAGCTGTCCATGAGGCCAAAATATATTAAACATTACTGAAATAACTTTTTACTGAATAAAGTGTAATGTGTGGTGAGGCAGACGGCGTGGCGTGAGGACATTGTGGACCCAAATACAGGCATGCAAGCGAGGGCGGATACTAGCAGAAAGGTGTGTTTTTATTCTGACTGTGACGAATACAAACAAAAGGCAAGGACAATTAGAAAGGAAAATAGCAAAACCTATCAAAGCCTGAGACAGAAAATCAAGGAGGAGATACAAAAGAACACCGAGGATGACACGCTGGGGCAAAATGGAGGAAAGCACGCAGACAGACCAACGAGGAACAAAGCACACACTATATATACACAAACGAGGTAACAAAATGCACAACAGGAGGGAGACACAGCTGAACCTAATTAGACAAGACTAGACAGGGGGGAAGCAAAACATCATACATTCGCATACAACACAGACTGTCAAAGTAAAACGGGAAACACACAAACGTAATGGCAACGATGACAAGGAAGAGACAGAGAACATAGACACCTGAAACGTGGGACGGGAAAGGCACAGAGTAGACATAGAAACCAGGATAACATAACACGGAACACAGGGGGAGTCACGTTAACAAAACCTAAAGACTAGAAATCAGTATATACAAAGGAACTTCGGGAGCTAGAAACACAAAACAGAAGCCAAGAGACTAGTAATGATGAATCATGATGAAACCAAAGATTAATAATAATAATACAAAACAAAAAACGCAATAGGTCACCGACCCAGGACCATGAGATAAAGACAGATATAATGTCCATAACCATGGATCAAATGAGAGAAATTCATTAACAACAGTTCCTAGCAGTCTGCTGGTGTCCACCATCCAGGGAATATCACAGCTATCAACTACCTTGCAGCCACAGCTCTGTACAGTATGTTCTGTACACCTGAACATATAAGGAGCCCTCCACCACAATAAGGTTGCAGTTCATGGAGGGACTTGAAAAGAAACCAGTTAAGATAGTTGGGCATCTGATTGGGATGTCTCCTGGGCTAGGTGCTCTGAGCCTGTCCTAGAGGGAGAAGACTTTGGGGTGGATGCACGACACGCCTAAGAGATTATGTCTCTTGGAAAGCTGAAAAAGCTTGGCCTTGGAAACCGCTGATGTTCCCCCAGATGAGCAGGAGGATGAGCATCTTTATCTTAAATCGTTTTTACTTTTATTAGATGTACTTAATCGGTGGCTTACAGTGCCACCCCACATGTTCAACCTATTTCTGCATGGGTTTATGTCAGATACTTCAGCTTCCTCCCGCAGGCTGAAAATATGCAAGTTGAGTTAAATGGTGATTCTAAGCTGTGTTAGCTCTTGTGTAATAACCAGAAGTAGGCTGGGATAATCTCCACTGCCCATGACTTTTGGATAGTGTGACAACCCACTCCATCTTGCCTTTCTGTTGGCCTGTTTGTGCATGTTTTGTGCCTCGTTTGCAGGTATTGGGGGGGGGGGGGGGGTGGGGGGGGTGAAGACAGCCATTTGCAATTAGTGAAAATGGCAACACCTGGGCCTAGCATGCCAGAGCTCTATAAAAGCCATCTGAGCTCAGTCACCAACACGCTCTCATTCCAAAACATAATATACTGACGTTATGGGATAAATCATCGGTATGTTAGGTTTTGGCCACCCAACATGTCTTCCAAAACATGAGAACCATTTGGAATGAATCTACACATGTATATTATTTTTACTTTCTTATTACGAATCACATTGGAAAACACTATTTGACACAATTAAGGTTGTGGTTAAGATTAGGATTAAGGCTATGGTTAGGGGTAAGGTTATTGTTAGGGCTGGAGACACAGCTGAAGTAGATAGATCGATCGATCGATAGATCGAACTTTATTAATCCCTCGGGTGGGTTCCTCTGGGAAATTCGATTTCCCAAAAAGAATATTATATATATATATATATACATACACACACACACACATAAATACAGAGACAATATAAATAAAATATACGAAGGGGATAAATAGAATAAATAGGAATAAAAAATAAAAAATACAAGTGAATTGCACATTTCAAGTATTGAGGTCTATTGCACTGTTGACTATTTACAAAAGTATTGCACAAAAGGTATTGCACAGTGAGGTGAAGAGGCACTACAGCTTAGTTGTTCCCCCCTCCTTTGTCCTCCTGTTTCCCCTCCCTCTCCCCTCCAGAGAGGAGTTAAACAGTCTGATGGCGTGTGGGACAAAGGAGTTTTTAAGTCTGTTAGTTCTTGTCTTTGGGAGAAGCAACCTGTCACTGAACAGACTCTTCTGGTTGTTAATGGCCGTGTGCAGAGGATGCCTGGCATTGTCCATAATGTCCATCAGTTTCTTTAATGTCCTTTTCTCTGCCACTGTCACCAGAGTGTCCAGCTTCATGCCGACCACAGAGCTAGCCCTCCTGATCAGTTTCTCCAGCCTGGATGAGTCCTTCTTTGCTGTGCTGCTCCCCCAGCACACCACAGCATAGAAAAGTACTCCAGCAACCACCGACTGGTAAAACATCCTCAGGAGCTTCCTGCAGATGTTAAAAGACCTCAGCCTCCTGAGGAAGTACAGTCGGCTTTGGGCTTTTTTATACAGGTGCTCTGTGTTGCATGACCAGTCCAGTTTATTGTCCACCCACAGCCCGAGGTACTTGTACTTGTTGACCACCTCCACCTCCACCCCCTCTATCTGAACCGGCAGTGGACCTGCTCTAGACCTCCCGAAGTCCACAACCAGTTCCTTAGTCTTTGAGGTGTTGAGTTGCAGGTGGTTTGTGTGACTCCATGCGACAAAGTTCCTCACCAGACTTCTGTACTCCTCTTCCTGATCATCCCAGATACACCCCATGATGGCTGTGTCGTCTGCAAACTTCTGAATGTGGCATAATTCAGAGTTGTAGCAGAAGTCAGAGGTGTACAGGGTGAAGAGAAGAGGGGACAGCACAGTTCCCTGTGGTGCTCCTGTGCTGCTGACCACTGTGTCAGACGTGATGTCCTTCAGCCTGACGTACTGTGGTCTGTCGGTGAGGTAGTAGGAGATCCAAGCCACCAGGCAGGGGTCCACCTCCATCCTGTTCAGTTTTTCTTGAAGCATACAGGGCCGGATGGTATTAAAGGCACTGGAAAAGTCAAGAAACAGGATCCTGACCGTGCCTTTTCCCCCATCCAGGTGTGAGTGGGCTCTGTGTAGGAGGTACAGGAGGTACAGGTGTCAGTTTCCTACAGAGTTAAAAGCCAGGGAATAAAAATAGGTTTTCAATCTGGACTTAAAGACCTGCACTGATGACGCTTGTCTAATTTGGAGGGGAAGGTTATTCCAGAGCATCAGAGCCGCAATTGAAATGGCACGGTCTCCTCTGCATTTCAGCCACGACTTAGGGACCGACAGCAGCAGCTGCTCAGCTGAATGGAGCGAGCGAGGAGGAACGTGGCTTCAGCAAATCAGATAAATAGACAGGAGCCAGACCATTTAAAGATTTAAAAACCAATAAAAGGACTTTAAAACAAATCCTAAATTCAATGGGAAGCCAGAACCGGAGTGATGTGATCGAATTTCCTACTACCGGTTAAAAATCGCGCCGCCGCATTTTGCACTAACTGCAGGCGTGACAAGGTGCCCGACCCGACCCCTATTAAAAGGGAATTACAATAGTCCAGACGTTGAGTCTGGACTATTGGTGAAGTCAGAGGTGTACAGGGTGAAGAGAAGAGGGGACAGCACAGTTCCCTGTGGTGCTCCTGTGCTGCTGACCACGGTGTCAGACGTGATGTCCTTCAGCCTGACGTACTGTGGTCTGTCAGTGAGGTAGTCGGAGATCCAAGCGACCAGGCAGGGGTCCACCTCCATCCTGTTCAGTTTTTCCTGAAGCATACAGGGCCGGATGGTATTAAAGGCACTGGAAAAGTCAAGAAACAGGATCCTGACCGTGCCTTTTCCCCCATCCAGGTGTGAGTGGGCTCTGTGTAGGAGGTACAGGATGGCATCCTCCACTCCGACACCCGCCTTGTATGCAAACTGTAGTGGGTCCTGGGCATGTTGTACCTGTAGTCGGAGGAGGTTGAGGAAGAGCCGCTCTAGAGTCTTCATAAGATGTGACGTCAGTGCCACCGGTCGGAAGTCATTCAGCTCATTGGGCCGGTTCTTTTTGGGGACCGGGACGATGCAGGATGTCTTCCATAGGGCGGGCACTCTCCCCAGTCGCAGACTGAGGTTGAAGACTCGTTGTAGCGGCTCCCCAAGCTCAGCAGCACACGCCTTTAGCATCCTAGGACACACCTTGTCTGGGCCTGCTGCCTTTCTGGGGCAAAGCTTCCTCAGTTGTCTCCTGACCTGATCCACTGTGACACTGGGAGATGTTTGGGAGGAGGGGAGGGGGGGGGAGATGTCTTGCTGCTGAGAGAGGGATTGGAGGAGGGGGGTGTCATGGTGTCAGGAAGGGGGGGAAGCGAGGGAGGTAGGAGAGTGGGGATTGGACTCTGTAGTGAAGGTGAGGGTGAGGGTGGGGGGGTTGTGGGCTGGTCAAACCTGTTGAAGAAGTTGTTGAGTTCGTTTGCCTTCTCCACAGTCCCCCCCACTGTGTTTTTCTTGGTGTTGTGGCCTGTGAAGGTTTTCACACCATTCCAGACCTCCCTCATATTGTTCCTCTCCAACTTCTGCTCCACCTTCCTCCTGTAGGTGTCCTTTGCTTCCCTCAGGCAGCGTTTCACCTCCCGCTGTGCTGCTTTCATCTCCTCCTTCACTTTGCTCCTGAAAGCCTTCTTCTTCATGTTGAGGACAGCTTTGACTTCCTGTGTTACCCACGGTTTGTTATTAGGATAACACCGTACCGTCTTAGCAGGGGCGACCGTGTCCACACAAAAGTTGAGGTAGTCTGTAAGACAGTGTGTCACCCCCTCTATGTCCTCACCATGTGGGCTCAAGAGCACATCCCAGTCTGTGGTGTCATAACAGTCCCTCAGAGCATCCTCCTTTTCTGGGGTCCATCTCCGGATGGAGCGCGTTGTGACCGGCTGCCTTTGGACGAGGGGTGTGTATTGTGGCTGTAGGTAAACCAGGTTGTGGTCTGACTTCCCTAGTGGGGGGAGGGGGGTGGCTCTGTATGCATCTCTCACATTAGCATACAGTAGGTCAATTGTCCTGTTGCTCCTTGTGGGACAATTCACAAACTGGTGAAAAGCAGCCAGAGTAGAGTCCAGTGTGGCATGGTTAAAGTCTCCAGATATAATAATGAAAGCCTCGGGGTTTTGTGTCTGAAGCCTTGCTGTGACTGTGTGTATTTTCTCACAGGCAGCTGTTGCGTCGGACCTCGGAGGGATGTAAACACACACACAGATCACATGACTGAACTCCCGAGGTAGATAATATGGCCGCAAGCTAACAGCTAGCAGCTCCAGGTCCGGACGGCATACTGAAACTTTAACGGAGACGTGTCCGGGGTTGCAGTATCTGTTGTTAACGTAGACAATGAGTCCCCCACCTCTGCTTTTTCCGCTGGCCTGAGTGTCTCACGGCTCTCACGGCTCTCAAGTATGTTACCGTTAGGAGCGTCTTATATTGGATTTCATCCACAATCTGGAGGGTATCATAGGGATGCAGAAGGTTACCTTTCCCGTTACTATGAGATGCCGCGGGACATTACAAAACAGTGGTATGTTATGCGTTGGGAGCGAGAACGGTCTATAGTCACAGTGTGGTGCTTTCACTGAGATACAGTACCCGGTGGATTTTTGTTGTGTTTGGTTTGGGTCAGCACTAAATGTTATTCTCCCCATGCCCGAATCTACACTACTGCTTGTACTGACCACAAAATCCATGGTTTGTGTAAGACTTCGGTTTTATTGCTTCATTTAAAATAAATAGTTTTTTGAATGATACCATGTGGCCTGGTCTGTGACAACAGGCAAAAAAGGAATGCTTAATGTGGGTCAGCTGAGCTAAACAAAAAAAAAAAAAAAAAAAAAGCTGAAACCAGTTTCAACCGGATAAGCTGTGGAAGATTTTTTCTTTTCTTTCTTTTTTTATTTGTCTCACCACATTTCAGTGGTTAAAGCAGAGAGAAGCTTGCAGATGCAGGGTAAAAAACACCTCCATCTCATTTCCTCTGTGCTGACCTGATGCTACAAACAGTGGAAAGAAACATGTAGTTTACTTGTTTTTAGTTTAAAATTTAGGATAGATATTAAAACAAAGACTCATGCAAGAGCAGTTTGGTAAAACAAAGAAGCATTTCTCATTGCCTCACTTCATAGATTTATGGGAAATAAGCATTTTTTTTATAAAGGTATAGGGGGGCAAAGCTAAACCACACTGTCAGGAAGGAGGAGTGTCTAACCAGACGTAACCTGATGTAACTATTACATTTGACATTAACTATGACATCCCCAAAAGTTGATAGTGTTGACTGTTAACTGTTAATCTAGATGTAGTGTTTTCAGTGGGAGAAACATTTCATCACTCTTCCAAGTGACTTCTTCAGTCTCAGCTGACTGTAGGTTTCCCCAGTCTTATAAACAGTACATTTGCATAATGGCTGAAACTAGTCCACTGAAGGAACAATGGGGTACGAGGTCAGTTCCTTGATCATTAATATGCAAATTCTCATGACCGTTGATCAAAGCTCATTGATCAAAGACCACTGATCAATGGCCATGAGTACCATTCACAGAGAGCTGGGGAATGGCTGCAATCATAGCACTGTGAGATGGCAAAAGATGTACCCTTAGGCCCCCTCCTCAATTCAGAGATGGTTGATAGGTTTGTAGCTTAAACCTATTTGCTGGAACGATCAAGGCAATTCAGTTACACAGCACAAAGCATCAGACACCAAGCAGAGCTCTTTATGATTCTCGTATACGAGGGAGACCAACTGGACAAACGCCGTTCCTTCACTTGACACCAGTTGCTCTTGTCTGCTCCCTCGCAACAATGCTCTTTTATTGAGGTTACATGAATATACATAGGTTTAATAACATATGATGTATACTTACAAACAAAGAGTACCTTGCCTTGCACACATTAAGGATTGTACATTTTTTCTCTCTCTCCTTCTCTTTATTTATGAACAAGTGACATATTCTCTCCACCTGTCTAAGCGACACACAGCATACATCCCTAGTTATACACAAACATCTATGGGTACACTGAGGTTCATTACATGGAATATAAATGGAGCTGGCTCCAGAGTAAAGAGGTTAAAAATATTTAACCAACTCAAAAAACTACAGGAAGATGTTGTCCTTTTACAAGAGACCCACAGACCTCTTAGAGGTTCGAATGAACTTAAAACACCTGAGTTTCCCAATGTGTTCTCAGCTTGTTATAATTCTAGACAAAGGGGAGTAGCAATTGTAATACATAAAAATATTAATTTCACAGTACTCGATACAGTTATAGATCCAGAGGGCAGATTCTTAATCATTAAACTATCTATACTTGATAAAAAGCTATGTATTGCAAGTGTATATGGTCCAAATGTTGATGATCCCTCATTCTTTCACGGTTTTTTCAGTGCACTCTCTGAACACTTAGATGGCACACTTGTTCTTGGAGGCGACCTCAACCTTGGACTAAATGAAGGCATGGATAGGCTCAATACAGCAGGAACTCAGCGCAATTGGCAGTCCACAAATATAATCAAACAGTATATGAGCGACTTTGGCCTTCGCGATGTATGGCACTCCCTTCACCCCACCAGTAAGGAATATACTTTTTTCTCACATGTCCATCACTCCTACTCTCGTCTGGATTATTTTCTGGTCAGCAGCTCACTGCTGAACGACATTTCAGACACTGAGATTCATCCTATAGCTGTCAGCGATCATGGTCCTGTATCTTTAACACTAATGCACAAGAATAATACTACGCCAAGAAAAAACTGGAGATTTAATATATCACTACTTAAAGATGAAGACTTTATTAAATATTTTAAAAAAGAGTGGACTTCATATTTAGACTTTAATGACACTCCCGAAACATCAGCTTCTGTTCCATGGGAAGCAGGGAAAGCTATGATGAGAGGTAAAATAATTTCTTTCTCATCACATAAAAAGAAAAAAGAAAAGGAAAATATTCAGGAATTAGAAAAAAACATCAAATCACTAGAAGAAGCCTACGCGTCACACCAAGATCAGGAAACATTGAACAAAATACGCAAAACATTGCGCTGGAGCGGGGGGGCTAGGAGGAGGAGTTGGCCGTCCGACTGCGGTCTGGAGTGTGGGGCCTTCCTGCTGCTGCGAAGTCGGGGCGGTCTGCCTCCCCCCACCGCAGGGAAAAGGGTAACACCACCTGGGTCTGGGTGCAGTTCCCCCCTCCAGGGGCAAGGGTACCTAGACCCGGTTCGTAGAGTACGCTTGGGGAGTGTGATCGTGTGTACAGCGTCTCTTTATGTCTGTCTCCACGTTGGTTGAGTGTGGAGTAAGTGCATATGAGAGCATGAGGGTGGGAATGGATGTTTGTATATGTGTGTGCCTGTATGTCTGTGTCTATATGTCAGGTTGGGTGTCAGACGCCACCTCTCTGGGGACATCTTAGGCCCTCCAAGGTTTGGAGGCCTATCTCCCCCTACCACCACTTCCCCTGCCAGTGGCGGACTCCCTCAGACATCGGTGCGTTGGTGGTTCTTTGTGTCCGGGGATGGGCGTCCGGGTACACACCGGCTCACTCATTGGCGGCCGCTTATCGGGGCCTAGAGCCTGGGGCTCTCTCGGGCCACTTCGGAGGTGGGGTGCCCCCGGCCTCTCGGCCTGGGGCTCGGTCACTCAGGCACGGCTGGCTGCCAGCGGAGCTCACGGGCGCGTCACTGCAACTCCCCCTGGCTTCTGCTCCGCGGCTGCTGAGTGAGCCCTCATCTGGGACTCTCCTCAGCTCTTTCTGGGACAGTGGCGCGGCTGCCCCTCTGTTGGTCTTCCTTGGTCTCTTGTGTTCTGGGGGCCTCTGGATGTCTGGAGTTTTGATCTCCTCCATACCTGCTTCATGCCCTGGAGGACGGGGCTGTGGCCCCCCCACACCCTCTAGCAGATCATTACATGAAGGAACCTTTAAAAAAAAAAAAAAACAAGCGCGTCCATGCTCACAGGTGTACACCCACAAACGACACCCTTTTTGGCTCCTACCTCAAAGCACACTGTGTTCTGTTGATCTTATGTGCTGCACAATAATGTTTAATATTTAGTATTTACTGTAATATTCCCATATATCATTGTGATGCTGTTTATTCTATTACTCGTTCTCTTCTGCTTGTTTTCTTTTTTCTTTCTCAGCAGGTGATCCAGGTGATTGATATATGCATTTTTTTTTCTGCTCATTCTGTTGGTTTTTGTCTTTTGCCCTTCTCCCCCGTCCCTCTTCTCAGCTGTTTCTCTTTCCCTCTTTCTTTCTCCCCTTCTTTCCCCCAGTCAAGTCTGTCCCGTATTCAGTAAGTGAAAATAAAATGAACAATAAAAGGTGAATCAAATGGACCATTACGGCAAGGCTGGGATGGTCAATTTGGTAAAGTAAATCCGTTGGGCATCTTTCTTTGCCTTTAGACAACAATTCTGATGGCAAAAGAGCCAAACGGGACAGGCCAAAAAAAAAAAAAAAAAGGATTGTCCATTGACATAAAACCAGAGGTGTGGACTTGTCACATGACTTGGACTCGAGTCAGACTCGAGTCATTAATTTTATGACTTTAGACTTGACTTGAAAAAATGTTGTAAGACTTGTGACTTGACTTGGACTTTTACACCAATGACCTGGGACTTGAATTGGACTTGAACCGGTTTACTTGAAAAAGACTTGATATTTCACCCCAAATATAAAATTTAACATGCATATTATATAGAGATTGAAAATGTGACGTCATTCAGGGGTAAAACCGCAAAGGATTCTGGGAACTCGTGGCAAGAGGTACTAGCGCACGCAGGCTTTCAATTGAAATCAGTTATACAGCGATAAAAAGAAACACAAAAATGTCAAGAAGCTGTTGTATTATTAACTGCAATAGCCGGTCGCATGACAGCCACGGGAAGCCGACGGGTAAAGAGATCGTTTTTATCGGATTACGTCGTTGAAGAGAAATTGTTCAAGCCATGTTTCCGAAGTAACAAAGAGGCGACGGATGGCCTGGATTGCAGCCATTCAAAGACCAAATATAACGTCCCAGAACACTCCAGCTCACAGGTTAGTCTGCTCCATGCATTTACAGGAAGGTCAGTGTTTTTTAGTAGTTAATACGTCATTTTCTTAACATAATTGGTGATATAGGTTACAAGCAAGTCTGGCACTGAACAGAAATTGTCGCGCTATGCTCCTTTATTTATTGTGCATAAATAGTGAATTGTCCTGACACAATATTGCGTTTCGCTTCTGTTATTATGGTACATTGACAAAAACATATACTTTTATTCACAGGGTAAAACAGGTTTTTTGTATCACTAATTGCCCAGTACGATTACAGCATACAATATTATTGTCACTGCTACATTTCTGTAATGCGTACCAGAAATTATTTCCACTACTAATTAATTACCCTTGAGCTCAAAGGTCCTATTAATAAACTGTTAATGAATGTGTATTTATGAAGACGATTTGTGAGACTGGTAAACTTATGATAGGTACGATGGTCTTTCGTTCTACACGGTGCATTTCAAGGTCCTGCACCCATCCGGCAGTAAACTGTACCTGGGCTTGTTGCAGTGACCTGAAGTTACTAAACTTCATGAGTGTATGCACTCACTCCAAGAACCGTATGATTATAAATATGCATATAAATATGCTACAATGAGATAGTTGACTTCATCTAACTAGCAAATGTTGTCCAGGCTACGTTGGTGATGCAGTTTTTTTTAATATGTATGATATTTTTGTCATGCGATTTTAAAGCCGGTCCTACAACCGCATCCAAGAATAACATGCAGCTTATCTCAGAACTGTCGGTGAAAATTATTCTTGGAGCTAGGTTTAATTGAGCTGCATTTTAAAGAGGTGCAATTTCACAATTTGTGTATATTTTCTAAGTTCACTATTTTATCATGTGTTGAGAAAAACACAGATTTTAAAATTACATGGTCTAATATTTACATTTAGCATAACTGCAACATTATTTTATCTTTTTTTTTTTTTAAAGACTCGAAAAGACTTGAAATTCAAAATTTCCGACTTGTGACTTTTCTCGGACTTTTACACCAGTGACTTGAGACTCGACTCTGACTTGCCTGACATTACTTGAGACTTGACTTGAGACTTGAGGAAAAAGACTTGAGACTTGCAAAACAATGACCACCTCTGCATAAAACTGTTGTCGGAACCATACTGAATTTCACCAGAGAAACACACACATATGAAGAGAGAGAGAGTATGCATAGTATGCAAACGGCTACCAAACAGCCATGATAATTCATCATACAATGAGAACAGGACAAATCAACAATTGACAATGACCAATTAATATTAAAATCTGTAACATAATGTATTGTTTGGAGTTTAGTCTGTTACTGTTACTATTTTTACCATTTCTTCTTGGAGCAACTGTAACCCACATAATTTCCTTAGGGATTAATAAAGTATTCTGATTCTGATTGTTTCAGGGTGACCTGCCATTATCCAATGACACATCTGCTTACCTGTATCTTTTGCTCGTTTCTCCTACTCTTCTTTTCTCTCTTTTTTTTTCTTTTCTTTGTGGATTATATATATATATTATATATATATATATATAAAATATATATATATAAAACCCTTAGTGTCTAAATGCATTTAAAATTGAGGGTAGGGCACCAGCGCCAGAGGTGGGTTGGAGTACACCGACCATCCTCTGGATGCTGTCGTGCCCACCCCCAAGGCCCTATATTTATGTGTTATGTGAGAGTGTGAGTAATGTGGATGTCTAGGTTGCAGAATAAAATTGAGGCACAGGCGGCCAGAAGGGGAGAGAGGGGGAGTGCCTCCTCTGCACCCTGGTGACATACCTGCACCCCAAGCCCTGCGTGTGTGGGTGGGTGTGGTAGAGCGGGAGTAGGGAGGCAGCTGAGGATGGGGAGGAAAGCTTCTTCAAGCTGCTGCCGTCAGGGAGGAGACTGCGGAGTCTCCAGGCCAGGACCAGCAGACTGAAGGACAGCTTCATCCATCAGGCTGTCAGGAAGCTAAACTCCCTCCCGATTCTGCCCCCCTCTCCCCTCTTCTCCACCACGGTCTCACTGAACTCTGTCACACACACACACACACACACACACACTCACTCTCTGACGCACTCACTGGCCTGCTCCAGTCACTTTGTGGAGCATTGGACTGCTTAAGCATTGGACCTCATAAGCCTTTGTTGTTACACTATCTCTTACCGTACACTACTAAATCCCCATTTGCACTATTTGCCTATTTTGCACCACTATGCCTTCTTACTTGAATATTGTATATTGTATATTGCATAGCTTTTTTTTGTTATACGTAAAATTGTATTGTATTTATTTAAATTTTTACTTTTTAATTATTTTATTTGCATTTTTCTAATCACTAGGGTTTGAGAGTAACGCAATTTCTATTCTGTGTATGTCCTGTACATGTGGCAGAATTGACAAATAAAGTTGACTTGACTTGAAAAAAAAAAAAAAAAAGAAAGGGAGGGGCAAGCGGCCCCTCCCTGGGGCCAGCTCCCCCGCTGACCCCAGTAGACACCCCCACACTCTGGAACCCACCAGGGCAAGGGGGCCCAGGCCCATCCGGACCGGGGTCCGCAGCAGCAGCACCGCCCAGCCCCACAGAGTCCGGGGCAGCCCACCCGACTCCACCCCAGAGAAAACTGCACCCACCCCATCATCCAATCATCTCCCAAACTACACAAGACTAGGGATGGGTATTGATAAGATTTTAACGATTCCGATTCCATTTTCGATTCTGTTTAACGATTCGATTCTTTATCGATTCTCTTATCGATTCTTTTTTTTTTTTTTTTTAAAAAGGAGAACACTAAGCTCGATTAGCTTAGAACTTTGTTTTATATCTTCTCTTTGAACAAGATAGAAATTTAGGAGTAACATGGCCTTACAAACCCAACAGTGAGATCTTGAGAGATCCAGCCTACGACTCTTCAATGGGGTGTCACAGGGTCCCCAGGAAAAAAAATTGTAAATGTAAAATAATAAAATAAATATTCTTGTGAGACATATCACATATTGACGGAGTCAGGTTATGTTAAAAAGTATAAATTGTTATACTTTGTTCATTGGTTCAAAGGTACCCCACACTTCTTTTTTTGTTTGCTTGTTTGTTCTGGTGTATTTTTCATTTGAACTGTTACTCTGCCAGAGTACTCATATTTACAAGATGGCATTGAACGCCCCATTGGTGTATCAGGAAAACTATTTTGTACGTATGTTCCTTGAAGGGGATTGAAGTCGTTCTTTTTTCCACCGCAGCGAAGGGCTAGGAGTAGGAGAGGAGCTGCTGTATGTTTTTGTTATCGAATCGATCTGATTGTGAAATAAAGCATATGCAGTGAGAAAGCAACTCCAGGAGTCATCCCTGCCTTAAAGCTGCAACATTCTTCTGCAGCAATAACAAAGTATAACATAAATTGTTCTGTGGCAATTACACAAGAATATCCAGTAATGTCCCTGCCCACAATTAAACACATTCACTTACCAAAAATCGGGGGCATCTGCTCTGGCAAATGGGTTCAAGCCTTTGACCACAAACTTAGACACTGCTCGGTGACATTCGTCTATCCTGGCCTGAAAGGAGACGCTACCGGTAGACTGCAGCGAGAACTGCCAGCATCTGAGCCAGACTCTGTCTGTCTCTCTCATCATGGTCACCTAGGTGACCATGATGAGAGAGACAGACAGAGTACATGTACATGTACAGTAATGGCAGGTCTTGTAATAAGGCAGATTGCGCTAACATAATATGCACTGTTAGTTGATTATTTACCTGCCGCATTAACGGGAGAGGACGTGCAAACGTTAGCGCTGCTGCTGGGTTGAGAGTCACGAGTCCGGAGCGGAATTAAAAACGCGTGTCATCGCGTGTTTTGTGAGCAAATGCTTTTGCATATTCGTAGTGTTTCCTCCCTTAAATGAAATATCTACTTTGCAAGTTGCCCTGTTGTCATCGGTTCTCATAAAGTATAATCAAACTTTTGAGCGTTTGAGCCGCTTAGGCGCCGTGTTTCCTGCCAGGTAAATGACGCTCCGCAACGTGGTGACGTCATTCGGGGCGACTGGAATCGATAAGGGAATCGTTTGCAAAAATGGCAAACGATTCCAAGGAATTGAAACAGTGGGAACCGGTTCTCAACAAGAACCGGTTTTCGATACCCATCCCTACACAAGACAATAGACACCCAGGTTGAGTTCATTCTCCACCTCTCTTATATCTCTCCCCCACCTGCAGAGTGAGCTCCTGTAGTGAGGAGACCACCTGCAAAGATATAACAACCTCCCCACCAGTTAGAGAGTTGGGCCGATGCACCAGAGGTCCCCTGCACTGGGGCTGAGCCCCCCTGTACCCACCCGCCCACTGCTCCGGCGACACAACAGCCAGGACCCAAGCTTTTCTCTTTTTTCTAAACTGAGCACCTGATGGCTTTGATCTTTTCTTGTCTATCTTCCATTGGTTTTAATTTTGCACTCCAGTATGATTAGATTAGATTAGATTAGATAGAACTTTATTAATCCCTCGGGTGGGTTCCTCTGGGAAATTCGATTTCCAAAAAAGCACAGCACCGACAGAAGTTACAGAGTTGCAGAATATTTTATTTATATATATATATATATATATATATATATATATATATATATATATATATATATATATATATATATATATATATATATATATATATATATATATATATATATATATATATATATATATATACATACACACATACACATATATATATACATACACACACACACACATATATATACATACACACACACACACACACATATATAAATACAGAGACAATATAAATAAAATATACGAAGGGGATAAATAGAATAAATAGGAATAAAAAATAAAAATACAAGTGAATTGCACATTTCAAGTATTAAGGTCTAAAAATCAAGTATTGAGGTCTATGAACACAAATCCCTCAACTTGAGGATCACCACAGCATAACCTAATAGACCTACACCTTAGTTCACAGATTCACTTTGTCTAGGGTTTATTTCTGGGATTTCACACAACCCAGTATTCAAATCATAAATACATAATGGGCTTGGATTTACATCATTATAAATGAAATGTGCTCTATTTGGAAGCAGCTGCCCCCCTCCCCTTTCGACGGGTTGTGTGTGAGACTTTAAATCATCAAACTGTAAATTATTAATTTTAAATTGTTATTGATCCTTTACCCCGAGTCCTAAAGTGTATATTTATTTTCTTACTCTTCTTATATATATTGTTTGTTTACTTGCACTGCTGTAACTGGAGCCTCGTCGTCTCGTCTCTCTATATACTGGACTGTATGTAGCGGAGATGACAATAAAGTTTACTTTGACTTCAGCAGCGAGCAGGCGCACCGAGAAGTTTAGAAAATGGAAACTCCAAACAGCTGAAGCCAACAGGAAGCAGCTTCAAACAAACACAACAAGAGAAAAAATTCTGAATGTTTCACATTAAAGTCGTACATTTATCATAAAAACAGGAAAAAGACTTGAAAAAGTCGTGTTTTTCAATTTCAATGAATCTACTTGGGAAATAAAAAAAATAAGAAATAAAAAGCCAAAGATTTGATGTGTATTTAAAACGTATTTAATTTTTCCATGGCTCCATTAAATATACTGCACCTAAAATCAACTGATTGTACAGTTAAGCTGTTTGATTTAAGAACTTTTTACAACATTTCTTTCATATTTAACAGAAACAGAAACTTGGTCTTTTGACCCACAAGGAGAAAAGACTCCTACTTCATATTAAAAATGTAGAATTTTAGAAGTTATTGAGTTTTTGAGGTCTGAAGTTATTGAGGAAATTTCAAACACTTTGTAGAGACTTTTATTTATTTAACTCCTGTATTTGTCTTCGTGGTATTCAATAAATGCTTGAAGTCCAGTTTCCGGGCTGTTACTTTTTGCGTTTTTTGTCTTCACTTTTGTTTTGACAACAACACACAGGGGCCACCTGTACTTTCGAACTGGCTGTGGTCTAACAGTCAAGTGGGCTGTTGTCAGTGCTGCTGCAGCACCTGCAAAGCAGAAAAGCATACTCGGAGCCCTCAGTTGTTTAGCACGAGTGTTTGTGAGCTGAAGACCACACAGATGCATGCATGCAACACCTATCTAGCTTTTTCATATCTATTTTTCTACACATCAGTTTTGAAAAGTGCCTGACATTTAAATTGAATTTTAATACTGTCTTTTCAAGGTTTGAAAAGTTTGAATTTCAGATGTGGTGTTTAAAAGTGCTTGAAAGTGTAGCTGTATTTCATTCACCACAAATAACTATCCGATTGAATAGTTTTCTTATCAGAATAAAATGAGTCGCAAAATGTAAAAGCTAAATTTCTCTGCCTGGGCTGACTTGTGCCTCTGCCTGTTTCAACGTGTGACCCCGCCCTTCCCCCTAACAGTCAGCGATGAGTGCGCTAACATACCTGTAGGTTGCTGTTTTAATGAGTGTTTGATGGAAAATGACAATGGCGGAGTTTGCACTATCCAGTCACATGATAGGTGAGTCCTAGTAAATAATTTTCTAATACGTGCACGTTACACATGCTATTTTTTTAAATTATGATTATTATTTTGCTAGCTATCAAACCCGCTGGAGAAATGATTGAAATGCGCTGAGTGTGATGCAGGATGGCATGGAGATTTGTGGAATATGCTGTGAACTTAGCTAATATTACATAGCAGTAGCAGTAATATGAGTTACTTTATTCAAGTGAAAGCTTTAAATATTAGCCCATTACTGTCAGGGCTATATTTTTGGATTATATATTTCTAAGCATAAATGACAATCATTTGTAGATTGAAAGAATGTCTCATCCTAGGAGGTCTGCAACAACCCTGTGTACCGTGAAAAGTACGTTCACTCCTCTCCTCACACACCTCCTAGGGTCATGAGAGAGTTTGTATCTTCTCTTTCTGATGTATGGTATGGCAAACGCATCTATATCTGTTTGAGTAAAAGAGCATTTTGTTTAGGTGGAAAGCTGGACTCATGGCACCAGCTTTGGGAGTCGTTCACAGGGTCATATCTTGACACACACACACACACACACACACACACACAGACGGGTACTTTTTGTTCACATATATGCCTGTTTGAGATGTCACATGTTAATGAGACTATGCATATTCATGTAGCCACAATAAAGAGCAGTGCTACGGGGGAGCTAACTGAGAGTGACTGGGGTTCAAGTGGCAGGAACAGCGCTTGGTCTGGTCATCTCCCTCGTGCATGAGATCAAACAAAGAGCTCTGGTGTCTTGTGTCTTGCTTTTGCTAATTGTAGTGAATTGTCTCTTTGTTCCAGCAAAGGGTTTTACTTAGATAAACCTAACAGTTTCATAACTAGCTAACTCAAGGCTTTCTGATTAACCCTCTGGGGTTGATGGACCCAGAGATGTCTCACTTTCAACTTGGGTCTAAAGTGCTGCCTTCAAACTAATTTTTATATATATATATATATATATATATATATATATATATATATATATATATATATATATATATATATATATATATATATATATATATATACACATATATACACACACACACACACACACACACACACACTAGTTCTTAAATCTTAAATTGTGTTGATAGGCCACGTAAAACCAGAGTTACAATAAAAAATACAGGCAATGTTTTTTTTCTGAATAAAACAGTGGTGTTTACAGCGGGAAGAAACAGTAAAAACTGTGTTTTCTACGGACAGCACTAGCAAACACTCTCAGCTTTGGAGTTATAAAAAGAAAATAAAACACTCCTTTCCTATTGGTGGAAAAATGTACCATTTCGACCAATCAAAAAATTATATGGCAAAATGTGGCATTTGGATGTTTAGGAAGAGGGGGAAGTTTTAGGAGTGACCCCAGCGAGAGAGAGTGAGTGAGTGAAAGAAAGAGCGAGTTTTGATAGGTGATTGATTTGTGACGTTTACCGTGTTTGGAGTCTCAAGTTGGTGTGTTGTCTTGTGTAGTTAGTGTGTAGTGTAACTGTTGTTTCACTTTGTGTGTCAGTTCTACTAGTGAATGTCACAGTTGGTGCAAAAAAGCCACCAAAGACAGATTAGTGTAAACGCTCTCTCCACATGGAAAACAGGAGTGACACACCTGCTGTCAGACGTGCAGGGTTTATCCCTGTGCTGTTCTCATCTGTCTTATAGTGACAGACTCCAAGCTATTTTTTGGAGTTGCATAAATGATATATTCAAAGCCTCTCCCAGTCAGTGCTGTTCTTCAGGAGTTATTAGCACAAACACTTAAAAGGTGATCATTTAGGACAACAATAATGCAAACAGCAATGTAATTAAACATCTTACAGTTAGTTTTATTGGAAATAAAACTTCATAAACTCCAACTTCTTCAAAATTCTGCAGCTCGGGTCATAACTTGCACTCCGTCAAGAGCTCATTACCCCAGTTCTTCAGCAGCTTCACTGGTTGCCCGTAGAAGCCAGGATAAATTTTAAAATCTTACTTCTTACATACAAGTGTATCCATAAATCTGCTCCTTCATATTTGTGTGACCTGCTCCATATCACCACTGTTTCCCGCCTTCTCAGATCATCATCTGCTATTCATCTTACTGTTCCATCCTCCCACCTTATTACTATGGGGAGCAGAGCTTTCAGTCGCGCTGCTCCTCGGCTCTGAAACTCTCTTCCTCCTGCACTAAGAAATATTGACTCCCTTTCCGTATTTAAGACACAGCTCAAAACACATCTGTTTAAACTGGCTTATTCGCTTTAATGCTGATTTAATCTGTTGTCAAGCTCTGTTTTGTAATTTTAACTTATTTTATGTATTTTATGACTACTGTTCCTTTTATTAATTTTGTTTTTTGTAAGGTGACCTTGGGTTTCTGAAAGGCGCCTTCAAATAAAATGCATTATTATTATTATTATTATTATGAATTAACTTAAAAAACAAGCAAATGTCTGTCTCCTATTTTTTGTGTCATACAGGAAAGAAGCATCAATGCCTGATGAGAAGACTTATTTCTTTTTTGTTTGGTTTTCAACAGGAGATGAATATCTCTAACAGTTGATTTGTTCACATTTTCACATCTTAATTTTTAAGTGAAATGTGCATTTTGAGTTTATACACTATATGTATATATGTCAAGCGTTTCTGTACAAAAGGCCAGCCAGTTCGCAGAACTCACGAACGGAGCCACATCTGCGGAGTAAGATATCAGCATACGGCTGCCGTTTAGCCAATGAGCGGTGAGGCAACCCATTCTCTTCACCAATCAGAAGACACAATTCTACCTCATCATTACGCACACGTCGACGCAGAGAGTTCGGTCGGAGCTGCAGGTGGGAAGAGTCAGCAGTTTTACTCACCGTGTGGATTTTCATTCCTCTAATGCTGTTAGCGGTGTGCGTCCATGAGACTGTAAGTTTCTGTGTTTTATCGTGTTTGTTCTTTGCTGCGGCCATTATCCTCCCTTGTTTAATCCTTGGCGCACACTTTGTTTACCGATTGTTACTGCCGTTTACTGCGAAGCAGCCTCTGCCGTGCGGTCATTAAGGGACCGTCACTAATTTCCCATGTTAGCTCTAATGTAAAGTGCCTAGTTAGGATTTATGTAAATAGTAAAATTAGCATTTGTTGACACTCCCTTATTTTGCTTGAATGTTCCACTATCCAGTATTGTTTGTATTGTTGTATTACACATTTAATTCACTCTGTTCACATAATTATGGAAGACTTTTATGTTCTTTCCAACAGAAACCACACCATCACTCACCACACGGCATATAGCATTTTACAGCCTGTTAAATCCCCTCACTCACATTATGGATGTGTGCTTCGGATTCTTGCTAAATAAATGAGTGAACGACAGATACCTGAGTGGCAGTGGATTTTGTGGATACGCCATCTGTTCTTATCGGACAACCCTGTTGAGATTGTGGATTCATAGAGTCAGCACCTTATCATCTACATCAGTCATAGTCAGGAGGTCAAGTCCATCCCTCTTACAGTGACCTCCTCCATTACAGTTTCCTTATGCAGTATTTTTGTGTGGTTACTTTTTTCTATGTCTTAACAAAAGAGGAACAAAGGCGTTGAAGTTCACCTAGGATGATTTGTTTTAAGCATATACAGAGTAGGTGTCCTCCTAAAGTATAAATTAGAAAGAGACGGTATGACCTCTCTCATGACCTTAGGATGTGTGTGTTTGCCAGAACACTCTGGCACACAGAGTCTTTGCAGACTGCTAAGGATCAAACCTCTATCAATCTACAAACAAATATATACTTATAAGTATAAATTATTATAAATTTCTAAGCATAAATGACAATAATAAAACATAAACCCAACAACAACAACATTTCCCAAAACCTCCAAACAGGTGGCCCTCTGTTTACATTAACCTGAAAATACGCAACCAGGTTTTAGAGAAGAAACTAAAAGGTCAGATGCTTCAGCACAACTGTGTTCACAGCACGATTAAGATAAACTAGGATCTGAATTTGCTGGTTCTTAGTTGTGGCAAATTCAATAAGATGAGACAGACCTATCTCTAATAATTGGCTATGTACCACAGGCCTTCAAGCTGGCTGTAGTTAAACCTTTACTCAAAAAGCCATCTCTAGACCCAGCAGTCTTAGCTAATTATAGGCCAATCTCCAACCTTCCTTTCATATCAAAAATCCTTGAAAGAGTAGTTGTCAAACAGCTAACAGATCATCTGCAGAGGAATGGCTTATTTGAAGAGTTTCAGTCAGGTTTCAGAGCTCATCACAGCACAGAAACAGCTTTAGTGAAGGTTACAAATGATCTTCTTATGGCCTCTGACAGTGGACTCATCTCTGTGCTTGTCCTGCTAGACCTTAGTGCAGTGTTCGATACTGTTGACCATAATATCCTATTAGAGCGATTAGAACATGCTGTAGGTATTACAGGTACTGTGCTGCAGTGGTTTGTATCATATCTATCTAATAGACTCCAATTTGTTCATGTAAATGGAGAGTCCTCTTCACACACTGAGGTTAATTATGGAGTTCCACAAGGTTCAGTGCTAGGACCAATTCTGTTTACATTATACATGCTTCCCTTAGGCAGCATCATTAGAAGACATAGCATACATTTTCACTGCTATGCAGATGACACCCACCTCTATCTGTCCATGAAGCCAGATAACACACACCAATTAGTTAAACTGCAGGAATGTCTTAAAGACATAAAGACCTGGATGGCCGCTAACTTTCTGCTTCTTAATTCAGATAAAACTGAGGTTATTGTACTCGGCCCTGAAAAGCTTAGAAATATGGTATCTAACCAGATTCTTACTCTGGATGGCATTACCTTGGCCTCCAGTAACGCTGTGAGGAACCTTGGAGTCATTTTTGACCAGGACATGTCCTTCAATGCACATATTAAACAAATATGTAAGATTGCGTTCTTCCATTTGCGCAACATCTCTAAAATTAGAAATATCCTGTCTCAGAGTGACGCTGAAAAACTAGTTCATGCATTTATTACTTCCAGGCTGGACTACTGTAATTCATTATTATCAGGATGTCCAAAAAACTCGCTGAAAAGCCTTCAGCTAATCCAAAATGCTGCAGCAAGAGTCCTGACAGGGACTAGAAAGAGAGCATATTTCTCCTGTTTTGGCTTCCCTTCATTGGCTTCCTGTTAAATCCAGAATTGAATTCAAAATCCTGCTCCTCACATACAAGGTCTTAAATAATCAGGCCCCATCTTATCTTAATGACCTTGTAGTACCATATCACCCTATTAGAGCACTTCGCTCTCGCTCTGCAGGCCTACTTGTTGTTCCTAGAGTATTTAAAAGTAGAATGGGAGGCAGAGCCTTCAGTTTTCAGGCCCCTCTTCTGTGGAACCAGCTTCCAGTTTGGATTCGGGAGACAGACACTATCTCTACTTTTAAGATTAGGCTTAAAACTTTCCTTTTTGCTAAAGCATATAGTTAGGGCTGGACCAGGTGACCCTGAATCCTCCCTTAGTTATGCTGCAATGGACATAGGCTGCTGGAGGATTCCCATGCTGCATTGAGTTTTTCCTTTCCAGTCACCTTTCTCACTCACTATGTATTAACAGACCTCTCTGCATTGAATCATATCTGTTATTAACCTCTGTCTCTCTTCCACAGCATGTCTTTATCCTGTCTTCCTTCTCTCACCCCAACCGGTCGCAGCAGATGGCCGCCCCTCCCTGAGCCTGGTTCTTCCTGTTAAAAGGGAGTTTTTCCTTCCCACTGTCGCCAAAGTGCTTGCTCATAGGGGTCATATGATTGTTGGGTTTTTCTCTGTATCTATGAAGCGCCTTGAGGCGACTTGTGTTGTGATTTGGCGCTTTATAAATAAAATTGAATTGAATTGAATTCTTATGCCTGCTACAGGAGACAGAAGATAAATACTTTAGATTGATAGTTTCTTTAAACCACAGCACTTAAATTATCTTAAAGAAAAATCTGTTTTGTTCAGATTTGGTGACTGTCTCCACTTCGCTACAGGTAAGGTTTGAGTTTCATTAATTTGCCACAAAAAGACCAAAGCGCAACAAATCAAGTTTAAAATTTAATATGATTGTTTGTTTGTTTTTTTTACTTTGTGTAGTTCTATTAGAGCAGGGGTGGGGAGCTCCAAGCCTTAAGGACTGGTGTCTTGCAGATTTTAGATATCAGTCTGCGTCACCACACCTGAATCAAATGATTAGTTCATTACCAGGCCTCTGGAGAACTTCAAGACATGTTGAGGACGTAATTTAACCATTTAAATCAGCTGTGTTGGATCAAGGACACATCTAAAACCTGCAGGACACCGGCCCTCGGGGGCTAGAGTCCCCCACCCCTGTATTAGAGTAATGTTTTGAAATACTTTGCTCAAAATAATTGAAAATCTCACATGTTAGCACAATTCACATTTGGCTTAGCACACCACATGATGAATAGTAAAAACATCGCTCTTGTCAGATTTTAACAGAGGCTTTCACATTAATTAGTCATGTGTTAGACGGGATATCCCAAAAACCCTAAACAATGAAAATCCACCAGGGAGGTGGGCCTGTTCAGGAAAAACTAAAAAAAAAAACCCTCCAACTTCTCCATCTGTTAGTTTGTGTGAAACTGATGCTTCCACTACACCAGATTACATATAAAGCTTTTATAAAAATTTTACAGATTTCAAGTGAAATAATACAAAATATTGTGTAAATTAAACAGTGGTAACATTTAAAAATATAAAAAATAAGAGATTATGTCTCTTGGATGGCCTGGGAAACCACTGATGTTCCCACAGATGAGCAGGAGGATGAGCATCTTTATCTTAAATCATTTTTACTTTTATTAGATGTGCTTAATCGGTGACTTACAGTGCCATCTCACGCATTCAACCTATTCCTGCTTGCGTTTATCTCAGGTACTTCAGCTTCCTCCAGATAGTGTGACAACCCACGCTGGTATTCTAAATCCTTTTTAGATGGTAAGTGTAACGGAATGCAGTTACTCATATTGTGCATTTTAAATACATAACAGCGGTACATGTATTACGCTACTCCCCATCACTGTGTGTGACAACTCACTTTCTGTCGGTCTGTTTGTCTGTTTTGTGCCTCGTTTGCAGGCGCTGGAGGAGGAGTACAGTAGCTCATTTCCAATTAGTGACAATATCCAGAACTGGGCCTAGCATGCCAGTGCTTTACCCTGTGTTTTTTTTTCCTTTTTTTTGTGTTTGGTTTGGGTTAGCACTGAACAATGTTGCGTACGCCATTATTCCACCCATGCACAAATCTACACTACTGTTTGTACTGACCACAAAATCTATGGTTTGTGTAAGGCTTCTGTTTTATTTCTTCATTTAAAATAAATAGCTTTTTGAATGATACCATGCGGCCTGGTTGGTGACAATAGGCAGAAAAAGGATGTTTAATGTGGGTCAGCTGAGCAAAACGGTTGAAACCAGTTTGAACCAGACAAGCTGTACCCTTTTTTTGTCTCACCACATTTTAGTGGTTAAAGCAGAGAGAAGCTCAGGTTAAAAAGCACCTCCATCTCATTTCCTCTTAGCTGAACTGATGTCACAGTGGAAACAAAACATGTAGTGTATTTGTTTTTAGTTTAAACTTTAGGATAAATATTAAATCAAGGATTATCATGACAAGTGTAGTTTGGGTCTTTCTGGCTCGTAAAACAAAGAAGCATTTCTCATTGCCTCACTTTATAGACTTATGAAAAAAGAAACATTTCTTTAAAGCTATAGGGGGGCAAAGCCAAACCACAGTGTCTCACAGAATCAGGAAGGAGGCGTGTCTAATGAGATGTGACTATGACGTTTGACTATGATCAAAGTTTCAATCACCAAGAGAAAGAGAACTCTGCTGTGGCTGCTCTGGAAGTACAGCATTTTGAATTAATACTAGACTAGCTGACATCTGCATTGCAGTTCTGTTGTCTCATTTAGGGTACCAGTTATAATAACTGAGTTTGTTTCCAATAACATTTACTTTCATTTAAAACATTCTGGTACCCCTATAGCACATATATATATATATATATATATATATATATATATATATATATATATATATATTTATTAAGGTCCCCACAAACTCTAACCAAGTTACATTTTATCTTCATTTTATGTTTTTAATATAAAATTTATTTTTAAAAAGCATGTTATTAAAACACTTCTGTCTGCTAAGATTGCTTTTACTGTGTTTCCAGTTTTGAAAGATGACTTTCAAAACACATTTGCTGTGAAATAGAAATAGGTTCATGACGAGCTGTCAAAGGCCAAACAAAGAACTTTTTCACTGCATTTGACCTGCGATACTGTGGAGTTAAAAGATTTAAAAGTGGAGTTTAGTGACTTTAAACATGCTTTTAATGCTTTGTGCATGCCTTCCTGAGTCTAAAACCTGGAACTAACCTGAGTATCATTTCTCTTTAGTTGTGACCTTATTACTGATCTGCACAACAAACCAAGGTCAGTAAACTTCTGTCAAAGTTGGAAACTCAGCAGCTCTAATAAAAGAAAAGTCTGTAAAGTGCTTCAGGAGAGCTCATAGAGGCTTTTCATTGGTGGGATAGATCAGATTGTATCTTGCCTGCAGTTAACTCCATATGAAAATGCATTATTGTTAGATCTTTTTCACCTTTTCATTTTTCAAAGTAATGGGATCCAGAAAAGAGTAGTGACATGAATGGAAGAATTTGTGGGCATATTTCAAGTGCAATATACTGCAGGCCAGCAGAAACACGTTACTGTTGCATGTTGTGGTGAAACTCAGAGACATCACATCCTGTCCCACTTTCATGTCACACTCAGACAGTACAACTTTAACCCCTTAACATCCAGAGCCTTTTTTGCAAAAAAGATGATATTCTTGGAAGGACTGTGTTTGTTTTGATGCATCCAGATTTGCATATTAACAATCATGAAACTGAGCTCTTTCTTAGGCAGTGGTGCTAGTTTCAGCTATTATGCAAATATGCTTATAATAATGGATTGATTCATTCACTCTCACACACTGGTGGAGGCAGCTACAGTTGTAGCCACAGCTGCCCTGGGGCAGACTGACAGAAGAGAGGCTGCCATATCGCGCTATCGGTCCCTCTGGCCAACACCAGTAGGTGTTGTGTCTTGCCCAAGGACACAACGACCGAGACTGTCTGAGCCGGGGCTCAAACCGGCAACCTTCTGGTTACAAGACGAACTGCCAACTCTTTGAGCCACAATCGCCCCAAATATAATATATATGTAGCCCTCATTTACTCAATGCCATTAAATAAATGGGCTTTGGGTTCTTTTTCTAGTGTACTCTCGTACGATGTTTTAAATTAACTTCTCTTTTGTTTCTGGGATCAATGAAGCTTATTCCTTAACAGTAGCACTACACGCGAAAATTAACACTAGTGTCTATAGTGCAGTAAATCATGTCATACACCATGTAAAGTAGAGCATTGCAACCCTCCTTTAATTTACCAAACAATGAAAACAAGAAAATAATAAAATGGCAGATTTCAGTATTCAGGCAAACCAAAAACACACACAGCAATTTACCCACTGTACACAGAATCTCCACACATACAGTGTAAACCACCAGTGATAAAACAATTATAGTCCCAAACTAAACCTAAAGCCGGCAGAGATAAACCCTACGTTGCAGGCCTGTATTGCTCCAGTATAAATCCAAAACGATCTCCCAACCGGAAGTTCTTCACTCAACGAGCAAAAAATAAATAAATAAACTCAGTACCTTGTGAGACGTGCAATTCCCACCAGATTAATCCAGGTAACAAGTTGTCTTCAGCTCCGTCAGAAACACTCCGCTCTGAATGCAGTAGCACAAAGATGAGGAAGGTCCGTGATCTCCACGTGCTCCACAAGCTACCTGTTTTAGCTTCCCACGTTGCCAGAGGTACTCTGAGTGACGCGGGCACTCAGAGTGACTATCTGGGGTGTGTCCGTCGTTATCCAGTTCGGTAACGATCCTCTGCAGCTTGTTACGTTCCACAACTACAGCGAAACGGCAGCCTACAGTAGTCCTTATTAGCGAACGGCTGGGTTAGCCTCACTTTAACTTAATGCAGGCACAGCCGCAAGAAACAAAGCACACAGTCCAGCAGACTCACGCTGAAACTTTACGTGTTATGTCACTAGCTTACCGACACTGTGACTTATCTGTCCGAAAAGTCAAAACACACTTACTACTAGTACATAAAAACAAGCTAACTTCTCCGGATGCTCCGTGTAACTCACGCACCACCGCCCTCTCTTCTCGCGCTCTCGTCTCTTTTTCCCTTTTCCTCCCTGTGTTACCTTCACAGACCTTATCCCCGTAGGAAATTACAGTTCTCACAAACAATTCACAAGAAAAGAAAGAAAACTTATTTTAAACAATGCAAACATGTTTTTAATCATTTTACATGAACTTTTACCTTTTTAAATATACAAGAAAATTTAAATAAATTAACTCTTTGATATTTATATTCTCAGATTTCACTTATCTTTTCCTATTTATGCATCTTTTTAACCCGGGTTACATATATAAGACTGGGTTAACCAGCTGACTCAGCTTTCACTGAAGAATTTACTGTTTTATCATATGATGACATGTTTCTTCCACTGAAAACACTACATTCACATTAGCAGAATACAGTCCCTGACATCTTGATTGTTGTTTTGTCACAGTGAAAGCAGCATGTGCTTGACAAACACATAACTGTTAACTTAACTGTTAAGTTCATTTTAGTAAATTTTAAAAAATAAACATAGTTACTACATATAAACACGTGTATGATACAATCCATGGTCGCATATAACACAGTAACATGACAACATGTACCATTGGCGTATAATTTGAAATTTAGTCAGTATTTTATTTTATTTTATTTTTTTGATAACTTTCTGCATCTTCTTCCAGCAGCTAGATTGTAAAGACGGAGAAATGGACTTATATTGATTTGGTAGGCAGAGAAATTGAGCTGGAAAGTTGGAAATTGTGCAGCGGAGTAGAAAGGCACCCGAGTGCATTGAGGCAACCGCTGTTGTGTTTTGAAGCTATATAAATGAAACTTAAGTTAACCAAGCCAGTGGAGACAGAGCTCCAATGCTCTCCCATTAAATCAACTGAGTGGGAATGTCAGATGTTCCAAAAAGCAGCAAACCAATCTGGAAAACCATAAATGAAATGTCAATCCAAGTCAATAATTGACAATTTAGGAATGGTGCTACCCACAAACTGCTAGGGGTCACAAGCTGTCATACAGAGAAGTAGCCAATCACAGTGGTTAGTGGTTTTAAAAGGTTTACAATTGTTAAGAAATATGGAGGATGTATTCTCCTCTCCCTCACAGCTCATCTGACTGTCAGCCCCAACCGATCTAAGTTCTTCGAAGGTGACTTTGTATCTCTGACCTGTGAGGAGGACGACAGCTCTACGAGATGGAATCTGACAAGAAACACAAGAAAACAACAGAGGACCCAGTGTGGAGTTCGGTGGGGAATACCAGCTCGTTCCTCCTGTAACATCAGTTATGTCTTTCCATTGGACAGTGGAGTTTACTGGTGTGAGTCCAGAGAGGGTCCCATCAGTAACATGGTTAACCTGACAGTCGCTGGTAAGCTGAGTGTTTGGAGTTAGTGTTGATGAAGCTGTGTGTAAATGGATGAAATGCTGTAGTTTGTCTCTGTGTTGAGGTGGATCAGTGATCCTGCAGAGTCCTGTCCTCCCTGTGATGGAGGGAGATGACGTCACTCTGCTCTGTAAAACAAAGACCACTCCCTCCAACCTCCCAGCTGCTTTCTATAAAGATGGCTCCCTCATCAGGAAGCAGCCTACAGGTCACATGACCATCCAGCATGTTTCCAGGTCTGATGAAGGCCTCTACAAGTGTGACATCAGCGGTCATGGAGAGTCTCCATCCAGCTGGATCACTGTCACAGGTGAGGAGCTTCACTCTGATTTCACCATTTATTTTATTTATGTATTCACCTGAACAGATGGGATTCTCTCTATAGGTAGACCTGCAATCAAAGCTCCAGTTCCTACCTTAAAACCACCCATCTCTTCCTTGAGCACAGTTTCAGTCCAGCCCACATCTGGAGCTCCGCCCTCTGCCTCAACACACTCACAGCTCGCGCTGACCCTGCTCCGGTACCTGGTGGTGTTCTGTCCATACTTTATCTCCACTCTCCTCATGGTGTCTTTATATTTATCCAGAGCCAATAATCAATAATCAATGACCTAATAACCTAATGATTGGCAGCTGTTAATTGTTTAATTCTTTAAATAGAATAAATCAAACTTTCCTTTCTGGACTCCATGAAATGCCTCCTGTGACAGTGATGATCCTGCCTACACAGGCTTAACAGGGACTGGACCAGGAGATTGATGATGTTACAAAGACAGAGGGAGTGTCATGCCTCATTTTTACTCTATGTTGCTTTTGTTGAAATACTTCCAGAGCAGGTTCACAAAAGTTTGACTGTAGATTTATTTATTCTTACTGGTCTGCTCATCTCTGATTAACACAGCAGAAGCATGAAAGTCACAAAGAACTATATGACCCATTAACACACTCTTAGTATCAAACTCACCCTGAATAATGATGCAGATACTCTTTAAGGTTTGATTTAATGTTTTAGTGCTGTGCTCTGTGATTGGTCTTCTGATCTGGAAAGGCTCATGCATAGCTTTGTTTGATTTCAATTGGACTATTGTTACACACTGTATACCAGAGTTACTCATTAATCTTTTATCAATTTACATTGACTGAGAGAAGAGATCACATTAGTACAGTGTCAGCAGGCTTGCACTAGCTCCCTGTGAATGATAGAATTCAGTATTAAGACGCTGTTTGTGTTTAAAGCCTAAATGGTGTCAAACCTGCATATGTGGTAGAAATAGTATGTCTGTATTTTCCCTCCAGATCATTAAGGCCTTCTTAATCACTTGTGATCATCCTGATGTTTAAGCTCATTTCAAAAGTCGGTGTTGTTGCTATTGTTCCACAGTCTCTTCAATCACCTCCCAACCGACCTCAGATAACAGTTTCAGACTCAGCTGAAGACGAACCTTTGCTGTCTCTGTGTTTTTAGACCTCTAATTTCTGGAACTGTGATTGGAGGATTGGGTGCTCTTGGGTTATTTCATATACAGACTGAATATGTATATTCTCTTTTTATATTTTCTAGACAGAATTATAAAATCACTTTGGTTTTAAATGTGTTATCAATGAAATTTACTCACACATTAACTATTAATTTGTTACCGGCTAGTCAGGGTTGTGTGCTAACCACATCATGGTTGGGGAAATTAACATGTTCATAGACTAGAAAAATATGTTCATATTTTATAAATACTGTTTGTATTTTTCTGTTTTCTTTAAAAAACACAGCAGACAGCTGCAGGTAATAAGCTAAAACTCTAGATTACAATAGATTGAGACTGTTGTGTGTTTTGAAGAAGCTGTTTTTGGTTGTCCTTTGGTTCCCTCTAGTGACTCTTAGAAGTATAAGCATTTCTCTTTTCCAGCAAAGTGTTTCAGGAAATTTGTCCAGTTTGGTTCACAAAATAAAATCATGGCTTAAACATATAGTGGATCTCTTGTAATGGTGTTTACCGTAATACTGTGAATATCAGCATATAGTGTAAGGTAGAGGGGGAGCTACTTTGATCAGACATTTTCAATAGGCCCCTCCTACCTTTAGGGCCCCAAAGTGCGGTGACATGTGACTGGTGCTGATCCAATAAGAAGTAAATACAGGACTAGTGATGTTACGTCTGACACTGAAGCCTGAGTCCTGTAAAGGGCCAGTAAAGTTGCATGTCCAAATAAAGCCTGTGTCTGTTTTTAGAATATCACGTGACCAAAGGCTCAGTTTCTCTGAAATGATGTCACTGCTTTGTTATGCGATTCGAGCTGTTTAAAATGCAGAAATTATTTTTTCACATAAACAAGGAGATGTAAGCAGGTTAGGCGGACAAATATCAGCAGTTAGGAGCATTTTGACATGCTATTGCACAATAATAACATAAGTCAATCAATAAATCAATCAGTCTCAAAGAGGATGATTAGTCGTGTGTGTGTGTGTATGACACACACGATCACTACACAGGCCAGTACTGCATTTAACAAGTACTAATACCAATTCTTTTAACTTATAATGGAGCTTATGTAGGAGAGAGCAATGTTTATGCAATTAGGTATGAAGTGTATCACCAACTGTTTCACTGTTAAGCCTGTATTTCACAACTATGGGATAAAACAAAAGCTCTAATTTAAATTAGTACAAAAATACAGGTCACTCTTCATGTCTTTTGTAAATGTGGTGTAAATCTACCTGATTTTAAAGCATTTGGTACAGATTCTGTGGATTTAAATCTGCTACACAAATAAGAATGATTTTACAATTAAGACAGAAAGGTTAATAATGTATATTCACATACACATCGATCCTCATGTCTGAGTTGTGTGGGGTTTCTTTTTTCAGGTCTGATAAAATAACTTTTGGCTCAGGATACCATTTTGAATAAAGGCTACAGGTAAACTAACGTGACAGCTATGAAGACTAATAACACTTTGAAAATTAACATTAACTAATTTTGAAGATCTAAGATGGCCTGGTTGGTTGGTACATGAAATGTACCAGTTTCTTGAGGAGTTCTGTTCAAGACACTGAACCCTGAATTGCCCACTCACTGTGACTATTACTAGTACTAGTAGTATTTGCGCATGGATAAAAATTATTGTGATTTTTGGTGAAAGAGAACATGGGAAACAGAGGGGGAGCTATACAGACAGGCAAAGAAAGACAAAGGTAAATGCACAAAGGATAATGAGGGGATTGGGAAACAGGAGGGAAACTGGAACTAATCAGACACAATGAGACAGGGAGGAAGCAAAACTAAATAAACTGAACACTAGGCAAGGGACTATAAAATAAAACAGGAGACATGACTAACAGAGGGAACATGAATCATAGAGACAATAGTAACTAAATGTGGAACACAAGGACGACAGTGACAAAACTAAAGACTATGAACTATGAATATAACACAAGCAGAAAACAATACAGGGAATCAAACCCATGAAAAAAAAAACATGTCAAAGAAAATAACTTAAACCAGAATTACAGAGTCACAGACCCAGGACCGTGACAGAGTTTCTCATCCTTAAACTGAGTGTTAGTCAGTGTGAAACTGAAGTAGCAATCAGTTACTTCAGTTTCACACTGACTCAGGACACTCAGTGAGAAAAACTGAATATCATTCCAGATTATATCAATACTGCATCATAGAGGGACAGAATTCCCTGATTATGTAAAGATAATTAGAGATATTTCCAATTTTGTTTTTAACCACAAAAAAAAAAAAAAATTTGGATTTTGGACATTTGGGACCAAAATTGGATTTAATTTGTTGTTTTTGAAATTAAAGTTTTAAAGGTTTATGTCAGTTTTTTTCGGTTTCAGTCATAGGTGACTTGCAATGACGGAGTTTTCACAATTCCCACATAATTTGTTTCTCTACACTAACAAATAAAAACACTTATTTCCCATATGAATTTAAAAAAAAAAAGACTTTTAGCAAGTGTTTCGGAGACAAACTTAATGCCTTCTTGTATCTTCTGTGGTGATTTGAGTTGTTACTAAAGCTGCTCTGCTTCCACAAAATGGAATTGAATAGATTCAGTTTAACAATCAATCTGCAGATAAGCAAGTGTGAACTCAGAGTAACCAGAACAGCCTGCTGGAAGTTATTCTGCTGGAAAAGCAAAGAATCCTGATTAAGTACGGAACTGCTGGCAAAAGACTCCATTTCAAGTAGGCGTGTCATGACCCTGTGCCTTCTCGGCTGACTCTGTATGGCTACAAGTGTTTCTGTTGTGTTGCGTCTCCCTCTCTCCTCCCGCGCACTGCGCTCTACCAGGGCGTAGTCATGACGACTCCAGCCCCTGGCTCAGACACCTGCAAGCAATCGTCTCATCACCACGCTCACTTCTCAAGGCGGCTGCCGAGAATGCTTCTTTGCTGGATTATTGTGTAACACTCGTCAGTGTCATTGCAAGTCTGAGGTTTTCCATGAGTTTCTTTCGTGCCGCAACTTACCTATTCTTCCTCCCTGTGCCAGACTTCTCGTCAGCCTGAGGACCGCTTTTTGGTGAGCTAAAGCCGGAGTCCGAGCTAACCTGAGCATCAGCGAAGGATTGTGTACATAGCCCCGTGTGTCCCCTTCCCATGCCTGTGTTCCCCGGAGACCCTCTTCCCGTACCCCCTCACCTGTATATATCTGCACCTGGTGTCTGTGTATAAATAGATTGTGAAACTTAGAGACGGTCTGCCTCCGAGTCTCTCCTGAACAAGGCGGGCATATCCAGTTATTGGTTCAGAATTTCACAAAAAACATATGATGGTCAAAGCTGTCATACGGATATTTAAAGTACTTTGAGAGGTCGAAAGGTAGAAGTCAATGACATTTTAGTTATTCTCTTGAACGGCAGGAGTTGAGAGGTGGTTGCTGCCCCTCTATTAATCATGAGGAAAGATGCGGGCCCTTACATCGGAGGAATCTCCAATTTTGAGGTCTGAACACTCCTCACTGCAGCGCACACATTATCTATTTAACTATCTACTAACTATTTAGGAGTTTTGTCTTTGGGATAAATCCATTTTTGTCCAAGGGTGCAGCTGCCACACTACGTGCACAAAAAAGGGGAAACACACACACACAACTGGTCCAATTTAGATCCACAAATTCTCTCTAAAGGTAAATCACTCAAAGGATCCAGGTTTTCAGCAGAGAGAAGAACAGAAGTTAAGATCACAGAGCCAAAGCATACAAATGTGCAAATTTCAGCAGTAATAATTCAATAATTGTTAAAAAAAAAAAGTCTCACCCCAGGTACATCGAGCTGAAGCACAGGAAGCAGCAAGAGCCAGACTTTGCTGTCATAAAATAAAACTGAAGAAAATTAGAATGAAATAGCCGATGCAGGAGCACCATGACTTTTCTTCTTTTTTTAACAAACCAGTATTGATTCTCTTCACCATTAATAAGTTGTCTTTTTGAAAAACTGTAGCATTTTTATTTATTTATTTTTGGTTCTTTATGGCAGCACTCATAGAGATTTGTGGAAAATGATTCATCGTCTGTTAAAAGCCCCTTAGTCCCATTAGTCTAATGCTGCCAACACCACCCCTTTCATGTGAAAGAGTAAGGAAACAAAGAGAATATAACAGGACTGGCATGGGAGGCAGACACTGAGGCAGACTGAGACTAAAGACTAAACAATCATAGACAAGGACAAAAAAATAAAACAAAGTGACAAAGTAAAACTGAAAGTTAAATAATTTGCTAAACACAAAGGCAGGAAGCACGGTGAACAGGATACAGGGGAACTCTGGGTGATTCATGAAGCACAACACAATGAATGAAACCAAATAGCCCTGCCTGCTACATCCAGATAAAGAGAATCCATTTTATGTGATTTTCTTACCTGGATGATGGAGCATCCATCAACATAAATCGCCCAATGCATGTCGCCCGATACGCCGATCGGCACGGGAGGATCTAAGTCTAAGGCTACGTTCATACTGCAGGTCTTGATGCTCAATTCCGATTTTTTGATCAAATCCGATTTTTTTTGTCTGCTCGTTCACACTACAACTAAAATGCGACAGCAAACGCGCTCTAGTGTGAACGCTCAAAGCGGCCCGCATGCGCAAAAGAAGACGTCACACACAACGCACTCTGTTTAAACCCAGAGCAAACAATATAGTTTGACTGATATAAAGACTTCGGACTTTACGTTTCCCAATTTTTGCTTTAAGTTATTTTGTTATTTACATAATAATGTAGATAACCTAATAATGATCCTTATTGCTTTTTTATAGCGGAGAGGTGCTTCAAAGGATAGTTGCAGATTTCTGTCAGAATCTGCAGATTATACAGTACAAATAAAATGTTCACGTTGTCTTCCCAACAGTTTCACTGGATGGCCAGGAAGCGTTCACGATGTCTTCTCCGGCGCTGATAATTGGCGTCTGTCTTGTGTCAGTAACATAAAAGTCGTATTTAATGCGACTTGACCGTTCACACAGCAGTCGCTTTCTGAAACATCGGATATGTGTCGGATTCAGTACCACATACGAAAGTGACCCAGATCGGATTTGAAAATATCGGATTTGTGCCGTTCACACTGTCATAGCATGATCGGATATGGGTCGCATAGGGTCAAAAAAATCAGATTTGATGCGCTTTCGCTTTCGTAACTCAAGATAAATCAAAGAGCCAACTGAAAAAACTGAAGGCAAAGGAACCTTAAAGACTGAAGTGAGACCATACAGTCAGAATGAAACCGACTAGAAAATGCCCAATAAATGAAAGAGGATACTCCTCCACTTCCTGCCCCAAGTGGAGGAGTTTAAGTATCCAGGGTCTTGATCGCAAGTGACGGGAGCAGGAGATCGATAGATGGATTGTTGCTGTGATTACAGTGAGGTGGACACTGTACTGGTCTGTCATGGTGAAGAGAGAGATGAGTGTAAAAGCAAAGCTCTCGATTTACAGTCACTCTATGTCCCTACCCTCACTTATGGTTATGAGCTGTGGTGACCAAAAGAATGAGGCCTCACCCTTAGAGATAGGGTGAGCAGTTCAGGCATCCGGGAGGGTGTAGAAGTAGAGCCGCTGCTCCGTCACATCGAAAGGAGCCAGTTGAGGTGGTTTGGGGATCTGGATGCTTCCTGGGCGCGGTTTTCTGGGAGATTATATCTCTCGGCTGGCTAGGGAACGACTTGGTGTCCCCCCGGACAAGCTGGAGGAGGTGGGCGGGGAGTGGGAGGTCTGGGCTTTTCTGCTTAGGTTGCAGCCCCCCTGACCGGCCCCGGATAAGCAGAAGAAGGTCGATAGATGGATCATGGATAACCAAAACAAAGACCCCAAAAAACATACAATCCTCAAAACACAAGTCTCCCCATTATTATTACAAAGAAAAGAAAAGAAAAAGCTTAGACAGAAACCTAAAGTCAGATGCTTTCAAGAAATCCAGGGACCATCCCACTGGTATATCCCATGATATTGTTGCTCAAAACTCATTATAGAAACAACGCTTAACAAAACTTGGAGGGAGAAGCTGATCTGGTAGCAGCTTTGAACAGAGTTTAAATGAGAATTTCTACCCTGAAAATTGTATATGTACATGGTATTACTAGGAAAACAAACTGCATATGACAGCCCATGTTCTGGAAATTTATTGCCTTGTTACTGAGTAAAACATCAGCTTTTTCTGAAGGGTCAGGTGGGAATTTATTTTCAGACATGATGAAATAAATCAATTTCCTGTTGCTGTAAGACCCGAGGTGTCGTTCTCAGCTGATATTTTGACATGTTTTTGAAGGATTTCAAAATGTATACTCTTTTGCAAAAGTGATTTCCTCTTTATTTTCTCAGATTACGGAAACAAATTGTTTCACTCACACGGTTAATCACAGGATTAAAAACAACAAATTTAAAAAACAAAACAACACACAAAAAAGTGACACAATGCCAACAATAGTTTTCAAGACAAGTTTCCTGATCAGACTTTGTTTGATGCTTGAAAAGATTCAGTCATCCTAAAGTTTCAGTGAGCTCACTCAGTAGAAGAAAGACAGTACTGGTATATAATGAGTTCAATTTTTTAGTTAAATTTATTGAAAAATAATAAATACAGACAAATAAAACAATAGAAGCTTTAGGTACGAATAGAAAAAGATGTGTTAAAAGAAAACAAAGATTTGACAAAGATTTTATGCTGGGTGCCTTTCCTTTGGTAAATGGTAAATGGACTGGTACAGCGCTTTTCTACTCTTCTGAGCGCTTCAAAACGCTTTATACAACTTGTGTATTCACCCATTCGCACAAGCACATGTTTCTAAGTGCTTTCTAACTAACATTTACACACATTCATACTCCAATGGATGCATCGGAGAGCAATTTGGTGTTAGTATCTTGTCCAAGGATGGCATGCAGACTAGACCAACCTTCCGATCAGTAGATGACCTGCTCTACCGCCTGAGCTACAGCCACACTCCTCAGTTGAGGCGGGTGGAAATGTCAGAGTGTGCTGATGTTACAGTGGTTAGAACTGCCACCTCAAAGTGGCTGCGATTCTCAGGATAGCAGTTAACTGAGGCGTTGTCACTGTCACCTAGCAACCCGTGAAGAAATGGTTGGCGTTCCTTAGACGTATGTTCAAAGATGTCTTTAGCATCTTTTCAATGAGTTTTGCCTGAGCTCCTTTCCTGCTTTTTTTCAAAAGAGGTAATTGAATTGAATTGATTGATTGATAATACTATTCATCCAGAGGGAAATTGGGTTAAGGCTGCCAGCCGTGCCAGCGTCATCTTACCGTTCCAACCATACATACATTACACAAACATCACATGGGGAAGACTTCTCTCCAAGATGTTATCCATATTGAGTTCAAAACACAGTCTGAGTACTCACAGCCCTGCCCATCATCTATAATGTCGGCCAGCCTTGTGGGATTTTGAACAGCTGTAGCCGTTTCTTGTACTTCGATAAGCCAGGTCCGAGCCAGCTCCAATCAGTCAGATCGTGGTTCCGAATTGGTAGATGTCGTTCAATGTCCTCCATCGAGAGTGTTGCCAGACACACGACGCAACCGACCATCGAGTATGCGGCAGCAAACGTCTCCTCAGGACAATCAAGCTCTCCCAAGCCCAGGAAGGTGTCAATTCCATTACGGGACCAGTTGATCAAATCCATAATTATTTAGGTTTTAGAGAACAAAACTGAGAAACTCTTTGAGGGTTAGAGAATAAGCGAGACAATACAAAAGACACGAGAAGCCAAGCAGGAAAGATAAGGGAGAGGGAGAAGGAGAAAAGTGTGACCACCTCCGTCAAGAGCAAGAGAATCATGAATAATGCTATGAGAATGGAGAATAGAATAGAATAGAATTGACCATTATTGTTACTGTACATGTACAGCGTGTTTACTCACAGCCTAGGGGAGAAGCTGTTAGTGAGTCTGGAGGTGTTGAACGTCATTGACCTGTGGCACCAACCAGAGTGCACAAGGGGTCACCTGTGATGTCCCTGGTTTTCCTGATAGAATAGAATAGAATTCGACTTTATTGTCATTGCACATGCACAGGTACAGGGCAACGAAATGCAGTTTGCATCCATCCAGAAGTGCTTTAGTGATATAGATATATTAGGAGGATATAGGAGGAGCTGATGATGACCCCCAGGGGTGGCAGAGGGCAGCCAATGAGTTTCTGGGCAATATTAATTACCCTCTGGCCAGCCTTCCTGTTCTCAGTTGTGGCTCCTGTGTACCAAACACTCAGGTGGTAGGAGAGCATGCTCTCTACTCAGGAGCGGGAACGGGCCAGCAGCAGCTTCTGTCCAGATTGTTCTTCCTGAGGACAAGCAGAAAGTGTAGCCGCTGCCGGGCCTTCTTTAGCAGGGTATTGCTGTTGTGGGTCCAAGTGAGATAGGCAGAGATGTGGGAGCCCAGAAACCTGAAGGTGGAGACAGTTGGCAGTTTATGATGTGCTGACAGGCTATCCACTCCATGAAACCTGTTTCAGTTCTAAATTTTAGCAGCAGGACATTTCAAATCAGCTGTGGTTGCCTCAGTAGTCTGCTGCTTCTTTCTTTTAAACGTCCACAGAAGCACAGAACCACCTATAGTAACAACAAGGACAGCAGCAACAACAACAGCAGGAACAACCATCAGGACAGTTGGAGTTTCTTTCTCTTGAACGAAATGCATGTTTCCACCTCCATGTTCTCCTTCAGTGATGGGCTGCTCAAACATGCTGTTAAGTGTTTCACCTGCAGAGAAAACATGAATTGTTAGAGCAGAAATGCTGAGACACCAAAATAAGAAACCAACAAGAGTGCGTGTTCTGCAGGTGAAACTACTGACAACAGCTTCAGTTACTCATCTGGAGCAAATTATATTTTACAGCTGCGAAAACAGCAAAAAGTTTTCAAATATATATCTAAAATATAGATTTAATGACCAATGTCCACCAAAGTACATTTAGTATCCATGTGTGAGAGAATATGTCCAGAGAATATTCATGGATGTAGTGAAGCAGGACATATAGAGGGTTGGTTGATCTGATATCCTCGTGTTGGTGTTGTTCCCAGACCATCATGAAAATGTTGTTCCAGGATCAACATTGCAAGTGACCAATCAGAATGTTATGACGTCATACTTTTGCGACTTCGGGAAAAACCGGCGTAAAATAAAAAACTGTACTTAAGCTGCGTGAAACCGCCTCTGTCCGCCGATCAACAGACCCTGACCCTAATCCTAACCTTAACCGTAACCCTTTAATAAACAGTAAGTAGAATTGCAACATTGCAACATTGGAATTTCATAAATGCACGAATGGCTTGGCGCGCAAAAGAATAACGTCACAACAATGTGATTGGTCACTTGCAATGTTGAACCTGGAACAACATTTTCATGATGGTCTGGGAACAACACCAACACGAGGATATCAGATCATCCATAGAGGGTTGGTGTGACAGAAGGGGATGCTAAGGATGATCAGAGTGAGATTCTGTATCAAACCCAAAAGGGAGCAGCTGAAAGAAGAAGATTGCTATGACTTTACCCTTCACACTCGCCATCGGAGTAGAAGTGAGCAGAGGGGACAGTGGGTGAGTTATTTTACCTACACACATATTGGTTGGTCATTTACTATATCACACAAGTACAGAAAATTCTTCTTAAAGTGAGCAAGTGCTGCAATTTCCGGGCTGGGGAAGAGACTCACCTGTGACTGTGAGGTTGATGAAGTGACTGATCTCAGTGTGAGCTCTTTTATTTCTCACAGGGTTCCTCACAGCTACGTGACACTCATACATCCCAGCATCATTAAACGTGACCTTCTTCAGGATCACAGAAACGTCTCCATCCTTCATCTCTGGGTCCCTCAGCTTCACTCGGCCATGAAAAGATGGATGTTGGTAGTTTTCATAGAATCGTTTGTTCCTGTAGAAGTAGACGTAGCCGTCTGTGTTCAGGTCAGCTCTGCTCCACTTCAGCACTGAGATTATTTCATCTGTGGAAATCTGACACTGAAGAGTGACGTCTGCTCCAAACTTCACCTGCACATCCTGCTGCAGAGCTGAAGGAAAGAGAACAATCGGTAAGTATGAAGTTTATCTTGCTCTACTGTTACTTTAATACGTGTAGCTGCTGTTTATACAATGTAAGTGATAACTGAAATGATCAAATCTCACATTTGTCTCCAGTTCATGAAATCGCATGAATGAATTTCAGAAAGCTTAACATTTAACATGCTAATTATCGCTCCTGTGTTTTTTTTTTTTTTGTTTGTTTGTTGTTGTTTTTTTGCAGTTTGGGGGCATTGCACAGTGGGCTTGGGGTGTCTGTCATCTCAACTCCTAAGAGGACTATGCCATTGCATTTCAAACTTGCCTCTCTGACTTTGTCTCCAAACCTCTGATATATTCATTCTAATTATGTCAATCCTGTTCACTCCAAATCAAACCTTAGCATCTTCAGTTCAGCCTCCTGCCTTTTCGTGGAACCAGCTCTAAGCCGTTCATCAAAGCAGGTCTCACAACCATCTTGTAGAATGTTACAGGAAAAATGATTCTATGTTTCTTTACCTTCTTTTAAATGTACAAAGATGCCCTTTGTCTATGGTTAGATTAGTTTAGAATTATCCTTTTAGACTTTCCCAGCGAAGACATACTGTTTTGGGACATATTGTTTTAGATTGTTTTATCTCTCACAGCTTTCTCCCAGCTCTCTGCTGACGAGACTAGCGCCACATATGGAGTTGTTTATTTTATCTGTTTATTATTTTCTTATCCTGTTCTCACTGTCTCTCCTATAAAAAGTGCCAAGCCTCTGTTCATGGTGTGAGTTGTTCTTAACAGCTTACCCGTGTGCACGTTAAAGCATAAAAAGTGATCTTGTCTCATTGTGTCTTTATTTCTCCTGGGTCTTTTACAGAGTTTTCCCCCAACATTTCTTGGTCCTTCGAGAGCCGGAGCGCCTCCATCGTGTCCCATCTCCGTGACCAGTCCACGTTGTTCGCCTGTCGACAGCTCACACACCAGGTGTGTGATAAAAGTCCAAGAGCGTTAAATTCGGGTCTTGGCCAATGTCTTAGAAAGCGACCCACGGTGGTGGGGCCCGATCGAGGTGGACCAGACCCGGCGACACTGACCAGGTAGATACAGACACACTGACACAATCTTGCGTAAAAGCGCATTTTAAATTCAGGGAATTTAAAATAGCGGAAGTAGCTCGTCGACAGGTAGCTTTGGAAGCTCGTCGACTGGTAGCGTAGCTCGTCGACTGGTAGCTTTGGAAGCTCGTCGACTGGTAGCTTTGGAAGCTCGTCGACTGGTAGCTTTGGAGCTCTGGGTAGCTCCCCCAGCTGGGTCTAGACTGGGTCTAGGGAGTAAGTAGCTCTGGGAGCTCCCCTTATGATAAGGGTTCCGGTCGCGCGCGCGTCAAAGCTGTGAATGTGAATGTGTGTGTGTGTATCGTTTTAATTAACGGAGCAAGCTGAATTTTCACGGTCCAATAAGAGACTGAGCTGCTCCTACTGTGTTTTTCTTTTACTGCTGTTCACTGACGTGCTGGTGAGTTGAGAGAACGGTCGAGTTCCGTCTCGTAAAGTTCACACCGCTTTCGGAACTAGTCCGAAAGTCGAAGGGCGTGTGAGCAACCACTCTCGTCTCTAATACCAGCGAAGGTGATAGCAGCTGTATCGTGTATATATTACTTAAACAAAAAATAAGTAAATACATAAATAAGATGGGTAATCAAGCAAGTGAAATTAAAACTCACTCCTGCTGACGAGCAGTGGTGAGAAAAGAAAAGTCCAGACGCCGGACAAAACAGTGTCTGTAAATTGAGAGTCACAGTGACACATAGTGATTAGGCATATGATTGAAAAATGCCTAGGTTTAGAGCTGTGAGCTATGAGCTGTGAGCAATGCAAAGTTAAATATATATACGGTATATATATGTATAAATGGGAAACAACCCTAACTTCAAAGTTTGAAATGTGTGAGATGCATGAATTGTTTGAAAAACTAGAAATTATCTAAAAATGCCTTAAGTGAAAATGTAGTGTTGCATCTATTCTCCCAAACCAAGAGAAAATAAATAAATAAATAAAAAAAAACAAAAAAAAAAAGGAGAAGAAGCATTCTGTAACTTAAAAATAAGGCTGACGTGTTGACAATAGACTAAGAGACTCATTTGCAGAACAGAGAGGCAAGCAACGTCACAGACACCAAGGCTGTAGACAGCCACGCAGAAACAGCAGATAAAATAGAGACAACGCCTGCTAGAACCGTGGAGAGGAAGGTCACTTCACACGAGATTGTAGGAGTAGGCCACAGAGAAATAATGCAAAACAGTTTTGAGGCAGCCACTTAAGAACTTACAGTTTTCAAAGGACAAATTAGTTGTAAAGTCAGCCTCAGGCCACACAACTGTACAACAATTAACTGCCCCTTTAGACCTAGTATATACAGCAAGTGGCCGCAGGTGCTTTATTAAATGCATATATGACCCGTCGTGTCCAGTAAATTTGCTAGGTAGAGACGCTCTGACAAAACTTAAGATAGGTGTAATACCAGAAAAGAATGGCATGACTGCTGAGTGCATGCTAAATGACACCCCACCAGAGCCAGATAGCACTAACACAGAAAACAGTAGCCGCGTGTGTCTCTCTCCAGGCTACGGTGTTCCACATTATTACTGGACTCTCGCTTTGCCACAGCTAAAAGCACTAGTGCATGACGTGTCAAAAATATAATGCTCAGGGAAACCTGAGACCACAAAGAGGCTGTTTTCCCACACCACCTTATCTTTTTCACACAATCCATATGGACTTTATTGAGCTAAATGAATGCCAAGGGTAAAAATACGCCCTAGTGGTTATAGATGTATTCTCAAAGTGGCCAGAAATCTACCCAGTGAAAAAGGCAGATACAATTTCAGTAGCAAAATGTCTAAGTTGTAGGAAAATAAAGAGGTGATTGTAAATAACGAAGAATGTAATGATGTCTATCAAGTGACTTGCAGATTACAGCCTGGTGACTGGGTTCTGATCAAGGTGCTCCAAAGGAAAAACTGGAGCGCACCCAGGTGGGAGGGACCATATCAGGTTAAGCCATCTAAACTCAGCCGGCACAGGCTCGCCCAATTGTCGTGATCTCGCTCGGTGGAGGGATCAGCCTTTCTGGCCGAGGGGTCTACTCTCAACAGGAGGGTGTGTTCTGCTGTCATGAGGTGTTGGCTGCTTATCACTGCAGCGGGCTTGACCCTGGCCGGGCTCCTCATCTTTGCTTCCGTGAGGGACAATAAGTCACGCTATATGAAGAAAAGGCAGACACTGTATGACAAAGGAAAGCACACCAAGTTTCCCCATGGCTACGCCACTAATTTCTGGTGGCAGTTTATGAACACTATCGCTCACTTGAATAACAAAACTGACTGCTGTGCATGTACCCATATGCCCCTATCCTCACAGACGTCTGGCCTGTGGCCGTACAGCATACCTGAAGATCGCAGTTGGTGTCTGGTGGGCCTGGCAACACATCCAGGCTACCGTACTCTTTGGTCCAAGGCCAACTACAGCATCCCTGCAAAAGCAACCTGGAGGTCATCGTCACTCACGAATGTGAACTGTTTCGGACAGACCTACCTACTGACCTGGCCCCAAGTCTCAGACCCACTGCCTGATGTAATTCTACTGAACAAACCGAACGCATCACAACTGCCAGTATGTGTGATGAACAATGGATCGCGGGCAGTGGGGGAGCTGCCTACTCACCTATGTAAGCACATATACACTTTCTGCCCACGGAGGAACGAGAGGAAGTGTATGGCCTGTTCAATCAACGCAACCTGTGCCAGTAACACGACGCTGATGAGCCTCAACTGTCGCTCCAACTACAGCTACCGAATGCCACTAAAAACAAAGACTCAGTACCAGACAGGATGTGCACGGACGGCACCAAGCAGTAAAGGAACCAGAGTTTCGCATCTGAGGAGGAGTGAAATTCTTACAGAGCTTGATCCCCGGCATTGGAGTTGCCGAGGTGACTAAGACCCTGGGAACGGCCTTAGCAGGAGAACAGAAGGCCATCAGAACGATGGTGCTGAAGAACAGACTGACTCTAGACCTGCTAACAGCATCACAAGGAGGAGTTTGCAAGCTGATCGGGGAGACATGTTGCACCTTTATCCCTGATGGATACGACGCTGGAGGAGACATTTATGCACTGACCACACATCTGGAGCAGCTACACCGCCATGTCTAAGAGTAATAACTTCAAAGATGATAACAACTACAATGACTGCTTATGTTGCCGTGCCTCAAGAAGAACAGCATCCCGTTGCAATTCTGTTAGAGGAGAACCTGTAATAGCTGCTAATAAATTACGTGGTGATTAAAAATGACTTGTCAAGTGATCATGCACTGATTAACACATTAGTAGTTTATGCAGGTACAACATAAGGTTTTTATCCTTTTATTTTTGTAGTTTTAGTTTTATTACTTTCTCTTGACTATTCCTTTTGTTATTTCATTTACTATACTTTTCTTTGTTCTTTTATTATCTTTTTTATTTGTTTTATTCTTTAGACCACATGATTTACATTTCTGATATTTTGAAAATTAGAAAATTGCTAAGCGTAACTAATCAGTAACCTTTTCAGACAACTGTTTTGCACATTTAAAATAAGTTAAAACAGGAGGGAATGTTACAGGAAAAATGATTCTATGTTTCTTTACCTTCTTTTAAATGTACAAAGATGCCCTTTGTCTATGGTTAGATTAGTTTAGAATTATCCTTTTAGACTTTCCCAGCAAAGACATACTGTTTTGGGACATATTGTTTTAGATTGTTTTATCTCTCACAGCTTTCTCCCAGCTCTCTGCTGACGAGACTAGCGCCACATATGGAGTTGTTTATTTTATCTGTTTATTATTTTCTTATCCTGTTCTCACTGTCTCTCCTATAAAAAGTGCCAAGCCTCTGTTCATGGTGTGAGTTGTTCTTAACAGCTTACCCGTGTACACGTTAAAGCATAAAAAGTAACTTTCTCTCATTGTGTCTTTATTTCTCCTGGGTCTTTTGCAGAGTTTTCCCCCAACATAGAACTATCATCTCACTCCTGCTGCTACCGTTCTTTCACAAGTCACCCCTGAAATCCTGCCTGCACTCTCTTCTTCATTGCTCTTTTTCACCGTCCATTACTTTGTTCCAGTCTTTAAACTTTTGGTTACTTTTTACCTCTGTTTCATGCAGCTTCCCTGTTACACCAGTCTCCCTCTCATTCATATAAATAAAAGTTTTTTCTTGTCAGCCTTTAGTTGTACAGAATAAAAATATTAACAAATTTTGTTTCACTCACCTGTTGATTCAGCAATTAGGAAGAAACCCAGGAGGACCCTGAGAAAAGCCATGTGTGACAACAGATTACACTGAAGTGCCTGCCAACTAAACAAAAAGTTTTATTTTTCAGTCAACTGAAACCTTTTATGTTGAGAGGAAGGGAGTGGTTTAAAGGAAATGAGTATTATTCTGAAAGGCAAAAGAAAGGGAAAGTTAGCTATAGCATGCCTTTTACACAGTTTCTTACAAGCTTCCCCTTTACTATTAAGCATTTGCCAGAACAAAGTAAAAAAACAAACAAAAACCTGATTCACAAAGTTTCAGTGCAAACTGCGAGTCAATGAAGAATACATATAAAAAAGATAAAAACCATTTATTCTGTGGTGTCACCAAATTACCTTTACACAATGAAATAAATCTCTCTGATTCACATGGCAGTGTGGTCCATCTTCTTAGTTTCACACTGTGAAACCTTGACAATTTTAGTTTTCGAATGACCTGATGAAAATTTACATCTTTACAGCACTAAAAGCTCAAATGTCTTAGCATTGACTTTTAGATAAACATAATTATTTCAGATGAAACAAATTGAAGGAAAACCAGCAGAACAAATGTTAACTCCTGGGCATTTCTCCCAATTCTCACCTCTAACAGTGTCAAAGTCAAAGTCAAAGTCAAAGTCAACTTTATTGTCGATTCTGCCACATGTACAGGACATACAGAGAATAGAAATTGCGTTACTCTCAATCCCTAGATAAATAGCAAATGAACATTTAAATATATTTAAATATAAAAGTGATTAAAAATGCAAGTAAAATAATTAAAAAGTAAAAATTTAAATAAATACAATTTTACATATAACAAGAAAGCTATATAATATACAATATAATGGGTAAGTGACATTGAGTGTAAACCAGGCAGAGTAGTGCAAATAGGCAAATAGTGCAAATGGAGATTTAGTAGTGTACGGTAAGAGAAAGTGTAGCAACAAAGTCTTATGAGGTAATGGCAGTCCAATGCTCCACAAAGTGACTGGTAACTGGTGCAGGCCAGTGAGTGAGTCAGAGAGTGTGTGTGTTTGTGTGTGTGTGACAGAGTTCAGTGAGACCGTGGAGGAGAGAGGGGAGAGGGGGCAGAATCGGGAGGGAGTTAAGCTTCCTGACAGCCTGATGGATGAAGCTGTCCTTCAGCCTGCTGGTCCTGGCCTGGAGACTCCGCAGTCTCCTCCCCGACGGCAGCAGCTTGAAGAAGCTTTGCATTGGGTGCGTGGGATCAGCCGCTATGCAAAGGGCTTTTTTAGTGAGACGGGTGCTGTAAATGTCCTGGAGGGAGGGGAGAGAGACACCAATGATCCTCTCTGCAGCTCTCACTATGCGTTGGAGGGTTCTATGACAGGACGCATTGCAGGCTCCAAACCACACAGTGATGCAGCTCGACAGGATGCTCTCGATGGTGCCTCTGTAGAAAGTGTACATGATGGGGGCTGGTGCTCCTGCTCTTCTTAGTTTGCGGAGAAAGAAGAGACGCTGCTGTGATTTCTTGGCCAGTGCTGTGGTGTTGTACGTCCAGGAGAGATCCTCTGTGATGTGCACACCCAAGAACTTGGTGCTGCTCACTCTCTCCACAGACGCTCCGTCAATGGTCAGAGGAGCATGTTGGGTGTGCATTCTCCTGAAGTCCACAACAATCTCCTTCGTCTTCTCCACATTCAGAGAGAGATTGTTGTCAGCACACCACGTGGCCAGGCGTCTCACCTCACTTCTGTAGTCGGTTTCATCCCTGTTGCTAATGAGACCCACCACCGTTGTGTCGTCCGCAAACTTGATGAAGAGGTTGGAGCTGTATGATGGAGTGCAGTCATGGGTCAGCAGAGTGAAGAGGAGGGGGCTCAGCACACATCCCTGCGGGGCCCCCGTGTTTAAAATGATGGTGCTGGATGTATTACTGCCAACCCGTACTGCTTGAGGTCTACCGGTGAGGAAATCCAACAGCCAGTTGCACAGTGAGGTGTTGAGCCCCAGCTGGACCAGTTTTTGAATGAGCTGTTGGGGGATTATGGTGTTGAATGCTGAACTGAAATCTATGAACAGCATTCGAACATATGAGTCATTTTTGTCCAGGTGTGTGAGTGCCGAGTGGAGTGCAGTGGAGATGGCATCATCGGTTGAGCGGTTGGGCCGATAGGCAAACTGGAAGGGATCCAGGGAGGGGGGCAGGACAGTCTTGATGTGTTGCATGACTAGTCGTTCGAAGCACTTCATCAGGACGGTAGTCATTAAAGCAGGAGGGAGATGACTTTTTTGGAACCGGAATGATTGTGGTGGCTTTAAAACATGTGGGGACGACAGCCTGGATGAGTGATATGTTGAAGATGTCTGTGAAGACATCAGTGAGTTCCACTGCACAGTCTCTCAGTACACGACCAGGAATGTTGTCAGGACCCGGAGCTTTACGTGCATTGATCCTGCTGAGGGATCTCCTCACGCTGTCCGGTGACAGAGTCATCACCTGGTCACCAGGAGGGGGTGGGGTCTTCTGTGCAGTGGTGCTGTTTTGGACTTCAAAGCGAGCAAAGAAAGTGTTCAGCTCGTTCAGCAGGGGGATAGTGCTATCACAGGTCTGTGGTGGGGGCTTGTAATCTGTGATGGTCTGAATGCCCCGCCACAGGCTCCGTGAGTCTCTGCTGTCTTTGAAGTGATGAGATATTTTCCTGGAGTACTGTCTCTTAGCCTCTCTGATGCCACGGGAAAGGTTGGCCCTAGCTGTCCTCAGGCTTGCCTCGTCTCCAACTCTGAAGGCAACATTCCGAGCTTTCAGCAGCCTGTAGACCTCTCCTGTCATCCATGGTTTTTGATTGGCCCGGACAGTTATGGTTTTCGTGACTGTTACATCCTCAATACACTTGTTGATGTAGGCAGTAACAGTCTCTGCGTACTCCTGGAGGTCAGTGGTGTTGTTATAGGTGGCAGCCTGCTTAAACATGTTCCAGTCTGTAGTATTAAAGCAGTCCTGTAGAGCCTCTGAAGACCCCTCTGGCCACACTTGTATCCGCTTACGAACCGGTTTGGTCACTTTAACGAGCGGTCTGTAAGCAGGCATTAGCATGACAGTGATATGGTCTGAGGCGCCGAGGTGGGGGAGGGGAAAAGCTTTGTAAGCTCCTCTCTGGGTGGTGTAAACAAAGTCCAGTGTGTTATTTCCCCTTGTTGGAAAGTCTATGTGTTGTTGTATTTTTGGAAACACGCACTTTAAGTCTGCATGATTGAAATCCCCAGCCAGGATGAGAAAAGCATCAGGATGGGCTGTCTGCTGCTCACTGATGTGCTGGTACAGTTCATTCAGTGCCTCATTCCTGTTGTTGACATTGGAGGAGGGAGGGATGTACACAGCGCACAGGAGTATGGCTGTATATTCCCTCGGTAGATAGAATGGCCGGCACTTAATAACCATTAACTCCAGCACTGGTGAGCAGTGTTTGCAGACCGCAACAGCATCGCGACACCAGGCATCATTGATGTAAACACAAAGTCCTCCCCCGCGGGTCTTACCTCCCGCGACGATGACTCTGTCAGCACGGTGGCATGTTAGCTGGTCGAGCTGAATGGCGCGGTCCGGGACACTGTCGCTGAGCCATGTTTCCGTGAACACAAAAGCACAGCAGTCCTTTACATTCCTTTGAGATGAACGTAGCAGTCGGATGTCGTCCAGTTTATTTTCTAGCGAGCGTACGTTGGCCAGAACGATAGAGGGGATGGCGGGTTTGTGTGGGCTAGCCGCTAGCCTAGCTCGGATGCCACCGCGCTTACCCCTCTTCTGCTTCCTCTCACACCGCTTGAGGCGCATCCATTGTGGGCGAAGTGCGGGAGTGGGGGTCGGTGATTGAGTAGGCCTTCGGAGCAGACCCAGATCTTTCAGCTTCTCGGTGTCCACAGAGTTTAACTTAAAAAGTTTGTTTCTGCCGATGTCGAGAAGAAGTGTTCGGGCATATCCTCGCTAACGTGTCGTTGGGCTGGGACACATCCTTCCCTGATGACTCACTCTGTTAATCCCAGAACATCTTCGTGTGGTGGAGCAGCAGTAGAAATTTCTCCCTACCAGCGATGGGAATAACGGAGTTACAAGATGTTACCTGCAACACCAAATGTTTTTTAACTGAAATATCAGCACCTGACTTCCACTGGGCCGGTGTGAGCTCTCCAGCCTGCCTGTGTACATGTGGCTGACAGTTCTGCATACCTTTCCCTCTTTCTCTCATGAGAAGCCTCTGTCTGCTTTTTTTATGGGATAGTCAGCTCCACCTAACTATTCTGTCAGTGACTGGCCATGTTTGGGTTCAAGGATAACATGGTGATCCCCACAAGGAATTTCAGCTGGTAATCAAGTTTGACTGCCAGCTGTCAAACTCCTCCAAGTGACAGGAGAGACCATTGCATCTTGGAAAGTGACTATGCCCTTTCTAGAAAAGGCCACGAAGGCCGTGTGATTTTTTACATCATGCTAGTTGTTTGGGAACTTTATGTAAAATTATTCCTAAGAGATCATCTTACCTGACCACTTGTTTAAGATGTTTTAACATACCAATCATCTTGTTCCAGTTTACAGCTTTCTGAATTTAAGAGTGCTAAACTCTGAGTCTATTAGAGCATTATTTTGACACAGAAGGAATCCCAAGTAGAAAATGATCCTGGTGTCCAAGTGAATGGGACAAATTTTCATCCCTATGAAAGAATTAGCTTTGTGCAACTGCCTGTCCCACAGGGTGATGTGGGCCTTTAACATGCTCCCTTGTTTGCAGAGTGAAAATGTGTTAATATTTCTATACTTCTGAAGCTACCTGGGGAACAAAAGAGAATTAAAAAGCTGAATATTTCAGACATATATTTTAAATCTCTGTATATGAAGGTAAATTTTTTTCCATGCCTCCATTAAATATACTGACCATTGATATACTGAATTTACTGACCCCCCCCCCCCAAAAAAAACAAAACAAAAACAAAAAAAAACAAGAAAACAACAACATAGTCGATTCATCAGTTACACTGTTTGATATAAGAAGTGTTTTTTCAAACAATATTTATTTCTATTAGTCTTTGCGTTTGTTGCCTTCACTTTTATTTTGATAGGATCACAAAGGTGCTGTCATCTCGTGCCTTCGAACTGACAGTGGTCTAAGTAGAAATGAGTAAAGAGGGCTCGCATTTGTTTAGTGTGTGGGTGTAAGCTTCAAAGACCACCCATGCATGCATGCAACACCTCACTAGCTTTTAGTGCCTGACATTTAAAGAAAGGAAACAAAGGGGGGAGGGGGATCACTTCCGTCAGAGGGGGGTACCTATAGGGGCCTTTACTGATACAGTGATACAGACACCCTATAAACGTTTACATCTCATTTGATTATTGCTACATTATATTTACATACGTGTGTATGTATGTGTATATATATATATATATATATATATATATATATATATATATATATATATATATATATATATATATATATATATACAGCTAGATAGATATATAATGGGTTTTAATTAGGTTGGTACAGTTGTAGTTAGGTTAGGACATCTTAGCAGCACTGCATGGCAGCATGTGACAATTTTAATTGATTATATGGTAAACTTTAGATATTAGTGGTGGCTGATGCTCAAAGTAGCCAGTTATTTTACTTGAATTCTTGAATCTCTCCCTTCCTAATTATGTCTCACCATTATTTTCTTACCATGTTACTTTCACCTTCCTTTGTGTCTTCACTTCTGTGTTTCTCCACAGCTGGTGCTAACAGGTGGTTATTGGGTGTTGCTGGTTACTTGACGGTGGTGGAGCTGCAGCAACAGCAAATTATCATGTCATTAATTTGACACATTTTGCTGCATTTATTTTTTTGTGTGTGTGTATCAGCTTGTCACATCCATAGTTTCACTATTTCTTCTACATTAAACTCTGTAGGGGAGGGTGCTGCGTTCAGAGATTTCACTACAATACAATGTCAGTATTGAAAATGAACGACTGGGCTGCTTTACAGGCGATTTGCAGCGGCCCTTCAATTGACCCATCGGCCCAAAAATAGGTCGTCCCACCGGGAAGATGTCCATTATGCCAGATTACCAATACAGCTCTCCTCTGTACGCTTTAATGTTTAAATTGATCCTGTTTAAATATTCAGAGTTTCAATTTGCAGCTGTCACCTTAGAAATAAACGGAGCACTGAGAGTGTACTCAGGTTAACTTGATTAATTTTACCGTTATATTTTTTGTTTTTTAATCACCATTTGATCATCGCTTGCAGAATATCTCTTTATGTGCACACAGAGCCTAAAGCAGTGAACCTGCTTTAACAGAAAGTTAAAGCAGGTTTAAAGGTGCTTTAACTTTCTGTTTAAAGGTGGTAAGTTCATTACCACCTTATTTTTAACCTGTTTGAAGCTTTAGTTATATTAAATGATGTTGTAATTTCATAATATTTTGCGGGGGGTTAATAATTTCACAAAAAGCTCTTCAAAGAAAGAGACTGGGTTTGAACCACCTGCTGCCCGTAGGTACAGATAAATGAGAATGGGTGCTGTACAAATTTTAGGGTATTACATAAATAAATGGGTAACTACCTAAAACCCATCTGGACTGTATGGTTCACTAAAACAGTGATGTTAGTTTAAAACGAAGTGCTGTTCTTTTTTAACATGAACACAACCTTTTCCACCTCTTTAAAATATGTTATTCTTGTAAACATATTTTATTCAAGTTGCTTATTTTTGTACAAAAAACAAAACAAATCTGAAAATCTAAAAGCCGAGGTAGAAAAAAAAAGCCTCCCTCCCTAATATTCACCTTTACTCGTTGAATGGAGGAACAATTTCCCCTCACTTATTGTTAACATTTGGTTGGACACTCAGCAAACGTGTGTCAGTATTGTCTCTGCAGTATAATAAATATTCTTATTTCAAATATTTGAATTCCACAAACGGCACTCCTTTACACAATTTAATGATTTATTTATTATGCGGTGTGCAGATAATAGCAGAAAATAAAACCATCTGGTGCTCAGTATACATGCTTTTCAAAGCAGCAGTTGACCAGAGGACAAAAACTTCACAGTTTAGTAATGCTAAGTAACACTTGATTTTGCAGTGTAGAGAAACATTGTACATTGTACTCATGATAATTTGCATAATAATGGTTCACGGCAAACTGAACAATCAAACTCGAAATAAACACACTGATGACATACAACACAAAAACAAGGAGTTATCAGAAACTCAACATCCCTATAATCAAAATGATCTGAATAATCATAGTTTCAGTTTCTTCTTAAGGATTTTTGTTGTGAGTATGTGAAGTGTGTATCAAGGAGGGATGTCGAGCTCATTTTAATTAAATATCCACAAATGGAGAGCAAAAATCAAAAGGAATACATTTAATGAATCTAATAATAATGATAATATCAATAACACCACCACCACTATGCCATTATTATTATTAAAAATAATAATTCATTATTATTTATTATTATTATTATCATTTTGATAATAAATTAATAATAAGCCTGTCAAGCCTCTCCTAAAAAAAACTGTGTAAAACTGTATTTTATTCAAATATGTAAATGTATGTGTATGTATAATATGTAAAAATCACAGTTAAAAAAAAAAATCAGCTTATATAAAAAACACCAAGTGTTTTAAAGTCATTGGCTTCTTTACATATGCGTTGATATTCTATGTGTGCAGATCAGACTGTGTGGTATAAATAAGCGCGAGAGGTAAAAATTCATCAAACGTTCAGCAAAATGCAAACACATACACATGAATGTAAAGTATTGATGCGTATTCAGAAGTAATTCAGGTCAGTAAGATCTGTTTAGTCTCAGCTCACAACACCTAATAATAAAAACACTAAACTAAGGGCTCCAAAGATCAGATCAGCAGCACTTGGTTGAAGTGGAGAGAAACCTCCTTCACACCCAAGCTAAAAAAGACATGCTATATTACTTCTGCTTTTGATTAGAAAAAGTAAACTGAATGGATGTTAATTCACTGAGCAGTTTCCAGTTTTTTGTTCCCCTCCCTCCCTCCACTCAACACTTTTAGCCCTTTTCTATTAGTACCTACTCAGGTCAGGTTGGCTCAGCTTGACTCAGTTTTTTAGGGTTTGCCATTACCTTGTAGTACCTGGTACTTTATGAGTGAACTAAGTGTGGCGATCCAAAAATGTGACATTATTGATGGCTAGTCAGTGTTGCTGACTAGCCACTGTTAAAAGCCAGCAATGAGGGAAAGGACAGCCACAGAACAATCAGTATATCACCTTGACATCCTTATGTTCGGCTGCATCACTTTCACGCCTGCATGCATGTCAGGTGGCACTCGATTATAAAAGCAAATGACCAAAACCAAGCAGAGCAGAGTCGAAGTAGGTATTAGTAAAAAATGGCTATTTGTAGCTGAGTTGAGGATATGAAGGCCTCAGTAACTGACTGATGTATTCACCATACCACCACCTTTGCAGAGGTGTAGAACCTTTATCAGCCTCAGTAGACTTTTTTTTTCCTACATTTTTGAGGTAAATGTTGCTAAATCATCAGCAAACATCTTTTCAGTCTTTCTCCTTTGTTTTTTTGTTTTCTCAAAATGTAACACTGCTAAAATAAAAGAGTGTGAAGATAAAATGTCTGACATCATGTGACAGAGGAAGTGAGGTAGTTTCAAAATTATCACCCGCAATGTCTAAAACTTTACTTGATTTGACATAAATGGACAGCAGAGATGGTCTTCAGTGTGGTGTACTTGATAAATGTAGTTACTGAAGTGTCAGCGTTTAATCTTTCCTCAACCCTTTACTTTCAGTTTGGGTCAAATTTGACCTTTTCTGACATTTTACAACAGTCTTAACAACACATCACCCCCCACCCTCACATTTCCATCGGCATCCACTAAAGTTACACACTACAAGTTTTTCTTCCCCCACTTACAAATCCCTCAATGGCCTGGTCCCACAGTACCAGTCTAACCTGCTGCACCCACAAACACAGTCTCGATGGTCGGTCTCTCTCCCTCCTCAACCTCCATACTTTCATGGGCAGAGCATTCATTTTGGTTGCCCACACCCTCCTTCCTTCACAACGTGCCATTGGGATTTTTTTTGTTGTTATTCCAGTTGTTATTATAACTTTTATTATTATAATTTGGTGTGATTAGCCTCACAATAAGAATATTCCTGGTTTAAATCTTGCCTGTGGCCTTTTTGCATGGATTTTCTTGGTACTCCAGATGGTTCAAAGTCTAAACACATACATTTCAGTTATGTTAGTAATTCTAATGTGTCCATGTATATGCAGTAGATAAAATGTTTGCAGTGCACCTGCAAGCACAAATATCCATGTGTCATTCCATACATGCAAAGGTGTGCACGCAAAGTTTCCTACCACTGCTTTGAATGCACAGATTAGCTTCAATAAGCAAGATTTGTTCTCTAGGTGTATATATTTAACTAGTATTAATAATTATAAATGTAGTTATGAGGGCATTTTTATGATAGATATGTGAGGACAGTATTTAATCGTTGTAATGGTTACAAATTATCATCTAATAAACAAACAGTTTGTGATCTTATCATTTTCACTTTAAATTAAATATATTTAAATCCTTATGGCGGTTATTTGTAATCAGCAGGACTGATTCTTCCTCAGTAGGATGTGATGCTGCTTCTTATTTCTCTTAAGAAGCAACACTAACAAACCAACAGCTGCAGCAACAGCAATGACAGCAGCAACAGCAGCAACAATCAGGATAGTCTGTGCTTCAACCTGTTCAACCTCAGTGTTTCCATCAGCATCTTCTCCTTCCTTGATGTGCTTCTCCAACATGTTTTCATGCACTTCACCTGCAGAGCAAAGATTAGCTGTCAGAGAAGAAACCCTCAGATGTGAGCTTTAACGTGTTCAGCAGGTAAAGCTAGCAGGAGAACAGCTTCAGTCAGCTGCAGTTAAGGAGATGTCAAGTTACATAAAATGTGTTTGGCTGTTGACCGAAAGCATCTATGTTAGCAGCATGCTACGACTTTACCCTTGATATACAGTAGTAAGAACTGCTAGCTCAGTGCATGTCATTTTCTGTATTAAAGCTACTCGCAACAGAGTGAGCAGCTCAGCATGTTTTATCTGACATGTGACACTAAACACACATATGTTTTTGCTGACTAAAGCCCAAAGGTTTTGTGTCACCTGGGCTTGAACTTGCTAAGTGAACATGCTAACTACGACATTATGGACGCACTCCATTTGCTGTTGGCATGACAAACTCACCTGTGACTGTGAGCTCAATGAAGTGACTGATCTCAGTGTGAACTCTTTTATTTCTCACAGGGTTCCTCACAGCTACATGACACTCATACATCCCAGTGTCATTAAACGTGACGTTCTTCAGGATCACAGAAACGTCTCCATCCTTCATCTCTGGGTCCCTCAGCTTCACTCGGCCATGAAAAGATGGATGTTGGTAGTTTTCATAGAATCGTTTGTTCCTGTAGAAGTAGACGTAGCCGTCTGTGTTCAGGTCAGCTCTGCTCCACTTCAGCACTGAGATTATTTCATCTGTGGAAATGTGACACTGAAGAGTGACGTCTGCTCCAAACTTCACCTGCACATCCTGCTGCAGAGCTGAAGGAAAGAGAACAATCGGTAAGTATGAAGTTTATCTCGCTCTACTGTTACTTTAATACGTGTAGCTGCTGTTTATACAATGTAAGTGATAACTGAAATGATCAAATCTCACATTTGTCTCCAGTTCATGAAATCGCATGAATGAATTTCAGAAAGCTTAACATTTAACATGCTAATTATCGCTCCTGTGTTTTTTTTGTTTTGTTTGTTTGTTGTTGTTTTTTTGCAGTTTGGGGGCACTGCACAGTGGGGTTGGGGTGTCTGTCATCTCAACTCCTAAGAGGACTATGCCATTGCATTTCAAACTTGCCTCTCTGACTTTGTCTCCAAACCTCTGATATAGTCATTCTAATTATGTCAATCCTGTTCACTCCAAATCAAACCTTAGCATCTTCAGTTCAGCCTCCTGCCTTTTCGTGGAACCAGCTCTAAGCCGTTCATCAAAGCAGGTCTCACAACCATCTTGTAGAACTATCATCTCACTCCTGCTGCTACCGTTCTTTCACAAGTCACCCCTGAAACCCTGCCTGCACTCTCTTCTTCATTGCTCTTTTTCACCGTCCATTACTTTGTTCCAGTCTTTAGACTTTTGGTTACTTTTTACCTCTGTTTCATGCAGCTTCCCTGTTACGCCAGTCTCCCTCTCATTCATATAAATAAAAGTTTTTTCTTGTCAGCCTTTAGTTGTAAAGAATAAAAATATTAACAAATTTTGTTTCACTCACCTGTTGATTCAGCAATTAGGAAGAAACCCAGGAGGACCCTGAGAAAAGCCATGTGTGACAACAGATTACACTGAAGTGCCTGCCAACTAAACAAAAAGTTTTATTTTTCAGTCAACTGAAACCTTATGTTGAGATGAAGGGAGTGGTTTAAAGGAAATGAGTATTATTCTGAAAGGCAAAAGAAAGGGAAAGTTAGCTATAGCATGCCTTTTACACAGCTTCTTACAAGCTTCCCCTTTACTATTAAGCATTTGCCAGAACAAAGTAAAAAAACAAACAAAAACCTGATTCACAAAGTTTCAGTGCAAACTGTGAGTCAATGAAGAATACATATAAAAAAGATAAAAACCATTTATTCTGTGGTGTCACCAAATTACCTTTGCACAGTGAAATAAATCTCTCTGATTCACATGGCAGTGTGGTCCAACTTCTTAGTTTCACACTGAAACCTTGACAATTTTAGTTTTCGAATGACCTGATGAAAATTTACATCTTTACAGCACTAAAAGGATGGGATAGTCAGCTCCACCTAACTATTCTGTCAGTGACTGGCCATGTTTGGGTTCAAGGATAACATTGTGATCCCCACAAGGAATTTCAGCTGGTAATCAAATTTGACTGCCAGCTGTCAAACTCCTCCAAGTGACAGGAGAGACCATTGCATCTTGGAAAGTGACTATGCCCTTTCTAGAAAAGGCCACGAAGGCCGTGTGATTTTTTACATCATGCTAGTTGTTTGGGAACTTTATGTAAAATTATTCCTAAGAGATCATCTTACCTGACCACTTGTTTAAGATGTTTTAACATACCAATCATCTTGTTCCAGTTTACAGCTTTCTGAATTTAAGAGTGTTAAACTCTGAGTCTATTAGAGCATTATTTTGACACAGAAGGAATCCCAAGTAGAAAATGATCCTGGTGTCCAAGTGAATGGGACAAATTTTCATCCCTATGAAAGAATTAGCTTTGTGCAACTGCCTGTCACACAGGGTGATGTGGGCCTTTAACATGCTCCCTTGTTTGCAGAGTGAAAATGTGTTAATATTTCTATACTTCTGAAGCTACCTGGGGAACAAAAATAAGGAGAATTAAAAAGCTGAATATTTCAGACATATATTTTAAATCTCTGTATATGAAGGTAAATTTTTTTCCATGCCTCCATTAAATATACTGACCATTGATATACTGAATTTACTGACCCCCCCCCCCCAAAAAAAAACAAAACAAAAACAAAAACAAAAAAAAACAAGAAAACAACAACAACAGTCAATTCATCAGTTACACTGTTTGATATAAGAAGTGTTTTTTCAAACAATATTTATTTCTATTAGTCTTTGCGTTTGTTGCCTTCACTTTTGTTTTGATAGGATCACAAAGGTGCTGTCATCTCGTGCCTTCGAACTGACAGTGGTCTAAGTAGAAATGAGTAAAGAGGGCTCGCATTTGTTTAGTGTGTGGGTGTAAGCTTCAAAGACCACCCATGCATGCATGCAACACCTCACTGGCTTTTCCATTTAAAGAAAGGAAACAAAGGGGGAGGGGGATCACTTCCGTCAGAGGGGGGTACCTATAGGGGCCTTTACTGATACAGTGATACAGACACCCTATAAACGTTTACATCTCATTTGATTATTGCTACATTATATTTACATACGTGTGTATGTGTATATATATATATATATATATATATATATATATATATATATATACACAGCTAGATAGATATATAATGGGTTTTAATTAGGTTGGTACAGTTGTAGTTAGGTTAGGACATCTTAGCAGCACTGCATGGCAGCATGTGACAATTTTAATTGATTATATGGTAAACTTTAGATATTAGTGGTGGCTGATGATCAAAGTAGCCAGTTATTTTACTTGAATTCTTGAATCTCTCCATTCCTAATTATGTCTCACCATTATTTTCTTACCATGTTATTTTCACCTTCCTTTGTGTCTTCACTTCTGTGTTTCTCCACAGCTGGTGCTAACAGGTGGTTATTGGGTGTTGCTGGTTACTTGACGGTGGTGGAGCTGCAGCAACAGCAAATTATCATGTCATTAATTTGACACATTTTGCTGCATTTATTTTTTTGTGTGTGTGTATCAGCTTGTCACATCCATAGTTTCACTATTTCTTCTACATTAAACTCTGTAGGGGAGGGTGCTGCGTTCAGAGATTTCACTACAATACAATGTCAGTATTGAAAATGAACGACTGGGCTGCTTTACAGGCGATTTGCAGCGGTCCTTCAATTGACCCATCGGCCCAAAAATAGGTCGTCCCACCGGGAAGATGTCCATTATGCAAGATTACCAATACAGCTCTCCTCTGTACGCTTTAATGTTTAAATTGATCCTGTTTAAATATTCAGAGTTTCAATTTGCAGCTGTCACCTTAGAAATAAACGGAGCACTGAGAGTGTACTCAGGTTAACTTGATTAATTTTACCGTTATATTTTTTGTTTTTTAATCACCATTTGATCATCGCTTGCAGAATATCTCTTTATGTGCACACAGAGCCTAAAGCAGTGAACCTGCTTTAACAGAAAGTTCATTACCACCTTATTTTTAACCTGTTTGAAGCTTTAGTTATATTAAATGATGTTGTAATTTCATAATATTTTGCGGGGGGTGGAGGTGGGGGGGTTAATAATTTCACAAAAAGCTCTTCAAAGAAAGAGACTGGGCTTGAACCACCTGCTGCCCGTAGGTACAGATAAATGAGAATGGGTGCTGTACAAATTTTAGGGTATTACATAAATAAATGGGTAACTACCTAAAACCCATCTGGACTGTATGGTTCACTAAAACAGTGATGTTAGTTTAAAACGAAGTGCTGTTCTTTTTTAACATGAACACAACCTTTTCCACCTCTTTAAAATATGTTATTCTTGTAAACATATTTTATTTAAGTTGCTTATTTTTGTACAAAAAACAAAACAAATCTGAAAATCTAAAAGCCGAGGTAGAAAAAAAAAGCCTCCCTCCCTAATATTCACCTTTACTCGTTGAATGGAGGAACAATTTTCCCTCACTTATTGTTAACATTTGGTTGGACACTCAGCAAACGTGTGTCAGTATTGTCTCTGCAGTATAATAAATATTCTTATTTCAAATATTTGAATTCCACAAACGGCACTCCTTTACACAATTTAATGATTTATTTATTATGCGGTGTGCAGATAATAGCGGAAAATAAAACCATCTGGTGCTCAGTATACTTGTTTTTCAAAGCAGCAGTTGACCAGAGGACAAAAACTTCACAGTTTAGTAATGCTAAGTAACACTTGATTTTGCAGTGTAGAGAAACATTGTACATTGTACTCATGATAATTTGCATAATAATGGTTCACGGCAAACTGAACAATCAAACTCGAAATAAACACACTGATGACATACAACACAAAAACAAGGAGTTATCAGAAACTCAACATCCCTATAATCAAAATGATCTGAATAATCATAGTTTCAGTTTCTTCTTAAGGATTTTTGTTGTGAGTATGTGACGTGTGTATCAAGGAGGGATGTCGAGCTCATTTTAATTAAATATCCACAAATGGAGAGCAAAAATCAAAAGGAATACATTTAATGAATCTAATAATAATGATAATATCAATAACACCACCACCACTATGCCATTATTAAAAATAATAATTCATTATTATTTATTGTTATTATTCTTGCCATTTTGATGATAAATTAATAATAAGCCTGTCAAAAAAAACAAACAGAAAACTGTAAAACTGTATTTTATTCAAATATGTAAATGTATGTGTATGTATAATATGTAAAAATCACAGTTAAAAAAAAAAAAATCAGCTTATATAAAAAACACCAAGTGTTTTAAAGTCATTGGCTTCTTTACATATGCGTTGATATTCTATGTGTGCAGATCAGACTGTGTGGTATAAATAAGCGCGAGAGGTAAAAATTCATCAAACGTTCAGCAAAATGCAAACACATACACATGAATGTAAAGTATTGATGCGTATTCAGAAGTAATTCAGGTCAGTAAGATCTGTTTAGTCTCAGCTCACAACACCTAATAATAAAAACACTAAACTAAGGGCTCCAAAGATCAGATCAGCAGCACTTGGTTGAAGTGGAGAGAAACCTCCTTCACACCCAAGCTAAAAAAGACATGCTATATTACTTCTGCTTTTGATTAGAAAAAGTAAACTGAATGGATGTTAATTCACTGAGCAGTTTCCAGTTTTTTGTTCCCCTCCCTCCCTCCACTCAACACTTTTAGCCCTTTTCTATTAGTACCTACTCAGGTCAGGTCGGCTCAGCTTGACTCAGTTTTTTAGGGTTTGCCATTACCTTGTAGTACCTGGTACTTTATGAGTGAACTAAGTGTGGCGATCCAAAAATGTGACATTATTGATGGCTAGTCAGTGTTGCTGACTAGCCACTGTTAAAAGCCAGCAATGAGGGAAAGGACAGCCACAGAACAATCAGTATATCACCTTGACATCCTTATGTTCGGCTGCATCACTTTCACGCCTGCATGCATGTCAGGTGGCACTCGATTATAAAAGCAAATGACCAAAACCAAGCAGAGCAGAGTCGAAGTAGGTATTAGTAAAAAATGGCTATTTGTAGCTGAGTTGAGGATATGAAGGCCTCAGTAACTGACTGATGTATTCACCATACCACCACCTTTGCAGAGGTGTAGAACCTTTACCGGCCTCAGTAGACTTTCATTTTTTTTCCCTACAGTCTTGAGGTAAATGTTGCTAAAGCATCAGCAAACATCTTTTCAGTCTTTCTCCTTTTTTTTTTTTTTGTTTTCTCAAAATGTAACACTGCTAAAATAAAAGAGTGTGAAGATAAAATGTCTGACATCATGTGACAGAGGAAGTGAGGTAGTTTCAAAATTATCACCCGCAATGTCTAAAACTTTACTTGATTTGACATAAATGGACAGCAGAGATGGTCTTCAGTGTGGTGTACTTGATAAATGTAGTTACTGAAGTGTCAGCGTTTAATCTTTGCTCAACCCTTTACTTTCAGTTTGGGTCAAATTTGACCTTTTCTGACATTTTACAACGGTCTTAACAACACATCACCCCCCACCCTCACATTTCCATCGGCATCCACTAAAGTTACACACTACAAGTTTTTCTTCCCCCACTTACAAATCCCTCAATGGCCTGGTCCCACAGTACCAGTCTAACCTGCTGCACCCACAAACACAGTCTCGATGGTCGGTCTCTCTCCCTCCTCAACCTCCATACTTTCATGGGCAGAGCATTCATTTTGGTTGCCCACACCCTCCTTCCTTCACAACGTGCCATCGGGATTTTTTTTTGTTGTTATTCCAGTTGTTATTATAACTTTTATTATTATAATTTGGTGTGATTAGCCTCACAATAAGAATATTCCTGGTTTAAATCTTGCCTGTGGCCTTTTTGCATGGATTTTCTTGGTACTCCAGATGGTTCAAAGTCTAAACACATACATTTCAGTTATGTTAGTAATTCTAATGTGTCCATGTATATGCAGTACATAAAATGTTTGCAGTGCACCTGCAAGCACAAATATCCATGTGTCATTCCATACATGCAAAGGTGTGCACGCAAAGTTTCCTACCACTGCTTTGAATGCACAGATTAGCTTCAATAAGCAAGATTTGTTCTCTAGGTGTATATATTTAACTAGTATTAATAATTATAAATGTAGTTATGAAGATATTTTATGATAGATATGTGAGGACAGTGTTTAATCGTTTTAATGGTTACAAATTATCATCTAATAAACAAACAGTTTGTGATCTTATCATTTTCACTTTAAATTAAATATATTTAAATCCTTATGGCGGTTATTTGTAATCAGCAGGACTGATTCTTCCTCAGTAGGATGTTAGACGCTGCTTCTTATTTCTCTTAAGAAGCAACACTAACAAACCAACAGCTGCAGCAACAGCAATGACAGCAGCAACAGCAGCAACAGCAGCAACAATCAGGATAGTCTGTGCTTCAACCTGTTCAACCTCACTGTTTCCATCAGCATCTTCTCCTTCCTTGATGTGCTTCTCCAACATGTTTTCATGCACTTCACCTGCAGAGCAAAGATTAGCTGTCAGAGAAGAAACCCTCAGATGTGAGCTTTAACGTGTTCAGCAGGTAAAGCTAGCAGGAGAACAGCTTCAGTCAGCTGCAGTTAAGGAGATGTCAAGTTACATAAAATGTGTTTGGCTGTTGACCGAAAGCATCTATGTTAGCAGCATGCTGCGACTTTACCCTTGATATACAGTAGTAAGAACTGCTAGCTCAGTGCATGTCATTTTCTGTATTAAAGCTACTCGCAACAGAGTGAGCAGCTCAGCATGTTTTATCTGACATGTGACACTAAACACACATATGTTTTTGCTGACTATAGCCCAAAGGTTTTGTGTCACCTGGGCTTGAACTTGCTAAGTGAACATGCTAACTACGACATTATGGACGCACTCCATTTGCTGTTGGCATGACAAACTCACCTGTGACTGTGAGCTCAATGAAGTGACTGATCTCAGTGTGAACTCTTTTACTGCTCACAGGGTTCCTCACAGCTACGTGACACTCATACATCCCAGTGTCATTAAACGTGACCTTCTTCAGAATCACAGAAACGTCTCCATCCTTCATCTCTGGGTGCTTCAGCTTCACTCGGCCATGAAAAGATGGATGTTGGTAATTTTCATAGGAGCGTTTGTTCCTGTAGAAGTAGACGTAGCCGTCTGTGTTCAGGTCAGGTCTGCTCCACTTTAGCACTGAGATTCTTTCATCTGTAGTAATCTGACACTGGAGAGTGACGTCTGCTCCGAGCGTCGCCTGCATATTCTGCTGAAGAGCTGAAGAAAAGAACGATCAATTTTCTTATTGCAAAGACATTTTTAATGCATGAAACTGACATTAAAACAGGACATTTAATATTTTTAAACAAACCACAGTTGACCAAACAAAGTTTGAAGGAAAATTTCACCAATATCAGGCGTGAAAACATCTCCTCTCTGCATTCAGCGCTGTAACCATATCAGGTTTTCTGTGCATGATTTAAAAAGTTCACTTTATGTTTTAAAAAAAAGAAGAACAAGAGAATGGGAATGAAGAGAATTTAAATCTAGACCATGCTATGTACTGAAAGATTAGATAAAGATAGAATGCTCAAAATGTCCTTAACTTTAATGTAGTTACTGAATTTCGTTCAGTAACTTATTTGATTATTGAATAGTGTAATGCGATTACACGACCACATTACTTTGAAATGTTTTACAGTCAAGACTTTACACAGACCCTGAAAATCAGCAACCAGCTTTATAGATATAGTAGCACAGTCGTTTGAGATGCACTATATCAGTATAGATTCAGAGAGCATATTTAAAATCCATCTTTGCGATTCTGTCCACTCTTACCCTCTATATTTGGTTGCTTTTCAGCTAGTAAAGCAGAGCAGAGGTGGTAGGCCCAAATGGGGCTTTAGTTTTATTATATTGTATTAGAGACAACAACAAGCATATATAATATGACAGTTTTAGAATATATATTATTTTTATACACTTGTTTCAAATGGCAACATTTGGCAAACTTTAACTGAAAATGTAATTGATTGACAAAACTTGGTAACTGGGTAATAAAAACCACACGTGGTCTTCTGATCCATCTATGTGACCAAACCTACACAGGTGTGTCTGCATTTCCTCTTTTTTTCTCCGTTTGTCTTCTGTCATCATAGCAAAACCCAAGTGGAGACTAAGACCAAACTCCCTTTGATTTCCAAGAATTGTCCTCTCCTTGTTTTCAACATCACTTGTAATATTGAGTTTCCCAATGCTGTGGTGTTCTCAAGGAATGGAAACTTTTCAAAGTATTGCTTTTAGTTGGATTTGATTTACTTACACTTTTTAAAAAATGTAAACTATAGTTAAAGTATGATTATTCTTTTTGCAGTAATCCAACTGTTTCTCTCCATCCAAACATGTATACTGTTATCTCTGAGCGAGCAACGTAACAGGGACAACCATCAACGAGGTAGACAGTGGAGGAAGGATACAGAACAAAAGCGTGGTTTAGTTTTTTATTACAGCTTTACACACTTGAATTAATTAAATATTAAGAAAACGTCAAAACACACAGTAAAAATCTATCTAACCTAATCATCTATTGAAAGTTTCTTTCTATAATAAGAAGCAAGCCTGACACATGATAACCAGTCATGCCAACTACAACTGTGTGGATGTTTGCTAATTATTATATATTTACCCAAAAGTGCACTTGTGAATTCTGATGCTGTCATAGTTGATTCTCAGTCCCTTTATCCTCTATCCTTTCTAAAAGTCTTCAAGAATTACTATTATTTTTTCCTCACAGCTCAATGAAGAAAATAATCACATTTAAAGTTTGCAGTTAAAAGTAATGCATGTGATCTATAACCCATTTTATATCAATGATTTATTTATTTATTTATTTTAACCAATTACGAAAAGAGAAAGTTAAATTCCTTTGTCATTTGCAATCAGCCGAACCTCATTCCATGACTCATTCCTAGTTTCCTGATGACTCATTCCACAAATCTCGTCTTCCGACTAGGAATGCGTGATTAGCCGGATTAAAAAAAAAAAGAAGTCTTTTGACCATCCCGTTGTCACAAAGGGGTCACAACCTAGTAGTGAGATTTCACCTGTTAAGCGAGAGTGAGTTTATCACCTTTAGACTGGGTGCCAATAACCTTTTTACGTAAATTGAATGGAACATTGAGACACGAACAGAACTCGCTCATTTATAAAACTGCCTTTAGTTACAGAAAGAATAAGCAAGGAAAAAACTGTTTGACTTACCTGCAGACACAGAAATTAGTGACAAAAACAGGAGAAATCTGACAAAAGCCATATGTGACAAGCCAGAGGAGAGAAGATTATAGCAGCCCTGACCTAAACAGAAAGAAGCAGCTCACATTCCAGACCAGCCTTTTTAGGGAGGGTGGGCCACTTTAAAAACGAAACTATTTAAAGTTACAGTCACACCGGAAAGTAGAACCATATATAATCCGCACTTTAAAAATGCAATGAAGAATGTATGACATTTCAGACAGAAAAAAGTCAACAAATCAATAGAAAACCCCCAAAAACTTTGATTTCCGATTTCCTTTTTAGACTTATAAATGTGACAGTTCACCAGTGGATTAACAGGAAGCTCAACTGAATTCTTCTCCCTTCCCCCATCAGAACAGAAAAAAAATCATTTTCAGGTGAAATAAATCTGCTTTAGTTGATTATGATTTAATGAAACAAATATATAAATAATTAAATGTCCATTGATGTTCTCATTAATTATCTATTAATTCGTTTTGGCACCCATATTTGGTCCTGATGCCTTCAAGTCTGGAACTGCAGCTGCTAGAATGCAGCTCAGGGAAGTATTCAGTTACATGTAGAGGATCTTTATCACCGATAACTTCAGTAAGAGACAGAGACTAAAGGGATCCAGTCCAGGTTTCTTTCATTCTTGATCAGCGTCAGACCTGAACGCACGGAGCAGCAGATCCAAATTAAAGTTCCCGCTCTTATTTATTCACATCTGAAATAATTGGCGCACTGAGTGTTCATAGCTGCTGCTGGTCTCATGTCTGATTTATATGTAAGCTGTCCTCACTCTGATTCAGGCGGCGCCCAAATAGTGTGTTACGGGCGGAGAGAGGGGAAAGCAAAACACCCACTTTTTATGTGAGCATGCACAAACAGACACAGACAAACAGCCAACAGACAAAAAGAAAAAAAGAGAAAAAAAAACACATTCAACCACTTCGTGTCAGTAACTGTTTTTGTGCAGTGAGGCCACGAGGTCCACTTACAGTCGCGTTCATATGATAAATATGAAGAAAGCTCCTGTATGACACTGATGGAGTCAAAACGAGTTAACGCTCACCTGCAGTCACGGTGAGCCCAGCACAGACATTTCCGCCTCATTGTTCTGCTGACCCGACTCTTCAAGCTCGCTAAATATCCAAGGCTGGTGAGATTTCCTGGGAACAGAACATCCCTTATCTCTTTATCCTAATTCTAATCCGAACGATGTCGAAGTTTGATTTGAAAACAAAACTCCCGAGTGTCATGACAGGTGGGTTTGTTCTCAACTTCGCGCTCTGGCGACTGTTTGTGTCATGAGGACGAACAAAAACAGTCTGTGGGTGGGGTCAGAAACACGTGCGTAATAACGAAGAAGGTCACGTTACTCAAATAAACATCTGGCAGGCTTCGCGTCTGACAGCTGATCAACAACAAACCTGATCATTAATCAATAATCAGTCATATTAAAACCATCACAGAAGCTTTTTAATAGAATCAAAAGGATTCACGATCATCTTTACGTGAATCTCTGTAACTTTAAACCTTTATATACACTGCATGGCATTTCTATTTCATCTCATGCTCCTACTGCAAGTTCCTGTAAGTGCGTCACAATAAAACCCTATGTCAGACATCCAATCGAAGTGTTCATACAAAGGCTTTTAATTTGTAACAGATGCAGGAAGTGATGTGTTTAGACAAAAGAGGATTTAGCTTGTAGCTACTTTCAGCTGCTCAAAAAACTGAATTATATGAAGTCAGTTTCTGTTGATGTGCTTTTTTCCTTCAGAGCTGTTCTCTTGTTATCCAAAAATAATCAAAGCACTTTAAATATCAACACAACAGCTTTAACTTTTTGTGTGAAAGTACTCAAACTACACCAGTGCTTGAATCTGATTTCTCACTTTGAGGGGAAGTGAAATGTGACCCATCAGAAGTGGCGGTCCTAGCCTGTTTGGCGCCCTGGGCGAACTCTCCCTCTGGCACTGACAGATGCAAACAGACTAAATAACCTGATCCACAAGGTCAGTAATGTTGTGGGGATGGAGCTGGACTCTGTTAGGGTGGTGCCTGAGAGGCAGATGTTGTCCAAGATAAAGATAATGTTGTATAACATATATACAATATATAACATATATAACACCTCCCGCCCACTCCATGATATGCTGGTCAGTCACAGGAGCTCGTTCAGTGAGAGGGTGAAATTACCAAAAAGCACCACTGAACGACACAGGAAATCTTTCCTGCCTGTGGCCATCTCCCTGTACAACTCCTCCATCTAACACACTGTAAACACTGCAAAAGTTACACCCTTTTTACACGCGCTCTTTTCTACTCTGGAATATTCTTGACAATTTTCTTGATAGTTATATAATTATTATATTATAATTATAATTATAATCACCTCTGTTAATCCTTGATATATATAATTGAGTGATCTCTACATATTAGTGCTATTTCTTAAATGTGTAAAATCTGTAACATAATGTATTGTTTGGAGTTTAGTCTGTTACTGTTACTATTTTTACCATTTCTTCTTGGAGCAACTGTAACCCACATTATTTCCTTAGGGATTAATAAAGTATTCTGATTCTGATTGTTTCAGGATGACCTGCCATTATCCAGTGACCCATCTGCTTACCTGTATCTTTTGCTCGTTTCTCTTCCTCTTCTTTTTTCTTTTTTCTAAACTGAGCTCCTGATGGCTTTGAACTTTTCTTGTCCGTCTGTTTTAATTTTGCCCTCCAGTATGAACACCCACCTCACAACCCGAGGATCATAACCTAATAGACCTACACCTTAGTTCACAGATTCACTTTGTCTAGGGTTTATTTCTGGGATTTCACACAACCCAGGATTCAAATCATGAATACATAATGGGCTTGGATTTACAACATTATGAATGAAATGTGCTCTATTTGGAAGCAGCAGCCCCCCTCCCCTTTCGACAGGTTGTGTGTGAGACTTTAAATCATCAAACTGTAAGCCTCGTCGTCTCGTCGTCGTATGGACTGTACGTAGTGGAGATGACAATAAAGTTTAAATTGACTTCAGCAGCAAGCAACCACGATGCCACCCTGGGCGACCGCCCATGTCGCCCATATCAAAAACCACTGCTGCCCATCAGCACTGCAGCTGTACTGCAAACACTTCAGTTTGTTCGGGATTCTTTGGCTGTGCTGGTTATTCTGATGTCACTTTCACTGAGCTGCAGATTGATGCTTTAACACTTTCAAGCCTCCAGGTGGCAGAAGAGCAACTTGAGCGACAACCAGTATCATCATAGAAGACACAAATATTCAAACATCATCATCATCATAAAATCTGTCACACACCATCTAGAAGTCTTTTTTTTACTGAGGAAGGAAAAAAAGGTGATTCGTTCTTAATCTGTTACTGCAGGGAAACACAAAGAGTGCAGGAGGAAGTTCAATCATGCAGAATATGGTCACCTCAGTGTGAACATAAAGCAGCTGACACAGAGTGGATTGGTGTCGTTCATAAAATTTCAGTAAAGTGGAATTTTAAAGTGAAACACTAAATCCAAATCAAAGAATTTATTTTGTGGTTTCAACACAAAAGTGAAATGTCTCCAAATGATCTTCATAAAGTCAGAGAGATCTGTCACCGTGTTGTGTAACGATATTCTTGAGTGTTTGTCAGTCGTGTCAGTTCTCAAGTCAGCGTGAAACTTTCATAATCAGTTTCTTTTTAGTTTTCTGATCACTAAACCTCATTTTCAGTTTTACAGCCGTGAGCAGCATGTGTGAGATCTGCCACTGAAATGAAAACTCTGCGGTTATAGCGGACGCCCTGGACCACTTTCTCTGAAATGTGATTCTGTACTGTTCCCTGGTAATAACGTCACAGACGGGAATGATGTCAGAGTGGAAGAACTTTATTTACCACGAGCCCACATTGAACACACACTCTCGCTGGCAAGTAAGGATGTGGTTCTGAAATTAATACAAATAAGAAATAACATAAACATCTAGACTAAGATGTTCTGGAGACTAAGAATGTCAAACAAGACTAAGGTTCTGTTCAGTTTTCTGCTTGCAGAGCTGATACAGCTCCTTTTATCCCACATCAACCTTCAAACAAATCTGTTTTTACCTTTAACATAAACCTGTGTGGAGGTTTGAATTCATGTTTATCCACTTAGCATTTTTTGTTTTTAAATCTAATGCCACATCACCAATATGCAAACCACGGACTGGATCTGCAGCCAAATCTATTACCGATCATTCTGCAGACCTTTTCTCATACATACAGTTCTTATTCCCATATATTTTAATCTGGCCGAAAACACAGATCACTCGCATGCATTATAAGTCATCCCACACGATGCTGCTCACCCAATCAAATTATTTATGCAGAGGGTGTGCGAGAACAGAAACCGCGAAAGTTCAAAGAAGGCGAGGAAACAGTGCAAAGGGCTGAAGCTCAGATGTTCACTATGGGAAATGAAGTTAAAGAGGAAAAGGAGAAACTCAAACTACACATTTTTAAAAGCTCATTTTTTTAGTTAATAAAAATTTTGCTATTTAACTCAGCAACTTGAAATGTATCCCGAGTTCAACTCTTTTCATCTTCAAGGCCAGCGGCACATCTTCAGCAATCATTTTATCATTAAAACTGTGCCTTTTTAATCCTGAAGTCTGGATCATCATTGGTGATGACTTCTGACCCAGAATCAGCCATTTCTGTTTCATGGAAAATCTCCTTTACTTCATGGTTGCTTTTTTGTAAGATCCCAACAAAGTCTAAACCTATTTTTAGCATTTTTCTTTTAGTTTGGATTACTTGGTAAATGTACTAAAATGAATTGATGTTGCAAGAAAGTAAATATCATTGTTACATTTCAGACCAGTAGCTTCCTGATTAAGAGGAATGGCTAGTTTTTTGCTTCTTATGATTTTAAGGAGCAGCACAAACAAAAGAAATGCAGGAACAATGATGAGGACGATAATGGCAGTAACACCAGCAAACATGAGGACAGGTGGATCTCCAGCCTGTTGCATGTCAAACATGTTTCCACTTCCATCTTCTCTTTCCATGATGTGTCTCTCCAGCATATTTTCATGCGTTTCACCTGCAGAAGAAAAATCAGCTGTCAGAGAAGAAGCCTTCAAACACCAAAAAAGCAGCGAACCAACATGTGTGTGTGTGTGTGTGTGTGTGTGTGTGTGTGTGTGTGTGTGTGTGTGTGTGTGCAGGTAAAAGTTCATAAAAAACAGTTTGACAAAGGTTTAGTAAAGTGTGGAAACATTTAAATGACATTTTTAAGTTAGAAAACTTTTTGGCTGCTGACGGTCCACAGATGCTCTGTTAGCCTCTGTGTTAGCAGCATGCTACGACTTCACCCTTCATACTCAAACTAGAAGTGAGCAGAGGGACTGTCAATGAATTTAAACTTATTCATTATGTATATTTTAACGTGATAAGTGGAGAACATTTTAACTGAATTGTAAATGAGACAATGTTGTTTTTTTGTGGGTGACAAACTCACCTGTGACTGTGAGGTTGATGAAGAGACTGATCTCAGTGTGAACTCTTTTATTTCTCACAGCAACAGCTGACAGATGGAGAGAATAGACAGACTGTCCCCTGTTTGTGAAGGACTGCTAGAAAAGTTTAAAATAACTAATTGTCTGTCCAGAATCAGTCTTATTAGGTAATGTTCAAATAATTTTATCCTCCCAGTGTTTTCAGTGTGGGAGAAAGTACTCAGGGCCTTCAAGTTAAACACTATGAAAGGCAGCAACAAGTTTAATGTCCAGAAACCTAAATTATGTATCACCAGCAGAATGGAGCTAAAAATAAATGTTTGTTCCAGTTCTATGAAGCTTTGAGTATTTTGGATTAGTAGTACTGCTGTGTTTGTTGCATCATATTGCTGTAATTGTTTATATTTTTTTTCTAATCAAGATGGCGCCGCGTATGGATGCCCTGGTGCTTCAGTGCGTTACTTTTGTTTTATTTTTGTGCATTTCTTCTGTGTCTGGGCACTCCTCTGGATACTCTTACACCAGAGAAGAGCTCCTTAACTGCAGGACTACAACGCCTGTGGATTTATTTCCAATATTTGTCGCATCTGCGGCAGATTTACTGCAGACTCTGATCAGGAAAGTGAGACGTCGAAAGAGAGGTAAGCGAGCCGGCGTACTCGTGCGTTTGAGGAGACGCGGACTGAGAACGGCCCTTCCTGGGATCTTCCTTTCCAATGTACGCTCACTCGGGAATAAGATAGACGAACTGGCCCTGATGAGAAGCATGAACAGAGACTTTGCCTCCTCCTGTGTCTTATGTTTTACGGAGTCGTGGCTCAGTGAGGACATCCCGGACTGCGCGCTCAAGCTGGAGGGCTTTCATCTGCTGCGCGCGGACCGGCAGGCCGCTCTCTCCGGTAAAACCAAAGGTGGAGGGTCTGCTTCTACATCAATAGTGGCTGGTGCACAGATGTAACAGTGATTGCTCAGCACTGCTCTCCCTCTCTGGAATATCTTTTTTTTATTCACTGCAAACCGTTTTATTCTCCGCGGGAGTTTGCTTCATTCATCCTGGCCGCTGTTTACATCCCGCCAGACGCGGATGCGCAAGCAGCTCAGTGCGCACTCGCAGAGCAGATTCTCCACATGGAGCGGACATACCCGGACTCTCTCATCATTGCTCTTGGGGACTTTAACAAAGCCAATCTGAGCCATGAGCTTCCGAAATACAAGCAGTATATTAAATGCCCGACCAGAGAGGAGAGGACATTGGACCACTGCTACAGCACGATCAGCGGGGCCTATCGTGCGGTGCCCCGCGCTTCACTCGGACTTTCTGACCACGTCATGATCCACCTAATCCCCACGTACAGACAGAGGCTGAAGCTCTCCAAACCTGTCGTGAGGACCAAAAAACTGTGGAGCAACGAGGCTGTGGAGGAGCTTCGCACGTGTATGGAGACCACAGACTGGGACACAATGAAGGCTGCTTCTAACAGCTTGGACGAGTTTACGGACACTGTCACCTCCTATATCCACTTCTGCGAGGACAGCATTGTGCCATCACGCACCAGGGTGAGTTATAACAATGACAAACCCTGGTTTACTCCTAAACTCAAAAAGCTGTGGCTGGAAAAGAGAAAGGCGTTCAGAAGCGGAGACAGGGACTGCTACAGAGAGGCCAAGTACAGGTTCACTAAAGAAGTGGACATTGCCAAACATCAGCACTCTGAGAAGATGCAGCAGCAGATCTCAGAGAATGACTCGGCCTCTGTGTGGAAAGGTTTTAGGAATATCACAAACTACAAGCCTAAAACCCCCCACTCCGCTGATGACTTGCTCTTAGCCAACACCCTTAACGACTTCTACTGTCGTTTTGACGAGCCATCAGGCAGCCTTCACACCTCCAACGACCCCAACAATAGAGGCACTTTGGACACTCATTCCCCCACCTCTCCCCCCTCCATAGAGCCATCACCACCTTCAAACTGTTCACCTGCAACACCCGCCTCCTCACCCCACACAAAAGAGGATTTCACACCACCTCCTCCGACCACAACTCTTCATATTCATGAAGCAGATGTGAGGAAGCAGTTTAGGAGTCTGAATGCTCGGAAAGCTCCCGGCCCAGACGGTGTGTCTCCTGCCACCCTCAGACACTGTGCAAACGAGCTGGCCCCAGTGTTTTCTGGCATCTTCAACTCCTCGCTGGAGGCATGTCATGTGCCTGCCTGCTTCAAGTCCTCTACCATAATCCCTATCCCCAAGAAACCTAGGATCACTGGACTAAATGACTACAGACCCGTGGCTCTGACATCTGTGGTCATGAAGTCATTTGAGCGCCTAGTTCTCTCCCATCTCAAGACCCTCACGGCCCCCCTCCTGGACCCCCTGCAGTTTGCATATAGAGCCAACAGGTCTGTAGACGACGCCATCAACATGGCCCTACACTTCATCCTGCAGCATCTGGACTCCCCAGGAACCTACGCCAGGATCCTGTTTGTGGACTTCAGCTCTGCCTTCAACACCATCCTTCCAGACCATCTCCGAGGCAAGCTTTCCCAGATGAATGTGCCTGATCCCATCTGCCGGTGGATCACTGACTTCCTGACGGACAGGAAGCAGCATGTGAGGCTGGGAAAGAATGTCTCGGACTCCCGGACCATCAGCACCGGCTCCCCTCAGGGCTGTGTTCTTTCTCCTCTGCTCTTCTCCCTGTACACCAACTGCTGCACCTCCACCCACCAGTCTGTCAAGCTAATCAAGTTTGCAGATGACACCACCGTTATTGGGCTCATCTCGGACGGGGATGAGTCTGTCTACAGGAGGGAGGTTGAACGTCTGGTGACCTGGTGCAGCCACAACAACCTGGTGCTGAATGCCCAGAAGACAGTGGAGATTATTGTGGACTTCAGGAAGCACACAGCCCCACTCCCCCCCATCATCCTGACTGACACCCCCATCACCTCTGTGGACTCATTCCGCTTCCTGGGTACCACCATCACCCAGGACCTGAAGTGGGAGCCCACCATCACCTCCGTCATCAAGAAAGCCCAGCAGAGGATGTACTTCCTGAGGCAGCTGAAGAAATTCAACCTGCCAACACGGACGATGATGCAATTCTACACTGCAATCATCGAGTCCATCCTCACCTCCTCCATCACCGTGTGGTACGCTGGAGCCACTATCAGGGACAAACAGAGACTGCAGCGTGTTGTGCGCTCTGCTGAGAAGGTGATTGGCTGCAGACTCCCATCTCTGCAGGACCTGTACACCTCCAGGACACTGCGGCGTGCAGCCCGGATCTCAGCTGACCCTTCTCACCCTGGACACAGTCTGTTTGACCTGCTCCCCTCAGGCAGGAGGCTCCGGTCCATTCGCACCAGAACCTCTCGCCATAAGAACAGTTTCTTCCCCTCTGCTGTTGGACACATGAACAATAACCACATGACTGTCCCCACCACTAACACATGACCCTACGCTGTGTCACTGCATCATTTCATGTTTGGCACTGATCACCACCTGCACTCATGTATATATCTTTCTACGTAGCACTCATAATTCTTATTCTCATGTATATATCTCATGTATATCTCATGCACATATCTTTCTTTCTACATAGCACTTTAATTCTTATTGTTTGCACTGAAGCACCGCAGCAATTTCCTAATGTTGTAAACCTCAACATCTGGCAATAAACCCCATTCTGATTCTGATTCTGATTCTGATATGCTTTATATATTCTGAGGTAAGTTGATCTATAGTGTTACATCATATTCTATAAGGATGTTATGTGTTTGTAGACTTTCTGCCCAGTTTGACCCATTTAGCAGAAGTCAGCCTGTTTAAGGCTCTGATATCTATTCTGTATGACTTAAAGCAGTTATGACATGGTCTGATTTTCTCACCCAATAAAGGAATATTTCATATATCAGTCTACTCTTCATTCTATCAGAAATGGTCTTCACAGCTCGTACATTTTCTTTTTACACATGTATCTAAGCATTGAGCCAAATGTAATGATGCCAACATATTAAACGAACAATATTTGTCTCTTATGTATAACACATCTATATATCCACTATCAGAGATACTTGTCTTTGAGCACTGTTTCATATTCGTGTGTCATATGCTTATTCAGCTGATCTCTGACGTCTCAACAGTAGGTTATGCACAGAAAGAAGGCAAGGCAAGGCAAATTTATTTGTAAAGCACAATTCAACAACAAGGTGATTCAAAGTGCTTTACAGAGACATTAGAACCAAAAACAAATAAAAAGCATGATTTAAAATTGATTAAAACAAGCAAACAAACAAACTAACTAAACACACACATTCACATTCACACCTGTTCGCGCGATCTGAACCCTTATCGTAAGGGGAGCTACCAGTCCTTCTGTGGACGAGCTACTTTCTATTTTAAATTCCCTGAATTTAAAATACTCTCTAGAAACGAAAGAAAGGAAAAGAAAATGAGTGAGTGCGCACAGACAGATGCAGAAAGTCTGCACAGGAAGTTTTTAACCTCCTATCAGTGAATCTTTTTTTTTTTGTGTCCCGTTTGGATCTATAGCCATCAGAATTGTTGTCTTGAGGCCAAGAAAGATGCCAAGCGGATTTATTTTACCAAGTGGATCATCATGGCCTTGCCATATTGGTCCATTTGGTTGACCTTTATTATAATTATGAATTTATTTTATTTTCAGTTACAAATGGGACAGACATAACTGTGGGATAGGACAGGGGGAAAGAATGAAAGAAAACATTGTAGTCTGGTGAGGGGCTGGGGTTGATGTAGTACCTGTACTGGCCACCAGGCGGCACAGACATTAAAGTGGACAGCCTGTTTACAGAAGTCACAGGTGAGCAGGGAAGAGGAAGGACAGCTAGAAGGAAGTGAGTTTTTCCACTGTCTCAGCTGTTGGTCACGTCATGTTTTCTACTCTCTGTTTTTACAAACATGTTTTATCTTTAATTCAATGCTCCAAGACTTTTGTAGATGTTTTAAATCTAAATGAAAGTGTTTAAATTTGAAGCACAAGGACCAGTTAGACTCAAATATACCTGAGAAATATTAAATGTTTGTCTTATATTAATGAAATCACAAAGCTGCAGGTTTGTGCCTCCTGATGAAATATATTTCTAGAGAAAAATCAAACAATAAATCAAACAGGACTTCAAATATTATGACACAGCAGTCTGGAAAACTCCTGTCCCACCTTATCAGCACCTTTTGTCTGAATGAAATTACTGTTTTTAGTTTTCTTTTAAAACATTCACAGAGGAATGAACTGAAAATGTAGCTTAGTGATGGTATACTGTGGGTGTATGTCGAGGTTGTATTGAATCAGACTTCATGTTTGGGTGCAACAACCTGTTAAACCTGCTGCCTGGGCTCTTTTCATTTAAGCACCTCCCACAAACACAGCCACTGTTCTCAGTACTGCTGAAGCTGCCGGGCTCTAAAACAGTCCCGCCCTCTGTGTAGAAGGAAGTCATCACAACATTTGGTTATTCAGATTTTATTCTGACTGAAACAAGGCTGCAGGCTCCAAACTCTGTTTCACAGGGACAGGCTCAGACAGTTTCACTTTAACTCAGTCACAGTGTTACATCTGTTTGTACATGCAGTGGGTTCATTCACACGCACACACATCAGTGTTTTACTGGCTCAACCGGTCAGAGGTTGAGCCAAGATATACTTTTTAAAAAACAAATATTAAAACATTTTAAGCCTATATTTTAAAAAAAAAGCCATGCTAAAAACTTTGAAAAAAAAATTAAGCCCATTTTTCAAACCCATCCGATGGTTCTCAGGCTGGATATTTGGCTCTCCTACCATAGAGTGTAGCCTAACCTATCTAGCACGTGTGTGTGTGTGTGTGTGTGTGTGTGTGTGTGTGTGTGTGTGTGTGTGTGTGTGTGCAATAAGAGAATATAACATTCACACCAGTACAGTAGCTGAGTGATACATGTTTATGTGTTACAAACTTATTGTTTTTTTAATATAAGATCTAATAAAATATTTTACAAACAACAGATGATGATTTAAACTGACAATTATTTTTAGAATTAGGCAGTTTGTTGGTATGGTGAGCAGGAACATCAGAGATCAGATAATTATGCAAAACAATGCAAAGTTTCCTTTTGTCTTGTTTCCTGTGTCTCTCCTCTGTCAGTCTGAATGCTGAACCTACTGATAATAACCTGGAACAGCAGCAGGACTCACAGTTCAGTTATGAACCCACTGAACACAAATCATTGGATTATTTGGAAGAAGTCGCCCTCTACGATTTCTGTGGAACACTGTGGAGCAGGGAAATTATTTTACTGCTATTGTTAAATAATCATCATTATTACCATTGCATTAATAATATAATCTGGAGTTTATATTGCATTCAGGGGTTAAACAGTGTGTCTGTCAGAAAGGCTAAAAGTAACAGGACAGGAAACAGGCTTGGAGAGTTTTGCAGAAGTGGAAGTTATTTTGAGCAGCAGGCTAAGACGAGGCTTTAACAATGTAACAGATAGCTTTAAGAAGGCCTTAAGCAGTTATGACTATTTTATACACAATGCATATCTGTGCTTATTAAAGAGTTGGAGCTCGGTCAATTAATTGGGGGTCGGAAGCTTTGTTCGGCGCGATGTTCGGACAATCTATTGTGCAAGTGACTTGGAGCCATAGAAGGAATTGCAATACATGCTTACAAAACACTTATATATCAGATCATTTTATATTAAGGTTTTAGTAGAGGTTCTTGGTTAAAACATTTATTTAGTAGAAGACATACACATAGTCTCAGTGAGCTTCTGGTCTAGTGAAAGGTCAGAAGTGCAACAGGTGAATTGAGAAAGAGCATTTGAGGACGAGACACAGCAGGTTGGAGGTGAAGAGGTGACACAAAGAGCATGTGAGGTCAACACATACACACACATTAGTTAGATTTATTTAGAGGAGAGATTAGTCATGTCTGGTTGTAACTGCAAAAGTGTCTCGGTAAAAGAGGAACCGTCCTTGTTGTCTCGGCAAGAAAGAGGAACAATTCACTTTAAGATAAGAACGGAAAGTACCAGCCATGAAAATAGAAGATGATTTTCTGGGTGAAAAGCCATGGTGGTGTTGATCCGATCTATGTATAAAATGTATCTGTGACGCATGAAGGGGCGTCAGTAAATCAAACCCTGATGCTATAAAATATCTGTTTATGCTTTGATTAAGTCGAGGACTACTGGCTGTCTGCGTACAGAGTGTCTTCCCACACGTGTGTTCATTAAAATCATTGTTTGACCAAGACCTTCTGGACCATGGGTGGTTTGTACTCTCCCTCCTCAATTGTGAACCTTAACAACACAAAACCAGCAACAAAAACAACAAGAAACGGCAGAAACTGACAGACCAACTGTAAGTCCAACAGAACCACTCTCCTTTACTCCAGCCTCCTCCCCTCCACTTTGTCCTCCTGTCTGTTATCTTCTCTCCTCCATCCTCTGTGTGTCCTCCTGTCTGACCTGCAGCTGAGAAATTTCAAAGCCCCTGATCCACAGGGCCCGGTAATCTTGATTTTGTCTACGTCCATATGTTCTGTAGATAAAAACAGCACCAACACCAACAACAACAACAACAAGCACAGCAGGAACTGACAGACCAACTATCAGTCCAACAGATCCACTCTTCTCTCCTTCATCCTCCTTCCCTCCATCCTTCTTCCCTCCATCCTCTGTGTGTCCTCCTGTCTGACCTGCAGGTGAGAAACAGGTGTGAGGTGTCAGGTGTCAGGTAGGTGATGAGTGAAGAACAGAACAGAATCCATTTCCTCTTCAAACTGCTGTCAGACATTATCTACTGCACTCTGATCACATCACTCAGACCAGCTGCTTTCTACAAAGTCTCATCAACAACATCTTTAGAAACAAACATCAACAACCAGGAAGCAGCTTCACCTCTGATCACACACACACTCAACTCTACTCACTCACCTGGAGGATCAACAACACTCAGCTTCACCTCTAGCCTTTAACTCTCTACAGCATGTTATTTATGACTACTTCAGCTTGATTGACAGATATAGCATATAAATCTATATTCAAGTGTCTAAAAGTCCCTAAAATTATGCCTTTGGGTCAAGAATTTGAGCTGTTGATTAATTTAACAAGTTTTGAATTCATTTTAATTTAATCAGTTTAGCAAACACAGTGTACAGACTATTATACAATACCGTATAATATAATATAATACCTGTGTTATGGAGTCACATCCATAACCAGGAAGAAGCTGAAATTAAACTCACCTGAGTTTTCAACCTTCAAAGTGACTCTGTTTAGAGACTGTGGTTTCTGTCCATCATATCCAGCTTCACATTCATATGTTCCAGCGTCGTTCGTGGTGACATGTTTGAGAATCACAGAAAAGTCTCCAGTCTCCTTCCATTTTGGATCTTTCATCTCCACTCTACCTTTAAATAGTTCATGCTGGTACTTATCTTCAACCCGACCATCTCTGAAGATGATGACATAATCGTCTGACTGCAGGTCAGACTTTTCCCACCTCATTATTGTTATTGAAGTAGCATCTGTGGAACCAGAACGCTCCAGAGTGGCATCTGCTCCTCCTTTGACTGTTAACTCTTTTTGGTCTGAAACATTTTAAAAAAGTAAATAGAAAATAGACAAACAGGAAGTAAAGACTCATTAGTAGAGCTACAGTTAATAGAAAACAATACATTGTCTAATAATTACTTTCATCCATCTGTCCTCTTTCATTTATCCAATTCTGGGTCACAGGCTGGGGGAGGTTATACCAGCCTTAAGGTGACAGAGGCGACCTGGACAGGTTGCCAGTCTGTCACAGAGCTAACACAGAGAGACAGACAATAATTCACACCTACGGCAATTTAGAATCATCAGCTAACCTAACCCCACTAACTGTGTGTCTTTGGACTGTGGCAGGAAGCTGGAGAGAGCCCACGGAAACACAAGAACATATAAACAGGGAAAGACCTCGGCCTGAACTTGCTGTGAGGCAACAATGCTGATCACTGCACCGCCCTGCTGCTCTAATATTTAACTTAATTCTTGAAAATATTAAACTTTAATCAGATAATTTAAATAAAATGTTCACTTTAAGCACCTTGAGGTTACTGTTGTTGTGACTTGATGCTATATAAATCAAACTGAATTAAGCTGAACTTTACAATGATTGTATCAAACAAAAGATGATGATAAGAGAAAAAAACTGTGTGTGAGGTAATAAGTGAATAAAAATCCTTCACTGCTGGTTTATTCACATCCTGTATGTTAAATTGTGAACTCAATTCTCCTTTAAAGACCTGAAACCTGAGTTTAAAGAACTTTTTGTCTTTGCTTGTCAGCAACTGGTTCAAATATTTTTATTTACTCTATGAAAAGAAAAGTAATACAAATTTGTTTGTGCTTTACAGTCATGTCCAGGACGTTTAATATGGAGATTTGTTGACTGGTGTTTGTTTAACAGACTAATGTAATGTCTAAAGTACAGACAAGGACATGATCCTCAGCCGTACAACAATATAATTATTATTCTTGTATAAAACTATCATAAATGCACACATTTGTTTCATGTTTAGATGTATTAGAATATACATCAACATAGTCTAGAGTAAAATTGTGCATTTTAATAAGGAAGTCCTACAAAGTGTTTCAGAGGATACAACTAGAACCCTGACAGTAGTGCTGTGAGGTCTCATTTAAACTGTGTTTTAAACAGTCCTCATCTAAACTGAAATCTGCCAGTTTCAAAAATAAAAGAAATGTTAAGAAATGTATTATGGTCCATGGCTGTGAAGAATTCGGGTCCTCTGAAGTATAAAATCATTACAGCAACATTTGTTGTCATGCAGTTCCGGTGTGTGACGATTGAGGACAGAAAATGATGTTAGCAAGATAAACTGTGGTTCAGTCTTACAGGTTACAATACCAACAGCACCCAGAGTAAGATACAAAGATTAAAAGTTTCGGTGATTTAAGTTTTTGGTTTCTTAATATTTCTGCAAATGTACTTCTTCCCAACTGACACAATTATGTTAACAAAAACACGTTTTCTTGCTTAAAATTCCAGGAAAAGTTTCCATCTGATTTATTTGAGATTTTAAATCTTACTAAAATATCTTTCTCAACATACACTATGTATTTTTCAACTGTCTAAACTCCAATAAGTCCATTTATTGAACTATTCAAATATTTAGATGTTTCCATATTTCTCAACTACATTGTCTATTTTTTTTAAAAAAATCACAATTTCAGTAAATCATTTGAAATAACTGTAAAATGTAAAACTTGAAAAATAATACGCAGATCTATTGAGAATTTCATGCATACACTTGATTGTGTTTTATTTTTGATGTTAAGGAATTTACAGTTAGGTCCTGTTATCACAAATTAATCTCCAGTCTCGTTTAATTACAACAATGCCAACTCCCCACTCCGAGTGTATGCACTGACTGCCCTTTTTGTCTAACACGGTATGCTGAGAGAAAGAAAAATAAAATCTGTTCTACAGCTAAACACAGAGGTTTGTTAAATGTGACGTTTCTATCAGGAACCGAAGCTCCTCACCTGCTCTATGCGCGCCCCTCCCACAGGTAAGCTCAGGTTTCTTTCGAGCGTCACCGAATTTACATGAATGTGACGTCAGAGTTAAACTGAAACTAAACGGAAGAGGAACGAGGTTCTTGAAGTAATCGAATATTTAGCTTGGAATATATTTCTCTCTCAGACGATCACATCATTAGTAAAAGTCTCAATATCGATAAGACCCGGTTTACAGTCAGGTCTAATCAAACATTACCCTTCATCTTTGTGTCGTGCACAAAGACTCCACCATTACGCACACGGAAATATCCTCCCTTAAGTGTGTTTACTGAATTACACCCTTTTAGTCTCACGCCGTGTTTTAACAGGAAAAAGAAAAACATCGTTACTATTAATTTAATCTTATTGTTACAGCAGCTCCTCACCTGCTCCTCATACAGGTGAGCCGAGGCTTGTCTCTAGCGTCACCACCATTACATGAAGGTAACGTCAAAGTTCAAACTGAAAAGGGCCGAGAGTTTTTTAAGTGTAGTCTAATATTTAAATCCATTTCCACTCTCCTGTCACCATTACCTGTGTACCTACATTTCCTCCACACTGACTCTGAAAGCAACGACCGTAAAATGAACCAGAGCGGAAACTTTTTTGCTCTCCCGAGGAAACAAAGACTCTTACACAGTGTCAGTACAGTAACTTCTAAAACTACAGCAATCTCTCCCTGTTACCTGTCCTTCGGTGACAGATTTATTCACATAGGTACACACGGCTTACCTGTACAGTCCAGATGTCCCAGCAAACAGAGTAAGAGAAACAGTGATATCACTGATTTGAACTCCATGTCTTTCTTTTCTGCTTCAGTTTCTTAGTTTCCTCCTCAAACTCCGTTCGTTGATACAGGACAGATGGTGTAGATTAAAACTCGTCTGTTTACCAGAGACAGTTTGGTCAGTGTTTCACTGTCTGCAGGGAACAACTGACACAGTAGGGAGGAGTCACGTGATTTACGGAAAAGCCTTCACAGCGATGAATTTGGTCAACCTGTCAGTTTGGTTTAATCCCAGACAGCAAGATGACTTTGAAATAATGTTTCTTTTTTTAATCCGAGTCATCTTTATGTTTAAGACTGCAATCTCAGAGCAAAGTAAATGTTGAATCCATGTCGAAATACTGATGAAACCTAAACGTGTTTTAGTAATGTCATTGGAATAACACTGATTCAGAGCTGTCCTGTTATTGATGATGATCTATTTATGCTCACCTGGTGGCAACAATGAGGTTGAAAAGTCATGGATTCATGGTCGACTGGGAAATTAAACCTATTAATAAATTCATCAATTGGATTGTAGGCTACCATCACACCACTCTCAAAATGTTACATCCCATCTGTCCAGTTTCGAAAAGTCTTTTATTTAGTTGATCATGGTGATATTTAAAATCACGAATTTATGTTTGACTGGGAGACAATCCTGGGTTAGTTGACATTACTACAGCAAAGAGATCTCATCTTTGTATACATCAGGTAAATATTCACTTAGTTTCTAATATTTGAATTGTGCCAAATATATTTTTGACCAATGACATTCCACACGCACATTCCACATTCCCACGGTGATACATATGATAGATGTGTAATTGTCACCTTGGTCATTATTGGACACTTCATAAATGTCACTAAGTGAAGTTAGCTTGCTAATGAAACTGATAACTTGGGCAGATTATGTTAAAGAGAAAGAGTAAATAAAATAGAAAATTCAAATGTGAACAAGCTATGCTATTTTCCTTTTTTTTCCTCCCCACAATGCTTTATTCAGTTTTTGGTTTTGTTTTCTTGGCGTAAACCACCAAGCGGTGGCAGTGACAGTGTGTGAGTTCTCCTTCACCTACAGGGAGTTCACAGTTAGGATCCAGACCAGGTGAAGGCAGGATATCATTGATTTTTGGTGAATTCACTCCTACAAATATTGTGAACTAATCCTGATTTAATAAATTAAACATTTAACTGATCCGAAGTTGTCTGTTGGTCTTTATATGTCAAGTGAAAATGTTTTAATCAACTTTAAACCATTTATCATAAGATTAGATAAGCAAATTACATTATATGTCACAGTTCTGGGTCTGTTGGACCCAGTATTTTGAGTTTATTATGTTTTGGTTTACTTTTGCATTATGGATTATTCTTTATGTTTCTCTGGTACTTTGTGTTTCAGTTATCTTGGTGTTTTGGATCGTTTTCTCATTCTCTTGTTATGATGATGATGTTTATTATTATTATTATTATTATTCATGTTTCTGTCATCCATGTTTTAGGAATATTGGTTTCACTTATAGTTCAGTTCCATGTGTCATTTTCTGTCTGTCTCTCTGTGTTGAGTCCATGTCTCTGAGTTGTGATTCATGTTTGCTGTTTTATTGTGAAAGTCTTTGTCTTAGGTTAGAGGGTGCAGCTTTGTTCCCCGTCTCATTAGCCCTGATCTCTCCCAGCTGTGTCTCCCTCCTGTTGCCGATTCCCTCGTTATTACCCTGTGTATATAAGCCCTGTGTTTTCCTGTGCTCGGTGTTGCATCATACCCTCGGATTATGCCTGTGTGTTTTTTGGTTTCTGTTAGTGATGGTGAGATGAAGCTTTCCACCCAATTGGTCGACTCATGGTTCGAAGCATTGTGATGATTCATTTGCTCTACTGCCCCATCAAGTGGACAATTCAAGTGAAGCGGGCTCTGTGATTATAATGATGTGTCAACCTCTAAACTGAATAAATAAATTGTTTTCATGGTTATTTATCCCGAATATTGTCTCAGTATGTGTGATACAAAAGAGAAAGTGGAAACTATCAGGACAGAGTTTTGGTATGATTGTGTAACTGTTAGCCTCAGACAGTCAGTCAATAGTATAATTCAGATCATAGATCTGTACATTTGCATATTTGTATAACTATAAAAAGAAAGCTGACACTTTCGAGACTTTATCTAATGTGTAAGCATCACAGCAGATGCCTTTGTGTCAACATAGCTGAGGCTGAAACAGAAAAACGATTTTATAAAAATATTCAGCAGTAGATCAAAACCGAAAGAAAACCATTAATCAACAAATGAACATTACCTGATGCTGCTGAATTGAAGCAGAGCAAATAGAGGTTTTATTAGAGACACACCTTAGCGTTTTGCAATTTTGCATAATGTTAAAAAGTTTCAATTATTTTAGTAGCCTATCGAACGGCAGAAATTAGGTTTTCTTTTTGGAAGTATTTAAATGGGAAAAAACAACGGCTGACAGCACTGTAAACAACGGAGGTCTTGTGCATAACAAACAAGCGAATAATGCAGAAAACAGATTTTTAGACAGGAAACTGTTCTTGAAGTATACTGTGTGTGTGTGTGTGTGTGAGTGAGTGAGTGAGTGAGTGAGAGAGAGAGAGAGAGAAAGAGAGAGAAAGCTGTGCATGAAGTGTGATTTTATCCTGGTGGAAGCAAAACAGCAAAAGTCAGAGGAAAATTCATGACGATGTTTATGTGAAGCATAGTTTGGATCTCCTTTTACTGCTGGTTCGGTCAATATTGTTTGAAGAGGAATAAAACCTGCAGCTTCAGAATCAGCGTAAAAAAGGCGTAAACACGAAGCACGGACCCGCCGATGGATCAGATTCACTGAGCTGTCGGCTTTCAGCCCCGACCGTGTCCGTGCTGTCTGGTGAGAAAGGCGACATCTCACTGATTCTGATATGTCAGCGGTCCGCGCTGTTAGGATGCCTGGGTCGTCGACCCAGGGTTTTTGAGTTTATGATATTATTTATACTGTCTAGTTTTTGGTTTCTTTGAGTTCTATCTTATGGCTTAGGTCTCTGTCTTCTTTAGTTGCTCTGTCTCCCCTATCACCTGCATCCCCTTGTCTAGTTCGCGTCTATGTGTATCTTAAGTTCCTATATCCCGTGTTCAGTCAGTGTTTGTGTCTGCCCTGTTCCCACGTCTCTGTTCCCTTTGTAGTGCCTGCTTATGAGCCTGTGTCTTTGTTCAGTCTGTGTTATGCTTTCCTGTTTTACTTTGAAGGTCTCTGTCTTATCTCAGTGTGTTCAGTTTACGCTTCTTTGGTCTCGTCAGTTCTGATTTGTCCCAGCTGTGTTTCCCTCCTGTTACCCATTCCCTGATTGCTCCCTCTGTGTATTTAAGCCCAGTGTTTCTCTGTGTCTGTGTCGCGATCTACCGTTTACGTTGCTGTGTGTTCTGTCATTTTTCTAGTTTAAGTTTGTTTTGAGCTTTTTTCAGTTATGTTATATTTTGAGTACTTAATTAAAGCCTTTTTGAGTTCACATCTGTTTCCGGAGTCTGCACCTTGGGTCCTATTCCTGCCTGCACACAGTAGTGATGGGCAGATGAAGCCCCATGAAGCACTGAAGCTTTTCATCCAATTGGTTCACCCCAACGCGAAGCTTCATGAAGCTTCATTTGCTCTAGTAGGACACCTACTGGACGTAAAAATAATAGCTGGCATGAATTTGAAGAGTGTGGCATTTTGCACACAGCCTGTAAATGTCAACAACAAAAGGAGTGTGTAAAACATGTATATTGTAGTGATGGCAGTATACTGTGTATATTTATAGTGGCAGTATGGGAAATGATTATTTGGAAATGCTTGAAATGGAAATGATCATTTACTGTGAGGTGAGGTGTGGTTGGGGTGTGGACAGTAGTTGTGCTTTTGTAACGTTGAGGTATGGACAGCTACACACTGAGGCTTTGAGCCTCAGTCCTGCCTGTTCACATTTTATTCTGTAAAAACTAAATTTTCACTGCTTTTACGTCCTTTTTAGTGGGGAGAACATAGCTGGGATTTAATGATTTAACAAATCTTTTAACTCCTTTGTCCTCCACAATGCTAAATGGCTGTGAGTCCTCAATCACCATGCTGACCAGGTCTTCATCTATTTGAGATTGTTCTCCTGAGGAAAGACAATAAAGACAAAGCACAAATATAAATATCACACACGTAACTTATAACAGTTGTATAATATTGTTATATCATTTAGTAACATTACAGCATGCTATATTATCATTGCATTTGATGGCTCACCTGGTCTTGCTCCACAATCGGTGTTCCTCTTATTCTCATGCAAAGCTCTGTAGTGCCTAAGCATGGATGAGGTGTTGTTGTTATATCCCAGCTCCCTGGCACATAGCAAACACTTCACCTTGTACAAAAGTCAAGACAGCTCAACATAAATTGTATTGCACCATCAGTATCATGACAATACATCTTCTGTAGAAATTTACATACCTTGTTGGGAGGAATAAAATCAAAATGTTCCCACACAGGGGAGGACATCCTCCTCTTCTTAGCTGGCTCCATTCTCTCCTGACTTTCTCTCCTCACTCTCATAAACCTCCAAACGGTCTCCAAACTCTCTCTAACCGCAACTCTCCATCAAACACCCACATTTTGAATGAAGTCTGAGGGGTTTATATCGCTGTCATAGCTCGCGGCAAAGTTCGAACCACTTCATGAACCAGTCACGTGGTACAGCCGGGCAGCGAGGCTTCGGACGTCATCATTTTCAGCTCCTCCCATAAATGAAGCAAGCCTCGATACGCGCTTCGCGGAAACGCCCCCTCCATTACTCGACACACGCTCCGAAGCCTCGATACAGAACGTCCCATCACTAGCACACAGCCAGACCTAACAGAAGATCGCGACCATACTATGGACCCAGCAGACTTTGAACTCCAGGAGCGACGCCGAGCAGCCTTTGCCCAGCTGGAGGAGGAACTCCGCTGGAAGCCATGGCTCACCCCTGACGTCGGGCGCATTTTTTATGGCACTCGGCTGGCTCTCGGCGGTCCCCGGAGCTGCCAGAAGTCTCCACCTGTTGCTCCGCTAGCATGCAAGATGCGGCTGTTTCAGTTGGGAGTCCTCCGCGTGGCTTCAGGCACTCACGCTCCGGCCTCAGCGTCACCATTCTGTGCACCGGAGGCTCAGTTGCGCACGCCGCCAGCTACCTCTGCCCGAAGGAAACGGCGCTCACGTCGCCGTCATATGGACACGTTTGAGCGACCTCCGGTGGTGAGTCAAAAGGACTACACTTTTCAAACTCCACATGAGCCAGTTTTCAGTGAGCCTGCTCCTTTGCCTTCCGGTGCTCCTTCGCCCAGGGCAACTGCGGTCCAGCCACCTCCTGCACCTGTATCAGTTCCTCAGGTGAGGGGGGCTAGGGCCCAGTTTGTCCCTGCTCCAGTTTCCAGGCCAGCTGAGGCTCCGCTAGTCTCTGCGCCCGTGTCGATTCCGCGGGTGGGAGCGGCTACTGCCCAGCAGGCCACTGCACCGGTTTCTGTCCTTGCTGGAGGCTCGAGTGAGCCCGTCCAGCAGTTTTCCGTAGGCTCTGAAGACATAGCTCAGCTTGGTGCTCATCCACCACCTCACCCACCATTACTACCATTCTTACATGAGTCAATACACATTAAACTTCTGTCCATCGCTCAGACATTAGCTCACCTATCGGCTCAGTCACCTGCTCAGTTACCGCCTCAGTCGTTTGCTCAGCTTCCTGTCTCCGCTGGAGGGTCCGAGGAACCGCTTCAGCTACCTGTCTCCGCTGGAGGGTCCGAGGAATCGCTTCAGCCACCTGTCTCCGCTGGAGGGTCCGAGGAATCGCTTCAGCCACCTGTCTCCGCTGGAGGGCCCGAGGAATCGCTTCAGCCACCTGTCTCCGCTGGAGGGCCCGAGGAATCGCTTCAGCCACCTGTCTCCGCTGGAGGGCCCGAGGAATCGCTTCAGCCACCTGTCTCCGCTGGAGGGCCCGAGGAATCGCTTCAGCCGTCTCTTCCTGCTGGAGGGCCCGAGGAATCGCTTCAGCCGTCTCTTCCTGCTGGAGGGCCCGAGGAGCCCGTCCAGTCTCACGCCACGTCAGCTGGAGGGCCCGAGGAGCCCGTCCAGCCGCCATTAGCCTCTGCCTCGGCTACGCCTGGTCCAGTCTCCGAGTGTTCAGCTTTGTCTGCTCCTGAGGTCTCCAATCTGTCTGCTCCTGCTCGTCCTGCCCGGCCTGCTCGTCCTGCCCGGCCTGCTCGTCCTGCACGTCCTGCATGTTCTGTCCGGCCGATGACTGGACGTCATTGCCGTCGTGGACGGCCCCCTGAACTACTCCGCCACCAGTGCCTCCCGCCCGGCCGGCCTCCTGACCTGCTCGGTCGCCGTCGGTGCCTCCCGCCCGGCCGGCCTCCTGACCTGCTCGGTCGCCGTCGGTGCCTCCCGCCCGGCCGGCCTCCTGACCTGCTCGGTCGCCGTCGGTGCCTCCCGCCCAGCCGGCCTCCTGATCTGCTCCGTCGCCGCCGGTGTCTCCTGCCTGCCCGGCCCCCTGAACTTTTTTCTGGGCTCTTGGGCCGTCAGCCTCCGGGCCGCCCCCCTGAACTGCCCGGGTTTGGACTATCGTGCTGTCAGCCTCCGGGCCGGCCCCCCTGAACTTTTTTGAGACTTTTGCCTGGGCCTCTGCGCCTTTCGTGAGCTCTTTTGTTTGTTTGCTTTTGGACTTTGCCTGGGCCTTGGTGCTGTTATTTTGGACTTTGTTTCTGTGTTTTGTTCCGTTGCTTTCCGGGCTCCGGTGTTTGCACATTTTTTGTTTTGTTGTTTCTGGCTCCTTGTTTTGTTTCGAGCCCTCCATCCTGTTTCCCCCGCCGCCCACCCTGGTTGGGTTGTTTTTGTTTTTTTGGTTTTGATGTTTTGGTTTGGGCTGTCTGGAAGCCAGCCCTTAAGGGGGGGGGGGGGGGGGTACTGTTAGGATGCCTGGGTCGTCGACCCAGGGTTTTTGAGTTTATGATATTATTTATACTGTCTAGTTTTTGGTTTCTTTGAGTTCTATCTTATGGCTTAGGTCTCTGTCTTCTTTAGTTGCTCTGTCTCCCCTATCACCTGCATCCCCTTGTCTAGTTCGCGTCTATGTGTATCTTAAGTTCCTATATCCCGTGTTCAGTCAGTGTTTGTCTGCCCTGTTCCCACGTCTCTGTTCCCTTTGTAGTGCCTGCTTATGAGCCTGTGTCTTTGTTCAGTCTGTGTTATGCTTTCCTGTTTTACTTTGAAGGTCTCTGTCTTATCTCAGTGTGTTCAGTTTACGCTTCTTTGGTCTCGTCAGTTCTGATTTGTCCCAGCTGTGTTTCCCTCCTGTTACCCATTCCCTGATTGCTCCCTCTGTGTATTTAAGCCCAGTGTTTCTCTGTGTCTGTGTCGCGATCTACCGTTTACTTTGCTGTGTGTTCTGTCATTTTTCTAGTTTAAGTTTGTTTTGAGCTTTTTTCAGTTATGTTATATTTTGAGTACTTAATTAAAGCCTTTTTGAGTTCACATCTGTTTCCGGAGTCTGCACCTTGGGTCCTATTCCTGCCTGCACACAGCCAGACCTAACACGCGCCTTGTGTTTACGTCTTTGTGCAGAATCGTGTACCTGCTCTCATTTATTGATTTAGCTGTTTGGTGGTGGTTGAAATTTAGTAATATTTATATTAAAAATCGATTCAGGGTTTTAATGAATCAATATCACGTTATCCAAGCTAGAATCGATTTTAATCGATAATCAAAACCTTCCCCTAGTAACTGTGTAATCATGCTTATGTACATCTGGATAATCACACAAACTAGTGTTTGGCGCTTCACCTTTTAATAAACTAAAAGACAGAAATCAGATTATAGGATCTGTAGTGTTGTTTATTTATATTATGGTGTTTATCATTTGTGATATATATTACTGTGTGCATACTTTATTAGGAGAGATAAAATAAAATATCTCTTCCTTGCTGGTTCCATCGAAGAAGAAATGCTCAAGTAACTATGTAACACGTACGTAATCCAATTCCACAACACAATGTGATGGGGAATCAGCTGTGTTTTTCTGCCCATTTTATTTCGAATCTGGCGCGAACCAGTGAACCAGTCCCTGAATCAGTCACTGCCCGCGAGGCCTCGAGCGTCACTGCATACGTAATCAAAGCAAGCATCGACAGGCGCTTCACAAAAACTCCCCCGAGATTACCTGACACACGATTCGACGCTTCGACACACAGGGCACATCACTAGTTTCTGTATTCACTTCATGTTTAGTTTTCATGATGATGACATATACAGACAACGGTGTAGCTCTATGCGCAGGCAAATACTATTGCTCGCAAATTCAGCTTTTGTTCACTTCCAGTTAAAGTGACTTTGTTTAAAGCGTATTGCACACCGCTATATACTGCCCCCTTGTGGTCATCCTACAAATAAAGTAGCATACAGAAGCTGCATGTTGCATATAATGATGCAATGAGAATCCTTTGCAGGATACCAGTTTTTGCCAAGGTTTATCGCAAAATTGTTTGATCCATCCTTGAAGAAGAAATGCCACCCTCACCATCATCACCCAACCACACTTCCCTTTTCTCCTGTAGTACAGACTGGTGCAGTTTTCATTTCCACTCCGCAGCAGCGTTTCTCCATGTCACCTTTTGCCAGCCCTGATCCCTGGGAAGCGATGGATGCGCCGCCAGCATTCACAGTCCCAGCAGGAGTCTGGGATTTTGTCTGAACAGCCGGATAGGACTGGTCTGGATGATTGTCATGCTTCAGAACCGGTCAAGCATGTAGAGATCGCTGTTCATCCTCAACTCAACACATCATTGAGAGCAAACAACGTTTGTGTCATCCCAGATATTCATAAGCCCCTGCCAGGTAACTCAGGAGTAGTTAATTCAGAAGTTGTTGTGCCTACTCCTGTGCCCATGTTTAAAAATGAACAGTGTGTTTCCCGGCCTTCAGTTCAATTAGCTGCTCAGCAGCCACCTGTAGCTCAGTGTCCAGTGTCCTCTGCTCAGCAGCCACCTGTAGCTCAGTGTCCAGTGTCTCCTGCTCTGTAGCCGCCTGTAGCCCAGTTAGCCACCCGGCCTGTAGCCCAGTCGCCAACTCCACCCTTTCATCTCAAATTCAGTCACCCGTAGCTCAGTCTCTACCTTCACCACATTCAGCTCCGCTACCCATAGCTCAGTCATTACCACAATCAGACTTACTACAAACCTCGGTCAAAAAACTGTGTCACTTCCAGCTTATCCAACTCCTCAACTACGTAACTACAGTGCGCCGGAAGCCCAAAATACCAAAAAAGCGCATTAGAATGTTGCACGTCTATATTCTACACATTTAACAAACAGTATTTTAAAATCAACTAGAATTATATTCTTAACATCAAACATATATATTTCTCCTCTAATCATTTTACCAGTATCAATAAAATTGACCTTTAATTGGCTCTTACATCATCTGGCCCCTAATTGGTTAGGCGAGAGAACTAAACAATTACTAACTTACACATTAATCATTAAGAGCCAACCTAATTGTAATGTCCATGAACAAACATTCTGTCTCTTCATCGCTCGGATGAAGCCTCCTCCAGAAGACACAACATCTTTCCAGGATGTTGCTTTTAGTCTTTACTTTCAATCTTCGGACTGTTCCACTTGAGTCTGGCAACATCTCAACCACTCTCCCCATGAGCCAGGAGTTGCGTGGAGAAGAACTGTCCACCAGCAGCACAAGATCTCCGACCACGAAGTTTCTTCTCGGCTTCAGCCACTTCTGGCGCTCTTGCAGGAGTGGAAGATATTCACGAGTCCATCTGTTCCAAAAACAAATCTGCTAGATATTGAACCTGTCTCCATCTTTTTCTGGTGTATGCATCATCTTTGTTGAAGACACCTGGAGGCATGATGGGCTGTGACTTAAGCAGCAACAGATGACTCGGCGTTAAAGCTTCAACGTCATTTATGTCTTCTGAGACGCTCGTGAGAGGTCTTCCATTAATGATGCTTTCAATCTCACACATTATCGTATGAAGACAATCTTTGTTTGGCACTTGTTCCTTCAAGAGAGCGCTGAGAATTCGACGCACTGTTCGAATTTGTCTCTCCCAAACTCCACCTTGATGTGAAGCAGCCGGGCTGTTAAAAATCCACTTTATTCCTTTTGCTTGTAGGACTCTTTCTATTTTGTCGTTATCCAGTCTTTGAATGGCTTCCCTCAACTCTCTTTCCGCTGCCACAAAGTTTGTGCCATTATCTGACCTCATGATGGTAACTTGACCTCTTCTGCAGATGAAACGTCGAATCGCGTTGATACAGGAGTCTGTGTCAAGACTGTCTGCAACTTCAATATGCACAGCTCTGAGAGTGAGGCAGGTAAACATAACACCATATATTTTGACAGTACCCCGGCCCCGCTTGACATCAAATGGGCCAAAGTAGTCGACACCAGTGTTTGTAAACGGAGGTTTGTCTGGTAGAAGACGGTCTTCAGGTAAGTCTGCCATCTTCTGCTCACCAACCTTTCCAGAAATCCTACGGCAAGTTTGACATTTGTTGATTATCTTTCTAATTGCCGAATTGGCTTGCGGAATCCAATATCTACATCGTAATTGTGCCAGCACATAATTGCGACCGCACTGACCAGTTCGTTGATGGATGTCTCTCAAAATGATTTCAGAGATGTTGCTGTGTTTGGAAAGAATTGCTGGTTGTTTAGCATTTTCTGGCAAGCCTGATTTATTGAGTCTGCCGCCAACTCTCAGCATCCCATCTCGAAAAACTGGGTCCAATTTGAACAGCTGGCTGCTACAACTGAGCTGTCCTCCCTTCTGTATGATTTTGATCTCCTCTCCATGATGTTGTTTCTGGCTGAAACGAACGATTACTGATTCGGCAGCCTCAAGATCCTCCAAAGCAAGCACTTTCTTTCCCATTGCAGATTTAAAGGTCCTCATGTGCACTTGCAACTTTAACTTTTGCTTTTCAGGATCATTTTCATTTTTCTGGACTATTTTTGAGTACTGTTTTCTTTCTTCTTTTAACATCCACAGCACCTTCCTTAGCTTCATTATACAGGCTACTGCTCTTTTCAGTTTATTCCAGTCTGAGTAGTAGTCTATCACATGTTTCATTGGTTCCATGCCTTCCTCAGCTGTCAGTATATTAACCGTTGCTGAAGTCTTGACTTCTGAATCATCTTGAAGGTTTTCCTTCTTTCTCACTGGCTGTTCTGGCCATTTGTTTTTCATCTAGAAGATTGTTTGGCCCGTGAATCCATGAACCTCCTTCCAACAGATCTTTCGCCTTTAAGCCTCTGCTTGCTTGATCTGCAGGATTTTCTGCCGATGTCACATACTTCCATTGCGATGGCTTGGTTGCTTCTCGAATCAGTGACACTCTGTTTGCAACAATGTATCTAAGCACAGTTGTGCTGTCCGTCCAAAAGACTGATTGTTGCAGAGGAACTTGAAGTTCTTGTCGCAATAATCTGTCCATCCTCACTGAAATCACTGCTGCAGTCAGCTCAAGCCTAGGAATTGTGACTTGCTTGAGCGGAGAAACTCTGGATTTCCCAATGAAAAAAGCACAATGTCTCTTGCCTTGACTATTTTCCATCAACAGGTAAGAGACAGTTCCATATGCGTAATCTGAAGCATCGGAAAAATGGTGCAACTGCGCAGCAACAGTGCATCCGAAACCTGTAGGCTTTAGGCATCTACTCACATGGAAGTTGGAGAGGAGTACAATGTCTTCTTTCCATTTTTTCCAAATTGTTGCATGCTTTTCATTGATCTCTTCGTCCCAACCATGCTGCTCTTTACAGAGATCTTTCAACAAAAGCTTTGCAGGCAAGATGACTGGTGCCAGAAAGCCAAGAGGGTCATAAATTGAATTAATGACTGACAAAATGCCTCTTCGTGTCATTGGCTTGTCTTGCAACCTTATAGTGTAAGTGAAGTTATCTGTTTCTGTGTTCCACTGTACACCTAGGGTTCTCTCAACTGGCAAAGTGTCATGCCTAAGGTCCAGATCTTTCACCTCGTTGGCTCTGTGTTCTTCAGGAATTGACATGAACACTTTCCTACTGTTACTTGTCCATTTTGTAAATGTAAACCCTCCACTGGTACACAGAGCACGAAGATCACTGACTAAGTTCACTGCAGCCTCTTCTGTAGCTACACTTTTAAGACAGTCATCTACGTAGAAGTTGCACAGAATTGTCTGAAAAGCTTCTGGGGATGCGTCTTCCTTGTGATCTTCTGCCGTTCTTCTTAGCGCATATGAGGCAACACTTGGTGAGGAAGTAGCTCCAAAGAGGTGCACCATCATTCTATACTCCTTCATAGGCTCATCCAGCTTGCCCTCTGGCCACCAGAGAAAACAAAGAAGATCAGCATCTCTTTCCGGTGTGTTGACTTGGTAAAACATTGATTCAATGTCTGCCATCAGCGCCACTGGCTCTTCACGGAATCTTAAAAGAACACCCACCAGTGTGTTAGTCAGATCCGGTCCCTGCAGTAACTCCTTGTTTAGAGACATGTCCTGGTATGAAGCCGTACAGTCGAACACGACCCGCAACTTTCTCTTCTTCGGGTGATACACCCCATGATGTGGTATGTAGAACACTCTGTTATCGTCATGGCTCAACTGGTGGTCTAGCACTGGAACTGCATAGCCCTTGGTGATGATGTTTTCCATGAAGCACTTATAATCTTCAAAAAACTGAGGATTCTTCTTAAACTTCCTGAACAAACATGCTATCCTCTGCTCCGCAACACAATGGTTGTTTGGCATTTGCAGATTCTCATTCTTAAGTGGCAATCCAATGCTATAGTGTCCATTTTCGAAGGTCGTTGCCTTTTCTACTGCTCGTAGAAACTGTTTGTCTTCTTGTGACATTTCCTCTTTGTCATCATAATTACGCTCTGAAAAATCGATGTTATACTGTTGGACCAGTAGCTTCTCAACTTCCACTAAGGAGATTCGGCTCACTGAGAAATGTGGTTTTTGTTTTCTGAGTCATTTAGTTCTTTTCTTATAGGTCCATTCACAACCCAACCAATGGTGGTCTTCACTGCATAAGGACCTCCATTATGGCCATTAATGACACACCATGGCTCCATTGCTTTTGAACAATTGGCTCCTATAAGCAGGTCTACATTAGCCTCTATCTCTGGTAGCCTCACTTCCTGTAGATAAGGCCACTTCTGGATGCCTGACTGCTTGGGTATGTTTCCACTACTCACAGGTATACTAGTGTGAGTGAACACCTTGGGTAGGTCAACGAACTTGGACTCTTCCAACCCACACACTTCCAGGTCTGAGATAACAAAACTGTTCATGAGTTTCTGTTCTCCTGGTTTTTCTTGACTCATGGTACTTAGAAGTATCCATGTAGGCTTTCCTTTAACGTTCAGTTTCCTTTGTAGATCTTCCGTGCAGAATGTTGCCGTGCTTCCCGGGTCCAAAAATGCATATGCCTCTATATATCTATCACTCATTTTAGATTTGATCTTGACTGGTACTATCGAGAGCACACACTCCTCTTCTCCGGCCCCTGTAAGCCCACAAGTCTCTTGACTGACAGGAACTTGAGCACACGGTGCCTCATTACCATCAGTAACATCCTTCCTTTCTGTTTCCACAGAACTTTCTTTTTTCCCCATGTGCAGAATGTCTGGGTGCCTTAGTGAACACTCTTTACATTCCATTCTGCACCTACAGAACTTGCTGAGATGCCCATAAGCTAAACATCCAAAACAGAGTCCCTTTGACTTCAAGAAATCCACGCGTTCTTTGTGTGGTTGATTCTTAATCTTGCTACAAGAAACAAGAGGGTGAGGCTGCTGACAATACAAACATGACTTCTCAAAGGCACTCACTGTCTTGATTGACTTTTCAGTTTTAACGTTTGTTTCTTGCAGTCTTTTGTTCTCGGTGGAGACGTTGGTGGAAAAACTGCTTCTTCGAAACTCCTTCTTTGCTGGATAATTTTCCTTTTGGTCAGTCTTTCCACTTGTCGCTGCACGGTTGTCTGGGATATTACCAAAGAGTGGATCCATAGCTATTTTAGCCTGGCGATCTATAAAGTTCACCAAATCTTGCTCTTTTGCCCCTCTTTTCTTGGAGTTCAAATGCTTCTATGCGCCAACGTTCTCTGGTTTTGTAGGGCAGCTTGGATATCACTGTGCGTAGATTGGTTGGATTATCCATCTCTTCCAAAAATTCAACATCCTCCATGGTGTTGCGACAACCAGTCAGGAACATAGCATAGGCATATAATGCCTTTGCATCGTCATTTTTCACTTGCGGCCATTTGAGTGCTTTCTCAATGAATGTGCTTGCGATCCTTAGCTCATCTCCATAGTGCTTATGTAGCAACCGTCTGGCCTCACGGTAACCTTTGCTAGGAGTCATGTGTACACAACTGCGAATTAGCTCCTGTGGTTCGCCAGCAGTGAACTGTTCCAAAAAATACAGCTTATCTTGATCGTTATCAGTCTTTTGCTCTACTGCATGTTCGAAGGCTCTTATGAAGGCCTTATACTGTAGTGCATCACCTTTAAAAACAGGAATGTCCTTTGATGGCAACCGAGCCAACTGCTGCTGTTTCACAAGTAACTCAGTGATTACATTCTGTTTCTGCATGACTGACAATAGATCATCACTTCTGTCAACATGAGCATTAAGCCCATGAGTGGAGACTGGCTGAGACAGTTGTGGTACCTGTGTGTTTTGCACTTGTGAATTAGCGTGACTACTCACATCAGCTTGTTGTGGGAGCATTACACCAACTCTTTCTGTTTTAACTCCTCAACCTTGCGATCTTTGTATTGACACATAACTGCTCAGACCATCTTCAGATCTTTCATATTCTTTGAGCACCTTTAATTTTGCTTGACTTTCCGCTAATGCAGTCTCCAACTCTAACTCTTCCTTTTCTGCTTTGACTCTTGCTGTTTCCAGCTCAAGATGTTGCCTAATCCTGGCTAACTCCAACTCAAGCTCTTGCCTTTTCTTCAATGCTGCGGCTCGCTCCAGCAAGGCCTGCCTCCTGTTTAGCACGAGTGGAGGAAACTCTAGATGTTGTAGATGCTCGACTAACTTGAGACCCACGCGAGCTATGAACTGCATCCTTTCTAGCTCCAACCTGTGATGCGCTGTCATCTGGGTTAACAGCTTCTTCCAAGTCATCTGTAACGTGCTCCTGCTGCTCAGCTTCATTTGGAATCATATGCTTATGATCCTCTGCGATCCATTTCTTTGTTGTTTGCATAAACTCTCGTATAGATGTCATTTTGGGCTCAAACCAATTGTCCTGGTAAAATATTTTTTCTTCTTCAGACAAAAGGCTCATAACTTGGTTATTGTGACCGTGAAACTCATTCAGAGCCAATGCAAAGTCACTTTCCATTACTTCATTCACATTTTGAAGGTTCTGAGCATCACTCATCATTATCTTTATCTCCTTTATTTTGCCTGTGATCGTTCCTAATGCTCGTCTTCTTAAGGCAATCCATCTGTGTAATTTTTCTTCCAAAGCTTTCTCTGTTAACTTGCATGTTCTTCCCACCTCTCTTCTCTCCGCCATCTTATACGTTGCAAGGGTTTATTGGCTCAAGTAGCATGCACTATTTGTCTTCTGCTTAGAATTTTTAATAACCATAGTGAAAACCATCTTCATAACATGCCAAAAACTCCGCATAGACCGCATCAAATCTTGTTTTACAACATGCAGTCCCACAGACAAAGAAAGAAAAAAGAGATCTGGTTTGACGATAGCACGCAGAACTTTAAGTTTCACTTTCGTTTTCCACCAGACTTAACAAGCCTCCGGAAAACGTCTTTTTCTTCTTACTGCACGAAGTAATAAGAGAGTTTGTTACCTTCTTCTACAGAATAATCCAAAGAATTATCCGGTTCGGTGCCAGCATCCTTAAGCAGTGTCTCTTACTTTCCGTTAGGCTGCTCCCTTCCGTCCGAGCGCCGTGCAGCCGATCCTCCACATGTCGGTGAAGCTAGTTTTTTGACTTATGTAGCGGCGGCACTCCGTCCCTATTTCACTCTTCTGCACCGCCGTTAGGAGTCAGTCCGGCAACATGCATTGAAACGCGAGCAAGTCCAAATCCTTCTTGCAAACAATATGTTTATTGACACTTTTAGTTTACATGGCAAGACTCGGTCAAAAAACTGTGTCGCTTCCAGCTTCCAGCGACTTTCCTGCAGTTTGACATCTAATGTGATCTTGTGAATTTCGTGAGTCCAGGCAACTAACCACTCTTACTAGATTGTATGATGTCATCTCAACAAGAAGAAAATAAGTTGCTGATTTTCATGCAGATGCTACATGATTTAATTATGTTCACCATAGAAACATTAAATTATTTAGTTCAAATTACAAGTTTGAATCTTGTACATGTAACAATCACCCAGTTTCATTTTTTTGAGTGTGTCTGTATGAACTCAGTTAATTTAACAAACACGGATACAGCAATCAGTGATTAGAGAACAACTAGAGACAAAGTAAATGAGTAGAGACTGTGATTGGATATAAGAACGACGTTTTGCAACTGTGGACTTTTTTTTGAGCTTGTTTGATCATAATGAAGGTCCTCACATAGTTTAGCTTGCAAGTGAGAAAACAGCTCTTCAAGTTTAAACTGAAGTGACAAACATGCTGAGTGTAATTCATCATCTTTTTGAAAGTAAAAGTTAATAAATGATTCAATGCTTCTCAGTGCTTCCTCATAACTCTATAAACTCACTGAGATGTCTTTCAGGAGCACACAAAACACATGAAACATAGTTTTAGTCTTCGAGTTACAAAGCCTGATTTTAAACCATCATATATCATCATTCTTTTGAGTCACAGTTATCAGCTTGGATATGTTTTTGTCATTTTTTTTTTCAAAATCAGGATTTGCAGCAGTGATTACTGAAGCTTTGTTTTAAACAGATATTTACCATTTACAGCCCAGTTTGATCTTAAGTGGGCTGAACTACTATGACTGTTGTGTAATAACCTGCATGGAAATTAAGCCCATGCTACCACGTAATCAGTAACATTCATTGTACACTAACCATTAACTAAGGTACCCAGCACACACACTTAAAAGTTAAGAACAAGTGTCCCATCTTCCCATGTGCTTTGGAGTTTGTACGTGCTTTGTCTCTAGGGGCCACTGTAGAATTGACGGAGAAGGCGTATAAGTTCATGCACTGCACCGGCCCCTCGAGTGAAAATACCAGGTAATAAAAAACTGCCTAGTGTCTGTGTACATATCTGTGTGTGACACAAGGAAACTTTATAGACAAGTTGTCTGTATTCTTAAATACTTACAGAGACCAGTTGCTGGATTTTTGCAAGATGACTGTGTGAAAGTGTGTTGCAAGGTCCCTGCTGACAGGAGAGATCGACAATATTTGAATAAATAGACAAATAGAGATTTTCTGCATCTTATTTTTAATGCTGTCTGCCACGTATAAACTTTCAATAAAGCTTGTCTCTAAAAACTGAGACATTAAATCCAAAACCACCTTTTTTTGATGTTTTTAATAACATTAATTATAACTGTGCATCTGAGAGCACTGAACCTGGACCAGCCAGGATCTGACTGCATACTTGGCTACTGTCTTTACTATCAGTATCACATTTTAAATGTAAAGTGATTTAGGATTACTGAAGACACGTGATGTTTACTGCATTATATGTTTATAGTGCAATATATGTTTTATTTTGGGTGGCTGTGTTACTGTTGTTGAAACAGTAAAAGATTATGAAACTCAGTTGGTCATTCTCTTTTGAAAATTGATTCACATCATATCCTCTTCCTGGCAGCTCGTCTGACTGTGAGTCCCAGCAGCTCTCAGTTCTTTAAAGGAGACTTTGTGTCTCTGAGCTGTGAGGAGGACGACAGCTCTGCTAGATGGACTCTGAGGAGAAACACAAGCAACCAACAGAGGATTCAGTGTGGAGATGGGTGGGGAAAACCAGCTGGTTCTTCCTGTAACATCACCTATATCTTCATGTGGGACAGCGGAGTTTACTGGTGTGAGTCCAGAGAGGGTCCCATCAGTAACATGGTTAACCTGACAGTCACTGGTAAGCTGAGTGTGTGGAGTTAGTGTTGATGAAGCTGTGTGTAAATGGATGAAATGCTGTAGTTTGTCTCTGTGTTGAGGTGGATCAGTGATCCTGCAGAGTCCTGTCCTCCCTGTGATGGAGGGAGATGACGTCACTCTGCTCTGTGAAACAAAGACCACTCCCTCCAACCTCCCAGCTGCTTTCTATAAAGATGGCTCCCTCATCAGGAAGCAGCCTACAGGTCACATGACCATCCAGCATGTTTCCAGGTCTGATGAAGGCCTCTACAAGTGTGACATCAGCGGTCATGGAGAGTCTAATTCCAGCTGGATCACTGTCACAGGTGAGGAGCTTCACTCTGATTATCACTCTTATTTCATCCACATATTCACCTGAACAGGTGGGATTCTCTCTGCAGGTAAACCAACAACCACACCTCCACCAACCACCTCAGCTCCCCCCTCTTCCTCAGTACTGACTCCTCCTCCCTCCAGTTTGTATTCAGTGGTCCTCCACCTGGTGGTGTTCTGTCCATACTTCATCTCCACTCTCCTGATGGTGTCTTTATATCGACGCAGAGCCAAAGGTAACACTCTGAATCATTCTCTAATCAATCAATATGCTGATCGTCTTTTTATCTGAACTTTTCCTGTGTTAGCAGCTGTTATAATTTTCTAACATTTACAGGAAACTACATGCATGTCTGTGGTAAAGATCCCACCCAACCAGGCTGAGCAGGGATTGGATAATGACAATGAAGATGTCACTATAGAGCATCACTTCTGAAGCAGAGCTCATCAGCTTCATATTGATAAAACCTTATTCCTGCTGTGAGGAGGCTATACACCATGTGCTGTTTATGCATCACTGTAGTTCTGTGCAATAAGTAATGTACAAGGCAGTTAGTTTACTTCTAAACCAAACCTGCAGTTGTTTTCAGATCATATTGGAAAAGACAACACATTTTCTGAGCAACTATCGTACCCTTTGACTGCAGATTTATTTATTTCTCATTTTAGGAAGACATTCTTTGTTTGCTGTCTCAGTGTCTCACTCATGTCTGAATAATGAGCTTCAGATTAAAAGATTTTAAAGGGAGACTGTTAGCAGGGCCACATAAAGACTCCTTTTTAAACTTGAATGCTGTGCCATGCACATGAAAGATAACATGTACAATATAAAACTGATTTCATTAAAGAACCACTTAAAGAAAATGTTCTTTATTGGTGGTTACAGGTTGGTAGAGAGAATTTGTAGAACAGTGTTGAAGCTACAAAGTATTAAAAGATGCATTAACACACTGTTTGACTCTAAACCTGAGGTTTAGTGATAACTCGAAACAATGTACAATGACACCAGAATTTACTATTCAATCAAATTTGTGTCTAGTTTATACTTTACAGCTACTCTTACACTAAATAGATCCTGTAAATCCCAGAAAAAAATATGTTGTTTCCTGATCAAACACGAAATACATCTCTGTTTGGATAATGGCCCAAAATATGTATTTTTTTAAAGGTCATTCATCATAACAGAATGAAATACGTGTATCATCCATCATTAATCAAGACAACTGGTTTAATGAAGAGAAAACTTGAAAGAACTTTACACTATTTTTTCAGATAGAGAAACTAATGTATTTGAAGATCAGACTCTGATGACTCATCATGGCAGAAAGGGATCCCAGTGGTGATAGGATTTAGGTCAAGAGCCCCATGAGTCTAAGGAGGTGGTGCCGGTGGTGTTGAAGATGAAGACTGGGGCTTGGATGGAGGTCTGGCTGATATCTCAGTGAGGCGGAGATGGGGAGGAGGTGGGTTGCACAAATCAGAATCTTACAGTATGAATGATGGAGAGCAGAAATTTAAACTACGAAAAGTGGAGGCTGATTAGTCCAAAGAAAGCAGGCAAGAAGATGATTGTACTAGAGTAATTGTGACAGTATTGAGATTGACGGCTACCACATGGTAGTGATGTAGAAAATGGAAAGGCAACCCAAACAAACAGGCAGATGAGTGATTCCAGATCTCTGCTATTGAACTCAAACACTAGCTTCATAACAATCAGAATGAAAATGCTAAAATATAGACATATTCAGAACTTGAGCAGTGTTTTCCTGCGCTCTGTGTTTCTGCACATCTCACAATGCTAAGATGTCCTAATGAAATTCATTAAAAACATAACATACATTTTAAACCAAGAAAGGAAACTCTTTCTTGGTTTAAAATGTTACAACTTTAAGGAGTTACATCATCATATTTGTACTTGAAGGGGACAGAATATAAATTCTCAACAATTCTCTAAACCACCACAAGATAGCGCTCCAACACAAGGAATGAAATCATTCCTGCTCAGGCAGGTCAGCAGTCACATGTACTACACATCTAATTAACTTCTGCGCAACAGAAACATGGTTTTACAACTCCTCCATTTTACACAGTCACACAATATAATGTTCGAAAACACATCAGACATTTAAGGAAACAAACAAACCCTGAACAAGATTAACAAATATCAAATTATGAGCTAATTTTAGTGGTAATTACTAATTAGCAAGTTAACTAAAGTGTCAAAATAGAGATTCACTCAGTTCACAACAGCGCTCTGCTTTGGAGCCAGACAGTCTGTATGACTGAGCAAGGGCTGCTGGGTAATGAAGTCCCAATAACATAATCTGGACTTTTTATGCAACAAATCTGAGTGAGGCTTTTGTCTCGAATTCCAACTTCATACCAAACCAAATGTATAGAGAAAGTATAAACAGCGTATCGTCAGTGTAGGATGAGATCAACCAGGATGGCTGTGAAACATCTGCTGACATCTTGTTGAATTTAATGGTGTAAATCCACAAACAGCTGCAGGTCATGTGATCACATCATGTACATTAAAAAAAACATAGTGAAGCTCACATTAGAAATTATTATGAGTTGTGATTTGTTTCCCTGCTGAACCACTAAAGAGATTTTAGGGTTCCACATCTGCTGAATCCCAATTTAAACCTTGACTGTTCTAATTTTACTGTTTAGGTTTGGAGGTGAAGTCACCCTCTGCCCTCTGTAAGCAACAGTAAATACTTATTTTCTTTTACTACATGTCTCCTACATAACAAACAAACTCTCCACCCCAAAATGATCACAGCTCCATCCTGGCCATCCTGTGGAAAATGTTCTTTTATTTTCATTGCAGTTTAGCTTCCCCTTTAGCTCAAGTTTTCTTAGTTATTCTAATATTTTGCATACATATTGGATTCAAAAGATCAGAAAAAAGATACAACCACACACATTTTGAGGGCAGATCTCATCACCCATGTTTGGTTGACAAATCTGGCCAAACTGAAAGTGAAAATATTTTTATGATTTGTAAGGTCAAATTTATTTTCTAAAGTCTAGTGTTTGTTTTTAAAGATAAAAGAGAAGACAAAAGTGTAAATGAAGATGATAATAGGCTAAATTTGTGATTGTGTGCCTCTAAAAATCTGGTTAGTCTGTGAAAAAAAGGATAGGAAAAATAAAGTTGTTTTCTACTACAAATGTTGCTGAAGCTTCGACCTCTTCTGAGCGATAACTCAGATATTTCTCGGCAGCTTTTGAGGTTGAAATTTTTTTATTCATTAATTATTTTATGTCACGTGTCCCCAAGAAGCATTTAAGACAGAGAACAAATTAACAGAACAATATCATAAAACACTCATTTAAAATAAAATTTACTATTAGATGACAAATAATTAAAGCCTTAGTGGATAATAATCAGAAGCTGAGTCGTGTTAAGCCAGTTTTGAAGTGTGTATTTGCTCTTAGGTTGAGGTCTGGTGAGGGGCTGGGGTTGATGTAGTACCTGTACTGGCCTCCATGCGGCGCAGACATTAAAGTGGACACAGCCTGTTTACAGAAGTCACAGGTGAGCAGGGAAGAGGAAGGACAGCTAGAAGGAAGTGAACTTTTCCACTGTCTCAGGTGTTGGTCACGTCATATTTTCTACTCTCTGTTTTTACAAACATGACTTTTGCCCCAAGACTTTAACTCAGTCACAGTGTTACACCTGTTTGTACATGCAGTGGGTTCATTCACACGCCCACACATCAGTGTTTTATTTTCTTTGGACTGATTCCAGATCAGATTAAATCTGCATTGACTGGTTCAACCGGTCAGAGGTTGAGCCAAGAAATACTTTTTAAAAATCAAATACTAAAACATTTTAAGCATATATTAGAAAAAAAAAAACCATGGTAAAAACTTGAAAAAAAATTTAAGCTCCCCCATTTTTCAAACCCATCCGATGGTTCTCAGGCTGGATATTTGGCTCTCCTGCCATAGAGTGTAGCCTAACCTATCTAGTGTGTGTGTGTGTGTGTGTGTGTGTGTGTGTGTGTGTGTAATAAGAGAATATAACATTCACACCAGGACAGTAGCTGAGTGATACATGTTTGTGTTACAAACTTTTAAAAAAATCACTACATAATCTGTAACAATTCAAATACATTCTTATTGTTTTTAGGGCCCGAGCACTGAGAGTGCGAAGGCCCTATTGTATCTGCTCCGTTTCTTATTAGGGCCCGAGCACCGAGAGTGCGAAGGCCCTATTGTATCTGCTCCGTTTCTTATTAGGGCCCGAGCACCGAGAGTGCGAAGGCCCTATTGTATCTGCTCCGTTTCTTATTATTATTAGGGCCCGAGCACCGAGAGTGCGAAGGCCCTATTGTATCTGCTCCGTTTCTTCTTCTTATTATTATTATTATTATTAGGGCCCGAGCACCGAGAGTGCGAAGGCCCTATTGTATCTGCTCCGTTTCTTATTATTATTAGGGCCCGAGCACTGAGAGTGCGAAGGCCCTATTGTATCTGCTCCGTTTCTTATTAGGGCCCGAGCACTGAGAGTGCGAAGGCCCTATTGTATCTGCTCCGTTTCTTATTATTATTAGGGCCCGAGCACTGATAGTGCGAAGGCCCTATTGTAATTGCTCTGTTTATTATTATTATTAGGGCCCGAGCACTGATAGTGCGAAGGCCCTATTGTAATTGCTCTGTTTATTATTATTATTAGGGCCCGAGCACTGATAGTGCGAAGGCTCTATTGTAATTGCTCTGTTTATTAGGGCCCGAGCACCGAGAGTGCGAAGGCCCTATTGTATCTGCTCCGTTTCTTATTATTAGGGCCCGAGCACTGACAGTGCGAAGGCCCTATTGTAATTGCTCCGTTTATTAGGGCCCGAGCACTGACAGTGCGAAGGCCCTATTGTAATTGCTCTGTTTATTATTATTATTATTATTATTATTATTATTATTATTATTATTATTATTTCGGCAAATGAATTGGCCGTTTGAGGGCCTAAACATGCTCGAAAACTCATGAAATTTTGCACACGCATCAGGTCTGGTGAAAATTTACGTATTTTAATGTTCTCAGACATGGCCAGGGAAAATTAGCTCAGTAGCGCCACCTAGAAAAATGAAAAACGCGAGCCCCCGGTATGGGTATGACCTACATGTTTGAAAGTCGGTACACCTATATAATGTTCAGAGTCGAACAAAAAAGTCTATTATGGCAATGTCCTAAACCCAACAGGAAGTCCGCCATTTTGGATTGAAGGTGACATTTTGGGTCTGATTTTACCATTTCCATGCCTCGAACTTTGACGAACTCCTCCTTGGGTTTTAATTTCATAACCTTCATATTTGGTCAGTGTCAACTACACCCTTGTGCCATGTTAAATTGCGGAGCTTTTGAGTTTTCACAATACTATGAGGCCGTGGCGCCATGGCGAATTTCGATGACTCGCCATGAAAATCTTATTGCCTCTCATTCTGTCATACATTTTCTGACCTTGACCAAAGTGAACACATATGATAAGGCTCCACCCCTGAACATATTTCAAGTACCATATTTGACATAAGGGCCAGCGCCACCTAGTGGGAACAGGAAATGTCATGTTTTACACTTTGGGGTACAGTATAGTGATGGGTGACATCTGCAGCCTCAAATTTCTCCAGGAAAGCCTTAAGGAGTTGGTCTTGGGTTACAGTGAAAACTGTGAGTTTTCGCGAAAGGGTGTGACCCCAGCAGCATGGCGAACTTTGATGTCACGCCATGAAGAAACAAATTAGTATAACTCAATGAAATCCAGTCTGATCAGTACCAGACTTTACAGGCATGATGTCAGACCCGCCCTGAACAGATTGATGTGCCCATTGTCGGAAATACGGACAGCGCCACCTAGTGGCAACAGGAAATTTCATGGCTTTAATTTTGTTGTACTGATTTTCACAGGTTCATCTTGGCCACCTCAAAAGCGGTGAATATCACCATCAGTCCCTCGTGATGCTTCAGTGCAAAAATTGTGAGTTTAAACTGAACGGCGCACCCTGGTGGCAACGCTGTTCAACATGAAAGATGAAGTGGCTTTTGAGGGTCTTGGCAAGTTTATAGAGGCTTGAAATTTGGCACACACCTCCAATGTGATGAAGGCTTTGTTGGCATGTGATCATTTTCATTGAATAGCGCGAAATTGCTCCACAGCGCCCCCTACAAAATTTCAAAACCACAGCCCCTGCTCTGTGTTCTATGTATGATTCTGAAACCTGGTAAGCTTATAGGAGATATCAAGATGTACAAAAAAGTCTCTTGGTGCAATATCCCAAATCCAACAGGAAGTCAGCCATTTTAATATTAATGTGTAATTTTGGCAACATTTTCCCCTCTTTCCAGGCACCGTTCTTTGACGAACTCCTCCAAGGGATTTCATCATATTGAACCAATCTCCAGTGTGTGGAATCTAAAGACCTTTGTGATGTTAAATTGCGAAGCTTTTTACGTTCAGGGAAACGGGGTGGTTATGGTGGCACTTAGAGTTTGAATCACTCGCCAAAAAGCAGTAATCTGCTGTCACTCAAAAACACAATGTCCAATCTCTCCCAAACGTCTCAGGTGTGATGAGATTCGAGCTCGGAAGTGTTTGTTATGCCATTTGTATATAATGGCTAGAGCGCCACCTAGTGGAACGACTAACTAATCATGAATGAATGAGTTGAAATGTTAGCTGGTGGTTAAATGAATGAATTCCATCAATGTGACATCAGATCGGAGGTGCTGGTTTTAGGTGTTGGGCGTGGCTCGACGCGCCGGGGGTGCGAGGGCCCTCATAACGCTGCTTGCAGCTTTAATTATTATTATTATTATTAGGGCCCGAGCACTGACAGTGCGAAGGCCCTATTGTAATTGCTCTGTTTATTATTATTATTATTATTATTCCGGCAAATGAATCGGCCTTTTGAGGGCCTAAACATGCTCGAAAACTCTTGAAATTTTGCGCACGCGTCAGGTCTGGTGAAAATTTACGTATTTTAATGGTTTTACATATGAGCACTTGGAAATGGCTCTACAGCGCCACCTATGCCTTGTTAAATGCAGCCCTACGACCACATCGTTTGAGCTACATGTATGAAATTTGGCACACATGTGTATCATGCCAAGACGAACAAAAAAGTCTGTGGGCCCATTGACGCAAACCCAACAGGAAGTCCGCCATTTGGAAGAGAAGGTGACATTTTGGCTCTAATTTTGCCATTTCCATGCCTCGAACTTTAACGAACTCCTCCTTGGGATTTGGTCCTATAAGCTTCAAATTTGGACAGTGTCAACTACACCCTTGTGCCATGTTAAATTGCGGAGCTTTTGAGTTTTCACAATAGTATGAGGCCGTGGCGCCATGGCGAATTTTGATGACTCGCCATGAAAATCTTATTGCCTCTCATTCTGTCATACATGTTCCGATCTGGACCAAAGAGCACACATATGATAAGGCTCCACCCCTGAACATATTTCAATTGCCATATTTGACATCAAGGACAGCGCCACCTAGTGGGAACAGGAAATGTCATGTTTTACACTTTGGGGTACAGTATTGTGATGGGTGACATCTGCAGCCTCAAATTTCTCCAGGAAAGCCTTAAGGAGTTGGTCTTGGGTTACAGTGAAAACTGTGACTTTTCACGAAAGGGTGTGACCCCAGCAGCATGGCGAACTTTGATGTCACGCCATTAAGAAACAAATTAGTATAACTCAATGAAATCCAGTCTGATCAGTACCAGACTTTACAGGCATGATGTCAGACCCGCCCTGAACAGATTGATATGCCCATTGTCGGAAATACGGACAGCGCCACCTAGTGGCAACAGGAAATGTCATTGCTTTAACTTTGTTGTACTGATTTTCACAGGTTGATCGTGGCCACCTCAAAAGCGGTGAATATCACCATCTGTCCCTCGTGATGCTTCAGTGCAAAAATTGTGACTTTAAACTGAACGGCGCACCCTGGTGGCAACGCGGTTCATCATGAAAGATGAAGTGGCTTTTGAGGGGCTTGGAAAGTTTATAGAGGCTTGAAATTTGGCACACACCTCCAAATGGATGAAGGCATTGTTGTTATGTAACCATTTTCATTGAATAGCGCAAAATGGCTCCACAGCGCCCCCTACAATATTTCAAAACATCAGCCCCTGCTCTGTGTTTCATCTATGAGTCTGACACTTGGTAAGCTTGTGTAAGATATCAAGGTGTACAAAAAAGTCTCTTGGAGCAATATCCCAAATCCAACAGGAAGTCAGCCATTTTAAAATTAATGTGTAATTTTGATGACATTTTCCCCCCTTTTCAGGACTCATACTTTGACGAACTCCTCCAAGGGATTTCATCATATTGAAGCATTCTTCAGTGTGTAGAATCTAAAGACCTTTGTGATGTTAAATTGCGAAGCTTTTTCCGTTCAGGGAAACGGGGTGGTCATGGCGGCACGTAGAGTTTCAATCACTCGCAAAAAGCAGTAATCTGCTGTCACTAAAAAACACAATGTCCAATCTCTCCCAAAGGTCGCAGGTGTGATGAGACTCGAGCTTGGAAATGTTTGTTATGCTATTTGTCAATAATGGTTAGAGCGCCACCTAGTGGCATGACTATAATCCTGGTTGAATAAGATGAAATGTTAGCTGGTGATTAAAAGCATGAAATCCATCAATGTGACATCACATCGGACGTGCCGGTTTGAGGTGTTGGCAGTGGCTCGACGCGCCGGGGGTGCGAGGGCCCTCATAACGCTGCTTGCAGCTTTAATTAGGGCCCGAGCACTGAGAGTGCGAAGGCCCTATTGTATCTGCTCCGTTTCTTATTATTATTATTATTATTATTATTATTATTATTATTAGGGCCCGAGCACCGAGAGTGCGAAGGCCCTATTGTATCTGCTCCGTTTCTTATTATTATTATTATTATTATTATTATTATTATTATTAGGGCCCGAGCACCGAGAGTGCGAAGGCCCTATTGTATCTGCTCCGTTTCTTATTATTATTATTATTATTATTATTATTATTCAGGCGAAACAAGGGCCTTTTTGAGGGCCTAAACATGCTCAAAAACTCATGAAATTTTGCACACATGCCAGGTCTGGTGAAAAATTTTGTATTTTAATGGTTTTACATATGAGCACTGGGAAATGGCTCTACAGCGCCACCTATGCCTTGTTAAATGCAGCCCTACGACCACATCGTTTGAGCTACATGTATGAAATTTGGCACACATGTGTATCATGTCAAGACGAACAAAAAAGTCTGTGGGCCCATTGACGCAAACCCAACAGGAAGTCCGCCATTTGGAAGAGAAGGTGACATTTTGGCTCTAATTTTGCCATTTCCATGCCTCGAACTTTTGCGAACTCCTCCTTGGGGTTTCATTTCTTAACCTTCAAATTTGGACAGTGTCAACTACACCCTTGTGCCATGTTAAATTGCGGAGCTTTTGAGTTTTCACAATACTATGAGGCCGTGGCGCCATGGCGAATTTCGATGACTCGCCATGAAAATCTTATTGCCTCTCATTTTGTCATACATTTTCTGACCTTGACCAAAGTGAACACATATGATAAGGCTCCACCCCTGAACATATTTCAACTGCCATATTTGACCTCAAGGACAGCGCCACCTAGTGGGAACAGGAAATGTCATGTTTTACACTTTGGGGTACAGTATAGTGATGGGTGACATCTGCAGCCTCAAATTTCTCCAGAAAAGCCTTAAGGAGTTGGTCTTGGGTTACAGTGAAAACTGTGAGTTTTCGTGAAAGGGTGTGACCCCAGCAGCATGGCGAACTTTGATGTCACGCCATGAAGAAACAAATTAGTATAACTCAATGAAATCCAGTCTGATCAGTACCAGACTTTACAGGCATGATGTCAGACCCGCCCTGAACAGATTGATGTGCCCATTGTCGGGAATACGGACAGCGCCACCTAGTGGCAACAGGAAATGTCATGGCTTTAATTTTGTTGTACTGATTTTCACAGGTTCATCTTGGCCACCTCAAAAGCGGTGAATATCACCATCAGTCCCTCGTGATGCTTCAGTGCAAAAATTGTGAGTTTAAACTGAACGGCGCACCCTGGTGGCAACGCTGTTCAACATGAAAGATGAAGTGGCTTTTGAGGGTCTTGGCAAGTTTATAGAGGCTTGAAATTTGGCACACACCTCCAATGTGATGAAGGCTTTGTTGGCATGTGATCATTTTCATTGAATAGCGCGAAATTGCTCCACAGCGCCCCCTACAAAATTTCAAAACCACAGCCCCTGCTCTGTGTTCTATGTATGATTCTGAAACCTGGTAAGCTTATAGGAGATATCAAGATGTACAAAAAAGTCTCTTGGTGCAATATCCCAAATCCAACAGGAAGTCAGCCATTTTAATATTAATGTGTAATTTTGGCAACATTTTCCCCTCTTTCCAGGCACCGTTCTTTGACGAACTCCTCCAAGGGATTTCATCATATTGAACCAATCTCCAGTGTGTGGAATCTAAAGACCTTTGTGATGTTAAATTGCGAAGCTTTTTACGTTCAGGGAAACGGGGTGGTTATGGTGGCACTTAGAGTTTGAATCACTCGCCAAAAAGCAGTAATCTGCTGTCACTCAAAAACACAATGTCCAATCTCTCCCAAACGTCTCAGGTGTGATGAGATTCGAGCTCGGAAGTGTTTGTTATGCCATTTGTATATAATGGCTAGAGCGCCACCTAGTGGAACGACTAACTAATCATGAATGAATGAGTTGAAATGTTAGCTGGTGGTTAAATGAATGAATTCCATCAATGTGACATCAGATCGGAGGTGCTGGTTTTAGGTGTTGGGCGTGGCTCGACGCGCCGGGGGTGCGAGGGCCCTCATAACGCTGCTTGCAGCTTTAATTATTATTATTATTATTAGGGCCCGAGCACTGACAGTGCGAAGGCCCTATTGTAATTGCTCTGTTTATTATTATTATTATTATTATTCCGGCAAATGAATCGGCCTTTTGAGGGCCTAAACATGCTCGAAAACTCTTGAAATTTTGCGCACGCGTCAGGTCTGGTGAAAATTTACGTATTTTAATGGTTTTACATATGAGCACTTGGAAATGGCTCTACAGCGCCACCTATGCCTTGTTAAATGCAGCCCTACGACCACATCGTTTGAGCTACATGTATGAAATTTGGCACACATGTGTATCATGCCAAGACGAACAAAAAAGTCTGTGGGCCCATTGACGCAAACCCAACAGGAAGTCCGCCATTTGGAAGAGAAGGTGACATTTTGGCTCTAATTTTGCCATTTCCATGCCTCGAACTTTAACGAACTCCTCCTTGGGATTTGGTCCTATAAGCTTCAAATTTGGACAGTGTCAACTACACCCTTGTGCCATGTTAAATTGCGGAGCTTTTGAGTTTTCACAATAGTATGAGGCCGTGGCGCCATGGCGAATTTCGATGACTCGCCATGAAAATCTTATTGCCTCTCATTCTGTCATACATGTTCCGATCTGGACCAAAGAGCACACATATGATAAGGCTCCACCCCTGAACATATTTCAACTGCCATATTTGACATCAAGGACAGCGCCACCTAGTGGGAACAGGAAATGTCATGTTTTACACTTTGGGGTACAGTATAGTGATGGGTGACATCTGCAGCCTCAAATTTCTCCAGGAAAGCCTTAAGGAGTTGGTCTTGGGTTACAGTGAAAACTGTGAGTTTTTGCAAAAGGGTGTGACCCCAGCAGCATGGCGAACTTTGATGTCACGCCATGAAGAAACAAATTAGTATAACTCAATGAAATCCAGTCTGATCAGTACCAGACTTTACAGGCATGATGTCAGACCCGCCCTGAACAGATTGATGTGCCCATTGTCGGAAATACGGACAGCGCCACCTAGTGGCAACAGGAAATGTCATGGCTTTAATTTTGTTGTACTGATTTTCACAGGTTCATCTTGGCCACCTCAAAAGCGGTGAATATCACCATCAGTCCCTCGTGATGCTTCAGTGCAAAAATTGTGAGTTTAAACTGAACGGCGCACCCTGGTGGCAATGCTGTTCAACATGAAAGATGAAGTGGCTTTTGAGGGTCTTGGCAAGTTTATAGAGGCTTGAAATTTGGCACACACCTCCAAATGGATGAACGCTTTGTTGGCATGTGATCATTTTCATTGAATAGCGCGAAGTGGCTCCACAGCGCCCCCTACAAAATTTCAAAACCACAGCCCCTGCTCTGTGTTCTATGTATGATTCTGAAACCTGGTAAGCTTATAGGAGATATCAAGATGTACAAAAAAGTCTCTTGGTGCAATATCCCAAATCCAACAGGAAGTCAGCCATTTTAAAATTAATGTGTAATTTTGGCAACATTTTCCCCTCTTTCCAGGCACCGTTCTTTGACGAACTCCTCCAAGGGATTTCATCATATTGAACCAATCTCCAGTGTGTGGAATCTAAAGACCTTTGTGATGTTAAATTGCGAAGCTTTTTACGTTCAGTGAAACGGGGTGGTTATGGTGGCACTTAGAGTTTGAATCACTCGCCAAAAAGCAGTAATCTGCTGTCACTCAAAAACACAATGTCCAATCTCTCCCAAACGTCTCAGGTGTGATGAGACTCGAGCTCGGAAGTGATTGTTATGCCATTTGTACATAATGGTTAGAGCGCCACCTAGTGGAACGACTAACTAATCATGAATGAATGAGTTGAAATATCAGCTGGTGGTTAAATGCATGAATTCCATCAATGTGACATCAGATCGGACGTGCTGGTTTTAGGTGTTGGGCGTGGCTCGACGTGCCGGGGGTGCGAGGGCCCTCATAACGCTGCTTGCAGCTTTAATTATTATTATTATTCACCCCAAACAAGGGCCTTTTTGAGGGCCTAAACATGCTCAAAAACTCATGAAATTTTGCACACATGCCAGGTTTGGTGAAAAATTTTGTATTTTAATGGTTTTACATATGAGCACTGGGAAATGGCTCTAGAGCGCCACCTATGCCTTGTTAAATGCAGCCCTACGACCACATCGTTTGAGCTACATGTATGAAATTTGGCACACATGTGTATCATGCCAAGACGAACAAAAAAGTCTGTGGGCCCATTGACGCAAACCCAACAGGAAGTCCGCCATTTGGAAGAGAAGGTGACATTTTGGCTCTAATTTTGCCATTTCCATGCCTCGAACTTTTGCGAACTCCTCCTTGGGGTTTCATTTCATAACCTTCAAATTTGGACAGTGTGAACTACACCCTTGTGCCATGTTAAATTGCGGAGCTTTTGAGTTTTCACAATACTATGAGGCCGTGGCGCCATGGCGAATTTCGATGACTCGCCATGAAAATCTTATTGCCTCTCATTTTGTCATACATTTTCTGACCTTGACCAAAGTGAACACATATGATAAGGCTCCACCCCTGAACATATTTCAACTGCCATATTTGACACCAGGGACAGCGCCACCTAGTGGGAACAGGAAATGTCATGTTTTACACTTTGGGGTACAGTATAGTGATGGGTGACATCTGCAGCCTCAAATTTCTCCAGGAAAGCCTTAAGGAGTTGGTCTTGGGTTACAGTGAAAACTGTGAGTTTTCGCAAAAGGGTGTGACCCCAGCAGCATGGCGAACTTTGATGTCACGCCATGAAGAAAGAAATTAGTATAACTCAATGAAATCCAGTCTGATCAGTACCAGACTTTACAGGCATGATGTCAGACCCGCCCTGAACAGATTGATGTGCCCATTGTCGGAAATACGGACAGCGCCACCTAGTGGCAACAGGAAATGTCATGGCTTTAACTTTGTTGTTCTGATTTTCACAGGTTCATCGTGGCCACCTCAAAAGCGGTGAATATCACCATCAGTCCCTCGTGATGCTTCAGTGCAAAAATTGTGACTTTAAACTGAACGGCGCACCCTGGTGGCAACGCGGTTCATCATGAAAGATGAAGTGGCTTTTGAGGGGCTTGGAAAGTTTATAGAGGCTTGAAATTTGGCACACACCTCCAAATGGATGAAGGCATTGTTGTTATGTAACCATTTTCCATGAATAGCGCAAAATGGCTCCACAGCGCCCCCTACAATATTTCAAAACATCAGCCCCTGCTCTGTGTTTCATCTATGAGTCTGACACTTGGTAAGCTTGTGTAAGATATCAAGATGTACAAAAAAGTCTCTTGGAGCAATATCCCAAATCCAACAGGAAGTCAGCCATTTTAAAATTAATGTGTAATTTTGATGACATTTTCCCCCCTTTTCAGGCCTCATACTTTGACGAACTCCTCCAAGGGATTTCATCATATTGAAGCATTCTTCAGTGTGTAGAATCTAAAGACCTTTGTGATGTTAAATTGCGAAGCTTTTTCCGTTCAGGGAAACGGGGTGGTCATGGTGGCACGTAGAGTTTCAATCACTCGCAAAAAGCAGTAATCTGCTGTCACTAAAAAACACAATGTCCAATCTCTCCCAAAGGTCGCAGGTGTGATGAGACTCGAGCTTGGAAATGTTTGTTATGCTATTTGTCAATAATGGTTAGAGCGCCACCTAGTGGCATGACTATAATCCTGGTTGAATAAGATGAAATGTTAGCTGGTGATTAAAAGCATGAAATCCATCAATGTGACATCACATCGGACGTGCCGGTTTGAGGTGTTGGCAGTGGCTCGACGTGCCGGGGGTGCGAGGGCCCTCATAACGCTGCTTGCAGCTTTAATTAGGGCCCGAGCACTGACTGTGCGAAGGCCCTATTGTATCTGCTCCGTTTCTTATTATTATTATTATTCACCCCAAACAAGGGCCTTTTTGAGGGCCTAAACATGCTCAAAAACTCATGAAATTTTGCAGACATGCCAGGTCTGGTGAAAAATTTTGTATTTTAATGGTTTTACTTATGAGCACTGGGAAATGGCTCTAGAGCGCCACCTATGCCTTGTTAAATGCAGCCCTACGACCACATAGTTTGAGCTACATGTATGAAATTTGGCACACATGTGTATCATCACCAGCCGAACAAAAAAGTCAGTGGGCCCATTGATGCAAACCCAACAGGAAGTCCGCAATTTAGAAGTGAAGGTGACATTTTGGCTCTAATTTTGTCGTTTCCATGCCTCGAACTTTAACGAACTCCTCCTTGGAAATTGGTCGTATAAGCTTCATATTTGGTCAGTGCCAACTACACCCTTGTGCCATGTTAAATTGCGGAGATTTTGAGTTTTCACAATACCATGAGGCCGTGGCGCCACGGCGAATTTCGATGACTCGCCATGAAAATCTTATTGCCTCTCATTCTGTCATACATTGTCCGATCTGGACCAAAGAGCACACATATGATAAGGCTCCAGCCCTGAACATATTTCAACTGCCATATTTGACGTCAGCGACTGCGCCACCTAGTGGGAACAGGAAATGTCATGTTTTACACTTTGGGGTACAGTATTGTGATGGGTGACATCTGCAGCCTCAAATTTCTCCAGGAAAGGCGTAAGGAGTTGGTCTTGGGGTACAGTGAAAACTGTGACTTTTCACGAAAGGGTGTGACCTCAGCAGCATGGCGAACTTTGATATCTCGCCATGAAGAAACAAATTAGTATAACTCCATGAAATCCAGTCTGATTAGTACCAGACTTTACAGGCATGATATCAGACCCGCCCTGAACAAATTGATGTGCCCATTGTCAGGAATATGAAGAGCGCCACCTAGTGGGAACAGGAAATGTCATGTCTTACACTTTGTTGTACTGATTTTCACAGGTTCATTGTGGATACCTCAAAAGCGGTGAATGTCACCGTCAGTCCTTCATGATGCTGCAGTGCGAAAATTGTGACTTTATACTGAACGGTGCACCCTGGTGGCAACGCTGTTCACCATGAAAAATGAAGTGGTTTTTGAGGGGCTTCGAAAGTTTAAAAAGTCTTGAAATTTGGCCCACACCTCCAATGTGCTTAAGGCTTTGTTGTTATGTGATCATTTTCATTGAATATCCCAAAATGGCTCCACAGCGCCCCCTACAAAATTTCAAAACCACAGCCCCAGCTCTTTGTTTTATGTATGAGTCTGAAACCTGGTAAGCTTATAGGAGATATCAAGATGTACAAAAAAGTCTCTTGGAGCAATATCCCAAATACAACAGGAAGTCAGCCATTTTAAAATTAATGTGCAATTTTGGCAACATTTTCCCCTCTTTCCAGGCACCGTTCTTTGACGAACTCCTCCAAGGGATTTCATCAGATTGAACCAATCTCCAGTGTGTGGAATCTAAAGACCTTTGTGATGTTAAATTGCGAAGCTTTTTACGTTCAGGGAAACGGGGTTGTCATGGCGGCACGTGGAGTTTCAATCACTCGCCAAAAAGCAGTAATCTGCTGTCACTCAAAATCAAAATGTCCAAACTCTCCCAAAGGTCGCAGGCGTGATGAGACTCGAGCTAGGAAATGTTTGTTATGCCATTTGTCAGTAATGGTTAGAGCGCCACCTAGTGGGACGACTATAATGATGACTGAATGAGATGAAATGTTAGCTGGTGGTTGAATGCATGAATTTCATCAATGTGACATCAGATCGGAGGTGCTGGTTGTAGGTGTTGGGCGTGGCTCGACGCGATGGGGTGCGAGGGCCCTCATAACGCTGCTTGCAGCTTTAATTATTATTATTATTATTATTATTTCGGCAAATGAATTGGCCGTTTGAGGGCCTAAACATGCTCGAAAACTCATGAAATTTTGCACACGCGTCAGGTCTGGTGAAAATTTACGTATTTTAATGTTCTCAGACATGGCCAGGGAAAATTAGCTCAGTAGCGCCACCTAGAAAAATGAAAAACGCGAGCCCCCGGTATGGGTATGGCCTACAAGTTTGAAAGTCGGTACACCTATATAACGTTCAGAGTCGAACAAAAAAGTCTATTATGGCAATGTCCTAAACCCAACAGGAAGTCCGCCATTTTGGATTGAAGGTGACATTTTGGCTCTGATTTTACCGTTTCCATGCCTTGTACTTTAACGAACTCCTCCTTGGGATTTGGTCCTATGTACTTCAAATTTGGACAGTGTCAACTACACCCTTGTGCCATGTTAAATTGCGGAGCTTTTGAGTTTTCACAATACTATGAGGCCGTGGCGCCATGGCGAATTTCGATGACTCGCCATCAAAATCTTATTGCCTCTCATTTTGTCATACATTTTCTGACCTTGACCAAAGTGAACACATATGATAAGGCTCCACCCCTGAACATATTTCAACTGCCATATTTGACCTCAAGGACAGCGCCACCTAGTGGGAACAGGAAATGTCATGTTTTACACTTTGGGGTACAGTATTGTGATGGGTGACATCTGCAGCCTCAAATTTCTCCAGGAAAGCCTTAAGGAGTTGGTCTTGGGTTACAGTGAAAACTGTGAGTTTTCGCGAAAGGGTGTGACCCCAGCAGCATGGCGAACTTTGATGTCATGCCATGAAGAAACAAATTAGTATAACTCAATGAAATCCAGTCTGATCAGTACCAGACTTTACAGGCATGATGTCAGACCCGCCCTGAACAGATTGATGTGCCCATTGTCGTAAATACGGACAGCGCCACCTAGTGGCAACAGGAAATGTCATGGCTTTAACTTTGTTGTACTGATTTTCACAGGTTGATCGTGGCCACCTCAAAAGCGGTGAATATCACCATCAGTCCCTCGTGATGCTTCAGTGCAAAAATTGTGACTTTAAACTGAACGGCGCACCCTGGTGGCAACGCGGTTCATCATGAAAGATGAAGTGGCTTTTGAGGGGCTTGGAAAGTTTATAGAGGCTTGAAATTTGGCACACACCTCCAAATTGATGAAGGCATTGTTGTTATGTAACCATTTTCCTTGAATATCCCAAAATGGCTCCACAGCGCCCCCTACAATAATTCAAAACATCAGCCCCTGCTCTGTGTTTCATCTATGAGTCTGACACTTGGTAAGCTTGTGTAAGATATCAAGATGTACAAAAAAGTCTCTTGGAGCAATATCCCAAATCCAACAGGAAGTCAGCCATTTTAAAATTAATGTGTAATTTTGATGACATTTTCCCCCCTTTTCAGGCCTCATACTTTGACGAACTCCTCCAAGGGATTTCATCATATTGAAGCATTCTTCAGTGTGTAGAATCTAAAGACCTTTGTGATGTTAAATTGCGAAGCTTTTTCCGTTCAGGGAAACGGGGTGGTCATGGCGGCACGTAGAGTTTCAATCACTCGCAAAAAGCAGTAATCTGCTGTCACTAAAAACACAATGTCCAATCTCTCCCAAAGGTCGCAGGTGTGATGAGACTCGAGCTTGGAAATGTTTGTTATGCTATTTGTCAATAATGGTTAGAGCGCCACGTAGTGGCATGACTATAATCCTGGTTGAATAAGATGAAATGTTAGCTGGTGATTAAAAGCATGAAATCCATCAATGTGACATCACATCGGACGTGCCGGTTTGAGGTGTTGGCAGTGGCTCGACGTGCCGGGGGTGCGAGGGCCCTCATAACGCTGCTTGCAGCTTTAATTAGGGCCCGAGCACTGACAGTGCGAAGGCCCTATTGTAATTGCTCTGTTTATTATTATTATTATTATTAGGGCCCGAGCACTGATAGTGCGAAGGCCCTATTGTTATTGCTCTGTTTATTATTATTATTATTATTATTATTATTATTCCGGCAAATGAATTGGCCGTTTGAGGGCCTAAACATGCTCGAAAACTCATGAAATTTTGCACACGCGTCAGGTCTGGTGAAAATTTACGTATTTTAATGTTCTCAGACATGGCCAGGGAAAATTAGCTCAGTAGCGCCACCTAGAAAAATGAAAAACGCGAGCCCCCGGTATGGGTATGACCTATAAGTTTGAAAGTCGGTACACCTATATAACGTTCAGAGTCGAACAAAAAAGTCTATTATGGCAATGTCCTAAACCCAACAGGAAGTCCGCCATTGTGGAGTGAAGGTGACATTTTGGCTCTGATTTTACCATTTCCATGCCTCGAACTTTAACGAACTCCTCCTTGGGATTTGGTCCTATAAACTTCAAATTTGGACAGTGTCAACTATACCCTTGTGCCATGTTAAATTGCGGAGCTTTTGAGTTTTCACAATACCATGAGGCCGTGGCGCCATGGCGAATTTCGATGACTCGCCATCAAAATCTTATTGCCTCTCATTTTGTCATAGATTTTCTGACCTTGACCAAAGTGAACACATATGATAAGGCTCCACCCCTGAACATATTTCAACTGCCATATTTGACATAAGGGCCAGCGCCACCTAGTGGGAACAGGAAATGTCATGTTTTACACTTTGGGGTACAGTATAGTGATGGGTGACATCTACAGCCTCAAATTTCTCCAGGAAAGCCTTAAGGAGTTGGTCTTGGGTTACAGTGAAAACTGTGAGTTTTCGCGAAAGGGTGTGACCCCAGCAGCATGGCGAACTTTGATGTCACGCAATGAAGAAACAAATTAGTATAACTCAATGAAATCCAGTCTGATCAGTACCAGACTTTACAGGCATGATGTCAGACCCGCCCTGAACAGATTGATGTGCCCATTGTCGGAAATACGGACAGCGCCACCTAGTGGCAACAGGAAATGTCATGGCTTTAATTTTGTTGTACTGATTTTCACAGGTTCATCTTGGCCACCTCAAAAGCGGTGAATATCACCATCAGTCCCTCGTGATGCTTCAGTGCAAAAATTGTGAGTTTAAACTGAACGGCGCACCCTGGTGGCAACGCTGTTCACCATGAAAGATGAAGTGGCTTTTGAGGGTCTTGGCAAGTTTATAGAGGCTTGAAATTTGGCACACACCTCCAAATGGATGAAGGCTTTGTTGGCATGTGATCATTTTCATTGAATAGCTCGAAATTGCTCCACAGCGCCCCCTACAAAATTTCAAAACCACAGCCCCTGCTTTGTGTTCTATGTATGATTCTGAAACCTGGTAAGCTTATAGGAGATATCAAGATGTACAAAAAAGTCTCCTGGTGCAATATCCCAAATCCAACAGGAAGTCAGCCATTTTAAAATTAATGTGTAATTTTGGCAACATTTTCCCCTCTTTCCAGGCACCGTTCTTTGACGAACTCCTCCAAGGGATTTCATCATATTGAACCAATCTCCAGTGTGTGGAATCTAAAGACCTTTGTGATGTTAAATTGCGAAGGTTTTTACGTCCAGGGAAACGGGGTGGTTATGGCGGCACTTACAGTTTGAATCACTCGCCAAAAAGCAGTAATCTGCTGTCACTCAAAAACACAATGTCCAATCTCTCCCAAACGTCTCAGGTGTGATGAGACTCGAGCTTGGAAGTGTTTGTTATGCCATTTGTACATAATGGTTAGAGCGCCACCTAGTGGGACGACTATAATCATGATTGAATGAGATGAAATGTTAGCTGGTGGTTGAATGCATGAATGTCATTAATGTGACATCAGATCGGAGGTGCTGGTTGTAGGTGTTGGGCGTAGCTCGACGCGATGGGGTGCGAGGGCCCTCATAACGCTGCTTGCAGCTTTAATTATTATTATTATTATTATTCCGGCAAATGAATTGGCCGTTTGAGGGCCTAAACATGCTCGAAAACTCATGAAATTTTGCACACGCGTCAGGTCTGGTGAAAATTTACGTATTTTAATGTTCTCAGACATGGCCAGGGAAAATTAGCTCAGTAGCGCCACCTAGAAAAATGAAAAACGCGAGCCCCCGGTATGGGTATGACCTACACGTTTGAAAGTCGGTACACCTATATAACGTTCAGAGTCGAACAAAAAAGTCTATTATGGCAATGTCCTAAACCCAACAGGAAGTCCGCCATTTTGGATTGAAGGTGACATTTTGGGTCTGATTTTACCGTTTCCATGCCTTGTACTTTAACGAACTCCTCCTTGGGATTTGGTCCTATAAACTTCAAATTTGGACAGTGTCAACTACACCCTTGTGCCATGTTAAATTGCGGAGCTTTTGAGTTTTCACAATACGGTGAGGCCGTGGCGCCATGGCGAATTTCGATGACTCGCCATGAAAATCTTATTGCCTCTCATTCTGTCATACATGTTCCGATCTGGACCAAAGAGCACACATATGATAAGGCTCCACCCCTGAACATATTTCAACTGCCATATTTGACATCAAGGACAGCGCCACCTAGTGGGAACAGGAAATGTCATGTTTTACACTTTGGGGTACAGTATAGTGATGGGTGACATCTGCAGCCTCAAATTTCTCCAGGAAAGCCTTAAGGAGTTGGTCTTGGGTTACAGTGAAAACTGTGAGTTTTCGTGAAAGGGTGTGACCCCAGCAGCATGGCGAACTTTGATGTCACGCCATGAAGAAACAAATTAGTATAACTCAATGAAATCCAGTCTGATCAGTACCAGACTTTACAGGCATAATTTCAGACCCGCCCTGAACAGATTGAACTACCCATTGTCGGGAATACCCACAGCGCCACCTAGTGGCAACAGGAAATGTCATGGCTTTAATTTTGTTGTACTGATTTTCACAGGTTCATCTTGGCCACCTCAAAAGCGGTGAATATCAACATCAGTCCCTCGTGATGCTTCAGTGCAAAAATTGTGACTTTAAACTGAACGGCGCACCCTGGTGGCAACGCGGTCCACCATGAAAGATGAAGTGGCTTTTGAGGGGCTTGGAAAGTCTATAGAGGCTTGAAATTTGGCACACACCTCCAATGTGATGAAGGCTTTGTTGTCATGTGATCATTTTCATTGAATAGCGCGAAATTGCTCCACAGCGCCCCCTACAAAATTTCAAAACCACAGCCCCAGCTCTGTGTTTCATCTATGAGTCTGAAACCTGGTAAGCTTATGGAAAATATCAAGATGTACAAAAAAGTCTCTTGGAGCAATATCCCAAATCCAACAGGAAGTCAGCCATTTTAAAATTAATGTGTAATTTTGGCGACATTTTCCCCTCTTTTCAGGCTTCATACTTTGACGAACTCCTCCAAGGGATTTCATCATATTGAACCATTCTCCAGTGTGTGGAATCTAAAGACCTTTGTGATGTTAAATTGCGAAGCTTTTTACGTTCAAGGAAACGGGGTGGTCATGGCGGCACGTGGAGTTTCAATCACTCGCCAAAAAGCAGTAATATGCTGTCACTCAAAGACACAAAGTCCAATCTCTCCCAAAGGTCGCAGGCGTGATGAGACTCGAGCTCGGAAATGTTTGTTATATGGCCTTTGTCTATAATGGTTAGAGCGCCACCTAGTGGGACGACTATACTCATGGTTGAACCAAATGAAATGTTAACTGGTGGTTAAATGCATGAATTCCATCAATGTGACATCAGATCGGACGTGCTGGTTTCAGGTGTTGGGCATGGCTCGACACGCCGGGGGTGCGAGGGCCCTCATAACGCTGCTTGCAGCTTTAATTATTATTATTATTATTATTCCGGCAAATGAATCGGCCTTTTGAGGGCCTAAACATGCTCGAAAACTCTTGAAATTTTGCGCACGCGTCAGGTCTGGTGAAAATTTACGTATTTTAATGGTTTTACATATGAGCACTGGGAAATGGCTCTAGAGCGCCACCTATGCCTTGTTAAATGCAGCCCTACGACCACATCGTTTGAGCTACATGTATGAAATTTGGCACACATGTGTATCATGCCAAGACGAACAAAAAAGTCTGTGGGCCCATTGACGCAAACCCAACAGGAAGTCCGCCATTTGGAAGAGAAGGTGACATTTTGGCTCTAATTTTGCCATTTCCATGCCTCGAACTTTTTCGAACTCCTCCTTGGGATTTGGTCGTATAAGCTTCAAATTTGGACAGTGTCAATTACACCCTTGTGCCATGTTAAATTGCGGAGCTTTTGAGTTTTCACAATACTATGAGGCCGTGGCGCCATGGCGAATTTCGATGACTCGCCATGAAAATCTTATTGCCTCTCATTCTGTCATACATGTTCCGATCTGGACCAAAGAGCACACATATGATAAGGCTCCACCCCTGAACATATTTCAACTGCCATATTTGACATCAAGGACAGCGCCACCTAGTGGGAACAGGAAATGTCATGTTTTACACTTTGGGGTACAGTATAGTGAAGGGTGACATCTGCAGCCTCAAATTTCTCCAGGAAAGCCTTAAGGAGTTGGTCTTGGGTTACAGTGAAAACTGTGAGTTTTCGCGAAAGGGTGTGACCCCAGCAGCATGGCGAACTTTGATGTCACGCCATGAAGAAACAAATTAGTATAACTCAATGAAATCCAGTCTGATCAGTACCAGACTTTACAGGCATGATGTCAGACCCGCCCTGAACAGATTGATGTGCCCATTGTCGGAAATACGGACAGCGCCACCTAGTGGCAACAGGAAATGTCATGGCTTTAATTTTGTTGTACTGATTTTCACAGGTTCATCTTGGCCACCTCAAAAGCGGTGAATATCACCATCAGTCCCTCGTGATGCTTCAGTGCAAAAATTGTGAGTTTAAACTGAACGGCGCACCCTGGTGGCAACGCTGTTCAACATGAAAGATGAAGTGGCTTTTGAGGGTCTTGGCAAGTTTATAGAGGCTTGAAATTTGGCACACACCTCCAAATGGATGAAGGCTTTGTTGGCATGTGATCATTTTCATTGAATAGCGCGAAATTGCTCCACAGCGCCCCCTACAAAATTTCAAAACCACAGCCCCTGCTCTGTGTTCTATGTATGATTCTGAAACCTGGTAAGCTTATAGGAGATATCAAGATGTACAAAAAAGTCTCTTGGTGCAATATCCCAAATCCAACAGGAAGTCAGCCATTTTAATATTAATGTGTAATTTTGGCAACATTTTCCCCTCTTTCCAGGCACCGTTCTTTGACGAACTCCTCCAAGGGATTTCATCATATTGAACCAATCTCCAGTGTGTGGAATCTAAAGACCTTTGTGATGTTAAATTGCGAAGCTTTTTACGTCCAGGGAAACGGGGTGGTTATGGCGGCACTTAGAGTTTGAATCACTCGCCAAAAAGCAGTAATCTGCTGTCACTCAAAAACACAATGTCCAATCTCTCCCAAACGTCTCAGGTGTGATGAGACTCGAGCTCGGAAATGTTTGTTATGCCATTTGTGCATAATGGTTAGAGCGCCACCTAGTGGAACGACTAACTAATCATGAATGAATGAGTTGAAATGTTAGCTGGTGGTTAAATGCATGAATTCCATCAATGTGACATCAGATCGGACGTGCTGGTTTTAGGTGTTGGGCGTGGCTCGACGCGCCGGGGGTGCGAGGGCCCTCATAACGCTGCTTGCAGCTTTAATTATTATTATTATTCAGGCAAAACAAGGGCCTTTTTGAGGGCCTAAACATGCTCAAAAACTCATGAAATTTTGCACACATGCCAGGTCTGGTGAAAAATTTTGTATTTTAATGGTTTTACATATGAGCACTGGGAAATGGCTCTACAGCGCCACCTATGCCTTGTTAAATGCAGCCCTACGACCACATCGTTTCAGCTACATGTATGAAATTTGGCACACATGTGTATCATGCCGAGTCGAACAAAAGAGTCTGTGGGCCCATTGATGCAAACCCAACAGGAAGTCCGCCATTTGGAAGAGAAGGTGACATTTTGGCTCTAATTTTGCCATTTCCATGCCTCGAACTTTTGCGAACTCCTCCTTGGGATTTGGTTGTATAAGCTTCATCTTTGGTCAGTGTCAACTACACACCTGGGCCATGTTAAATTGCGGAGCTTTTGAGTTTTCACAATACTATGAGGCCGTGGCGCCATGGCGAATTTCGATGACTCGCCATGAAAATCTTATTGCCTCTCATTTTGTCATACATTTTCTGACCTTGACCAAAGTGAACACATATGATAAGGCTCCAGCCCTGAACATATTTCATCTGCCATATTTGACACCAGGGACAGCGCCACCTAGTGAGAACAGGAAATGTCATGTTTTACACTTTGGGGTACAGTATAGTGATGGGTGACACCTGCAGCCTCAAATTTCTCCAGGAAAGCCTTAAGGAGTTGGTCTTGGGTTACAGTGAAAACTGTGACTTTTCGCAAAAGGGTGTGACCCCAGCAGCATGGCGAACTTTGATGTCACGCCATGAAGAAACAAATTAGTATAACTCAATGAAATCCAGTCTGTTCAGTACCAGACTTTACAGGCATGATGTCAGACCCGCCCTGAACAGATTGATGTGCCCATTGTCGGGAATACGTACAGCGCCACCTAGTGGCAACAGGAAATGTCATGGCTTTAATTTTGTTGTACTGATTTTCACAGGTTCATCGTGGCCACCTCAAAAGCGGTGAATATCAACATCAGTCCCTCGTGATGCTTCAGTGCAAAAATTGTGACTTTAACTTTAAACTGAACGGCGCACCCTGGTGGCAACGCGGTCCACCATGAAAGATGAAGTGGCTTTTGAGGGGCTTGGAAAGTATATAGAGGCTTTAAATTTAGCACACCCCTCCAAATGGATGAAGGCTTTGTTGTCATGTGATCGTTTTTATTGAATAGCGCGAAATGGCTCCACAGCGCCCCCTACAAAATTTCAAAACCACAGCCCCAGCTCTGTGTTTTATGTATGAGTCTGAAACCTGGTAAGATTATAGGAGATATCAAGATGTACAAAAAAGTCTCTTGGAGCAATATCCAAAATCCAACAGGAAGTCAGCCATTTTAAAATGAATGTGCAATTTTGGCAACATTTTCCCCTCTTTCCAGGCACCGTTCTTTGACGAACTCCTCCAAGGGATTTCATCAGATTGATGCGATCTCCTGTGTGTGGAATCTAAAGACCTTTGTGATGTTAAATTGCGAAGCTTTTTACATTCAGGGAAACGGGGTGGTCATGGCGGCACGTGGAGTTTCAATCACTGGCCAAAAAGCAGTAATCTGCTGTCACTCAAAAACACAATGTCCAATCTCTCCCCAAGCTCATAGGCGTGATGAGACTCGAGCTCGGAAATGTTTGTTATGCCATTTGTGCATAAGGGTTAGAGCGCCACCTAGTGGAACGACTAACAAATCATGAATGAATGAGTTGAAATGTTAGCTGGTGGTTAAATGCATGAATTCCATCAATGTGACATGAGATCGGACGTGCTGGTTTTAGGTGTTGGGCGTGGCTCGACGCGCCGGGGGTGCGAGGGCCCTCATAACGCTGCTTGCAGCTTTAATTAGGGCCCGAGCACTGACAGTGCGAAGGCCCTATTGTAATTGCTCTGTTTATTATTATTAGGGCCCGAGCACCGAGAGTGCGAAGGCCCTATTGTATCTGCTCCGTTTCTTATTAGGGCCCGAGCACTGATAGTGCGAAGGCCCTATTGTATCTGCTCCGTTTCTTATTTATTAGGGCCCGAGCACTGGTAGTGCGAAGGCCCTATTGTAATTGCTCTGTTTATTATTATTATTATTATTATTATTATTATTATTATTATTATTATTCCGGCAAATGAATTGGCCGTTTGAGGGCCTAAACATACTCGAAAACTCATGAAATTTTGCACACGCGTCAGGTCTGGTGAAAATTTACGTATTTTAATGTTCCCAGACATGGCCAGGGAAAATTAGCTCAGTAGCGCCACCTAGAAAAATGAAAAACGCGAGCCCCCGGTATGGGTATGACCTACACGTTTGAAAGTCGGTACACCTATATAACGTTCAGAGTCGAACAAAAAAGTCTATTATGGCAATGTCCTAAACCCAACAGGAAGTCCGCCATTTTGGATTGAAGGTGACATTTTGGGTCTGATTTTACCGTTTCCATGCCTTGTACTTTAACGAACTCCTCCTTGGGATTTGGTCCTATAAACTTCAAATTTGGACAGTGTCAACTACACCCTTGTGCCATGTTAAATTGCGGAGCTTTTGAGTTTTCACAATACTATGAGGCCGTGGCGCCATGGCGAATTTCGATGACTCGCCATGAAAATCTTATTGCCTCTCATTCTGCCATACATGTTCCGATCTGGACCAAAGAGCACACATATGATAAGGCTCCACCCCTGAACATATTTCAACTGCCATATTTGACATCAAGGACAGCGCCACCTAGTGGGAACAGGAAATGTCATGTTTTACACTTTGGGGTACAGTATAGTGATGGGTGACATCTGCAGCCTCAAATTTCTCCAGGAAAGCCTTAAGGAGTTGGTCTTGGGTTACAGTGAAAACTGTGACTTTTCGCAAAAGGGTGTGACCCCAGCAGCATGGCGAACTTTGATGTCACGCCATGAAGAAACAACTTAGTATAACTCAATGAAATCCAGTCTGATCAGTACCAGACTTTACAGGCATGATGTCAGACCCGCCCTGAACAGATTGATGTGCCCATTGTCAGGAATATGAAGAGCGCCACCTAGTGGGAACAGGAAATGTCATGTCTTACACTTTGTTGTACTGATTTTCACAGGTTCATTGTGGACACCTCAAAAGCGGTGAATATCACCGTCAGTCCCTCGTGATGCTTTAGTGCAAAAATTGTGACTTTATACTGAACGGCGCACCCTGGTGGCAACGCTGTTCACCATGAAAAATGAAGTGGCTTTTGAGGGGCTTGGAAAGTTTAAAAAGTCTTGAAATTTGGCACACACCTCCAATGTGCTTAAGGCTTTGTTGTTATGTGATCATTTTCATTGAATAGCGCAAAATGGCTCCCCAGCGCCCCCTACGAAATTTCAAAACATCAACCCCAGCTCTGTGTTTTATGTATGAGTCTTAAACCTGGTAAGCTTATAGGAGATATCAAGATGTACAAAAAAGTCTCTTGGAGCAATATCCCAAATCCAACAGGAAGTCAGCCATTTTAAAATTAATGTGTAATTTTGGCAACATTTTCCCCTCTTTCCAGGCACCGTTCTTTGACGTACTCCTCCAAGGGATTTCATCATATTGAACCAATCTCCAGTGTGTGGAATCTAAAGACCTTTGTCATGTTAAATTGCGAAGCTTTTTACGTTCAGGGAAACGGGGTTGTCATGGTGGCACGTGGAGTTTCAATCACTCGCCAAAAAGCAGTAATCTGCTGTCACTCAAAATCTAAATGTCCAAATTCTCCCAAAGGTCGCAGGCGTGATGAGACTCGAGCTTGGAAATGTTTGTTATGCCATTTGTCAGTAATGGTTAGAGCGCCACCTAGTGGGACGACTATAATGATGATTGAATGAGATGAAATGTTAGCTGGTGGTTAAATGCATGAATTCCATCAATGTGACATCAGATCGGAGGTGCTGGTTGTAGGTGTTGGGCGTGGCTCGAAGCGATGGGGTGCGAGGGCCCTCATAACGCTGCTTGCAGCTTTAATTAGGGCCCGAGCACCGAGAGTGCGAAGGCCCTATTGTATCTGCTCCGTTTCTTATTATTATTATTATTATTATTATTATTATTATTATTATTATTATTATTATTATTCACCCCAAACAAGGGCCTTTTTGAGGGCCTAAACATGCTCAAAAACTCATGAAATTTTGCACACATGCCAGGTCTGGTGAAAAATTTTGTATTTTAATGGTTTTACATATGAGCACTGGGAAATGGCTCTACAGCGCCACCTATTCCTTGTTAAATGCAGCCCTACGACCACATCGTTTCAGCTACATGTATGAAATTTGGCACACATGTGTATCATGCCAAGACGAACAAAAAAGTCTGTGGGCCCATTGACGCAAACCCAACAGGAAGTCCGCCATTTGGACGTGAAGGTGACATTTTGGCTCTAATTTTGCCATTTCCATGCCTCGAACTTTTTCGAACTCCTCCTTGGGATTTGGTCGTATAAGCTTCATCTTTGGTCAGTGTCAACTACACACCTGGGCCATGTTAAATTGCGGAGCTTTTGAGTTTTCACAATACCATGAGGCCGTGGCGCCACGGCGAATTTCGATGACTCGCCATGAAAATCTTATTGCCTCTCATTTTGTCATACATTTTCTGACCTTGACCAAAGTGAACACATATGATAAGGCTCCACCCCTGAACATATTTCAACTGCCATATTTGACACCAGGGACAGCGCCACCTAGTGGGAACAGGAAATGTCATGTTTTACACTTTGGGGTACAGTATTGTGATGGGTGACATCTGCAGCCTCAAATTTCTCCAGAAAAGCCTTAAGGAGTTGGTCTTGGGTTACAGTGAAAACTGTGAGTTTTCGCAAAAGGGTGTGACCCCAGCGGCATGGCAAACTTTGATGTCACGCCATGAAGAAACAAATTAGTATAACTCAATGAAATCCAGTCTGATCAGTACCAGACTTTACAGGCATGATGTCAGACCCGCCCTGAACAGATTGATGTGCCCATTGTCGGAAATACGCACAGCGCCACCTACTGGCAACAGGAAATGTCATGGCTTTAATTTTGTTGTACTGATTTTTACAGGTTCATCGTGGCCACCTCAAAAGCGGTGAATATCACCATCAGTCCCTCGTGATGCTTCAGTGCAAAAATTGTGACTTTAAACTGAACGGCGCACCCTGGTGGCAACGCGGTCCACCATGAAAGATGAAGTGGCTTTTGAGGGGCTTGGAAAGTTTATAGAGGCTTGAAAGTTGGCACACACCTCCAAATCTATGAAGGCTTTGTTGGTATGTGATCATTTTCATTGAATAGCGCAAAATGGCTCAACAGCGCCCCCTACAAAATTTCAAAAAGTCAGCCCCAGCTCTGTGTTTCATCTATGAGTCTGAAACCTGGTAAGCTTATGGAAAATATCAAGATGTACAAAAAAGTCTCTTGGAGCAATATCCCAAATCCAACAGGAAGTCAGCCATTTTAAAATTAATGTGTAATTTTGGCGACATTTTCCCCTCTTTTCAGGCTTCATACTTTGACGAACTCCTCCAAGGGATTTCATCATATTGAACCATTCTCCAGTGTGTGGAATCTAAAGACCTTTGTGATGTTAAATTGCGAAGCTTTTTACGTTCAAGGAAACGGGATGGTCATGGCGGCACGTGGAGTTTCAATCACTCGCCAAAATGCAGTAATATGCTGTCACTCAAAGACACAAAGTCCAATCTTTCCCAAAGGTCGCAGGCGTGATGAGACTCGAGCTCGGAAATGTTTGTTATGCCCTTTGTCTATAATGGTTAGAGCGCCACCTAGTGGGACGACTATACTCATGGTTGAACCAAATGAAATGTTAACTGGTGGTTAAATGCATGAATTCCATCAATGTGACATCAGATCGGACGTGCTGGTTTCAGGTGTTGGGCATGGCTCGACACGCCGGGGGTGCGAGGGCCCTCATAACGCTGCTTGCAGCTTTAATTAGGGCCCGAGCACTGAGAGTGCGAAGGCCCTATTGTATCTGCTCCGTTTCTTATTATTATTATTATTATTCAGGCGAAACAAGGGCCTTTTTGAGGGCCTAAACATGCTCAAAAACTCATGAAATTTTGCACACATGCCAGGTCTGGTGAAAAATTTTGTATTTTAATGGTTTTACATATGAGCACTGGGAAATGGCTCTACAGCGCCACCTATGCCTTGTTAAATGCAGCCCTACGACCACATCGTTTGAGCTACATGTATGAAATTTGGCACACATATGTATCATGCCAAGACGAACAAAAAAGTCTGTGGGCCCATTGACGCAAACCCAACAGGAAGTCCGCCATTTGGAAGAGAAGGTGACATTTTGGCTCTAATTTTGCCATTTCCATGCCTCGAACTTTTGCGAACTCCTCCTTGGGGTTTGATTTCATAACCTTCATATTTGGTCAGTGTCAACTACACCCTTGTGCCATGTTAAATTGCAGAGCTTTTGAGTTTTCACAATACTATGAGGCCGTGGCGCCATGGCGAATTTCGATGACTCGCCATGAAAATCTTATTGCCTCTCATTTTGTCATACATTTTTTGACCTTGACCAAAGTGAACACATATGATAAGGCTCCACCCCTGAACATATTTCAACTGCCATATTTGACATCAGCAACAGCGCCACCCAGTGGGAACAGGAAATGTCATGTTTTACACTTTGGGGTACAGTATAGTGATGGGTGACATCTGCAGCCTCAAATTTCTCCAGGAAAGCCTTAAGGAGTTGGTCTTGGGTTACAGTGAAAACTGTGAGTTTTCGCGAAAGGGTGTGACCCCAGCAGCATGGCGAACTTTGATGTCTCGCCATGAAGAAACAAATTAGTATAACTCAATGAAATCCAGTCTGATCAGTACCAGACTTCACAAGCATGATGTCAGACCCGCCCTGAACAGATTGATGTGCCCATTGTCGGAAATACGGACAGCGCCACCTAGTGGCAACAGGAAATGTCATGGCTTTAATTTTGTTGTACTGATTTTCACAGGTTCATCGTGGCCACCTCAAAAGCGGTGAATATCACCATCAGTCCTTCATGATGCTGCAGTGCGAAAATTGTGACTTTAAACTGAACGGCGCACCCTGGTGGCAACGCTGTTCACCATGAAAAATGAAGTGGCTTTTGAGGGGCTTGGAAAGTTTATAGAGGCTTGAAATTTGGCACACACCTCCAAATGGATGTAGGCTTTGTTGTCATGTGATCATTTTCATTGAATAGCGCGAAATTGCTCCACAGCGCCCCCTACAAAATTTCAAAAAGTCAGCCCCAGCTCTGTGTTTCATCTATGAGTCTGAAACCTGGTAAGCTTATGGAAAATATCAAGATGTACAAAAAAGTCTCTTGGAGCAATATCCCAAATCCAACAGGAAGTCAGCCATTTTAAAATTAATGTGTAATTTTGGCGACATTTTCCCCTCTTTTCAGGCTTCATACTTTGACGAACTCCTCCAAGGGATTTCATCATATTGAACCATTCTCCAGTGTGTGGAATCTAAAGACCTTTGTGATGTTAAATTGCGAAGCTTTTTACGTTCAAGGAAATGGGGTGGTCATGGCGGCACGTGGAGTTTCAATCACTGGCCAAAAAGCAGTAATATGCTGTCACTCAAAGACACAAAGTCCAATCTCTCCCAAAGGTCGCAGGCGTGATGAGACTCGAGCTCGGAAATGTTTGTTATGCCCTTTGTCTATAATGGTTAGAGCGCCACCTAGTGGGACGACTATACTCATGGTTGAACCAAATGAAATGTTAACTGGTGGTTAAATGCATGAATTCCATCAATGTGACATCAGATCGGACGTGCTGGTTTCAGGTGTTGGGCATGGCTCGACACGCCGGGGGTGCGAGGGCCCTCATAACGCTGCTTGCAGCTTTAATTAGGGCCCGAGCACCGAGAGTGCGAAGGCCCTATTGTATCTGCTCCGTTTCTTATTATTATTATTATTATTATTATTATTATTATTATTATTATTATTCAGGCGAAACAAGGGCCTTTTTGAGGGCCTAAACATGCTCAAAAACTCATGAAATTTTGCACACATGCCAGGTCTGGTGAAAAATTTTGTATTTTAATGGTTTTACATATGAGCACTGGGAAATGGCTCTAGAGCGCCACCTATGCCTTGTTAAATGCAGCCCTACGACCACATCGTTTGAGCTACATGTATGAAATTTGGCACACATATGTATCATGCCAAGACGAACAAAAAAGTCTGTGGGCCCATTGACGCAAACCCAACGGGAAGTCCGCCATTTGGAAGAGAAGGTGACATTTTGGCTCAAATTTTGCCATTTCCATGCCTCGAACTTTTGCGAACTCCTCCTTGGGGTTTGATTTCATAACCTTCATATTTGGTCAGTGTCAACTACACCCTTGTGCCATGTTAAATTGCGGAGCTTTTGAGTTTTCACAATACTATGAGGCCGTGGCGCCATGGCGAATTTCGATGACTCGCCATGAAAATCTTATTGCCTCTCATTTTGTCATACATTTTCTGACCTTGACCAAAGTGAACACATATGATAAGGCTCCACCCCTGAACATATTTCAACTGCCATATTTGACACCAGGTACAGCGCCACCTAGTGGGAACAGGAAATGTCATGTTTTACACTTTGGGGTACAGTATTGTGATGGGTGACATCTGCAGCCTCAAATTTCTCCAGGAAAGCCTTAAGGAGTTGGTCTTGGGTTACAGTGAAAACTGTGACTTTTCACGAAAGGGTGTGACCCCAGCAGCATGGCGAACTTTGATGTCACGCCATGAAGAAACAAATTAGTATAACTCAATGAAATCCAGTCTGATCAGTACCAGACTTTACAGGCATGATGTCAGACCCGCCCTGAACAGATTGATGTGCCCATTGTCGGAAATACGGACAGCGCCACCTAGTGGCAACAGGAAATGTCATGGCTTTAATTTTGTTGTACTGATTTTCACAGGTTCATCGTGGCCACCTCAAAAGCGGTGAATATCAACATCAGTCCCTCGTGATGCTTCAGTGCAAAAATTGTGACTTTAAACTGAACGGCGCACCCTGGTGGTAACGCGGTTCACCATGAAAGATGAAGTGGCTTTTGAGGGGCTTGGAAAGTTTATAGAGGCTTGAAATTTGGCACACACCTCCAAATGGATGAACGCTTTGTTGGCATGTGATCATTTTCATTGAATAGCGCGAAATGGCTCCACAGCGCCCCCTACAATATTTCAAAACATCAGCCCCTGCTCTGTGTTTCATCTATGAGTCTGACACTTGGTAAGCTTGTGTAAGATATCAAGATGTACAAAAAAGTCTCTTGGAGCAATATCCCAAATCCAACAGGAAGTCAGCCATTTTAAAATTAATGTGTAATTTTGATGACATTTTCCCCCCTTTTCAGGCTTCATACTTTGACGAACTCCTCCAAGGGATTTCATCATATTGAAGCATTCTTCAGTGTGTAGAATCTAAAGACCTTTGTGATGTTAAATTGCGAAGCTTTTTCCGTTCAGGGAAACGGGGTGGTCATGGCGGCACGTAGAGTTTCAATCACTCGCAAAAAGCAGTAATCTGCTGTCACTAAAAAACACAATGTCCAATCTCTCCCAAAGGTCGCAGGTGTGATGAGACTCGAGCTTGGAAATGTTTGTTATGCTATTTGTCAATAATGGTTAGAGCGCCACCTAGTGGCATGACTATAATCCTGGTTGAATAAGATGAAATGTTAGCTGGTGATTAAAAGCATGAAATCCATCAATGTGACATCACATCGGATGTGCCGGTTTGAGGTGTTGGCAGTGGCTCGACGTGCCGGGGGTGCGAGGGCCCTCATAACGCTGCTTGCAGCTTTAATTATTATTATTATTATTATTCACCCCAAACAAGGGCCTTTTTGAGGGCCTAAACATGCTCAAAAACTCATGAAATTTTGCACACATGCCAGGTCTGGTGAAAAATTTTGTATTTTAATGGTTTTACATATGAGCACTGGGAAATGGCTCTACAGCGCCACCTATGCCTTGTTAAATGCAGCCCTACGACCACATCGTTTGAGCTACATGTATGAAATTTGGCACACATGTGTATCATGCCAAGACGAACAAAAAAGTCTGTGGGCCCATTGACGCAAACCCAACAGGAAGTCCGCCATTTGGAAGAGAAGGTGACATTTTGGCTCTAATTTTGCCATTTCCATGCCTCGAACTTTTGCGAACTCCTCCTTGGGGTTTCATTTCATAACCTTCAAATTTGTACAGTGTCAACTACACCCTTGTGCCATGTTAAATTGCGGAGCTTTTGAGTTTTCACAATACTATGAGGCCGTGGCGCCATGGCGAATTTCGATGACTCGCCATGAAAATCTTATTGCCTCTCATTTTGTCATAGAAGTTCTGACCTTGACCAAAGTGAACACATATGATAAGGCTCCACCCCTGAACATATTTCAACTGCCATATTTGACATGAAGGACAGCGCCACCTAGTGGGAACAGGAAATGTCATGTTTTACACTTTGGGGTACAGTATAGTGATGGGTGACATCTGCAGCCTCAAATTTCTCCAGGAAAGCCTTAAGGAGTTGGTCTTGGGTTACAGTGAAAACTGTGAGTTTTCGCGAAAGGGTGTGACCCCAGCAGCATGGCGAACTTTGATGTCACGCCATGAAGAAACAAATTAGTATAACTCAATGAAATCCAGTCTGATCAGTACCAGACTTTACAGGCATGATGTCAGACCCGCCCTGAACATATTGATGTGCCCATTGTCGGAAATACGGACAGCGCCACCTAGTGGCAACAGGAAATGTCATGGCTTTAACTTTGTTGTACTGATTTTCACAGGTTGATCGTGGCCACCTCAAAAGCGGTGAATATCACCATCAGTCCCTCGTGATGCTTCAGTGCAAAAATTGTGACTTTAAACTGAACGGCGCACCCTGGTGGCAACGCGGTTCATCATGAAAGATGAAGTGGCTTTTGAGGGGCTTGGAAAGTTTATAGAGGCTTGAAATTTGGCACACACCTCTAAATGGATGAAGGCATTGTTGTTATGTAACCATTTTCCTTGAATAGCGCAAAATGGCTCCACAGCGCCCCCTACAATATTTCAAAACATCAGCCCCTGCTCTGTGTTTCATCTATGAGTCTGACACTTGGTAAGCTTGTGTAAGATATCAAGATGTACAAAAAAGTCTCTTGGAGCAATATCCCAAATCCAACAGGAAGTCAGCCATTTTAAAATTAATGTGCAATTTTGATGACATTTTCCCCTCTTTTCAGGCCTCATACTTTGACGAACTCCTCCAAGGGATTTCATCATATTGAAGCATTCTTCAGTGTGTGGAATCCAAAGACCTTTGTGTTGTTAAATTGCGAAGCTTTTTACGTCCAGGGAAACGGGGTGGTTATGGCGGCACTTAGAGTTTGAATCACTCGCCAAAAAGAAGTAATCTGCTGTCACTCAAAAACACAATGTCCAATCTCTCCCAAACGTCTCAGGTGTGATGAGACTCGAGCTTGGAAGTGTTTGTTATGCCATTTGTACATAATGGTTAGAGCGCCACCTAGTGGAACGACTAACTAATCATGAATGAATGAGTTGAAATGTTAGCTGGTGGTTAAATGCATGAATTCCATCAATGTGACATCAGATCGGACGTGCTGGTTTTAGGTGTTGGGTGTGGCTCGACGTGCCGGGGGTGCGAGGGCCCTCATAACGCTGCTTGCAGCTTTAATTATTATTATTATTATTATTCACCCCCAAACAAGGGCCTTTTTGAGGGCCTAAACATGCTCAAAAACTCATGAAATTTTGCACACATGCCAGGTCTGGTGAAAAATTTTGTATTTTAATGGTTTTACTTATGAGCACTGGGAAATGGCTCTAGAGCGCCACCTATGCCTTGTTAAATGCAGCCCTACGTCCACATGGTTTGAGCTACATGTATGAAATTTGGCACACATGTGTATCATTCCAAGACGAACAAAAAAGTCAGTGGGCCCATTGACGCAAACCCAACAGGAAGTCCGCCATTTGGAAGAGAAGGTGACATTTTGGCTCTAATTTTGCCATTTCCATGCCTCGAACTTTAACGAACTCCTCCTTGGGATTTGGTCCTATAAACTTCAAATTTGGACAGTGTCAACTACACCCTTGTGCCATGTTAAATTGCGGAGCTTTTGAGTTTTCACAATACCATGAGGCCGTGGCGCCACGGCGAATTTCGATGACTCGCCATGAAAATCTTATTGCCTCTCATTTTGTCATACATTTTCTGACCTTGACCAAAGTGAACACATATGATAAGGCTCCACCCCTGAACATATTTCAACTGCCATATTTGACATCAAGGACAGCGCCACCTAGTGGGAACAGGAAATGTCATGTTTTACACTTTGGGGTACAGTATAGTGACGGGTGACATCTGCAGCCTCAAATTTCTCCAGGAAAGGCGTAAGGAGTTGGTCTTGGGGTACAGTGAAAACTGTGGCTTTTCACAAAAGGGTGTGACCTCAGCAGCATGGCGAACTTTGATATCTCGCCATGAAGAAACAAATTAGTATAACTCAATGATATCCAGTCTGATTAGTACCAGACTTTACAGGCATGATGTCACACCCGCCCTGAACAGATTGATGTGCCCATTGTCAGGAATATGAAGAGCGCCACCTAGTGGGAACAGGAAATGTCATGTCTTACACTTTGTTGTACTGATTTTCACAGGTTCATTGTGGCCACCTCAAAAGCGGTGAATATCACCATCAGTCCTTCATGATGGTTTAGTGCGAAAATTGTGACTTTAAACTGAACGGCGCACCCTGGTGGCAGCGCATTTCACCATGAAAAATGAAGTGGCTTTTGAGGGCCTTGGAAAGTTTATAGAGGCTTTAAATTTGGCCCACACCTCCAATGTGCATAAGGCTTTGTTGTTATGTGATCATTTTCATTGAATAGCGCAAAATGGCTCCACAGCGCCCCCTACAATATTCCAAAACCACAGCCCCAGCTCTGTGTTTTATCTATGAGTCTGAAACCTGGTAAGCTTATAGGAGATATCAAGATGTACAAAAAAGTCTCTTGGAGCAATATCCCAAATACAACAGGAAGTCAGCCATTTTAAAATTAATGTGCAATTTTGGCAACATTTTCCCCTCTTTCCAGGCACCGTTCTTTGACGAACTCCTCCAAGGGATTTCATCATATTGAACCAATCTCCAGTGTGTGGAATCTAAAGACCTTTGTGATGTTAAATTGCGAAGCTTTTTACGTTCAGGGAAACGGGGTGGTCATGGCGGCACGTGGAGTTTCAATCACTCGCCAAAAAGCACTAATCTGCTGTCACTCAAAAACACAATGTCCAATCTCTCCCAAAGCTCATAGGCGTGATGAGACTCGAGCTCGGAAATGTTTGTTATGCCATTTGTACATAATGGTTAGAGCGCCACCTAGTGGAACGACTAACTAATCACGAATGAATGAGTTGAAATGTTAGCTGGTGGTTAAATGCATGAATTCCATCAATGTGACATCAGATCGGACGTGCTGGTTTTAGGTGTTGGGCGTGGCTCGACGCGCCGGGGGTGCGAGGGCCCTCATAACGCTGCTTGCAGCTTTAATTTATATATAAGATCTAATAAAATATTTTACAAACAACAGATAATGATTTAAACTGACAATTATTTTTAGAATTAGGCAGTTTGTTGGTATGGTGAGCAGGAACATCAGAGATCAGATAATTATGCAAAACAATGCAAAGTTTCATTTTGTCTTGTTTCCTGTGTCTCTCCTCTGTCAGTCTGAATGCTGAACCTACTGATAATAACCTGGAACAGCAGCAGGACTCACAGTTCAGTTATGAACCCACTGAACACAAATCATTGGATTATTTGGAAGAAGTTGCCCTCTACGATTTCTGTAGAACACAAAACGAGCAACAAAAACAACAAGAAGCATGGCAGAAACTGACAGACCAACTATCAGTCCAACAGAACCACTCTCCTTTACTCCAGCCTCCTCCCCTCCACTTTGTCCTCCTGTCTGTTATCTTCTCTCCTCCATCCTCTGTGTGTCCTCCTGTCTGACCTGCAGTTGAGAAACAGGTGTGAGGTGTCAGCTGTCAGGTAGGTGATGAGTGAAGAACAGAACAGAATCCATTTCCTCTTCAAACTGCTGTCAGACATTATCTACTGCACTCTGATCACATCACTCAGACCAGCTGCTTTCTACAAAGTCTCATCAACAACATCTTTAGAAACAAACATCAACAACCAGGAAGCAGCTTCACCTCTGATCACACACACACTCAACTCTGCTCACTCACCTGGAGGATCAACAACACTCAGCTTCACCTCTAGCCTTTAACTCTCTACAACATGTTATTTATGACTATTTCAGCTTGATTGACAGATATAACATATAAATCTATATTCAAGTTTCTAAAAGTCACTAAAATTATGCCTTTGGGTCAAGAATTTGAGCTGTTGATTAATTTAACAAGTTTTGAATTCATTTTAATTTAATCAGTTTAGCAAACACAGTGTACAGACTATTATACAATACAGTATAATATAATATAATACCTGTGTTATGGAGTCACATCCATAACCAGGAAGAAGCTGAAATTAAACTCACCTGTGTTTTCAACCTTCAAAGTGACTCTGTTTAGAGACTGTGGTTTCTGTCCATCATATCCAGCTTCACATTCATATGTTCCAAAGTCGTTCGTGGTGACATGTTTGAGAATCACAGAAAAGTCTCCAGTCTCCTTCCATTTTGGGTCTTTCATCTCCACTCTACCTTTAAATAGATCATGCTGGAGGTTTTCTTCAAACCGACCATCTCTGAAGATGATGACATAATCGTCTGACTGCAGGTCAGACTTTTCCCACCTCATCATTATTGAAGTAGCATCTGTGGGACCAGAACACTCCAGAGTGGCATCTGCTCCTCCTTTGACTTTTAACTCTTTTTGGTATGAAACATTTTTAAAAAGTTAATAGAAAATAGACAAACAGGAAGTAAAGACTCATTAGTAGAGCTACAGTTAATAGAAAACGATACATTGTCTAATAATTACTTTCCATCCATCTGTCCTCTTTCATTTATCCAATTCTGGGTCACAGGCTGGGGGGGAGGTTATACCAGCCTTAAGGTGACAGAGGCGACCTGGACAGGTTGCCAGTCTGTCACAGAGCTAACACAGAGAGACAGACAATAATTTACACCTACGGCAATTTAGAATCATCAGCTAACCTAACCCCACTAACTGTGTGTCTTTGGACTGTGGCAGGAAGCTGGAGAGAGCCCACGGAAACACAAGAACATATAAACAGGGAAAGACCTCGGCCTGAACTTGCTGTGAGGCAACAATGCTGATCACTGCACCGCCCTGCTGCTCTAATATTTAACTTAATTCTTGAAAATTTCAACTTTAATCAAAAAATTTAAATAACATGTTCCCTTTAAGCACCTTGAGGTTACTGTTGTTGTGACTTGATGCTATATAAATCAAACTGAATTAAGCTGAACTTTACAATGTTTGTATCAAACAAAAGATGATGATGAGAGAAAAAAACTGTGTGTGAGGTAATATGTGAATAAAAATCCTTCACTGCTGGTTTATTCACATCCTGTATGTTAAATTGTGAACTCAATTCTCCTTTAAAGACCTGAAACCTGAGTTTAAAGAACTTTTTGTCTTTGCTTGTAGACAGATTGAACTGGTTCAAATATTTTCATTTACTCTATGAAAAGAAAAGTTATACAAATTTGTTTGTACTTTACAGTCATGTCCAGGATTTTTAATGTGGTGATTTGTTGACTGGTGTTTGTTTAACATATCAATGTAATGTCTAACGTACAGACGAGGACATGATCCTCAGCCGTACAACAATATAATAATTATTCTTGTATAAAACTATCAGAAATGCAAACATTTGTCTCATGTTTGGATGTTTTAGAATATACATCAACATAGTCTGCACTAAAACATTTTAATAAGGAAGTCCTACAAAGTGTTTCAGAGGACAACTAGAACCCTGACAGTAGTGCTGTGAGGTCTGAGTTAAACTGTGTTTTAAACAGTCCTCATCTAAACTGAACTCTGCCAGTGTCAAAAATAAAACAGATGTTAAGAAATGTCTTATGGTTCATGGCTGTGAAGAATTTAGGTCCTCTGAAGTATAAAATCATTACAACAACATTTGTTGTGATGCAGTTCGTGAGGAGAGACAATGTGTGGCCATCTGATGTTAGCAAGATGAACCAGTGGTACAAGAATTTGAGCTGTTGATTAATTTAACAAGTTTTGAATTCATTTTAATTTAATCAGTTTAGCAAACACAGTGTACAGACTATTATACAATACAGTATAATATAATATAATACCTGTGTTATGGAGTCACATCCATAACCAGGAAGAAGCTGAAATTAAACTCACCTGTGTTTTCAACCTTCAAAGTGACTCTGTTTAGAGACTGTGGTTTCTGTCCATCATATCCAGCTTCACATTCATATGTTCCAGCGTCGTTCGTGGTGACATGTTTGAGAATCACAGAAAAGTCTCCGGTCTCCTTCCATTTTGGGTCTTTCATCTCCACTCTACCTTTAAATAGATCATGCTGGAGGTTTTCTTCAAACCGACCATGTCTGAAGATGATGACATAATCGTCTGACTGCAGGTCAGACTTTTCCCACCTCATCATTATTGAAGTAGCATCTGTGGGACCAGAACACTCCAGAGTGGCATCTGCTCCTCCTTTGACTTTTAACTCTTTTTGGTATGAAACATTTTTAAAAAGTTAATAGAAAATAGACAAACAGGAAGTAAAGACTCATTAGTAGAGCTACAGTTAATAGAAAACGATACATTGTCTAATAATTACTTTCCATCCATCTGTCCTCTTTCATTTATCCAATTCTGGGTCACAGGCTGGGGGGGAGGTTATACCAGCCTTAAGGTGACAGAGGCGACCTGGACAGGTTGCCAGTCTGTCACAGAGCTAACACAGAGAGACAGACAATAATTTACACCTACGGCAATTTAGAATCATCAGCTAACCTAACCCCACTAACTGTGTGTCTTTGGACTGTGGCAGGAAGCTGGAGAGAGCCCACGGAAACACAAGAACATATAAACAGGGAAAGACCTCGGCCTGAACTTGCTGTGAGGCAACAATGCTGATCACTGCACCGCCCTGCTGCTCTAATATTTAACTTAATTCTTGAAAATTTCAACTTTAATCAAAAAATTTAAATAACATGTTCCCTTTAAGCACCTTGAGGTTACTGTTGTTGTGACTTGATGCTATATAAATCAAACTGAATTAAGCTGAACTTTACAATGTTTGTATCAAACAAAAGATGATGCTGAGAGAAAAAAACTGTGTGTGAGGTAATATGTGAATAAAGATCATTTACTGCTGGTTTATTCACAGCCTGTATGTTAAATTGTGAACTCAATTCTGCTATAAAGACCTGAAACCTGAGTTTAAAGAACTTTTTGTCTTTGCTTGTAGACAGATTGAACTGGTTAAATTTTTTCATTTACTCTATGAAAAGAAAAGTTATACAAATTTGTTTGTACTTTACAGTCATGTCCAGGATTTTTAATGTGGTGATTTGTTGACTGGTGTTTGTTTAACATATCAATGTAATGTCTAACGTACAGACGAGGACATGATCCTCAGCCGTACAACAATATAATAATTATTCTTGTATAAAACTATCAGAAATGCAAACATTTGTCTCATGTTTAGATGTATTAGAATATACATCAACATAGTCTGCACTAAAACATTTTAATAAGGAAGTCCTACAAAGTGTTTCAGAGGACAACTAGAACCCTGACAGTAGTGCTGTGAGGTCTGAGTTAAACTGTGTTTTAAACAGTCCTCATCTAAACTGAACTCTGCCAGTGTCAAAAATAAAACAGATGTTAAGAAATGTATTATGGTTCATGGCTGTGAAGAATTTAGGTCCTCTGAAGTATAAAATCATTACAACAACATTTGTTGTGATGCAGTTCGTGAGGAGAGACAATGTGTGGCCATCTGATGTTAGCAAGATGAACCAGTGGTACAAGAATTTGAGCTGTTGATTAATTTAACAAGTTTTGAATTCATTTTAATTTAATCAGTTTAGCAAACACAGTGTACAGACTATTATACAATACAGTATAATATAATATAATACCTGTGTTATGGAGTCACATCCATAACCAGGAAGAAGCTGAAATTAAACTCACCTGAGTTTTCAACCTTCAAAGTGACTCTGTTTAGAAACCGTGGTTTCTGTCCATCATATCCAGCTTCACATTCATATGTTCCAGCGTCGTTCGTGGTGACATGTTTGAGAATCACAGAAAAGTCTCCAGTCTCCTTCCATTTTGGATCTTTCATCTCCACTCTACCTTTAAATAGTTCATGCTGGTACTTATCTTCAACCCGACCATCTCTGAAGATGATGACATAATCGGCTGACTGCAGGTCAGACTTTTCCCACCTCATTATTGTTATTGAAGTAGCATCTGTGGAACCAGAACGCTCCAGAGTGGCATCTGCTCCTCCTTTGACTGTTAACTCTTTTTGGTCTGAAACATTTTAAAAAAGTAAATAGAAAATAGACAAACAGGAAGTAAAGACTCATTAGTAGAGCTACAGTTAATAGAAAACAATACATTGTCTAATAATTACTTTCATCCATCTGTCCTCTTTCATTTATCCAATTCTGGGTCACAGGCTGGGGGAGGTTATACCAGCCTTAAGGTGACAGAGGCGACCTGGACAGGTTGCCAGTCTGTCACAGAGCTAACACAGAGAGACAGACAATAATTCACACCTACGGCAATTTAGAATCATCAGCTAACCTAACCCCACTAACTGTGTGTCTTTGGACTGTGGCAGGAAGCTGGAGAGAGCCCACGGAAACACAAGAACATATAAACAGGGAAAGACCTCGGCCTGAACTTGCTGTGAGGCAACAATGCTGATCACTGCACCGCCCTGCTGCTCTAATATTTAACTTAATTCTTGAAAATATTAAACTTTAATCAGATAATTTAAATAAAATGTTCACTTTAAGCACCTTGAGGTTACTGTTGTTGTGACTTGATGCTATATAAATCAAACTGAATTAAGCTGAACTTTACAATGATTGTATCAAACAAAAGATGATGATGAGAGAAAAAAACTGTGTGTGAGGTAATAAGTGAATAAAGATCATTTACTGCTGGTTTATTCACAGCCTGTATGTTAAATTGTGAACTCAATTCTGCTATAAAGACCTGAAACCTGAGTTTAAAGAACTTTTTGTCTTTGCTTGTAGACAGATTGAACTGGTTAAATTTTTTCATTTACTCTATGAAAAGAAAAGTTATACAAATTTGTTTGTACTTTACAGTCATGTCCAGGATTTTTAATATGGAGATTTGTTGACTGGTGTTTGTTTAACAGACTAATGTAATGTCTAAAGTACAGACAAGGACATGATCCTCAGCCGTACAACAATATAATTATTATTCTTGTATAAAACTATCATAAATGCACACATTTGTTTCATGTTTAGATGTATTAGAATATACATCAACATAGTCTAGAGTAAAATTGTGCATTTTAATAAGGAAGTCCTACAAAGTGTTTCAGAGGATACAACTAGAACCCTGACAGTAGTGCTGTGAGGTCTCATTTAAACTGTGTTTTAAACAGTCCTCATCTAAACTGAAATCTGCCAGTTTCAAAAATAAAACAAATGTTAAGAAATGTATTATGGTCCATGGCTGTGAAGAATTCGGGTCCTCTGAAGTATAAAATCATTACAGCAACATTTGTTGTGATGCAGTTCCGGTGTGTGACCATTGAGGACAGAAAATGTTGTTAGCAAGATAAACTGTGGTTCAGTCTTACAGGTTACAATACCAACAGCACCCAGAGTAAGATGCAAAGATTAAAAGTTTCGGTGATTTAAGTTTTTGGTTTCTTAATATTTCTACAAATGTACTTCTTCCCAACTGACACAATTATGTTAACAAAAACACGTTTTCTTGCTTAAAATTCCAGGAAAAGTTTCCATCTGATTTATTTGAGATTTTAAATCTTACTAAAATATCTTTCTCAACATACACTATGTATGTTTCAACTGTCTAAACTCCAATAAGTCCATTTATTGAAATATTCAAATATTTAGATTGTTCCATATTTCTCAACTACATTGTCTATTTTTTTTTTAAAAAAATCACAATTTCAGTAAATCATTTGAAATAACTGTAAAATGTAAAACTTGAAAAATAATACGCAGATCTATTGAGAATTTCATGCATACACTTGATTGTGTTTTATTTTTGATGTTAAGGAATTTACAGTTAGGTCCTGTTATCACAAATTAATCTCCAGTCTCATTTAATTACAACAATGCCAACTCCCCACTCCGAGTGTATGCACTGACTGCCCTTTTTGTCTAACACGGTATACTGAGAGAAAGAAAAATAAAATAAAGTCTGTTCTACAGCTAAACACAGAGGTTTGTTAAATGTGACGTTTCTATCAGGAACCGAAGCTCCTCACCTGCTCTATTGGCGCCCCTCCCACAGGTAAGCTCAGGTTTCTTTCGAGCGTCACAGACATCACATGATTGTGACGTCAGAGTTAAAATGAAACTAAACGAAAGAGAAAATGAGGTTCTTGAAGTAATCGAATATTTAGCTTGGAATATATTTCTCTCTCAGACGATCACATCATCAGTAAAAGTCTCAGTATCAATAAGACCCGGTTTACAGACAGGTCTAATCAAACATTACCCTTCATCTTTGTGTCGTCCACAGCGACTCCACCATTACGCACACGGAAATATCCTCCCTTAAGTGTGTTTACTGAATTACACCCTTTTAGTCTCACGCCGTGTTTTAACAGGAAAAAGAAAAACATCGTTACTATTAATCTAATCCACTCTGTTATTGTTTAGAAGTTTGTTAAAATTTACTGTTACAGCAGCTCCTCACCTGCTCCTCATACAGGTGAGCCGAGGCTTGTCTCTAGCGTCACCACCATTACATGAAGGTAACGTCAAAGTTCAAACTGAAAAGGGCCGAGAGTTTTTTAAGTGCAGTCTAATATTTAAATCCATTTCCACTCTCCTGTCACCATTACCTATGTACCTACATTTCCTCCACACTGACTCTGAAAGCAACGACCATAAAATGAAGCAGAGCGGAAACTTTTTTGCTCTCCCGAGGAAACAAAGACTCTTACACAGTGTCAGTACAGTAACTTCTAAAACTACAGCAATCTCTCCCTGTTACCTGTCCTTCGGTGACAGATTTATTCACATAGGTACACACGGCTTACCTGTACAGTCCAGATGTCCCAGCAAACAGAGGAAGAGAAACAGCGATATCACTGATTTGAACTCCATGTCTTTCTTTTCTGCTTCAGTTTCTTAGTTTCCTCCTCAAACTCCGTTCGTTGATACAGGACAGGTGGTGTAGATTAAAACTCGTCTGTTTACCAGAGACAGTTTGGTCAGTGTTTCACTGTCTGCAGGGAACAACTGACACAGTAGGGAGGAGTCACGTGATTTACAGAAAAGCCTTCACAGCGATGAATTTGCTCCACCTGTCAGTTTGGTTTAATCCCAGACAGCAAGATGACTTTGAAATAATGTTTCTTCTTTTTAATCCGAGTCATCATTATGGTCAAGACTGCAATCTCAGAGCAAAGTAAATGTTGAATCCATGTCGAAATACTGATGAAACCTAAACGCGTTTTAGTAATGTCATTGGAATAACACTGATTCAGAGCTGTCCTGTTATTGATGATGATCTATTTATGCTCACCTGGTGGCAACAATGAGGTTGAAAAGTCATGGATTCATGGTCGACTGGGAAATTAAAGCTATTAATAAATTCATCAATTGGATTGTTCCATCACACCACTCTCAAAATGTTACATCCCATCTGTCCAGTTTCGAAAAGTCTTTTATTTAGTTGATCATGGTGATATTTAAAATCACGAATTTATGTTTGACTGGGAGACAATCCTGGGTTAGTTGACATTACTACAGCAAAGAGATCTCATCTTTATATACATCAGGTAAATATTCACTTAGTTTCTAATATTTGAATTGTGCCAAATATATTTTTGACCAATGACATTCCACACGCAGTGCGGTGATACATATGATAGATGTGTAATTGTCACCTTGGTCATTATTGGACACTTCATAAATGTCACTAAGTGAAGTTAGCTTGCTAATGAAACTGATAACTTGGGCAGATTATGTTAAAGAGAAAGAGTAAATAAAATAGAAAATTCAAATGTGAACAAGCTATGCTATTTTCCTTTTTTTTCCTCCCCACAATGCTTTATTCAGTTTTTGGTTTTGTTTTCTTGGCGTAAACCACCAAGCGGTGGCAGTGACAGTGTGAGTTCTCCTTCACCTACAGGGAGTTCACAGTTAGGATCCAGACCAGGTGAAGGCAGCAGGATATCATTGATTTTTGGTGAATTCACTCCTACAAATATTGTGAACTAATCCTGATTTAATAAATTAAACATTTAACTGATCTGAAGTTGTCTGTTGGTCTTTATATGTCAAGTGAAAATGTTTTAATCAACTTTAAACCATTTATCATAAGATTAGATAAGCAAATTACATTATATGTCACAGTTCTGGGTCTGTTGGACCCAGTATTTTGAGTTTATTATGTTTTGGTTTACTTTTGCATTATTCTTTATGTTTCTCTGGTACTTTGTGTTTCAGTTATCTTGGTGTTTTGGATCGTTTTCTCATTCTCTTGTTATGATGATGATGATGTTTATTATTATTATTCATGTTTCTGTTATCCATGTTTTAGGAATATTGGTTTCACTTATAGTTCAGTTCCATGTGTCATTTTCTGTCTGTCTCTCTGTGTTGAGTCCATGTCTCTGAGTTGTGATTCATGTTTCCTGAGCTACAGGGGTGGCTGTAGCTCAGGTGGCAGAGCAGGTCAGCCACTAATCAGAAGGTCGGTGGTTCGATCCCAGGCTGCCTCCTGGCTGCATGCCAAATATCCTTGGGCAAGATACTAACCCCATGTTTGCCTACTGGTGGTGGTCAGAGGGCCCGGTGGCGCCAGTGTCCGGCAGCCTCGCCTCTGTCAGTGCGCCCCAGGGCAGCTGTGGCTACAATGTAGCTTGCCATCGCCAGTGTGTGAATGGGTGAATGACTGAATGTAGTGTGAAGCGCTTTGGGGTCCTTAGGGACTAGAAAAGCGCTATACAAATGCAGGCCATTTACCATTTCCTGTTTTATTGTGAAAGTCTTTGTCTTAGGTTAGAAGGTGCAGCTTTGTTCCCCGTCTCATTAGCCCTGATCTCTCCCAGCTGTGTCTCCCTCCTGTTGCCGATTCCCTCGTTATTACCCTGTGTATATAAGCCCTGTGTTTTCCTGTGCTCGGTGTTGCATCATACCCTCGGATTATGCCTGTGTGTTTTTTGGTTTCTGTTAGTGATGGTGAGATGAAGCTTTCCACCCAATTGGTCGACTCATGGTTCGAAGCATTGTGATGATTCATTTGCTCTACTGCGCCATCAAGTGGACAATTCAAGTGAAGCGGGCTCTGTGATTATAATGATGTGTCAACCTCTAAACTGAATAAATAAATTGTTTTCATGGTTATTTATCCCGAATATTGTCTCAGTATGTGTGATACAAAAGAGAAAGTGGAAACTATCAGGACAGAGTTTTGGTATGATTGTGTAACTGTTAGCCTCAGACAGTCAGTCAATAGTATAATTCAGATCATAGATCAGTACATTTGCATATTTGTACACTGTAAAAAAAACAAACGTTGCTAAAACTTAAAAACTCAAGGCAACCGACTGCATTTACGTTTTTAGGTTCTGATGGATAACTTATAATTTCAAGTTTAGGAGATAAGTTGCTTTAGCTAATGTTTTTGTGTTGACAAAATTAATAATTGTCCTTTTCCTCAACTCATATTTTATTGTTTTTGCAACGTATTTCCTAAAGTTTACACAAGGTATTCGTTTTAGTTTCGGCAACGTATTTCCTAAAGTTTACACAAGGTATTCGTTTTAGTTTCGGCAACGTATTTCCTAAAGTTTACACAACATATTTTTTGTTTTGCCAATCAATTTCCTAAAGTTTAGAAAAAGTATCTTTCATAGTTTTCATGAGGTGCTCCCTGTTGTACCAATGAATGTTTACACAGTTGATTTTCAAATAACTTTGTGTTCAAACACAACTGCACCACTGACAATGTTGACTTTTGAGATCAGCCATTTTTAACATACTGACAACATTCAGCCACAAATAAAGTCCTTCCAAAAACACAAAAAAAGTCAAATTTTTGTAACACATGTTACTCATCCAATTTTAAAGGTGGTGTTGTCAGACAGAATATCAAACCTATCTTGATAGATAGTCACTAACAAACAGATTCAAAACATCAGATGGCAGGATGTGAACAACTTCTATCTGGTTTCCATACAGCAAACAACTTTCAAACAAATTTTTCCACCACTTGTTTTTTAATAGTAATGGTAACACTCCAATTTCCTGTGAAGTTCAGTATCGCGCCACATTTGTTATAAAACTAGTACAAATGTACCTAAAACCAGATTATAAAAATTGTTTAAAACAGCTCAAGTTAGAATAAAACCTTTCAACATTTTATGATAACATGTTAGACATGAAATCTGCAATCAGCCATGCAAGCTACATTAAGTAAAGTTAGAACAGAAGACATTGATTCAGAACTTTCTGCACCTTACCGTTTTCTTAAAGACAGAAATTAACTTTTTTCAGAGCAACTTGCCACGAAACCCAAAAACTGTAAATCAAAACAAATTGCCATTCGGTTTTACACAAGTTGCATTTGAGTTGAACATGTTGTCAAATAGGTTAGACTTTGGTTAAGAGCTTGGTTTTGAAGCTTCTTATCCTCTGGGAACAGGTACAGTTGTGGTCAAAAGTTTACATACACTTGTAAACAATATAATATAATGGCTCTACCGAGTGTCCCGTTATTTCTAAAACTCTGATTTTTCTCTGATAGAGTGATTGGAACAGATACTTCTTTGTCACAAAAAACATTCATGAAGTTTGGTTCTTTAATGACTTTATTATGGGTTAACAGAAAAAAGTGATCACATCTGCTGGTTCAAAAATATACATACAGCAGTGCTAATATTTGGTTACATGTCCCTTAGCCATTTTCACTTCAATTAGGCGCTTTTGGTAGCCATCCACAAGCTTCTGGTTGAATCTTTGACCACTCCTCTTGACAGAATTGGTGCAGTTCAGTTAAATTTGATGGCTTTCTGACATGGACTTGTTTCTTCAGCATTGTCCACGTGTTTTCAATGGGGTTTAAGTCAGGACTTTGGGAAGGCCATTCTAAAACCCTTATTCTAGCCTGATTTAGCCATTTCTTTACCACTTTTGATGTGTGTTTGGGGTCATTGTCCTGTTGGAACACCCAACTGCGCCCAAGACCCAACCTTCATGCTGATGATTTTAGGCTATGTTGAAGAATGTGAAGGTAATCCTCCTTCTTCATTGTCCCATTTACTCTCTGTAAAGCACCAGTTCCATTGGCAGCAAAACAGCCCCACAGCATAATACTCCCACCACCATGCTTTATTGTAGGCATGGTGTTCTTGGGGTCAAAGGCCTCACCTTTTCTCCTCCAAACATATCGCTGGGCATTGTGGCCAAAAAGCTCGATTTTTGTTTAGTCTGACCACAGAACTTTCCTCCAGAAGGTCTTATCTTTGTCCATGTGATCAGCAGCAAACTTCAGTCGAGCCTTAAGGTGCCGCTTTTGGAGCAAGGGCTTCCTTCTTGCACGGCAGCCTCTCAGTCCATGGAGACGCAAAACACGTTTAACTGTGGACAATGACACCTGTGTTCCAGCACCTTCTAATTCTTGGCAGATCTGCCTTTTGGTGATTCTTGGTTGACTCTTTACCCTCCTGACCAATTTTCTCTCAGCAGCAGGTGATAGCTTGCGTTCTCTTCCTGATCTTGGCAGTGACGAAACGGTGCCATGCACTTTATACTTACAAACAATTGTTTGCACTGTTGCTCTTGGGACACGCAGCTGCTTTGAAATGGCCCCAAGTGACTTTCCTGACTTGTTCAAGTCAATAATTCACTTTTTCAGATCCATGCTGGGCTCCTTTGACTTTCCCATTGTAGCATTTGTGGGCGTTTGTATCCAATGAGCCCTATTTAACTGGTCTAAGAGAAGTCACCAGCTGTCGTCACTCATAATCACTCACAAGAAGTTAAGAGGCCATGCTATGAAGCTCAGTTCACTGACAACTTTCTAAGTCACCAAAATTGCTAATTCATGTTGCTGTATGTATTTTTGACCCAGCAGATGTGATCACTTTTTTCTGTTAACCCATAATAAAGTCATTAAAGAACCAAACTTCATGAATGTTTTTTGTGACAAAGAAGTATCTGTTCCAATCACTCTATCAGAGAAAAATCAGAGTTTTAGAAATAACGGGACACTCGGTAGAGCCATTATATTATATTGTTTACAAGTGTATGTAAACTTTTGACCACAACTGTAGATGTCAACTCCATAAAAATGTGTTGCACAGCTTCAAATGTGTACTTGAGTTCTTTGGGAAACTCCATGTTGAGCCCATAAAGTAGGCTAAACAAGTAGGCAAAGGCAGTGGGAAGGTCTGGCAGATCATCAATAATAATGTCCTCTTCCAAAACAATGGCAGTGTTGACCACTGTGGACTGCAAGTTGGGTCCCACGTAGTCCTCCAGAACAGTGAGGATGCCCACTGTAACACCTCGGGTTGCCCTCTCAACTGGATCTGTATCCTATGCAAAATAAAAAACAACAGTACATATAAGTCTCTGAAAACCAAAACTGAAGATTGAGTAGATTTGCATACTCACCAGACATGTTAAGAAGACTTTGGTCTCGTTGTCGCGAACAAATATCGGTAACCCTTCCAAACTGATGGTTCGTCGATGCTGGACTATGTTTGAGACCTAAAACAAGGAAATCAAATAAGACTGTCTCATTTATAAACCTACCATTTTGTTTTTAAAACACATTAAGTGTTGTTGCTCAAAATACAGCCTTAACCCTTGTGTGGTGTTCATATTTTTGTTACTCAGCCAGTGTTCATGGGTCTGGTGGACCCGCTAGAGTTTTGGCTTTCCAAATTAACACTATTAAACAATTTTATGTTAATTTACTCAACAGATGTTTACTTCATCCCAATTACAAGCCATATGAACAGTAAACATGGTTATTTTTTTCCCTTTACCTTTGTTAGATCACATTTATGAATGAATGTGCTTCTCGTTTTTTGTTTTTTTTTATAAAATGTTATAAAAAAATAAATCAGTTGTAATCAAGTGGAGTGAGTGGAAAGACAACACATTTACACGTGAAGCAATATGTTTCACAACTAAATGGGATCAGCTGCTCATCAATGGTGACATTAAGCCCAGGGATGTAAAACAGGGGCAGGTGGTGCATTTTTGTTACTCAGCCAGTGTTCATGGGTCTGGTGGACCCGCTAGAGTTTTGGCTTTCCAAATTAACACTATTAAACAATTTTATGTTAATTTACTCAACAGATGTTTACTTCATCCCAATTACAAGCCATATGAACAGTAAACATGGTTATTTTTTTCCCTTTACCTTTGTTAGATCACATTTATGAATGAATGTGCTTCTCGTTTTTTGTTTTTTTTTATAAAATGTTATAAAAAAATAAATCAGTTGTAATCAAGTGGAGTGAGTGGAAAGACAACACATTTACACGTGAAGCAATATGTTTCACAACTAAATGGGATCAGCTGCTCATCAATGGTGACATTAAGCCCAGGGATGTAAAACAGGGGCAGGTGGTGCACACACTTATCCCACACTGTCCTGATGGCAGCTAGCTTGTCTCTCTGTCGTCGAGCTGGTCTGTCGTCTCGGTTATCAAAACAGATAATCCTGGAAATTTTGTGGAAGTTTTCCAGAGACATTGATGCATGGAAAGGTTCTTGCCGGTTTCTGCATCCCACAGGGATTCTGTGGATTCTGTGGAACCCCAAAGTAGGCCTTTGGGGTTCTTAGATGAATTTGTTCCATCTCCTTCCACCTCTCTCCAAAAACACACCTTCCTTCTAGATTACTGCAATCCAGAATAATTTTCTGGATGGAATCTGGGATGAAAAGCTCAAATGAAGACTTGATGTCCTGCACATCAGAATCAGAATCAGAATGGGGTTTATTGCCAGATGTTGAGGTTTACAACATTAGGAAATTGCTGCGGTGCTTCAGTGCAAACATAGTGTCATAAATAGCACTTAAATAGACATGAAAAAAAAAATAAAAGTAAGAATAAGAATTAAAAGTGCTATGTAGAAAGATATGTGCATGAGATATACATGAGATATATACATGGGAATAAGAATTATGAGTGCTACGTAGAAAGATATATACATGAGTGCAGGTGGTGATCAGTGCCAAACATGAAATGATGCAGTGACACAGCGTAGGGTCATGTGTTAGTGGCGGGGACAGTCGTATGGTTATTGTTCATGTGACCAACAGCAGAGGGGAAGAAACTGTTCTTATGGCGAGAGGTTCTGGTGCGAATGGACCGGAGCCTCCTGCCTGAGGGGAGCAGGTCAAACAGACTGTGTCCAGGGTGAGAAGGGTCAGCTGAGATCCGGGCTGCACGCCGCAGTGTCCTGGAGGTGTACAGGTCCTGCAGAGATGGGAGTCTGCAGCCAATCACCTTCTCAGCAGAGCGCACAACACGCTGCAGTCTCTGTTTGTCCCTGATAGTGGCTCCAGCGTACCACACGGTGATGGAGGAGGTGAGGATGGACTCGATGATTGCAGTGTAGAACTGCATCATCGTCCGTGTTGGCAGGTTGAATTTCTTCAGCTGCCTCAGGAAGTACATCCTCTGCTGGGCTTTCTTGATGACGGAGGTGATGGTGGGCTCCCACTTCAGGTCCTGGGTGATGGTGGTACCCAGGAAGCGGAATGAGTCCACAGAGGTGATGGGGGTGTCAGTCAGGATGATGGGGGGGAGTGGGGCTGTGTGCTTCCTGAAGTCCACAATAATCTCCACTGTCTTCTGGGCATTCAGCACCAGGTTGTTGTGGCTGCACCAGGTCACCAGACATTCAACCTCCCTCCTGTAGGCAGACTCATCCCCGTCCGAGATGAGCCCAATAACGGTGGTGTCATCTGCGAACTTGATTAGCTTGACAGACTGGTGGGTGGAGGTGCAGCAGTTGGTGTACAGGGAGAAGAGCAGAGGAGAAAGAACACAGCCCTGAGGGGAGCCGGTGCTGATGGTCCGGGAGTCCGAGACATTCTTTCCCAGCCTCACATGCTGCTTCCTGTCCGTCAGGAAGTCAGTGATCCACCGGCAGATGGGATCAGGCACATTCATCTGGGAAAGCTTGCCTCGGAGATGGTCTGGAAGGATGGTGTTGAAGGCAGAACTGAAGTCCACAAACAGGATCCTGGCGTAGGTTCCTGGGGAGTCCAGATGCTGCAGGATGAAGTGTAGGGCCATGTTGATGGCGTTGTCTACAGACCTGTTGGCTCTATATGCAAACTGCAGGGGGTCCAGGAGGGGGGCCGTGAGGGTCTTGAGATAGGAGAGAACCAGGCGCTCAAATGACTTCATGACCACAGATGTCAGAGCCACGGGTCTGTAGTCATTTAGTCCAGTGATCCTAGGTTTCTTGGGACAGGGATTATGGTAGAGGACTTGAAGCAGGCAGGCACATGACATGCCTGCAGTGAGGAGTTGAAAATGCCAGAAAACACTGGGGCCAGCTCGTTTGCACAGTGTCTGAGGGTGGCAGGAGACACACCGTCTGGGCCGGGAGCTTTCCGAGCATTCAGACTCCTAAACTGCTTCCTCACATCTGCTTCATGAATATGAAGAGTTGTGGTGGGAGGAGGTGGTGTGAAATCCTCTTTTGTGTGGGGTGAGGAGGCGGGTGTTGCAGGTGAACAGTTTGAAGGTGGTGATGGCTCTATGGAGGGGGGAGAGGTGGGGGAATGAGTGTCCAGAGTGCCTCTATTGTTGGGGCCGTTGGAGGTGTGAAGGCTGCCTGATGGCTCGTCAAAACGGCAGTAGAAGTCGTTAAGGGTGTTGGCCAAGATCAAGTCATCAGTGGAGTGGGGGGTTTTATATGAGGTGCCGTAAGGGACATTATTACTGAAACGCTCTCACACACACACAACTGAAACGCTCTCACACACACTACTGAAACGCTCTCACACACACTACTGAAATTTTAGCTCTCACACACACTACTGAAACGCTCTCACACACACTACTGAAACGCTCTCACACACACTACTGAAATTTTAGCTCTCACACACACAACTGAAACGCTCTCACACACACTACTGAAACGCTCTCACACACACTACTGAAATTTTAGCTCTCACACACACTACTGAAACGCTCTCACACACACTACTGAAACGCTCTCACACACACTACTGAAATTTTAGCTCTCACACACACTACTGAAACGCTCTCACACACACTACTGAAATTTTAGCTCTCACACACACTACTGAAACGCTCTCACACACACTACTGAAACGCTCTCACACACACTACTGAAATTTTAGCTCTCACACACACTACTGAAACGCTCTCACACACACTACTGAAACGCTCTCACACACACTACTGAAATTTTAGCTCTCACACACACAACTGAAACGCTCTCACACACACTACTGAAACGCTCTCACACACACTACTGAAACGCTCTCACACACACTACTGAAATTTTAGCTCTCACACACACAACTGAAACGCTCTCACACACACTACTGAAATTTTAGCTCTCACACACACTACTGAAACGCTCTCACACACACTACTGAAACGCTCTCACACACACTACTGAAATGCTCTCACACACACTACTGAAATTTTAGCTCTCACACACACTACTGAAACGCTCTCACACACACAACTGAAACGCTCTCACACACACTACTGAAACGCTCTCACACACACTACTGAAACGCTCTCACACACACTACTGAAATTTTAGCTCTCACACACACAACTGAAACGCTCTCACACACACAACTGAAACGCTCTCACACACACTACTGAAAAACCAAGGCATTTCAGTTGAACAGGAAGGCATTTCAGTTAAACAGGAAGGCATTTCAGTTGAACAGGAAGGCATTTCAGTTAAACAGGAAGGTGTTTCAGTTGAACAGGAAGGCATTTCAGTTGAACAGGAAGGCATTTCAGTTAAACAGGAAGGTGTTTCAGTCGAACAGGAAGGCGTTTCAGTTGAACAGGAAGGCATTTCAGTTAAACAGGAAGGCATTTCAGTTAAACAGGAAGGCATTTCAGTTAAACAGGAAGTTAATTCTTGACAAGGAAACTGAAGGAAAAAGTGTTAGATTTCAAACAAACCACTACACAGATGTCTACTCAGCAACCTGTTAGTTAGGGGTGGGTTTTTATAATCAATTTATTGATTAAAATCGATTCTGGCTTGGATAACGTGAAATCGATTCATTAAAATCCTGAATCGATTTTTTAATATAAATTTATTTTACCCGAAATGCCAGAATCTCTGGTGAAACCTCACAAAATTTCAACAACCACCAAACAGCTAAGACAGTAAATGAGAGCAGGTACATGGCTTCTGCACAAAGACGTAAACACACAGCGCGGACCCGCGGATCAGAATCAGTGAGATGTCGCCCACCCGACAGCACGGACACGGTCGGGGCTGAAAGCCGACAGCTCGCTGACTCTGATCTGTCGGCAGGTCCGCGCTTTGTTTTCACGCCGTTTTTGCGCCGATTCTAAAGCTGTTAGTTTTATCTCTCTCCAAACAATATTGACTGAACCAGCAGCAAAAGAAGATCCAAACTGCGCTTCACATAAACATCGTCATGAATTCCCTAACTGTTTTGCTTCCACCACGATAAAATCGCACGTCATGCACAGCCCTCTCTCTTTCTTTCTCTCTCTCTGTACTTCAAGAACAGTTTCCCGTCTAAAAATCTGTTTTCTGCATTATTCGCTTGCTTGTTATGCACAAGTCTACTGTTGTTTACAGCGCAGTCGGCCGCTGTTTTTTTTTTTTCTTCATTTTACATACTTCCGAAAAGAAAACCTAATTTCTGCCGTTCAATACTGAATAAATTTAAACTTTTTAAAATTATGCAAAATGCAAAACGTTAGCCGTGTCTCTAATAAAACCGCTGTAACGTCAGAGGTAACGTTCATATGTTAATGATTTTCTTTCGTTTTTGATGTACTGCAGAATATTTTTTATAAAATCCCAGGCCAGGAAAACCACCTTCATGTTTTTATGTGTTTTATCTTCAGCTACTTTGACACAAAGGCATCTGCTGTGATGCTCACACCTTTGATAAAGTCTTGCGTGTGTCAGCTTCCTTTTTTTAAATACAAAAATATGTAAATGTACTGATCTGAATTATAATATTTCTGACTGTCAAAATTCCCCATAATCAAATCGAATTGAATTGAATCGAATCGTGGAACAAATCGATTCTGGACCTTAGTGAGACAGCTGCATTACTTAACAATATATTAGCCTCAGCATAAGTCAAAATTTAGAATAGCGGAAGACGTGCATTATCCTGGTTATTTTTTTGGCATATGTGCTTTTTGTCTTTTTTTAGCAAAGAAAAATATCTTAAAATCATCAATAAAACCAGGGAGAGAAGGCTTAGCGTTCCTCCATTTAGCACAATGGATATGATATTTACTCAAAAGTATTGTTAAGATATTCATTGTGTGTACTCATGTTGTACAGTGTTTAACTGCATTATGGTTACTGTGGTTTAACAGAGACAGTATTTTAGTTGCCACCACAAGGAGGCACTGTTTCATTGTAAGAGCACGGATGCTGCGTCATCACGCCCCTAAGAAAAAAAAAAAGTATACCACAACGAAAATGGCACCCATGAGAAAAGTTTTGCCGCATGTTGATGAGGAATAAAGTTCCCAAAAATATTAAGGACATTTTTGCCTCCGTCGTCATTTTCCTTCGAGTTGATCGCTGTCGATGCTGCAATACTCAACAAGTATGATGATGTTAATAATGTCTGAGACATCCAATGCTAGATGATCCATATAAAAAAAATTATGATGTAATTCAAACAGTGGCACATCATTAATATTTAGGGAAATCCAATTTTTTAAGTTGCACCAAATACATTGTGTGATAGGGCATAGGAAAAAAAAAGATGTTCTAGGGTTTCATTTTCATCAGTACAAAAAGAACACTGATCCACCTCAAAGCCAAATCTCTTTTTTTAGAAATTCTGCCACAGTATTAGTTTTGTTTAAAGTGTGTTTCTTTAACTTTAGGTAGAATAGGCTATTTCATAAATTTTTAGTATGCTTTATCCAGTGTATATGAAATAACTAAATTAGAACCATGCCATGTAACCATTCTGTTGTAACTATGAAATATTTTGTCTTTGAAGAAACTACTAACAAATTTCTTATTGCATTTTTATCAAACAGCTGACATTGCCCTAGCAATAAATTTGGGAGCACTGATGAGAAATTATTGTATATCATAAAAATTTTAATCAAATGAAGCAGAGGCAGTGGGACCAGTTCACAAAATTTGTTATATTCTCTTTGAGAACAGTTTAGACAATATTTTTCTGAAAAGTCTGTGTAACTTAGAATGACACCGTTATCATCCAACAAATCTGTTATGAATATAATATTTTTGTTCAAACCAGTCACTCTTGAAAATTGATTTTTGATTAAGTGTTATTACCCTATTATTCCATAAGGTTGAATTATGGGGAGAAGTTGTGGGTAAATCTCATTTTCCCAAAAATGCTACGTCTGTTTTGGAAAGTTTGATATCTTTATGGGGATTTTATTTGCCGCAAAATCACATTTCAAAATAAAGTCTAATCCTGTATACTATTTTATTAAACAAGAATCATGGGATGTGGAGCTAAGTAGAGTCTGGCTGTGACAGACAAGATTTTAACCATTTAATTCTAAGGGTGCCAACCATAAATTCCAATTCTGGAGTTTTGATACCACCTTTATTGTATCCCTTCACAAGCTGAGATCTTTCTATGTAATGGGTTTTATTCCTCCACAAAAATTCGAACACATTTCTATTTATGGTTTTCATGGTATTTATCGTTTTTTTTTTTTATATTGTTTACGTGGCGCAAAAAAGGTTGGGGACTGCTGTACTAGCAGGTTGCTGAGTAGAAATCCTTGTAGTGTTTTGAAATATACCACTTTTTCCATCAGTTTCCTTGTCAGGAAACAACTTCCTGTTCAGCAGAAATGCCTCTGGTTTCAGTGGTGTGTGTGAGAGCGTTTCAGTAGTGTGTGTGAGAGCGTTTCAGTTGTGTGTGTGAGAGCGTTTCAGTAGTGTGCGTGAGAGCTAAAATTTCAGTAGTGTGTGTGAGAGCGTTTCAGTAGTGTGTGTGAGAGCGTTTCAGTAGTGTGTGTGAGAGCGTTTCAGTAGTGTGTGTGTGAGCGTTTCAGTTGTGTGTGTGAGAGCGTTTCAGTTGTGTGTGTGAGAGCGTTTCAGTTGTGTGTGTGAGAGTGTTTCAGTAGTGTGTGTGAGAGCGTTTCAGTAGTGTGTGTGAGAGCGTTTCAGTTGTGTGTGTGAGAGCGTTTCAGTAGTGTGTGTGAGAGCGTTTCAGTTGTGTGTGTGAGAGCTAAAATTTCAGTTGTGTGTGTGAGAGCGTTTCAGTAGTGTGTGTGAGAGCGTTTCAGTAGTGTGTGTGAGAGCTAAAATTTCAGTAGTGTGTGTGAGAGCGTTTCAGTAGTGTGTGTGAGAGCGTTTCGGTAGTGTGTGTGAGAGCTAAAATTTCAGTAGTGTGTGTGAGAGCGTTTCAGTAGTGTGTGTGAGAGCGTTTCAGTAGTGTGTGTGAGAGCGTTTCAGTAGTGTGTGTGAGAGCGTTTCAGTTGTGTGTGTGAGAGCTAAAATTTCAGTAGTGTGTGTGAGAGCGTTTCAGTAGTGTGTGTGAGAGCGTTTCAGTAGTGTGTGTGAGAGCGTTTCAGTTGTGTGTGTGAGAGCGTTTCAGTTGTGTGTGTGAGAGCGTTTCAGTAGTGTGTGTGAGAGCTAAAATTTCAGTAGTGTGTGTGAGAGTGTTTTAGTAGTGTGTGTGAGAGCGTTTCAGTTGTGTGTGTGAGAGCGTTTCAGTAATAATGTCCCTTACGGCACCTCATAGTTTTAGGCTTGTAGTTTGTGATATTCCTAAAACCTTTCCACACAGAGGCCGAGTCATTCTCTGAGATCTGCTGCTGCATCTTCTCAGAGTGCTGATGTTTGGCAATGTCCACTTCTTTAGTGAACCTGTACTTGGCCTCTTTGTAGCAGTCCCTGTCTCCGCTTCTGAACGCCTTTCTCTTTTCCAGCCACAGCTTCTTGAGTTTAGGAGTAAACCAGGGTTTGTCATTGTTATAACTCACCATGGTGCGTGATGGCACAATGCTGTCCTCACAGAAGTGGATATAGGAGGTGACAGTGTCCGTAAACTCGTCCAAGCTGTTAGAAGCAGCCTTCATTGTGTCCCAGTCTGTGGTCTCCAAACACGTACGAAGCTCCTCCACAGCCTCGTTGCTCCACAGTTTTTTGGTCCTCACGACAGGTTTGGAGAGCTTCAGCCTCTGTCTGTACGTGGGGATCAGGTGGATCATGACGTGGTCAGAAAGTCCGAGTGAAGCGCGGGGCACCGCGCGATAGGCCCCGCTGATCGTGCTGTAGCAGTGGTCCAATGTCCTCTCCTCTCTGGTCGGGCATTTAATATACTGCTTGTATTTCGGAAGCTCATGGCTCAGATTGGCTTTGTTAAAGTCCCCAAGAGCAATGATGAGAGAGTCCGGGTATGTCCGCTCCATGTGGAGAATCTGCTCTGCGAGTGCGCACTGAGCTGCTTGCGCATCCGCGTCTGGCGGGATGTAAACAGCGGCCAGGATGAATGAAGCAAACTCCCGCGGAGAATAAAACGGTTTGCAGTGAATAAAAAGGTATTCCAGAGAGAGAGAGCAGTGCTGAGCAATCACTGTTACATCTGTGCACCAGCCACTATTGATGTAGAAGCAGACACCTCCACCTTTGGTTTTACCGGAGAGAGCGGCCTGCCGGTCCGCCCGCAGCAGATGGAAGCCCTCCAGCTTGAGCGCGCAGCCCGGGATGTCCTCACTGAGCCATGACTCCGTAAAACATAAGACACAGGAGGAGGCAAAGTCTCTGTTCATGCTTCTCATCAGGGCCAGTTCGTCTATCTTATTCCCGAGTGAGCGTACATTGGAAAGGAAGATCCCAGGAAGGGCCGTTCTCAGTCCGCGTCTCCTCAAACGCACGAGTACGCCGGCCCGCTTACCTCTCTTTCGACGTCTCACTTTCCTGATCAGAGTCTGCAGTAAATCTGCCGCAGATGCGACAAATATTGGAAATAAATCCACAGGCGTTGTAGTCCTGCAGTTAAGGAGCTCTTCTCTGGGGCCCGTTCTTCGTACGTCGCTCACTACATCCAAGATCAAATGACACATCCAAGATCAAACCATCGCGCTAACCGTGAGCTCGCTAATCCGGTTCTCCGAACACACCTTCCGTTGACGATTAGTACAGCTGGACGCAGTAATGTGACATCACTGGGTGTCGTAAAAGGGGCTACGCATCGATAGTAGAAACATTGATCGGCAACCCTCTGATTGGTCGGCGAAAATGTCGAAGGAGTGCGCTCGGCTCGGTATTTTTCGGCAGCAGAGCAAGAACTCCTGAGTGAGGGATTTCAGGAGTTTCAGAGTTTAATCAGAACGCAAGGGAACACTGCAAAGGCTGCAAAAGCAAGGAGAGAGGGCTGGCAGAAAGTTGCTGACAAATTAAACTCGTAAGTAATTTAATAATAATAATAATAATATATTGGATTTATATAGCGCTTTTCAAGGCACCCAAAGCGCTTTACAATGCCACTATTCATTCACTCTCACATTCACACACTGGTGGAGGCAGCTACGGTTGTAGCCACAGCTGCCCTGGGGCAGACTGACAGAAGCGAGGCTGCCATATCGCGCCATCGGCCCCTCTGGCCAACACCAGTAGGCGGTAGGGTAGATTTATTATATTACACTATATTATCCAATATTATATTACATTATATTATATTGTTATATTATATCCTCTTTCACATTAGAGCCACAACAGGACCCACTAGAACATGGGAACAAGTAAAAGTGAAATATAAGAATATTCTATAGAATGGTAATATTTATCACTTATATTGCTTGTCGTCTCTTGGAAAGAGACCCTGAAATAATCTGTTTGTTTGTTCATAACAGCAACCAAGAAAAGGGCAGAGCAAAAAAAGACAGGTGGTGGTCCTGCACCCCCTCGTCAACAAGTTGGTTAAGTAAATAATATCCTCACGGGAAAATCGATATCTCTCAATGAGCACACTGTCGCGCTGAGCTAAAGGATCCTGTCTGTCCCGCAATATATGCTGAATTCTGAGGACTCTCCTTATCAATCTTGCACCTTCCGCAATGGGTTGCTCGCGTAAACGGACAGGACATGGCTGCGACAGGCTTCCCAAATCCACCTTGGATTTTATAGCCGTGGTCTCTCATCTTGATTACACGAAGTAATTTACAATTACTACTCTGAAATATGAATTACATCTGTAATAATCACATACATGTAATAGAATGTTAATAGTACATTTCCCTTTTTTAGGAAATGACCTGTATGTATCTGTGTGACATCAATAAAAGGATCAAGTGCTGCATTATCTTCAGTTACATTGATGTTATTTATTTATCGCTGTTGCTTTCGTATAAATGAAGCGGACATACCTGCGTGGCAGCGATCTAATATTGTTTACATAAAGTAAACCTGCTCCCGAGCAGGTTTACGCTTACGGCTCTGTTGCTATGACAGCAAGTCCCGGATGAGCTTCGGGGAACCGAACGATCCAAGATCACGCGAAATCGTCAACAATCTAATCCAGCTAACTTACTTAGCGAGGTACGAAGAACAGGCCCCTGGTGTAAGAGTATCCAGAGGAGTGCCCAGACACAGAAGAAATGCACAAAAACAAAACAAAAGTAGCGCACTGAAGCACCAGGGCATCCATACGCGGCGCCATCTTGGATATCTGATCTAAAGCTGAGTAACTGTCAGCCGTTGGCCCTGGCTTATCACAGTAACAGCTCTGCAGGGTGGCTCATTTCTTGGGCAAGAAGACCATTCAATTTCACCAGTTATTGACATCCATATTTCTTCACTTGCTGTCTGGTGGGCTTGTTCTGGTCCTGGAGCTGGCAGCAGATGGGGTGCTCGTCTTTGTTTTGTTACTAAATGGTGCTCAACCTCATCCTCTTCTTCACTGTCAGACTATGAATTTTCAGAAATGTGAAATATTCTGAAACCTCTTTGTCAACATCATCATCCGAAGCTCCTCTCTCTTCCAAAATCAATTGGATGGCCCTCGTAGCAGATAATCTTTTGCCATCTTGATCAGTTGTGATAAAGAACCACACTGGCAAAGTCTTATTTACAGCATTATGCCCCTAATTTGCAGGTGGGACAGGGTATGAGAAAATAAAATTTGGATCCCTCAAGAGAGAGGGTAAATTGTGTGGGAATGTAAGGGCAGACGGTGTTGATAGTTGAATTTTCAATAATGTTGCAACTTTGTGCGGAGCAGGAGGGGAAGAAAACACTATCAGCAGCACCAGAAAGGAGGAAGACAGAGTGTGGGAACACAGGACCTGCACTTTCAACACTTTTATTAGACCTGGGTCCAGTGGACCCGAACACCTTGTATGTAATGTAAATGCGTGGGGGGAGGTACAGTATGAGGTCATTGAAAATTAGTTCGGATTTATGTTCTTCACAGAAAATAAGCCAAAGCCAATGAATTTCAGATTGAAAAAATAATTCATTGTTTAATTTTTCTTTTGAGAAAAACTGAAAACGGGTCTCACAGACCCGAACACCATACAAGGGTTAAGAAATAAGATGTTGAAATGAGTTATTACAGATAATTGGTCATGTTTGTCAGTTTTTTTTATTTATTTATTTTTTAAGTAATTTTGATGTGCAACAAATGTAGCACACTTATTACAACAGTTATAACAAAAAGTGCCATGAGTGGGATGAGAGTTTAACTGTCTGTCATGACCTGCAATCTGCCAAACACAGCGCTGCTTGTTAGCTTATAATCCCATTCAGGACACACTTTTTGAAAACTAACAATTTTTACATCAATTTAGTAAATATTTAATAAAGTATCTTTTGTTACAGTGGGAACTTCAGGCTCCTCATAAACCAGACACAAATACATTTTTATATATTACCTGTTCATCAAACTTCTGCAACAGGGAATCCATGTCATTGCGGAAAGCAGCTTTTCTAATTCGATACAGCTTAATCAGCCGAAGTGAGGAAGTGTCGAGGGCAGTCATGAAGGTCCCCATGAGATCCTTGGTGGTAATGCGTGAGAATTCCGCAAAAATCTAGAAAGCAAAAAAAATATATATATATAGAAGAAAACTTTTAAAGGTACATTATATAAAAATCACATTGTTTTCAAATTTGGTTAGAAGAGCTTAATTTCAAAACATTTAGTTAGTCTCGGTTGATCTATTGGTCAGGCCTTGATTGGATTTTTTTTTCTTTTAGTGGTAGTGGTGGTACAAATTATAACTGACGTATTAAAAAAAAAAAACAAGAAAAATCTGATCGGCAGATTTTACAGTAAGTCTATAGAATACCTAATCAAATGTTAAGACAAAATAATGGTTTCAATTGTTACAGGATGCACTGCAGAAAAGAAATAAATCAATAAATTGTATTTTAAATTCATTGAAAAAATTCCATTAATTTTATAGTTATGTAAGAATGAAGTAAGAATAACATCCTGTGGTCAAATTTGTATACTTTCATAACACGTAAGTGACTTTCTCAATCCTGTTCTGTGAGTTTCATGGCTGTTGCCTGCTAAGGGTCAGCACCAAAAGATTCTAGATGCCCAGTGAAGACAAGTCATTGCGGCGACCGTGGTTCAGGGGGTTGGGAAGCTCATCTGTAACCGGAAGGATGCTGGTTCTATCCCCAGCTCTCTGTCCTGGTCGTTGTGTCCTTGGGCAAGACCCTTTACCCTACCGCTTACTGGTGTTGGCCAGAGGGGCCAGTGGCGCGATATGGCAGCGTCACTTCTGTCAGTCTGCCCCAGGGCAGCTGTGGCTACAACTGTGGTTTCCCTGCACCGATGTGTGAATGTGAGAGTGAGTGAGTAGTGGAATTGTAAAGCACTTTGGGTGCCCAGAGAAGAGCGAAATAAAAGCAATCCGTTATTATATACAGTAAGTTGACAAGTAAATAGATTTCACTTCAATAGAGTTGTTGGTAATACCAAAATTAGCTTCATATTTTTAGAGCCAAGTTTTTTTTTATATTTTACCACTAGCATTGTTAGCTCAACGGTAGCCTTCAACCTTTTCTACAAGATATTAGAGTGATACAAACAGATGCTCCTCAAGGGCACAAGAAATGGAGCTCACGTTCATTTACTCACCCAGACAAGTTTCGAGGCATTTGGAGTTGTTCAGAAGGAATTTTAAAGGTCCTATATCATGTAAAATCAACTTTTTGGACCTTTTAAACACATTTTAATGTTATTTACTTAGATTAAAAACCCTCCAGAGTGGTTTTTGGCTTAATTCAGGCATTTCTTAGTTGTCTCAGTGAATCCTTTCCCCATAACCGTGGCTCAGCTCTCTCTTGCAAAACGACTGACTCGTAACATTGGGATTAAAATTTCTAACAACTCCAAATGCCTTGAAATTTTTCTGGGTGAATAAATGAACGTTTTCCATTCTAGAAATAAGACCACACTGGGGAAAAAGGGAAGAAAAAAACAAAACGGAAGTTTTCCTTTAAATATTTAAGAGATTATCTTACCTGTTCTTTCAAGAAGAGAGCTGGCCATCTGAGCTGCATTTCCTTGACCAAGGGCTGCATCTCCACAACTTCTTTCCTCCTGAGAGAGAATGTGATGTCCATCTTTTGGGTGATGAGTGCCATGTTCTTATCCCTCTTCTTCATTTCATCTTCCAAAATGCATCTTTCATTTTCAAGAGACTCATCATTGTAGTTTTCTGGGCCATCAGGGATAAAGTTGACTTCACCTCGCTTTGGTTTCTTTAAGGAAAATCTATTTGAGCCACTGTCATCTTCTTCCCCTCTTCTTTTTCGATTGACTGCAACTTCACTACATCCAGCTTGACTTAGCTTGGAACGGTAGTTGCCAAGCTTGAACTTAATGCTTGTTGCCCAACCATCATATCCTGTGCCATTGCCAGGCTCTTTGAGGCAGGGATGTTTGGAAACTAGCTCCTGTGCAACAGATGTTATTTCATTCTTGTCAGGGTACGCTTTGATTGCAAACATTTCTTGTGCCAGCTTGTCTAGAATTTCCATCTTGATGTCTCTTGTTACACTTAAATTTGCCCCTGCTTTCTCATATACCTCATTGCCCTTGCGAAGTTTTAACGCTACATCATAGGAAAAGGTTGGGATAGGAAATGGATTTGGCCACTGTGAAGTGCTACGCATGTAGGTCTTTGTGGATGAGGATGGGCTGAAAGAAGATGCTGAACTCACACTGGCTGTATCAATAGATGAGATAGCGCTATAATCAGATGGAGTCTGTGGTGGCGAGGCAGATGCATTTTCCTCCCAAATGAGGTGCAACACTGCCCGTCCAGCAGGTAGCTCCTTAATATCCATCAGGTTGCAAAGTGCGTTCCCAAAATCTGGGTCTTCATATTGTATTGCAAAGTCACCTTCAAGTCCAAGCTTTGCTTGTAGTTCATCTTGAAGCTGCTTCACAGATTCTGAAACAGTGGACAGTTGGATTTTTCTGATAAGTTTTGGACTGACGTGGACTCGCAGTAACAGGGCCTGTGAAGACAAACCAAAAAAGGGCGCAATTCTAAATAATTGACAAATTCAAAGTAATCAACTGAAAACTATTTAAGAATAATACATACCATCACTTTCAATGCAGGAGGCACGTAACAGGTGTCACCATCAGTTGACCATCTACGCAGTATTCAGCTAAAGGGTGGTAATCATTCAAATCTTCTGGGTCAAGTATTTCCAGATTAGTGATGGGATTTACGGCTCTTTTTAGAGATCCGGCTCTTTCGGCTCGGCTCACTAAAAAGAGCCGGCTCTTTTGGCTCCGAACCGGCTCTTCAGGTTGTTTTGTTGCTTTAATTAATTTATTATTCACAATAATATAAAATTATGCACAAAAAGAATTACTAACATAAAAAAGTGGTTTTATTTATATATGTTTATATATAAATATATGCGGTGGCCCCTAGAGACAAAACACGTACAAACTCCAAAACACATTTCTAGCATGAACTGAACTTCCAAAGCAGAGCTACTAGATCACTTAAATTACACAATTGAAAGCATGTGTGTATTGTTTGTGTATTTATACACAGGCACTCAAATATATTCAAATAATTTTAAAAAAAGTTCATCTACCTGTTACTATCACACACCAAATCCGGTCGTTGGTACTTGCTGGATTGTGTAGCCACAAGATAACAAAAGCTCAACACTGCGCCCAGCATCCTGGAGCACTTCTGTTGTCTTTTGTAAGTGTTTTGAGTTTTTATGTGCTTCGGAGTTTTTACGTGTTTTGGAGTTTGTACGTGTTTTTACGTGTTTTGGAGTTTGTACATGCTTCAGAGTTCGTACGTGATTTGAAGTTTGTATGTGCTTTGTCTCTAGGGACCACTGTAAATATACTTTTATTTATTCACGCCACATAAAATGTAATAAATAAATCATATAATACAAAAATCAACTATTCACATTTCAACTTTTAACTATTTAAATTTTCAGCTGTTTCCTTTTACAAATTTAAAGTGAAAACAACACAAAACACAGCAAAACACAATTAAATATAAATTATAATATGAAAACAAAAAGAAGATGCACATTCTCTGTCATATGGGCCCGCATGAATCCGCACTTTCTGAATCCTTTATCATCTGCAACCGAAAATAGTTGTGGATGATTACTATACCTTTCTAATGTGAAGTTGTTGTCCCTGGCTCTCTTTCTCTCTCTCTCCCTCTGGCTCTGTTCCTGTGCTACTGAGTGTAACTACCGCCCCTCCCCCCTCTGCCCAGCGTAAAGCACAAGGCTCGCGTGCAGAGTGAAGCGGAAAAAAAGTGCGAGACAGAGGGTAAGAGAAAAAAAAAAAAAAACCCACAAGCCGTCACGGCTCGCGATAAGGAGCCGGCTCTCGTCGTTCACGTCAAAGAGCCGGCTCTAAGAGCCATTTCGTTCGCGAACGACCCATCACTATTCCAGATCTTTGTAGCTGCTGTCAAGCCGATATGATCTGTAGTGTTCCATAAACCAAGAGGAGAGCTTTGCAGCAACAAATGACACTTTCCCAGAGTCTACCAAAATGTTCAGTATCTTGTAGAATTCAGGTAGTCCACTCAGTTGTCCTGATGAAATGATCATGCCTTTAACATACTGGGTCCCATACAGATAAACACATTTAGCAAATGACACAGCTTTTACCTGTGGATATTTCAGTTTCAAGCACTTCTGAAGATTTTGATTCAAGAAACAGATGTCAACTGTGTCAATATTATCAACATGCAGACTTGGTTTAAAAAGACTGTGACCATCTAAGAAGTATGCCATCATTTGTTGATGCTTTGAAGAAAGTGTTAGTAGTATATTCTTAAAGCATTGGACATCATGCACAGTTTTCTTGAAAAAGTTGTGCTTAGATTCAAATCTAATAGTCCACAAATCAACTAAGGGACCAAAACAACGCACAAGATGACTATAATGTTCAATATAGTGGTGTTTTGGCTTCAAATTAAATTCAGGAAAAGTCTCTATCAGTAATCGTCGATGATCCAATATTTTGGTGTCCAAGTATGACAATATTTCTTCTGATAGAGTTGTCGAGACAACAATTTCAACAAGCTCCTTAAGGTCCATCAATACTTCCCATGATGGCTCATGTTCTGGTATACGGGTCCCAATGATAAAAGGCAGCAAACGCAAAAGTGTCCAGTTTTCATGTCCATTGCCACTCACTCTTCCTGTTCCAAAACTGGCTTTTGTAAGACACAAACACAATTCCACAGGGACAACACCTTCAAAGAAATCATGTAATATATCTGGAGGAAATCCAGTGACTGGATGAAAATAGGACAACGCACTTAAGGCACAGGAACCTTTGACACCACACACACTTTGTCTTTGACCATCCTCAAGCTCGTCTAGAAAAATGTTATGCTGTTCCACAGTTCTTAATGGAAATTCTGTAGGATCAAGAGCTGCAATCTGATGTTTATCAATACTACAAAATCGACAAAATTTGTCGACATTAAAGGACTCCAAAAAGCCTGCAAGGCTGTGAGCCCCAAGGTTATCTGCACAGACACAAAATACAGTTCCCTTTAAAAAACTATTTAAAGATTCAACATACACCCCTGTGCTTTCAAGACATTTTAAATCCTCAATGAGTGGATAAAGAAAAGCATCATACCCAAACTGTTTAACGTCTACACTTTTACCAAGAAGAGCAAGCTGTATTGAGTGTAATGTAGAACGAAACCTTGCAGATAAGTTGAGTAAAACCCAATAGACAGCAGTTATTTTATGAATTTTTCGAGATGTTCCTAAAGGGTTGCATATTTCAAAGTCGTCAATATACAAAGCTAAACTAATGCAAGTATCTTGCAATCCTAAAAGCTTGTTGTTTTTGAAATACTGCCCATCTCTAAATGATCTGTAACCTTCACTAATTTCTTTATCAAATGCTAACTTTTCAAAGAAACTTTTCTCTTTCAATAAGTTCTCCAAGACCTGGTTTACTGAGACATAAACAAATGTATTTCTAGTTCTCGCTTTGTAGATGTACTCTGTAGGCTCAATTACATCAAAATTATTCTTGAAATAAATATTTCTCTTGTAATCAGTAGATAATGCACCTTTTGGTTCTGTTGAGATAATTAATGGGTTGGTTTTGAAAAGTGCATCATTTATATTTTTAATTACATCATCATCTGCCTCAATGTTCTGTTCAGCAAGCACCTGTTTGATTCTTTGAAATGAATGAACCTGAGAAAATTTTAAAATGTCACTAATTTCTTCAATAATTCTCTGCAAAGCACTTTTAGAAACATGTAACAATGTTTGCATGCATAGAAAAAGTCTAGCTATTTTATGTTCAAGACATTGGTAATCTACAAACTCATTGTCCTCTTTATCACTTGATGCTACACCTGAACCACTTGGTAATGTCTCTGGCTCCTGAGAGGTATTTAAGGATTTATCAGGGGAGCTACTTTCACTAGGACATGCATTTGCATGAGAAATCAGTCTAATACAGTTTTTTATATCTTGAGTTTTTGTGCTTTCTGCTTGTGTGTGACGTAAAGGTTGATAAATTGTTGGTAGCATAGTCACATTTTTGGAAAGGACAGGCTACAGTCTGATTTTTTTTAAGTGCCTTAAAATATGTGAAATAAATGTATGCTGTGAGCAGTTTTCCTTAAATTCACAAAAATCACAAAAAAAATGTTGAGATCTCCTGCCTTTTCTTAGCCCTGTTGTGTGATCTGCTGAGGTGAGACTTCAATGCCCCTCGTGTCCTGAACGAACAGACGCAGTCACTGTAAACACAGGGCAAATGAAATCCTCTTCTATGTCGTAGCTGGTGATGTCTTAAGAGTACTTCTTGGCTTGAACAGACAAAAGAGCAGAACTGGCACTGCATACAAAAGCTATAATGAGAAGAGAGGAGAGGACAGTGTCAACAATTCAAAAGAAACCTGAATTAATCTCAAATTACCAAAGTTACATTACCTGATAATGTGTTTGGGGCGGGGGGCAGGCACTCCTGTTCTGATTCCTCTCCTTACCAACTCCTCAACAGTCCCTCATAAATCAGGACAAGCAGTGGTCTGGAGTTGGCTTTTAATTCTCTAAATAAATAAAAATAGCAATTAGTTTTAAAATAAAATGCCAGCTTCCTGACATTACTTAAGAATTTTTTTCTCCTGTCCTAATTTTTTTGGCTCACTAAAGTGAGCTGATTCTGCCTTGTAAAATGCCATGTGAAACACAGTAAAACAAATAATTTACAAAACATACATTACATCAAATGTTTAATTTATTTAATTTATTATTAACAAATTGTATTCTACATGGAATGCACCAACAGTATACTGGGATGTATTATGTAAGCCAAGGATATTTTTGTGTGATTGGTTTTACAACTTAGAATGACAAACATTGGATTGAGAGTATGAGTGGGATAAAACTCCTTAAGCATCTGTTTAAATTATCAGTGCATTTATTAATGGTGCTCCATAAATAAACCAAAACAATGTTGTTTTGTGCATAACAAAAAGCTCACAATTGTGCAGTCAAAATGTAAAATAAAAGATGCTGAGCATAATAACAAAGACAGATTTTGCAGCTGCTCTGTTTCCAAGTTCTACTGCGCAACTGACAGCCTGGAGTTTGAAATCCTCTTTGTAACCATGTCTCTTACAGGTGCCATTTATGGTCCTTACACACATAATATGGTAATATTACGTTGAAGCAGAGTACGTATCACTCTGCGAGGCTCCTCGGTAGCCGTAATGCTCCAACAATCCATCAAGCAGTGCAGCTTCATAGCTTACCAAAGTCGTACCAAAACATTTGACATATTTTTTTAAGCTGTGTACCACATAAAATTGGTTCGAGGTCAGTAAGCACAACCAGAATTCATACATAAGGCAGACTGTCGATTTTTGAGATGAAAGGATTTTAGGCCGTGCATCAGCGCGTTAGCCCGGTTAGCTCACTAACGCCACCCAGCCCCACGCACGGGGTGATCCGCGGTAACTAGTTAACGGAGATTTGCCCCGTAAACGCAGTTATGGCATTAACTTTACGCTGACAGCACTAAAATAGTAATCTTCAAATGTTTTCTTTTTACCGACCAGCTCCTCTTTGATAGCTGCCGTGTCCATCTTGTCGTTGCCTGCAGGTGAAGCGATGGGGGAGGGGGAGTTGTGTTCAGCGAAGGAGAGAGGCGGAGTAACACAGCGTAGAGACAAAAGTGGACGAAAGAGAGGCAAACTTGCGGCTCCACGAGTATAATTATAATGTAACATAGACTATATTGATATAAACGATATTGTCACATGAAACCATGACCTAGGACAAGCTGATGGCATGAGATGTAAGTACAACTCCTCCGGTTTCATATGCAAAAAAAAATTTTGCGCTAGCTTACGTGATTGCAGTGCTACTGGGATTTAAAAATAGTTACGCAAAACAGAGCGTGTCCGCTCCGATCGGCTCTAAAGGGTTAAATGATATAGTAAACACATACCCATAAGCCACAAGGCCTCTTAGCCAAGAAAGTAATGCTATGCTAAGTTTCGGAAAAAATACGAAGAACTTCAGTTGTGATATTTCTAAAAGACAAATTGAGACTGTTCAAACATATACTGTCTGATATAATAAAAGAAACATTACTTGCCTTTAGAAACTTGAGATGAACGATCTATCCAGCTCCTGGTATAAAATAGTGATGGGTCGTTCGCGAACGAAATGGCTCTTAGAGCCGGCTCTTTGACGTGAACGACGAGAGCCGGCTCCTTATCGCGAGCCGTCACGTGGGGTTTTTTTTTTTTTCTTTCTCTCAGCCTCTCTCTCGCACTTTTTTTCCGCTTCACTCTGAACGCGAGCCTTGTACTTTACGCTGGGCAGAGGGGGGAGGGGCGGTAGTTACACTCAGTAGCACAGGAACAGAGCCAGAGGGAGAGAGCGAGAAAGAGAGCCAGGGACAACAACGTCACATTAGAAAGGTATAGTAATCATCCACAACTATTTTCGGTTGCAGATGATAAAGGATTCAGAAAGTGCGGATTCATGCGGGCCCATATGACAGAGAATGTGCATCTTCTTTTTGTTTTCATATTATAATTTATATTTAATTGTGTTGTGCAGTGTTTTGTGTTGTTTTCACTTTAAATTTGTAAAAGGAAACAGCTGAAACTTTAAATAGTTAAAAGTTGAAATGTGAATAGTTGATTTTTGTATTATATGATTTATTTACAGTGTATAACTATAAAAAGAAAGCTGACACTTTCGAGACTTTATCTAATGTGTAAGCATCACAGCAGATGCCTTTGTGTCAACATAGCTGAGGCTGAAACAGAAAAACGATTTTATAAAAATATTCAGCAGTAGATCAAAACCGAAAGAAAACCATTAATCAACAAATGAACATCACCTGATGCTGCTGAATTGAAGCAGAGCAAATTACAGGGGTTTTATTAGAGACACACCTTAGCGTTTTGCAATTTTGCATAATGTTAAAACGTTTAAATTATTTTAGTAGCCTATCGAACGGCAGAAATTAGGTTTTCTTTTCGGAAGTATTTAAATGGGAAAAAACAGCGGCTGACAGCGCTGTAAACAACGGAGGTCTTGTGCATAACAAACAAGCGAATAATGCAGAAAACAGATTTTTAGACGGGAAACTGTTCTTGAAGTATACTGTGTGTGTGTGTGAGAGAGAGAGAGTGAGAGAGAGAAAGCTGTGCATGAAGTGTGATTTTTTTCCTGGTGGAAGCAAAACAGCAAAAGTCAGAGGAAATTCATGACGATGTTTATGTGAAGCATAGTTTGGATCTTCTTTTGCTGCTGGTTCGGTCAATATTGTTTGAAGAGAAATAAAACCTGCAGCGCAAAGAAGGCGTAAACACGAAGCACGGACCCGCAGACGGATCAGATTCACTGAGCTGTCGGCTTTCAGCCCCTACCGTGTCCGTGCTGTCTGGTGAGAAAGGCGACATCTCACTGATTCTGATACGTCAGCGGCCCGCGCCTTGTGTTTACGTCTTTGTGCAGAATCGGTGTACCTGCTCTCATTTATTGATTTAGCTGTTTGGTGGTGGTTGAAATGTACAGTGGCGTGTCTAGAAAATTTTTGTTGGGGGGGGGGGGGGGGCAGGTAGGGGCACAGATTTGGAGAAGGGTGGCAGATGTAATTGGCAGATGATATTTAAAAAAAATTCCACCAACCATTAACCATAATTCAATAATCCTATAAACCTAATAACCAAATGCACTTTTAACTCTTATTAGAATGAGATTTTAACCACTACGGTGCAAAGTCTTTTGGAAATAAACATTTACTAAAAAGACGCAATGTTTTTTGAAAAACATTTATTCTGAACTGTGCACCACAATTTCAAAACATTTTCTGAAAGATACATGTTCTCACACAGTAAAAAACCAAGTGTCAATTTTACACTTACAGAGTTGATTTTAACTCTGCTTCAGATAACATTTGGTCCCACTCAAAATTAGAGTTAAATTTACTCGATGGCCAGTGTTAACCTTTCAGTGTTAATTGTACTCAATTTAGTGTCAAAATTAACAACAAAATGTGTAAAAAATATTTAACACTGAGGGTTATTCACACTGTTCAGAGCAATTTGATTACACTTTATAGAGCTATTTTTACCCCAAATTTAGTTTAATAATAACACTCTGATGTGTAATAATATATCATTTTTATTTCTCTGTAGTGTGATTTTTTCATATTCATCTTATGATGCTATATTACTAAATAACTGTGATCTATCCTACATTATGGAAATAATAACAAATATACAGATTAAAGTAACAGCATTTATTATTTATTATGTTTCTCACTACTTTACATGGAAGTGCATGCTTCTCAATCACAATGAAGGTGTGAATGCTGCTTCTTGTGGATCCCTGAGCAAGAAGGTAGGGCTGACTGCTTTGGGTGATGTTGTCTAGATGCTTCTCTACACTTGTTCCAGCCTACAACAACACATTAAACAATAGTATTAAGTGACTATCCTCGGACAGTAGATTAGCTCAACTCACTGTCCATGTAAATAGAGGTGATGGAAAGTATATTTTAAACAACATACCTTTGGGAATTTGATGACGTTATTGACAGCTTGAGATGCAGACATCTTTCCTGGTCTCTTTCGCCCTTGTGCAGATGGTGGTAGCAGATGTAGCAGCAGCAAGATAGTAGACAAGTCACTGTCCCAGCCTACAGACAAATAAACAAAGAATTATTCCAAAAATACATTGAATTGACAGAATTACCTATATAACCAACAATGGCAAATAAAAATAGTCACAATCATACCATTCTCAACTTCAGTACCTGACTCAGCATTGCACATTAAATCCAGGAGCTCTGAGGCCCATGTCCATGACTTTCCTTTACAACCTTTGCTTTGAGATTGGTGAGCTGCCTCTCCAAGAATTTGCTCTCAGTGACCTCACAAAACAGGAGTCGGAAATCTTGTTCTATCTGTAATGCAAAAATACAGAACATAGAGAGGTGTTTGATTGGATCCTGCCTACAAATTACATCAGTATCATTTAAATGATAAGTGAACTTACTTTTGGGAGATTTGCAAACTGAGACGCTTCTTTCCTCCACAGCTTTTCTTTGAATGGTCTTCAACCGCCCAGTGGCGTGTCTAGAAAATTTTTGTTGGGGGGGGGGGCCAGGTAGGGGCACAAATTTGGAGAAGGGTGGCAGATGTAATTGGCAGATAATGTTTAAAAAAAAATTCTACCAACCGTTAACCATAATTCAATAATCCTATAAACCTAATAACCAAATGCACTTTTAACTCTTATTAGAATGGGATTTTAACCACTACGGTGCAAAGTTTTTAGATACTGCGTTGATAAAGTACAAGAGATGCAACCAGTGCTTTGTCAGTGTTTACTCAGCATTCAAGGACAGCAATATTTGCATAGTATTTTTACTGACATATAGTGCACATATGTTTTGGGCAAAAACATTTTTTAATATTAAAATACGAACATTTGTAACAAACAATTGACAAATTAGCCAGTTCCAATGTAAAACTTTCTCTGCCTGTTAAAAAAAGAAGATAATCTTCTCACAAACTGGTGTTTGATTTTGAAACAGGAAAAAAGTGGGGAAACAACTGAAAAGACTAATATTTGAATAAAACCTGAACGCAAGTAAATACTTTCTATGCTGCCTTATGGTAAACTTTGGTAATATTGATCAAGAACAACACTGGCTGATGATGAAATACAGTCAGCTGGCATGGTGACACTGCCAGTATTAACCTGCAGGGCTGGACTGGGACAAAAAATTGGGCATTTTCACTACAGGGCGACCCACCAGGTAGTAAAGCCATAAAGACTTTGACTGAAAACAAACCCTGTTGTGACAGTGATGTACAGTCTTGTTGGTATATGTATGATTTCTATACATTATACGTCAGATAAAAACTTTTGTTGAAAGATTTAGATAATTATTTAATAAAAGCTAGATATTTTAAATGAGAATAAGAAAGAAAAGTATTTCTTTGTGCCTTTCCCTGTTAATGCCCTACCTGCCCCCTGGCAACACTTTGCTAGACCCGCCCCTGCACAGTTACCAGCTGTCAGCTACCTAAAAAAGGATCCTGGTGTTATTTGTCAGAAACAGTTCATAACTTCCCTTCAACTCATTCATGTCACCTAAAAGGTAAACCTGTTTCTCCATCACCTGTTCAGCTCTGATGATTCAGTAAGGACATCTCCTGGTTTCATCTTCATGTTTCCCTCTCACCACATATCCAAACCAATATCATGACCAGCAGCTTTACAGCTGTGGCTCCAGCAAACATCAGCTGATACTAGAAATTAATATTAAATACATTCTAACAACAGCTGATCAAGCTTAAACGTGCTGCTGTTGTTTAGCGCGACATCTGCTGGTTTCCTCTTTCTGGCGCAAAGTGGGCGATAAACAAACAAGAGAGAAAAGCCGATCAGCTGATCACTGATCAGTTTCATGATTAAAGTAGCAACAGGAGAGGCAGGGGGAGAGGATGAGAGAAGAAGAGGCAGCTGTGCAACGTAATGACAGAATAACTCCAGCTTTCTGTCTTCATTATAGCGAAAGTCCTGGACAAACTGCATCTCTTCTGAGCTCAATACGAAACGCGTAATATTTTCTCTGAATGGGGGACCATTCCATTTTTTAAGGAGCCGTTGGCAACTCTACTAACTAACCTTATGAATAAAATAAATTTCACTATCAGTAACATCATAGCACCCACCCAGCTGTATAAAAACTCCTCAAGCTGGCTAGAACGCAGTACGAGTTATTGCAACTGAGGGTAAAAACAAAAGTCAGCACAACGAAAATAAACTGCACCTAAACTTAGTTTATATCTGACCCAGATAGACTGCAGGTCATAAGTTCTTACCTGAAGTTCAGTTCACCTGACACTCAGACTGGCGGCTGCCTCGGGTCTCTGCTCCTGCCTCCCCTTCCCTCATCCACCTGTTGCCTCTGTGGAAGCCCCGCCATAGCCACCACCAAACAACTGAGTTATTTTTACACATCGACCTGCATCTGGCCAATCCACCACCTCTCATTGTTCATGCCATTACAAAAAAAAATAAGTCACAGGCCATATGCCCGATGGCCAGTCCAGCTATGTTAACCTGCAACCAAATCTGCAGCTCCATACAGCAATGTTACGACTTAGATTACATCTTATAACTCATAACTCTTATGTTAGCTGCCCTCAGTAGCATACTGTCTGAAATATTCGACGGCTGCAATAATTCTTTAAGTGTTATTTTTTTCCTTGGTATTCTAATTTTACCGAAGTTTACTAAACTCAAACTTAATATTACTTACCGGGACATTTATTCTGTCCTCATTTTCTTTCACCAAAAAATTGTTTCCTGCAGTGCCGTCTTTCGTGCTTCGCTCTCCTACCTTTGCTAACGTGATGCGCATGGCGCAGAAGCCGATGCTGCATTCACTTACACTCGGATATCTGAGCTTCACCGTGAAAACATAATCGGACATTTGATATTTGATTGAATTTTATTGTTTTGCCTTTGGGGTGGCACCTGGGGTGCCCCCCCCCCCCCAGGCCACCCCGCTGGACACGCCATTGCAACCGCCATGCAATGTATCCTGAACCGCTCTCTGGATCATAGTAATGTTTCCATGTAATTAAATAAACGAAGAATGACTATGTTATCAACATTTCTGAGGGCAATTATGTATTTAATGTTGAAAAGTTCCCTTTACTTACATATCCATGTTGTGAATATGGGTCTTCCAGATATGGAGACAGAGCAACAATGCCCTGCCCATACATCACTCGTACGCTTTTAGGGGAAGATGTCCTAATGTATAAATTCAATAATTGGCATTAAACATCACAATTAAAAATAATACAATGTTAAAAATGTTTCTTTATATCTTACATTTTTTTATTCTTACCCATGTTATTCTGTCATCTCAGCCTCAAGTATGTTTCTCATCCGTCTTCTGGTTGCATCTCTCAGAGATTTGGTTTTTGCGTACTCTTAAACCTTTCTATAAAATAGAAACATTACTTAATATTACTTAACATGTCATTAACTGTGCTGATAGTGTTAGTGCAGCTGTCCCTTTAATAGTTCTGATACCTGGTGACATCACAGGAAGTAGTAAGGTTTAGTGAAGTTTGCACATGGCCAAGGAGACTGTTAGATTAAATAGTTAAACATTTGTCATTTTTATATTTACCATTTGTCCATTGTTTTTAACCCTGTGAAAGGAATTCTTTCTTTCCTCCCATACCCAGATTCTCGAGGTTCTGGGTGCAAGGTTGAAGTGTTTTATCACAGGAACGTCCTTTTGAAGATCTGTTTGATGTTTGGTAGAGCTTCCTACCCTTTGTATGGTTTCACTGTGTTATCTATGGTAGACCATACATTGGGTGTGGGGGAAGACTACCCTCTTTATGACCAAGGATGTTGTTCCTGCTTTTAGGTTTTATGACCCTTTGATCAACACACACACACACACACACACACACTCTCACATTCTCACATAACACACACACACACATTCTCACATAACACACACATACACACTCAGTGTATACATTTACATACAGTGCCTTGTCTTTGTAACCAAAGGGGGGTTGCAAGGGGAGGTGTTTTGTAAACTATTGTTTGAAGTTTGTCAATAAAAGGCAGCGAGAGGAGGCCACCATTGTGGTCATTTCGACGTGCTGGTCACAGATGAAGGGCCTCCCTTGCGCAAGAAATCGATTGAACACTGTTGCCTTGTTTTTCGTTCATGGGAATAAGTCCTGGATACAGCGGGGTCTGAGTTTAGACCCAACATTAATTGGTCCTCCTGTTTTGTTATTTTTATGTTACAAATTATTCCTATGTAGTATATTCTCAGCCATGCACCTCTTGCTTAACATTTTCAGTGCAGGCATCATTCATACACATGCTTCTGTCATGTCAGTAATTTCAGTCATTTCATATTGTTGTAAGAGTACATAATTAACAAATGTATCAGAAATCATTTTAGTTAGCAATGATCTTATACACGGTAAAATGCATCCTATACATAAGCAAATCAGTGTCAATAGTCCAAAAACAGGAATTAATATTTTCAAAAGAAGATGCCACCAAGGACCAGACGGTAACCAAGCTATCCAGCCTTGTGGCAGATCTACTCCTGTCGTGCAATTCATTATGTATTTCTTCAAGTAAACAACTGAATGTCAAAGGTCAAACAAGAAGAATCATCATTCTCAAAAATCATATGTCACTACAATCCAACTGTATACAGACATAGGTATTTAAACACATCAGTTGACTTTAATGTTTGTCCATGTGGCTCTCAGCTAACTTCAAAGCTGCAGCAAGTCAACACCCTTCTTTATGACTCCTATCAACCACCCAAATCTTCTCACTGTAGGCATCCTGTGGGGGTTAGGGTCAACTGGTGAATTATCTGCATTTACAACTCTTCTCCTGTCCTGTTGTCACCACAGAAAAAAGCTTTGTAAAGGAAATTGGATCAAGCTGTTTTGATCTTCTTGGCTGAAAACCTCAAGTGTTCATGATGTAAATGTAGACAAAAGGCTTCTCTGTTTACATCCTTCTTGCAAAAGACAAAAGAATAGGTGATGTTGCCATGTTCCATGGTTAATCTCCAACTTGGGCTAATCCATTGTCCTTCATACACATAGGCAATTGGCCTGTTTCCAGTTCGTTTAACTGTATAATGTCCTGCAACAAGTCATATTCTTTGAGTCAGACGAGCAGGTCTGTCCTACCAGAGCAGTCCACCTTCCCAGCTACTGGTGAATCAACCTTCCATTCAGGTTCAGAGCAGTTGAAAAGTTGGCAGTGTTCCTGGATGTGTTGCTAAGGCAACCAAACAAACTGTCTCGCTCCAAGTGATGCTATAGGGCCACAGTCCAGAAGAATGTGTAGCCAGTGGCATCACAAGCATAACCATTGGTCTCGTTGTTTATGTGAGCGGTTGTGTTCTTAAACTGCCACCAGTAGTTGTTGAAAACCCATGCGGGTACTGGGTGTGGTTTGCTCTGTTCCAGTGCGTTCCCTGTCATCCCACTCAGGGTCCACAGGCACAAGAAGATGCACAGCACATTCCCAGCCATTCTGATGAGTACCTGTGGCTCAGTTGGTTTCTTCACCGGATTGAGACGAGGGGCCCTGGAGGCTTTCCCCCCCCCTTTGTTCCCGGTCTTCCTGCCACTTACTCCGAGCTGGCCTGGATGTGTGTCACCTTCTTGCAGTGCACTTGATATATCCAAGTGTTCCTTCCAGCAATCTTCACTGCTGTGGTCGTCGTCAGCAGCATCCGATATGGACCTTCCCATCGTGGACTGGACCAGCACTTCCTCTCCATGGCCTTATCAATATCCAATCTCCAGACTTCAGGCTCTGCTCCTGCGAAGAAACAGAATCATCTGGCAGATCATTTGTTCTCATGACTACTTTACTTTTAAACATTTTCAAGCATCTAATCTGCTAATATGCTCTCTCTTCTGCTTTTCTATCATCACTACAGAAGACTAAAACTCTAAATGCTCTAACATGTGTAATCTCAAAGAGTCAGACCGTTCTCTGTTGGAGTAATCCTCATGTACTTATTCTATACAGTCTAACCGTGTCCTGCCTGTCTTCCTAAATCTTAACTTTACTGTTCCATTAGTTCTGTCTGCTTGCAAAAAGTTTTTTTTTTAAAAAGTATTTAATAATCCTAGAGTGAGTATAACGACTGCTCATCTCCCTCCTGTTTGAGACATGGTATAGCCAATGGCTCAAAATAGCAGCAGTCTTATACAAATTATTAGGCAGTACTGGTTTATCACACAGATAAAAAAATCATCCTGCAAGCTTGCTCCCTCTGTAAGTCACAACTGTTTTCCTGCTGTAGGTGAGTGGGCCTGCATGTCTGCTGATGCTGTACTGATAAAAGGTTAACACCATGTTTAACTACAGCTGCCTCTTTTGTGATCTTATCTGCAAAAACTTTCCCTAATGCAACTGGATCTTTCCCTCACATGTGTGCTGCACATTTACAAACGGCAATTCCACTGGTTAATAACACTGCCTCTAGCAGAATTTGCAAGAGTTTGATGTGTTCTGCAGGTTTCCCTGTAGAGGTTGTCACACCTCGTCTCACTCACTGCACTACAAAGAAATGTACAGTAGCAAATGTATACTGCCTATCAGTGTATATTGTCTCTCTACAGCTTTACACGCTTCCGTTAAAGCTAGCATCTCTGCTGCTCAAGCAAATATGAAACATGCTAGTTGTCCTACATAGATAACTCTCTCTCACTGTCTGCTACAGTAAAACCTGTTCTAGTCTGTCCCTCTGCTGTTGTAAAACTCAAATCATCAACAAACCAAACCTTTCCCTCAACGAGTGGCACATCTATTAAGTCATCCCTCAGCTTACACTTCTTCTCCTCGCGCTCTCTACTCTCATGAGAAGTGCCCTCCTCCGTTGGCAAAAAGGGTTGGACAGATTCAGAATTGTGCACCACTTTATGGTAATATGTGTGGTTGTGAGAGTAACAGTAACATTAAAGACAAGTGTCTTGTAGATGACAGAAATGTAAGTTTAGTCCGCAATAGTAAACATCTACCTCGTGTGGAACTAACAATGTCAAAAGGTGAAATAAACTATTTCCTGAAACATTGTACAGCTTAAGCTGCTGCACATACTGATCTCACGCATGGAGGTAAAGCACGAGCAACTAGAGCTAATCTTTTAGGATAGTAAGTTACTGGCTTCACTTGTGGAAAAAGTGCTGTTAGTTATTTTACAGTCACCTGGCATTTGTGCTGTTCACAGAACCACAAGTCACTCGCTGGACCTCCTCTGCGCTGTCACTTTTTGGAGCTTGGCACGCTCCCTCAGGTTCCATTTTGTGGGCGATTCTCTCAGCCACTCCTTCTCGTCATGGCACCTCACGACATCTACAAATTGAAAAAATGACACTCCTCTCGCCACACGGCTTTCGCCATGTGTCAACTCCCCAATGAGAAATGTACAAGAGTGTTGCACAGTCTCCCTAAAAAAATCTCCAGGGTTTGTCCCTTGGAGCAGCTTCACTCCAAGCTGTAACCCCGTGTAAAAACATTAATCAGCACTTAAATGTTCAGCTTGTTTAACTCCCAGCTCCTGTATCACAGAAGACAAAGTCTTAAATTTAAAACAACTTCACATTTGCAACCAACTGTAGATCATAAGAGTAATAAAGTATTCAGCATCACAGAGACAAGTATCATTGCAGGTTTATTCTAAACTCATTAAACTCCTACGTTTTCCCATAATTTATTCCAAATTATTTAACATCTCAATGTTATTCCACATTGTAATCAGTGAACTTCACTTAAGTTTGTCACTCACCATGAGCCCAACAGTGTGGTCAGATAATGAGCTCCATGTAACTATTCTGTAACCACTGCACATCTGTTCAATCGTCACTTGTCTGTCTGTGCTGAATCCTTTACAAATCACATGATTAACCATCTGCTGTAAAAAGAAATGTAAATGTTAGCGCTGCGCAGGTGTGTACACTTTCTCACAGTAATGTCTGTGAGCAACTCAAGTTAGTGAATGACACACACATGGTAAATTCACAGACATAGAATTTAAACTAAAAAGGTTAAATTTTCAGAGTTCACATAGTCATGTGACCCAAGTTTCCTCCTGTGGCTCCTGCTCCTGCAACAGAGACACACACAGAAATACATCCACACCTTTGTCAGGTGGGGGTTGACTTCACACAATGGTTTTAAGTCAGTCAGTCTTGTCAGCTTTTGTCAGTCAGTCAGTTCCCCATTTATTTTAAAATTCTTACTCATTCACTCAGTGATTCCTTCTTTTGCTAATTGTGGAAATTATCGTCGCATTCGTTTCCACGCTCAGCAAAACAACGTCATTTCAAAAAGAAAAATAATTTAGACTGGATTTCCTCGTTGAATCCTTTTGGACAGGAACTTGTTTCCTGATTGTCCCAAATAAGAGCCTATTTTAATTTTGGAGAAGCTCACTTTGCAACAGTTTTCTCGACGACGCTTCGATTCTAATCGTGCAGATCTGCTCAAACAGAGATCATCAAACAAAACTTTCAGTGCACCATGAAAGTAACAAAATAAAAGAAAGAAAATAAAGGAAATCAAAGAAAATAATGGAAAGAAAGGCCTTGTTTAAGTCATGACACGTGTTCTTCATGCCAGGGGGATAAATCGTAACAACCCAATTGGCAGGTTCAACTTTAGTAATAAAAGACAAATCAACAGCCAGTTTAATCTCAAACATTCATCCAATCAGCCATACACACAACATACAGCATAACCCTGTTGTCTTAGCACATAATAAGTTTTAGTTCTCATGTAACTAAATGTGTGCCATGGTAAAACTTCTTCACACACCAGAAACTCACAATCAGCTCACTCAGCTCACTCATTTAAGACCTCTCATCAGCATTCTGTTTTCTCCTCTATAATGCAACCATCTGTCCTCCTATAATATTCAGTCCACTAGTCTATGTATCACTTTCATCTTACTAGTGACTTGGACAAGATGACAAACAGAATCTCATGCTTAAGATGCTGTCTGGTCTCATGAGTATCATTGTATGTGTATATGCATGTAGGGTTAGTATAGTTAATGCATTTTCTGTATGTTTTTGTGTTCATCTCTCATCACACTTTCATTATTCTCATCACTGCTTAAAACAACACACATCTCTCTCTGTTTTTCTTCTTTAACTGTACTTTTCTCCAAAACAGAAAATAGCATTACAGCTGTTTCTGACTGAGAAACACCAAACACTCTTCGTGCTATCATTCATCCACACAACTATTTTATTTCTTTTTGTCCACTGGGCAGGTGACCTGCAGAATCACGTCTGCCCCAGCTGGATACCTTTCACACACACCATGACGTCAGACACTCTCACACTCGTGGAATTGATCAGGAGAAAATCTTTCTTCATCTTCACACTCTGTTACAGAAACACCATATGTTGTTTTTTTTTTTTTGTGTGTTGTGTCAGGGATGGATATGTAGTTGTAACGTTTGTGTTCACTTTCTTTCCTTTCTGTCTCCTCTCTTGCCTAGTCTGTCTTGGACTCAATGCTGCTCCTAATATGCCTTTAATCTTTCCTCCACTTCTGCCTCTGCTCTCTCACGCTCTTCTCTGACTCTACTTTCTGCTAACATTCTTGCTTCTCTCCTCTTCTGAACCTGCTCCAGCCACAACTTAGCAACTGCTAACTGCAATTCCTTCCTCTGCTTCGCTTTCCCTGTTTTACCTGCTACACTTACAGCTATTCTTTCTACCAGCATTTTACACTGAACTTCCACTAATGTCCCTTCAAATCCATATTTCTCACACCAACAACCTACATACTGCGTGCTGCCTGGTAAAACTTTCTGCATAAATTTTACATCTCCTTCTAAGGCAGACTTACACATTTTATTCTCCATTACAAGACAACAATCAGCCACACTCACGCAGACCACGTCTGGCCCGCACACACACACACAACATAGGCCTATCGCTTGCGTCTGCACGCACAGCTAGCGCTCTCTGTTGAAAACTCTCAAACGCCCCATATGGCGGAGAATTCAACCTTCGGACACTCTCCAACGCCCCAAATGGCGGAGATTCCGGACTCCGAACCTAGGTTCTCTCCACGCCCCAAATGGCGGAGAACTCTCTACGCCCCAAACGGCGGAGAAGCCTGCGTCTCTCTCACGCGGCTAGTGCGCTCCCGGACTCACGTTTAACGCACAGCCCGTAGCCGCTCTCTATTGTTTTGGGTCCACGTGCGCTCTCGTGACCAGCGCTCCCCCGGACTCAAACGTTTCACGCAGAATCACGGTGACGCGTTTCTAGGATCCCACATTCATTCACACGGTTATAGAGACGCTCTCTGATTGCTTACCGTTGTGTTGCGTTTCGTTCACAGGAGAGTCCTAGAATCCCGTCAGTCGCCGTCCACGAGGGGAGTTCAGACGCTATTCCACCGGCCTGGTCGCGAATTTAACACTCCAGGGCTTTGTCAGGCGTCCTAACGGCCTGGTTGTCGACAGTCTGCGGCGTGTCCTCTCTCTCCTCAGTGTGCGGCGAAATTCTTGGAATCCGGCTTCGAAGGACCAATTAATGTTGGGTCTAAACTCAGACCCCGCTGTATCCAGGACTTATTCCCATGAACGAAAAACAAGGCAACAGTGTTCGATCGATTTCTTGCGCAAGGGAGGCCCTTCATCTGTGACCAGCACGTCGAAATGACCACAATGGTGGCCTCCTCTCGCCGCCTTTTATTGACAAACTTCAAACAATAGTTTACAAAACACCTCCCCTTGCAACCCCCTTTGGTTACAAAGACAAGGCACTGTATGTAAATGTATACACTGAGTGTGTATGTGTGTGTGTGTGTGTTATGTGAGAATGTGTGTGTGTGTGTGTGTGTGTGTTATGTGAGAATGTGAGAGTGTGTGTGTGTGTGTGTGTTGATCAAAGGGTCATAAAACCTAAAAGCAGGAACAACATCCTTGGTCATAAAGAGGGTAGTCTTCCCCCACACCCAATGTATGGTCTACCATAGATAACACAGTGAAACCATACAAAGGGTAGGAAGCTCTACCAAACATCAAACAGATCTTCAAAAGGACGTTCCTGTGATAAAACACTTCAACCTTGCACCCAGAACCTCGAGAATCTGGGTATGGGAGGAAAGAAAGAATTCCTTTCACAGGGTTAAAAACAATGGACAAATGGTAAATATAAAAATGACAAATGTTTAACTATTTAATCTAACAGAGACTGCCATGAATCCACATGTATCTGCCCTCAATCCTTCGTCTTTTGGCGCATCGTCTGTATGTATATTGTTTATTTGATACTTATCTGTAGTTCTGTGGTTGTATTTTGTGACATGAGGGAAGTTTAATGTATAACTTTGATACGTTGTTGAAGCCACATGTTTAGAGCACGGCTAATGCTTATTCTTGCAGCTAAAGTGCTACGCTACGTTGATTTAGATTATTGTAGACTTGTAGGTACAGTGTATATGTAAGATTTAAAGAATATACTGTAATTGTAATTGTGTTATGTTTGTTTCAGTTTCACACTTTCTACATCATTAAACCTGTAGACAAAGAGTAATGGTCTTCAGAGTCTTGATGGAAGAAAAGTGTTGAACCTTGCTGCCGGTTCCTCTTCTGTGCAGTGTGAAGAGGGAAAGACAGTACAGTGAAAAGACGTTGAGTTACAGACAAGGTAACACAGTGCATGTGACAACAGCTACTGCTATCACGCTACATAGCCTTTACTTGCCTACACTATGGATTCAAAGCCATCGTCAGTGAAGACACGGTCTAACGGTGTGTTCACACCGAACGCGATGGACGCGAATAAAACGCCCCAAACGCCCCTAATTTGACGCGTGTACATTCGCGTCTCAACGCGTGTCCAAGAAAAATCCATCGCGCGTCAAAATTGACGCGCGTGAACCGGAAATGTGGGAGGAATGTGGGAGGGAGTTGTGCCAGACTGGTATCTTTGCAAGATGGCAGCTATCGAGCTAGCGCTTGAAGAGAGAGTCTCCCTTCTCTATGTACTGTGGAGAGCAGAGCAGCGGCGTAAAAGACGTCCTCGCCGTACCTGGGTCCATCAGGTCCTCCAGAGGCATGAGCAGTTTGGTGAGTTTCACCACTTGCTCCAGGAGCTGCGCCTGGATGACTGCCGATTCCAGCGCTATCACCGTCGGCCAGTTTGAGGACCTGCTTTCCCTCGTCGGTCCCAGCATCGCCCGCTTAAACACCAACTACAGACGCTCAATCCCACCTGCAGAGCGCCTGTCCGTCTGCCTGAGGTTAGTAAAACTATTTAATACGGTAGTCCTTTATTGATATCTGTGCTAATATGCTAATCCATCCAGTTATACACTGCTAACATGGATGTGCTATGCTAACAGTGAATGCTCTCGGTGTTTACTGAAAGCAAACTGTGGTACAAAGACGACTGTTTATAATATTTCTAGTGATACTCAGAAGCTCTCATCAAGTCCCGATTTAATTCGATTTATGCTGTTATCAGTGTTTGAATGATAGCATGGCTGTGGTGTCACATCAATGTATGCGCTGGTGTTTGCTGATATCAAACTGTAGCATTAGCACCACTGAGTTAACCTTTGTAGTGATACTCACTCCTTTTTATTTAGACCTGGTTTGATTCTGGGATAGTTGAATGTTTGTATATAATCCCTGCAGCTGTCAGACTCTATAGCAGGGGTCACAGCCTTTATTAAAACAGAGTTAGATAAAACTGTGAACAGTTTGGTTCATCTCTAGTTACATGGTTCTATCTTGATAAGCTGTCTTATCACAGATTAATTTCTCAAAAATATTAATGATTTAAGCAAGGAAAGGGCTACATGTCAACACACAACTCTTTATTTCTATTAATGTCTCACTTCATTCCTACCTGATTGACATGTTTAGGAATTATGAGTGATTGGCTCACTGTAGTTGTGAAAGTTGCTACCAATCAAATTATGATATGTTAAAGTTAAAACAAAACACAACTGTTTTAGATATTATCTAATATACATTTTGTAATTATCCTTATAATTACAAAATGTTTTATGTAAGATTTAAGTTTTGTGATTTAAATCTGACATCACAAAAGTATTTTGGAATTTGAATAATGTATTTTGTAACTGCAGTACACATAATACTGATTTTGAACAATTTTGTCCAGGTTCCTTGTCACCGGGGACTCCTTCAGGACCATCGCGTTCAGTTTCAGAGTCGGTGTGTCCACGGTGAGCCAGATCACCCCCCAGGCAGCGACGTCCATCTGGGACTGTCTAGTGGACGACTTCATGGCTGTGCCTTCACCTGGAGACTGGCGGTCCATCACAGAGGGATTCCAGGAGCGCTGGAACTTTCCTCTGTGCTGTGCAGCTCTGGATGGGAAGCACATCCAGACAAAGGCACCCCATATATCATATAGGAGACACACACATTGATATACACTAAATATTCATTTCATTTCTTTTTTGTGGTGCCCAAATTGATGCACCTGCTTGATTTTGTTTAAACAATTATTGCACACTTTCTGTAAATCCAGTAAACTTCTTTTCACTTCTCAAATATCACTGTGTGTGTCTCCTGTATGATATTTAACTGACATTTTTTATTGTAACAACCAACGATTTATACAGGAAAATAATGTCTATTAACAAGGTTGCCCAAACTTCTGCATCCCACTGTATCAGTATATTTTGTCATTAGTATAATATGAAATAAATTCTACATGTGTCAAGTTGTGTGCCAACATTTGCTGTGTAGTAGAACTGAGACATTAGTCATTATAAACATTTATTTGAAATAATATTAAAAGTCTCAAACAGAAAAACATTAAACATAAATATATAAAATATAAGAATTTACAGAGAGACAGGAATAAAAAGGACCAGCTGCTCTCCAGAGCAGGAACAAGGCTGAGGAGGAAATGCTCCATTGGAGACTGGTGTGGCCTCTTCAGGGACTCCAGGATGGCCAGCTCCAACGCCGATGGACCGTCCTGGGACCCGTCCCTCATCTGCCTCGGAGCCGTCCTCCTCTGTGGGCCTGTAAAACAGCACAAAACACAAAGAAATGAGAAGGCTGCTACTAGATTTTAATTTCAACATTGAAAAAAGAACAAAAACAATAACAGGATATAATCAGATTGGTTGTAGATATTTAGTAAAGGTGATCACAAGGGAATCCCACCGACTAAAAAGGTATCAGTGCTTGCTGTACATATCTGTGGGTGCAGCAGCAGGAGCTCAGGGACTGGGGATGCTCTGCTGCAGAATCAGTTGGTTCTATCAATACAGTATTAAATGTTAACAGGTTGGATATAATAATCGTAGAGTAGACAGTGGTCCCTCATTTATTGCAGGGGTTCTCAGAATAACTAGCCCCTGGTCACAGTTCTCACAATTGATTCTCAAAGTGCAAACCTTTGTAGATTGCAAAACGTAAAAGTATTATTATGCCGCGGTTTGTCTTCATCTGCCCGCCACTTTCGTGCGCCTTTTTCCCTCACGGTGCAGGTGTCTATTTCCGAATGAGGCTCATAGTTATGGGTGTTTTTGTGCTGTTTTTTCTATTGGACGCGATGGTTATCAAAACCAAACGTGATAAATTTGGCAAGCGCAGGAGATTTGTCAATCAGGCTGCAGAATGCAATGCTGTACTGTGCAATAAAAAATCAGCGAAAAAGCAAAGCAGTGACGGATGAACAGCGGGACCACTGTGTACTGTTTATTAATAAACAATAAAATATATTCCTAAATGACAACATGCATAAAAGCAGAACGGTATTTGTACGTCAGTGGGAAAATAGCGGTGGCTTGCTAGCTTTTGTGCGGCTTCCCGGGTCAGTGAAAACTTTCAAAAGAGAAATGAATGAACTTACCAGGTTGCCCGATCTCTTCACATATCTTCCTCCAAGCTCGGTCCTTTTTATTCCTGTCTCGGTACTGAAAGCAGCTGGTGTTGTACAGCTCCGAGTTGTTTGCTACCGCATTGATTAGCCTTCCCCTCCATTGAAGTATGAAAGGCTTTGGCTGGATCTGCCCCTTTGACCTAGGTAACAGCCACGTCACCAGGCTCCTGATTGGTTGTCGCGGCGCGATTTGACGCTGGAGTTCAGATTTTTCCAACTCCAGCGGTAGACGCGAAACGCGCGTATGCACAAAATGCAACACAAAAACTCACGCGCGTGGTTTTATTCGCGAGTCAAACGCGCCAGACGCGCTACACTGACGCGCGTTTCACGCGTTTTGGCGTTTTCGCGACGCAAATCTGCTTCCGAATTTTCGCGGGACCCGCAATCGCGCGTCATCGCGCCTTTCCATTGACTTTACATGTAAACCTGACGCTCTATTCGCGTCCATCGCGTTCGGTGTGAACACAACGTTATGCTTCTATGTCAACCACACGTTCTCATGGATCGGCTACCAGCACTGCAGCTGCAAAAGCTAGGGCTAATGCTGAAGCAGCAAAGGCACGTTTAGCATTTGCAGAGCAAGAAATGAAGTTAAAAACGGAAAAGGCTCGTCTGGAAGCTTCTATAGAAATTCTGACCACAGAAAAGGAAACTGCTGCAGCTGTAGCAAAGGCAGAAGCTTTAGAAGCAGCGGTTGGCGTTAGTGAAGGAAAACACAGTTGTAAACTTCCTCTCGTTGCAACATCAGTCGACTCTGTTGAGCGTACAAAAGAGTATGTGGAGAAACAAGCCGAAGTATCAAGAGACATCCAGATGGCATCACAGGAGGATTTACCCTTGCAGGACGAGACACAGCATCCGCTTCCTGAGGAACCTTTGCATAATACGGTGTGCATGCCACATCCCAATTCGCTGAGTGATGGTCCCCTCGACGCTGCTATTACTGTCTTTGATACTCCACTGCATCCTCCACGTAAACAAAATAGCCTTAATCCCTTTGTCACATCAGATGTGAATCGCAACTCAGCTCAACAGACAGAGCACCACTACTACGGAGTACTCAAAGGAAATGATTCTGAAGATTTTCTAAGGCCTTCATGCAGTGTAACTGCACATCAGCCACCCTGGAAGACCAACAGCGCCATGGAAGCTTTTCCCCATCACCCATATGGTAACTCTCAGCGGCCTAGTTACTCCACTGATCCACATGTGACAGACTTTGTCAGATTTCTAGCACGACGTGAGCTCGTTACAAGTGGTCTACTACAATTTAACGATAGACCTGAAAACTACAGGGCCTGGCGACGTTCATTCCAGAATGCGGTGAGAGACTTGAATCTAACAAGTGATGAAGAAATGGATCTTCTTGTCAAATGGCTGGGAAGTGAATCAGCTGAGCATGCAAAGCGTATTAGGTCCATCCACATAAATCAACCAGCTAAAGGGCTGAGCATGATCTGGAACCGACTAGATGCGTCTTACGGTTCATCTGAAGCTATTGAGAAAGCTTTGTTCCAAAAACTGGATAGTTTCCCCAAAATTGGCAATAAAGCCTACTCCAAGCTCCGGGACCTCAGTGATTTACTGATGGAACTAGATGCCGCCAAGTCCGAGGAAGATCTGCCTGGTCTTTTGTATCTTGATACCCCCAGAGGTGTAAATGCAATAGCCCAAAAATTACCATATGGTATACAAGAAAAATGGCTTTCTCATGGATCCAGTTACAAACAATCACATTGTGTAACATTCCCCCCATTCTCAGTGTTTGTTTCTTTCATCTACCAGCAAGCACAGATGAGGAATGATCCAAGTTTCAACTTTGTTTCTCAAACCGAGGTGGTTAAAATGGAAAAACCTCCTTGGAAAAACAGTAGACAAAGGGAGATTTTAGTCAACAAAACAGAAGTGTCACCTGCTGCTCGCTCAGACAACAGAAACAAAAAGAACGTGGAGGATCCAGATAGGAGATGTCCTATACATAAGAAACCTCACACATTACAAAAGTGTCGTGCCTTTCGTGAGAAACACTTTGAAGAAAGAATGAACTTTCTCAGGGAGAATGGCATCTGTTTTAAGTGTTGCAACTCCTCAACGCACACCGCGAGGGAATGCCAAAGTATCATTAAGTGCACTGAATGCAACAGTGATAGACACTCATCTGCTCTACATCCAGGTCAGGCACCGTGGATAAAGAACATAAGCATGCCTTTGGAGCATGGCGGGGAGCCAGAACCCACACAAACTTCAGAAGTTACTGCTCAGTGTACCGAGATCTGTGGAGAGGACCGCACTGTTAAGAACTGCTCCAAGATCTGCCTGGCCAGAGTCTATCCTAAAGGAGAACGTGAAAAGGCCATAAAGACCTATGTTATTATAGATGAGCAGAGTAATAGATCTTTGGCTCACTCAGATTTCTTTGAGAAGTTTGACTTGCAATGCCCTACTGCATCTTACACACTGAAGACATGCTCTGGTGTGACTGAGAACATGGGGAGGATAGCTTCAGGCTTCTGTATAGAGTCAATGGATTGTAAAACAGTTCAGCTACTACCAGGCCTGTTGGAGTGTAGTGAGATACCAGACAACAGAGCAGAGATTCCATCACCAAGTGCTGCTCTCCTCCATGATCATCTAAAACCAGTTGCTCACCTTATTCCAGAGTTTGAACCTGATGTTCCCATTATGCTCTTACTTGGACGTGACGTCATTAGACTTCATAAGGTTCACAAATACATCAATGGCCCGCCTGATGCCCCCTATGCTCAGAAACTTGAGTTGGGATGGGTGATTGTGGGCAATGTCTGTTTGGGACGTGTTCATAAGCCACGCAGTGTGAACACGTACTTCACCAATGCTCTTGAACAGTCTCGTCCTACTATTTTTGAACCATGTCCGAGCGTTCTCCAGGTTAAAGAGAGATACGGTCCCGAACATTCAAAGTGTGCCTATGATGTAGAAGATGGTGGGCTAGGCTGCACAGTGTTCCAGCTTACCCGAGAGGATAATAAACCAGCACCATCGTTTGAAGATCTTGCCTTCATGGCAATAATGAAACGAGAACTCAAGAAGGATGCCAGTAACAGCTGGGTAGCTCCTTTGCCATTTAGGCAGCCAAGACAACACCTCCCTGATAACAGACAGCAAGCTCTTAACCGCTTCAGCTCCCTCAAACGCAACTTAGCAAGGAAACCTGAGATGTCCCAACATTTCTTCTCATTCATGGGGAAAATATTCGAAAATGGTCATGCTGAAGTTGCTCCTCCTCTCACCCCAAACCAGGAACGATGGTATTTACCCATTTTTGGAGTGTACCACCCAAAGAAGCCTGGCAACATCCGTGTTGTTTTTGACTCAAGTGCACAACATGAGGGAGTGTCTCTGAATGATGTTCTCTTGAAAGGACCTGACCTCAACAACCTACTCCTAGGAGTTCTGATGAGGTTTCGCAAGGATGCCATTGCAGTAACTGCAGACATCAAGCAGATGTTTCATTCCTTTCTTGTGAGAGAAGAAGATCGTAACTTCCTACGGTTCTTCTGGTTCAGAGACAACAGTCCTACACAGGATGTCATTGAGTACCGCATGACTGTACATGTGTTCGGTAATAGTCCTAGTCCAGCGGTTGCCATTTACTGCCTCAGGCAGTCCACGATGGATGGAGGACCACATCATGACCCCGAGGTGAAACAGTTTGTTTGCCATGACTTTTATGTCGATGATGCACTTAAATCTTTTTCAAGTGTAAAAAGTGCTGTCTGTCTGTTGAAGAAAACTCAGGATGTTCTGGCAAACTCCAACCTGAGGCTCCACAAAATCGCCTCTAACAGCAAAGAGGTCATGGAGGCTTTCCCATCTGAAGATCGCGCAAATGACTTGAAGGATTTGGATCTGAGCTCAGATATTCTACCTGTACAGCGCAGCTTGGGACTAAATTGGAACTTGGAGTCCGACATGTTTGTTTTTAAAGTCAACAAAGAAGAGAAGCCTTTCACACGCCGAGGCATCCTATCAGTGGTAAATAGCGTGTATGACCCCTTGGGATTTGTGGCTCCCGTGACCATTCAAGGGAAGCACATTCTAAGAGAGCTCACACAACAAAGATGTGACTGGGATTCTCAGCTCCCTGAAGGGATGCAGGAACAATGGAAGTCTTGGCGGGATTCACTAAAAGACCTAAGTGGCGTGATGATCCCAAGAGCCTATACCAAAGCCTTTCTTTCAACAACAAAGACGAGATAACTGTTTGTCTTTTCTGATGCGTCAACAATGGCTATTGCAGCAGTTGCCTATCTCAGGGTGGTGGACGAAGCAGGGAATACTCATACTGGCTTTGTTATGGGTAAGGCGAAGCTGGCACCCAGACCTGAACACACAATCCCCAGACTTGAGCTTTGTGCAGCTGTACTGGCCGTGGAGTTAGCAGATTTCATATCATCAGAGCTTGACATGCGCATCGATGCTATCACCTTCTACACTGATAGCAAAGTAGTGCTCGGATACATAAATAATGAGACAAGACGCTTTTACGTGTATGTCAGCAATCGTATTGTCCGCATCAGAAGGTCCTCTCATCCTAAGCAGTGGAAGTACGTGTCTACAGGGGAAAATCCAGCAGACTGTGCGACAAGGTCTGTTCCAGCTGCCTTTCTCTCAGATACCTCTTGGCTCACTGGACCTCCTTTTCTGACTGAGCCTATGCAAGATTCTCTAGAACCAGAATCCTTTGAGCTTGTGGATGCAAACATGGACGCTGAGATCCGCCCGCAAATCTCTACTTTGCAAACACAGGCTTCTCGCACACTACTTGGGTCCCACCGTTTCTCCAAATTTTCTTCCTGGCAAGCTTTGAAACATGCCATTGCTAATCTCCTTCACATTGTGAACAGCTTTCACACACATAAGGTCAAAGGGACCATGCAATGCAAGGGGTGGCATTTCTGTCAGAAAGCAGGTACACCTGATCAACTCAGTTTATCAGAGCATGTCATTATTCAAACTGTCCAGGAAGAGGCATATGCTGAAGAGTTGGCCTGTCTCAAAACGAATAAGGTGATCCCTCAAGGGAGTCCTCTTAGGACCCTGGATCCCTTCATTGATGCACACAACGTCCTCAGAGTTGGTGGTCGGATAAGACATGGAGAGGTTCCTCATGAAGAAAAGAATCCTAAGATCATTCCTTGTAAGTACCATATTGCAACATTGCTGGTCAGACATTTCCATGAACAAACCCTGCACCAGGGACGCCACTTCACAGAGGGTGCCATCCGTGTAGCAGGCTACTGGATAATAGGTATGAAGAGATTGGTGAGCACTGTCATCCACCATTGTGTCACATGTCGAAAGCTCCGCGGCCTCCCTGAACAACAAAAGATGGCTGACCTGCCATCAGATCGCCTCTCTATGGAACCCCCATTTACCTACATTGGACTGGATGTGTTTGGCCCATGGAGTGTTGTTGCACGGCGTACAAGAGGTGGTCTCGCCCATAGTAAGAGATGGGCAGTTATATTCACTTGTATGGCCGTTAGAGCAGTCCACATAGAGGTCATAGAATCTCTGGACACCTCATGCTTCATCAATGCCCTCAGGAGGTTTCTAGCTATTCGAGGTCCTGTGAAACAAATACGTTCGGACAGAGGCACAAACTTTGTGGGTGCGTCAGCTGAACTAAAGATTCCATCCAACATTGATTCCACATCTGTAGAGAAGTACCTAGCTGGAAAAGGTTGTGCATGGGTCTTTAATCCTCCACATGCGTCTCACATGGGTGGCGCATGGGAGAGGATGATAGGAATAGCCAAAAGAATCCTCGATTCAATGTTCCTGTATCTTGAGACATCAAACTTGACGCATGAGGTCCTTACTACACTGATGGCAGAAGTGGTGGAAATTATCAATGCCAGGCCTCTCATACCAGTATCTACTGATCCAAGTGACCCAGTTCTACTAACCCCAGCCACTCTCTTAACTCAGAAGATGGGCACTCCATCATCTCCACCTGAAGACTCCAATGTTAAAGATATGTGTAAACAACAATGGCGTCAGGTGCAGCATCTGGCCCAGACTTTCTGGAGCAAATGGAGACGACAGTATCTTTCTTCACTGCAGCCAAGAAGAAAGTGGCAGGACAGTCAACCCAATCTGGAGCCTGGGAGCATTGTACTTCTCAGAGATCAGCAGCTCAAGAGAAATGAATGGCCTCTTGGAGTAATCACCCAAGTCTTCCCTAGCCAGGACAATAAGGTCCGCACAGCGGAGGTGAAGGTATCCAGGCAAGATGGGACAAAAGTATTTTTGAGACCTGTGTCGGAGCTTATTGTTCTGTTACATCCAGACAAAGACTGAACTGTTACTCTATATCTATATACATATATAACCATGTATATAACTGTTCTGTATTGTATGTTAGTTGTGGCATTCTATCATGCCAGGCGGGGAGTGTGCTGATAGTGTTAGTGCAGCTGTCCCTTTAATAGTTCTGATACCTGGTGACATCACAGGAAGCAGGAAGTAGTAAGGTTTAGTGAAGTTTGCACATGGCCAAGGAGACTGCCATGAATCCACATGCATCTGCCCTCAATCCTTCGTCTTTTGGCGCATCGTCTGTATGTATATTGTTTATTTGATACTTATCTGTAGTTCTGTTGTCTTATTTTGTGACATGAGGGAAGTTTAATGTATAACTTTGATACGTTGTTGAAGCCACATGTTTAGAGCACGGCTAATGCTTATTCTTGCAGCTAAAGTGCTACGCTACGTTGATTTAGATTATTGTAGACTTGTAGGTACAGTGTATATGTAAGATTTAAAGAATATACTGTAATTGTAATTGTGTTATGTTTGTTTCAGTTTCACACTTTCTACATCATTAAACCTGTGGACAAAGAGTAATGGTCTTCAGAGTCTTGATGGAAGAAAAGTGTTGAACCTTGCTGCCGGTTCCTCTTCTGTGCAGTGTGAAGAGGGAAAGACAGTACATTAACATTGCTATCAGTTAATTTACACAAAATACATATGTCTTACTAAATAATGAGCAAAACTCTTTGGCATTTGCTTAAAATAATAAAACCAGTAAAGTTAACTTTATGGTAATGTTACCCACTTTTTCTGAAAGTATGTTCGCTTATGTAAGCTAATTAGCGATTATTAGCTTACTGATAAACGGTAATTTAGTTGTTCAAACGGTGCGATTTGACATGTGACAATGATATTATTTAGACAGCATTTAGAAGAAATACATAGTTAAAATGTTTTAGGTTCATATTAACGCAGTGAGAAGATAACGAACATCTGAACCTTTAGCAACTGCTAGCATGTAGCTAATGGAATGTCATTAAACCTATGGGTAAATGCTGTTAACATGTCCTCACTCGACATCAGTGAAACTATAAAGAGCTATTTAGTTTAAAAATACCTTTTAAACAATGTTACCAGTATGGGAATGTTAACTTCACTTACCTGACTGTGGCAGCTCTTCGGAGAAAATTCCCTGCGCATTAGAGGTCTGAGGCTGCACATGCCTGCGGACTGGTAATAATTAACACTGTGTGGAGTTAAGTCTTCACTGCGTGACTAACAAACTTTACACTGACTTTTAACTCTGATGTTAGAGCTGGTTTACTCCTCATAGAGTTGTAAATACACTATCTAGGTTAAAATAGGGTTATTCTGAAATATTGACACTCCATTTTTTACTGTGCACTTTCATTAGAATTGGGTTTATCAAAAGGTCTGACATAGGTGAGCTGGTAAATGCAAATAACAGCATTGTCATCACTTATTTCTTCAATACAATATGCATGTCCTTCATTCATCACTTTGTGGAACTTCAACGCACTTCTGCTCTCCCCCATATTCCATCTTCATAAGCATATCCTATGTGGAGATTGAATAAAAATTAGTTGACACTAATTAATGGCACAACTAATCCGGTAAGCAGCACAGTAAAAAAAAAGGAATCCTTTTTGAGCCATTACTTGTGTAAAGTGTTTTCCCAAAATACAAGGACACAGACAACAGGTAATACTGAACTAAATTTAAAACCTCAACCTTTTTCATTTTTACCTAAACCGTGTGCACAAAACTCTGGAGGGATTTAAATGCTAATGTAGAACCCAGTCAGGATATCTGCTACTGCTGTTTGCTCATTTTTTTTTATGGGAGATCGTTTTCAGGCTTCAAGTAGCACCATTATGCCATCATTTCACATTCTAGACATTGTTATACATGTATTTGACCAAAATTTTGACTGAAAATTCACATGCAAGCTTTTTTTCAAGGCTAGCTAAAACAGAATATTATGCTATCACCCAGCAACATGGCTAATGCCTTTCACACAGCTTTGTCCAACTCTAAAGAGCCACAGAAGTAAAAGCTAATAATAATAATTGAAACAATCTGAAAAACAACTCAAATATGTAGAGCAAAATGTTCTGAAATGGCTTCACTTCAGCTTCGATTGGAGCCTATGGTGCTGGGGGCGGAGTCTGTGAATTTACTCTATTGGTGTCATAGCCCCTGTAGGAGTTCAGAGTTAAGAGGTCAAGAGTTAATGTTTCCATTGTAACACCTCCAGATTTGACTCATTTTTAACACTCGGTTTTAACTACTATCATTTTACACCTCAGAGTTACATTAAAAGAATGTGACTCTACTTAGAGTGCAATTAACTCTACTTTTGCAAGAAGACTACTAACACCAAAACATTTAACACTTTTGAATTTGCTGTGCAGGACTGAGGCTCAAAGCCTCAGTGTGTAGCTGTCCATACCTCAACGTTACAAAAGCACAACCACTGTCCACACCCCAACCACACCTCACAGTAAATGATCATTTCCATTTTAAGCATTTCCAAATAATCATTTTCCATACTGCCAGTATAAATATACACAGTATACTGCATCACTACAATATACATGTTTTACACACTCCTTTTGTTGTTGACATTTACAGGCTGTGTGCAAAAGGCCACACTCTTCAAATTCATGTCAACTAATATTTTTACGTCCAGTAGATGTCCTACTAGAGCAAATGAAGCTTCAAGAAGCTTTGCGCTGGGGTGAAGCAATTGGATGAAAAACTTCAGTGCTTCATGAAGCTTCATCTGCCCATCACTAATGATAAGTAAAATAAACTGGGCCAATATGGAATGTCTGTTAATACAGAGACACACATGTTAATGTTGTGATATTTTGATACTATGGTTAGCATTTACAGGATATTGTTTTATAGTGATATTATACAGGAAAACTATTACTCAATAAGGCCCATTTACTAGTTGTTTTTCTCTTTCTCTCTGACCCATGTATTGATGTGTAAGAATCACAGGCTGGTACCCCAAGGTCGAAAATACCACAGAGACGAGACCACTTCCTTACTCCCATCCTCCCTTCCTTATCTTTTAGAAAAGAGCTTGTTAAAGGCCAGGTGGTTTGTTTCAGAATTTACTAATGAAAGAACTCTGTATTCTATGTCTAGGAGTGTATTTTGCTGGGATGATCATAAATTGTAGCTGAACTGATAAACTACACAAAGGATACTTCTTTGCTCACAAGGCAGGAAGACATTTCCTTATTTGGTCTGTACTGGTTTAAACTGAGAACCTGCTGACACACGAACCTTTTTTCCTCTATATAAGCTGTTTTGTACTGAATAAACCTTTGAGTTGATTGTGGGAGAGCAAGCTGAAACAGTCTATGTGTCACTTTGTTCTCCTAACTGCTCCCGACGTCGTAACTAACCCGCTGAACGGCATACTTGAGCGTTACTTTGAATAATTAGGAGTCTTATAAGGAAAGGGAAAAACTCTGCTTATCGCCCACGCCACGGAGGAAACCCGGGACGGAAATTTCCTTCAATTTGGTGTCAGAAGTGGGATCGCTGACGAAGGTAAATATACGTCTTTTATATTTATATGAGACTGTATTATACCTCTCTCAGTGATCGACCCATAAAAGAAACGGGATATGCTGACGAAGTTTCACTTAGTGATCCAGAGAGATACACTAACGACTTCCTTAGTCCCCGAATAAGGTAAATTAAAAGCAGAAAGACACAGGAAGTTGCCTGTTGTATTGCGAGAAGTTGCTCGTTAAGTGAGAAGTTGTTCACCCAAACAAAAATTGCTAGCAATAAATTTAAAGTAACCTCAGCTGTGCCACAGCAAAATACTAACATAAATCCTTCAAAGCGTGTAAACCCCTCTGGAAATCACTGAACATGGGTCAGAATAATTCAAAGACCACAGACAGGTCCGATAAAAAATCGAAATTATCTGTAAAACCAAAAAATAATAAAATAAAATATAAAGTTTCGAATAACGGCTCAGGACGCCTCCCATTTCCGGTCACGTGCAACTCACGTCCGCGAATCGGTGAAGACTTCCATGATTACGTAACCAGAACATGCGGAAGTACTTACGTGACTGACTTTGTTTACAACTTAAAGAACTGTAAGTTCAATGCATTCTAATTTATTTCCGGAGCCCTATCCCGAACGATTATCGCCAGAAAACAGGTCAGTAAAACTGAAGGCCAGTGCAGATACTACCACGAAAGCTAAAAGTGTTAAGATAATGTTGAATTTTGATGTTGAAGGCTCAGAGGAAAGTGAAAAAAAAATGATGTATGCAGGACCCGCTCCAGCACAGCAAGGAAGTTTCAGAGGACGGAAAGATAAGAATAGAGATGTGTGTTTTTGCTGTGGAAAGGTAGGACACTGGTCCAGGGAATGTCGATTTGCAGCCGCCAACAGGGCACACGCGCCTCGACCACAGAACGCAGTACAAGTTCCTGCCACTAGGCATCAGCAGAGCTCTTCCAGTCAAGGTAACTGGCAACCACAAGAAATATGCAATAAAGGCTCCACACCTAGGCAGCCTTACAACCCACAAGGTAGACAAGCTAGAGGTGCAAATTTAGCCCAGTTTTCCAGTAGCCGCAGAAACCCAGAGCATGACTCAGAATGGGAAAGGGTGCATTACAATTCTCACCATGATCTTTTCCCATCATCTGATAATACCCGGCTGGACCGCCAATAGAGAGGCCCAGGTGATGATGAGGGACAGCAGTGTGAAGCACTACACACGATGCTACATTTACAACTGTCCTCTAACACAGAACATTTGCCCATGCTAGAAGTTGAAATAGATGGTAAGAAATACCCATTTTTAGTGGATAGTGGAGCCACTAAAAGTTCACTGTCTGGAAAATTCTATAATGGGCCTGTCTCCTCTGTGTGCATCAACACTATGGAAATTAATGGAACTGTAGTGCAATGCCCTAAAACTCATTCTCTAAAGACACGTTGGGGCCCAAAACCAGATGAAATCACATATCATCCATTTGTAATTATTCCAAATTCGCCTGTGAATTTATTAGGCAGGGATTTAATGGCAAAAATGAATCTGTGTATTTCATTTAACACAAAGGGTGAAATGTTTGCTGATACTGATAACAGCTATGTTTTCTCTGCCTTATGTACCGACATTATGGAGAAGGAACAGCCTCTGTGTCAGCTGGACGCCTCAGCAGAGAATGAACTCAACACCTTTTTGTCTGGTATTCCACGACACACAATGTGCCAAAGACGTGTTCAAAAACCACTGCCAGGTAATCCCATATCTGGGAGCCACACTTTTGTCTCTCTCACACTGTTCAACAACATGATAACTGCTCACACCAGTGAAGGTCAAACAGTGGTTTTGTCACATAACTCAGACATAGGTTATGACATAACTACACCATGTCGACACATAGATCTAACCTACCCTATCCACTGTACTATTTCTGCAGTTACGTTGCCAGCTGAATACCAGAATATGACATTATGGTCTAAAGGTGAGAATGATGTAGGATTCATTGACTGCACACCTTATCACGCAAAGCTGAAAAACAACAAGCCAGTATATGTCAAGCAATATCCCATTTCTGCCGAAAAAGCCGCAGCCCTAGATGTCATCATAGGAGATTTATTGACTACAGGAGTAATAAAGCCCACAGTATCTCCATATAATACCCCTGTCAATCCTGTGCCAAAGCCTAACAAACCTGGCGTATGGCGTTTTACACAAGACTTAAGGCAAATTAATGCAGTCATTACACCTCTCCCACCTCTCGTTCCAGATGTCCCCAGTATATTGACATCTATTCCATCAACAGCCACACATTTTACTGTGGTGGATTTATGCTCCGCCTTTTTCTCAGTACCTGTGCATGAAGACACACAGCCGTTATTTGCATTCACACATAGAAATAAGCAGTACACTTGGACCCGTTTGCCCCAAGGCATGGTAGACAGTCCTGCTGCTTTCTCAATGGTGGTCCGTGCTACCCTGGACAGCTTTACTCCTCCTGAGGGCTGCACCCTGATCCAGTATGTGGATGACCTCCTCCTCTGTGCTCCGAGTGAGGAACTATGTCAAACTGCTACACACATGCTTCTCCAGCACCTCCAACAGACTGGCCACAAAGCATCGGCAAAGAAAATGCAGTACTGTCAGACTTCTGTTCAATATTTGGGATTTACACTGTCTCACGGAAAACGTTCCATGACTGCAGACAGGGTCAAAGCTGTGACCTCCGTCCCTCGGCCCACTACACAGAAGGAAATGCTGACCTTCTTAGGCATGGTGAACTATTGCAGACAGTGGATACCAGACTGTTCTTTTCATGACCACATTCTGCATGAATGCTGCAAAAAAGACAAGCCTCCTCGAATACTGTGGTCCACAGAAATGACTGCCTCTTTCAATGCATTAAAGGGAGCGCTGACCTCCGCCCCTTGTTTGGGTCTGCCTGACTACCACTTACCGTTCCACCTGTATGTCACAGAGAACGGCACAACCTGCACAGGTGTACTGGCCCAAGAGCATGGCAGTGGCTACCGTCCAGTAGCCTTCTATTCGAAAGTACTGCCTGTGGTTGTTCAGGGGATGCCGGCCTGCCTGAGGGCAGTAGCAGCTTGCTCTATCATGATAAGGGACTGCGAGAAGCTCATACTCTCACATGACACTATTCTACACACCAATCACCAGGTCACGACTATTCTAACAAACATAACTACACAACATATGACTGCACAACGTCGCTCAGGTTATGAAGCTACACTGACCTCCACAGCAAACCTCACCATAAAAGCGAGCAGCACACCTGATTCGCCAGCACATTTATTGATTCGTATGCTGTGTTCTTCTGACCGACAGGTTGGCTCAGACAGGCTTGACGATCATGACTGCATGACACGTATACAGGAATCCACAGCACCACGTCCAGATTTAGAGCAAACACTTATTTCAGACTCAGCCACGGTTTATGTGGACGGGTCCTGTTCAAGGCCGAATGACAGCTCATTTCTTTGTGGCTATGCAGTGGTGACATTGCCTGACATCATACTAGAGGCTCATTCATTACCATTTCACTCAGCACAAAAAGCAGAGCTCATGGCTTTAATATGCGCTTGTGAGCTACAGGTGGAGACAGCCGCTATGCGTTTGGCGTCGTACATGACTTTGGCACATTGTGGAGACAAAGAGGATTTAGATCTGCTGATGGAAAACCGATTGCTAATTCTGATCTTGTGCAAAGACTTTTGCAGGCTATACAGTTACCATCGGCCGTTGCAGTTGTAAAAACGAAAGGACACAGTACAGCTGACACAGACGAAGCAACAGGTAATGCCCTAGCAGACGTGACAGCCAAGGCTGCAGCTGCATCACAGCTGCAGCACCTCCACAGGAAGTATTATGTGTGCCCGTACAGCTGCCACTTGTTAAACTCCCAGACTATTTAGACACAAATGTTGATTTAAAATTCATACAAGAGCAAGCCTCTGCATAGAAAATCAAGATTTATTTGTAAAATCAAGATTTGTAATTGAGAAAACATTGCATGCAGTAAAAAGCATATTAGCAACTTGTTTAACATGTGCACGAACTAATGTAGGAAAACCAAAAGCAAAACATCAGCATTTACCACAACCAGATTTTCCATTTCATACATTACAAATTGATTTTACACACATGCCAGTACAAGGAAGCATCAAGTACTACCAGGATCAATTTAGTAAATGAGTAGAAGCTTATCCAACCTCAAAAGAAACTGCAGAAGTAGTCTGTCAAAAGTTGTGCAATGAAATAATACCCAGATTTGGAATACCTCACCAGATTAACAGTGATAGAGGACCCTCATTTACATCAGAAATAATTCAAAAGTGTGCTAAAACTTTAGGAATAAACTGGAAATATCATGTGCCATACCACCCTCAGAGTTCAGGAGTTGTAGAAAGAATGAATAGGACCATAAAAAATCGCCTGACTAAAGCAATGATAGAAACAGGAATGACCTGGATCAAATTACTTCCTCAAGTCCTCTGCGAGATTAGAATGACTCCATCTGCAGCAACCAAATTATCTCCATTTGAAATAATCATGGGAAGACCGTTTCCAACACCATGGTCAGCTTCCAGAGGGGCACCGCTATTGGAAGGGGACATAGACACTGCATTGTCTGACTATGTTCATAACCTGGTAGAAACACTGAATAATAACTATCAGAAAGTTTGTCTCTCCCAGCCTCTCCCCCCCCCACAGCTCCAACACACCAGTGGTGACCAGGAGATGCGGTGTTGGTGAAGTTGCTAAAACCAAGGACACTCGGGGAGGCCGCGTTTTCCAGCCCCCAGACTGTACTGGCAGTGACGAGAACCAGCATCCTTACGGACGGACAACCTCAGTGGATACACGCCAGCAGGGTTAAGACCAGCCCAATCAGACCACCTCAGGCGTCGGATCAAGCAGACGACATCTCAGGCGGGCCAGCGCCGGGAACCAGAACAAATAAATACACACGGGTAGACGACATCTCCGGCGAGCCAGCGCCAGGATCCAATTCACCTACACACACGCAATCACTGATTAACACACAACGCCTGAGAGAGCCAAGACTCAGAGAGCTCTTTGATGCTTCACGTGAACAAGAACAAGGTACTCAACATCCAGCAGGAACAGAAAGCCGAGAGTACCACATGATGTCTAATCTGATAAAGCTAGACTCATTTCATCCTGATAATGGAGAAAATGAAATGCCCATTGTCATCACACGACGCTTATTCTATGTCTCTCGAACCTGGGACCAGGCCAGGAGACGACTGAAGAACTGTTTTTCCTATATATTGTCTTATATATTTAGGTTATTTATCATATCTATCGCATTAACTTTAGGATTTTTCTTTGCTATTTTGTATTGTAAACTGCAACCATGTTCACATTTCTGCAGGTCGTATTTTGCTGACGATACCTCATGCTCTATTTTGCAAGACACCTACTTAATGCACTCCTCACGTTCCCTAAAATCAGTAAATGACAACATAGACGCCACTAATAAACCATTTTATGCGCCCCCTAGAGCAGGAGCTAACGCCTGGTATGAAAATGCCAGAATAGCCGCTCGTGACTTAGGAAACAGTAACTGTTATGTCTGTTCAAAAGGTAATCCAGAACAGGTTATAGTAGGATACCCCATATCCGGTTTCCCCCTCACTGAGGGACTAGAGAAAATCGGCGGAGATAATGCTCTCCTTAAAGACACTTTACAGTTGACTCTGAGCCCTCTCGACTGCCTACTTAGACACACACATACACCAACTAACCCTGAGACTCCATTAGGCGAATTATTGAAGTTATCTACTGACACCTGCGCCCCAATGAAACGCCCTAAGAATAGGTTAAAATCCTCACTGCCCTTAGGACAGATCCCTTTCCATTTTAATACTAGTATGATATGTCTGCGCAGACTAAAGTTAACTGGCCCAGACACCCACATAGATTATACAAAGGATAACTACACATTTTTCTCTGACTCCCCAGGTGCACGCTGTAATGAGACATGGCTAGCTGTCTCTGTGGCTGAAGTTGTATCATATCTGGAGGAACACACACACAGTTCAAGTTCGAGCGCAGAATCGATCATTGTTCCCCCAGAGGGTGTATTAAATGACACTGACTGGGGGGAGTTAGTTAAATCACACATGGTCACGCGCCTGACCAGACCAATCCCACATGCTTATTGGTTGTGCAATAATACCCTTAGATTAGCTTTACCTGTTAATTGGACCGGTACCTGTGGTCTAGTAACCGTTGATGTTTGCTGTACTTTCATTCCCAATAACACCGCCCCTAACGGTTCATTCACACAAGCTATGAATAGACTTGAAGCATTGCAGATAGAACTAATTGCCAATGCAGGTCACGGTCAGTGGCTAGATAGGTGGCTACAGGACACGTTTGGAAAATGGAAGGAACTAATTGTAGCTTTTGTAACCATTGTAGCATGCATTATTTTGTTTTTGATGATTATTGTCTGTTGTGTGGTACCCTGTGTACGTTCAATGATAACCCGTATAGCTACTAGTACAACTGCCTCAATGTATTTGCAATTGGCACAAATTGACCCAGATTATGTGTCAGATGTTATCAATGATGATCCTGATGTATGTATTGAGCATTAGATTGAGAATTACTCGATTATCCAAGGAGAGACCAGTCACATTTATGATTTACTTCACATTTATGATTTGTCTTTAGATTATGTTATTACATTCTGTCTTTATACTATGTTATCATTTTATGATAAAAGGAGAGAACTGTTGTGATATTTTGATACTACGGTTAGCATTTACAGGATATTGTTTTATAGTGATATTATACAGGAAAACTATTACTCAATAAGGCCCATTTACTAGTTGTTTTTCTCTTTCTCTCTGACCCATGTATTGATGTGTAAGAATCACAGGCTGGTACCCCAAGGTCGAAAATACCACAGAGACGAGACCACTTCCTTACTCCCATCCTCCCTTCCTTATCTTTTAGAAAAGAGCTTGTTAAAGGCCAGGTGGTTTGTTTCAGAATTTACTAATGAAAGAACTCTGTATTCTATGTCTAGGAGTGTATTTTGCTGGGATGATCATAAATTGTAGCTGAACTGATAAACTACACAAAGGATACTTCTTTGCTCACAAGGCAGGAAGACGTTTCCTTATTTGGTCTGTACTGGTTTAAACTGAGAACCTGCTGACACACGAACCTTTTTTCCTCTATATAAGCTGTTTTGTACTGAATAAACCTTTGAGTTGATTGTGGGAGAGCAAGCTGAAACAGTCTATGTGTCACTTTGTTCTCCTAACTGCTCCCGACGTCGTAACTAACCCGCTGAACGGCATACTTGAGCGTTACTTTGAATAATTAGGAGTCTTATAAGGAAAGGGAAAAACTCTGCTTATCGCCCACGCCACGGAGGAAACCCGGGACGGAAATTTCCTTCAGTTAATATGATCTCTGGTCTCCCACTCAGAGACACAGGTCTCTGAGTGTCCAGCATTCAGACTCATGTGAGAGAAAATCTGCTCACACAGATATGTAGAAAGAAATACTGTCAATAAGGCCTCTGCAATGTTCTGAAGACAGTTAACCCTTTAAGACCTACCATAGAACCAAGTCCACCAGAGCTTATATTATATTTTTACATGCTGTGGAGCCATTTTTGGGAGCATTTCAAGTTGCTATACATCAATACAACCATTTTAGCCCAACCTTTAATAATATGTCTGCATTAGGTGCATAGTAATTACATAAATTGCAAAAAAGTGCAATAAACTACAAAAAAATTGAAAATCGTTTTTTTTTTTTAACATATATTTCTTGTTAGAGAAATTTAAGAGGCTTATCCCTCAAAACTGTAAATACAAAAAAGTTGCACAAACTAGTTTCCCACCACAGGAAATTCATTTTAAGTGTCTTCATAGTTTTATTTTTGAAATACACCAATTTTTATATACTGCAGGAAAAACGGAAATAAATATTATAGTGCAAATTTGCAAAATAACAGCATATGCATCAAAATAAACTATTTCCAGCAGTGCAATATGAGTCCTAAGCATCCCAGAAACGACACAGAAAGTCATGAAGTCAAACATAACTTTTAAAAAGACAAGTATAAGCTCATGAGGCCACGATGGTAAAAAAAACCTACATTTTCGCAAAATGACGTCACTTCCGGTTTCGGGCAGGTCATGCGGTCATGTGATAGTTCGCGCTGATGGACGTAGGAAGTGTTACAAACAGCTGATCGGATCGGCGAAGCGTGTTTCTGGAATATCATGTTTTTGTTGCTGCAAGCGCTTTTTATGCAGTTTTTGCAAAGCTATATGTGGAAGGAAACTGTGACGTAGGACAAGCTGATGGCATAAGATGTAAGTACAACTCCTCCAGTTTCATATGCAAAAAAAATGATTGCGCTAGCTTACGTGGTTGCAGAGCTACCGGGATTTAAAAATAGTTACACAAAACAGAGCATGCCCGCTCCGATTGACTGTAAAGGGTTAAACTTGTCAGGTAGTGATTTCCAGCAGGTGAAATATGTATTTTTTTTTTCAAAAGCCATTTATCATAACAGATTGATGTGTATCATTAATCAAGAAAACTGGTTCAACAATCAGAGACCTTGGAAGAATTAAACATTATTTTTTTCAGAAATAGAAACTAATTTATTTGGAGATTAGACTCCGATGACCCATCATGGCATGAAGGAATCCCAGTGGTGATAGGATTTTGGTCATGAGCCCTCAGAGTCTAGGTCCTGGTGGTGTTGAAGATGAAGTCTCAGGCTTGGATGGAGCTTTTGCTGAGATGTCAGTGAGGTGGAGATGGACAGGAGGTAGGTTTCACAAATCAGAGTCAAGTGTGAAGGATGAAGAGCAGAAATTTAAACTATGAAAATTGGAGGATGATTAGTCCAAAGAAAGCATGCAAGAAGGTGACTGGACTAGAGTAATGATGACAGTACTGAGCTTGATGGCTACCACATGGGAAAGGGTAGTGATGTAGAAAATGGAAAAGCTGCCTAACACCCATGTAAACAGGCAGATGAGTGATTACAGATCTTCGTTATTGAACCCACACATAAGCTTCATAACAATCGCAGTGAAAATGCTAAATTTTATACATCTTTATAACATGAGCAGCTTTTCCCCTTGGTATTTTTGCACATCTCACAATGCTAGCATGTTCTATTAAAATTCATTAAGAATATAACGTGCCTTTTGTTAACCAAGAAAGGAAACCCTTTCTTGGTTAAGAATGTGTTACACCATCCCATTTGTATTTTAATGGGGCAGAATATAAATTCTCAACAATTCTCTAAAGCACCACAAGATGGTGATACAACACAAGGACTGAAATCATCCCAGCTCAGGCAGGTCAGCAATCACATGTACTACAGATCTAATTAACCTCTGCACACCAGAAATAGGGTTTTACAATGCCTCCACTTTTTTTTACACAGTCACACTATGTAATGTTTCAAAACGCATTAGGTTTTTAAGGAAACAAACAAACCCCAAACACAAATAACAAATATCAAATAATGAGCCAATTTTAGTTGTAATTACTAATTAACACGTTAACTAGATTGTGAAAGTAAAGATTCACTTAGTTGACAAATGTGCTCTGCTTATTAGAATCTTCCTTCAAGGAGCTCTTTTTACTTTGTTCCTTTGAGTAGATTACAGAGCCTTTACTTTCAATTTTACTCGGGTAATAAACTTGCTTGAGTAGGCTACTTTTACTGAAATTTTTTTAATTCAATTCAATTCAATTTTATTTATATAGGGCCAAATCACAACAGCCGCCTCAAGGCACTTTATTTTGTAAGGTAGACTGTACAATAAAACATACAGAGAAGACCCAACAATCATATGACCCCCTATGAGCAAGCACTTTGGCGACAGTGGGAAGGAAAAACTCCCTTTTAACAGGAAGAAACCTCCGGCAGAACCAGGCTCAGGGAGGGGCGGGGCCATCTGCTGCAACTGGTTGGGGTGAGAGAAGGAAGACAGGATAAAAGACATGCTGTGGAAGAGAGACAGAGGTTAATAACAGATATGATTCAATGCAGAGAGGTCTATTAATACATAGTGAGTGAGAAAGGTGACTGGAAAGGAAAAACTCAATGCATCATGGGAATCCCCCGGCAGCCTACGTCTATTGCAGCATAACTAAGGGAGGATTCAGGGTCACCTGGCCCAGCCCTAACTATATGCTTTAGCAAAAAGGAAAGTTTTAAGCCTAATCTTAAAAGTAGAGATAGTGTCTGTCTCCCGAATCCAAACTGGAAGCTGGTTCCACAGAAGAGGGGCCTGAAAACTGAAGGCTCTCCCTCCCATTCTACTTTTAAATACTCTAGGAACAACAAGTAGGCCTGCAGAGCGAGAGCGGAGCGCTCTAATAGGGTGATATGGTACTACAAGGTCATTAAGATAAGATGGGGCCTGATTATTTAAGACCTTGTATGTGAGGAGCAGGATTTTGAATTCAATTCTGGACTTAACAGGAAGCCAATGAAGGGAAGCCAAAACAGGAGAAATATGCTCTCTCTTTCTAGTCCCTGTCAGGACTCTTGCTGCAGCATTTTGGATTAGCTGAAGGCTTTTCAGTGAGTTTTTTGGACATCCTGATAATAATGAATTACAGTAGTCCAGCCTGGAAGTAATAAATGCATGAACTAGTTTTTCAGCGTCACTCTGAGACAGGATATTTCTAATTTTAGAGATGTTGCGCAAATGGAAGAAAGCAGTCTTACATATTTGTTTAATATGTGCGTTGAAGGACATGTCCTGGTCAAAAATGACTCCAAGGTTCCTCACAGCGTTACTGGAGGCCAAGGTAATGCCATCCAGGGTAAGAATCTGGTTAGATACCATATTTCTAAGATTTTAAGGGCCGAGTACAATAACCTCAGTTTTATCTGAATTAAGAAGCAGAAAGTTAACGGCCATCCAGGTCTTTATGTTTTTAAGACATTCCTGCAGTTTAACTAATTGGTGTGTGTTATCTGGCTTCATGGACAGATAGAGCTGGGTGTCATCTGCATAGCAGTGAAAATGTATGCTATGTCTTCTAATGATACTGCCTAAGGGAAGCATGTATAATGTAAACAGAATTGGTCCTAGCACTGAACCCTGTGGAACTCCATAATTAACCTCAGTGTGTGAAGAGGACTCTCCATTTACATGCACAAATTGGAGTCTATTAGATAGATATGATACAAACCACTGCAGCGCAGTACCTGTAATACCTACAGCATGTTCTAATCGCTCTAATAGGATATTATGGTCAACAGTATCGAACGCTGCGCTAAGGTCTAGCAGGACAAGCACGGAGATGAGTCCACTGTCAGAGGCAATAAGAAGATCATTTGTAACCTTCACTAAAGCTGTTTCTGTGCTGTGATGAGCTCTGAAACCTGACTGAAACTCTTCAAATAAGCCATTCCTCTGCAGATGATCTGTTAGCTGTTTGACAACTACTCTTTCAAGGATTTTTGATATGAAAGGAAGGTTGGAGATTGGCTTATAATTAGCTAAGACTGCTGGGTCTAGAGATGGCTAGAGAAGATAAGATAAGCTAAGACTTTATTAATCCCTCGGGTGGATTCCTCTGGGAAATTCAGTTTCCAGTAGCACAGCACCGACAGAAGTTACAGAACATGAGCAGAATGTTATATATATACACATAAATAAATACAGACATATATAAATAAAATATACGAAAGGGATAAATAGAATAAATATGAAAAAGAATACAAGGGAATTGCACATTTCAAGTATTGAAGTCTATTGCACCGTTGACTATTAACAAAAAGTATTGCACAAAAGTATTGCACAAAGGTATTTCACAGTGAAGTGAAGAGGCACTACAACTTAGTTGTTCCCCCCTCCTTTGTCCTCCTGTTTCCTCTCCCTTCCAGAAAGGAGTTAAACAGTTTGATGACGTGTGGGACAAAGGACTTTTTAAGTCTGTTGGTTCTTGTCTTTGGGAGAAGCAACCTGTCACTGAACAGACTCTTCTGGTTGTTAATGGCCGTGTGCAGAGGATGCCCAGCATTGTCCATAATGTCTAGGGCTGCCACAAACGATTATTTTGATAGTCGACTAGTCACCGATTATTTATGCGATTAGTCGACTAATCAGATCATCATCCACTGGACGTAAAACTACAGCTTATTGCACCAGCAGTATCTGCTCTTATATAACTATCATTAGCTTACAGCTTTAAGCTTTTAAGGTGCTAAGTAAAAATAAAGACAAGATGATAGTTTATTAAATTTTAATGAAATTTGCAGATTGTTTCGGTGAAGTTTAATAAACTCCTTGCTATCTAAAATATAACAGGACACCGGAGTATATTCTCCAGCATCTCACACTTCTGATAATCAGCTGTCTGCTTGTCAGCTGTGTAAAAACTATAACTTTAATCTCAGCCAAACCGATTTAATCAGGAACAAATAAAATACTAAAAAAAAAAAGCCAAACAACAACATTTTTAATTTATCTAAGTGACTCATATATATTTAACCTGAGTAGCGAAAGACGGCGGTGGGTTTGAAAACAATTTGCTGGGAGTCCGGTGTTCTCACGGCTCTAGTTAGCCTTGCTGTGCTGCTCCCCCAGCACACCACTGCATAGAAAAGTACTCCAGTAACCACTGACTGGTAAAACATCCTCAGGAGCTTCCTGCAGATGTTAAAAGACCTCAGCCTCTTGACGAAGTACAGTCGGCTTTGGGCTTTTTTATACAGGTGCTCTGTGTTGCATGAGCAGTTTGGTTTCAGTGCATAAATATTAGGCTTTGCCATTTTAATCCATGGTTAATGATTAATGAGAGGTTACTTAATTGCAAGCTTCTTTTTAAAAAAATTGTGTTACTGTCTTTACAGATGTGGCAAGAGACTGAAAACATGCTGCTGTTTGAACATATTTAATGATCGGCTCTGTACAGGAGCTGAAGCCTGTTGCTCTTACAGTATAATACTCATAATAAAAGTACAGTAACGGTAGTTAGTTAGTGACTGAGCAGCCCGGTGTTCCAGATTAACTGGCGCTTAGTTTAACTGGATTTGGTCGAACAGATGTGTGGTAGACTTGCCAGGTCTAAAAGCACCCCTCCAACAGCCAAACCCATCTGTTCTCTGATTTGATTGTTACATTTGTGATTGACATGACATTGACCAATCAGATGAAAGGAAGAAAAATAGGGTCAAAATTCGTACTTGTAACTTGCAGGGTTTTTTTTGGCTAAGTCCACACACAAATTCTTTTTACACATACAAATCCTGATTTACAAGTACAAAATATTTATAACTACATTTTGAGCCCATAGAGGGAGACCGAGTACTGAGTGATTCGCTTACACTTACGATTCAGCACAGGAGGGGAGGGGGAGAGTAGCTCAAATGTGCTGTTAGCATGTTAGCAGAGCGATTCTACTGTGAACCAAAAGCTATTTTCTTGATGTGAGCTTCTACTCAGGGTTTTTTCTTCCAGTTCAGAGCAGAATTTTTTTTGTTAAGATACTGGATGCTGTGTTTTTCTCCACAATTTTAATTATAAGCTAGATACATTGCTGCTAACAGCAACAAGGATAAGTCAGTGAGTCAGTTGGGCTTGTGAATCATAATTCATGAGTCAGTAAAGTGATTCTCGAGTATTGAACGATTTGTTCATGATTCGTGCATCACTAGAAGGAACCTTTTAAATACAAGCACGCTCATGCTCACAGGTGTACACACGGGTGCTCACATACACAAACGACAACCTTTTTGGCTCCTACCTCAAAGCACACTGTGCGCTGTTGAGCTTACGTGCTGCACAATAATGTTTTTTTATTATTTAGTATTTACTGTTATATTCCCATAGATCATCGTGATGTTGTTTGTTTGTTTTTTGGTTTTTTTGGTTTTTTTTGTCCCGTTTGGATCTATAGCCATCAGAATTGTTGTCTTGAGGCCAAGAAAGATGCCAAGCGGATTTATTTTACCAAGTGGATCATCATGGCCTTGCCATATTGGTCCATTTGGTTGACCTTTATTATAATTATGAATTTATTTTATTTTCAGTTGCAAACGGGACAGACATAACTGTGGGATAGGACAGGGGGAAAGAATGAAAGAAAGAGGGGGAGAGAAAGAAAGAAAACCAAAGGGGGGAAGAGACGGTGAGAAGGGGGGGAAGAGAGAAAAAAAACAAACAACAAAAAAAACTCCTGGGTCACCTGTATGGAGGAAAAAAAAAACAGAGGAGACAGCAAACAACAAAGAGCAACATAATAATAGAAAAAAAAAGCACCATCACAATAAACTAGCTAGTCATAGATATCAATAGTTACTAAATAATAAACGATATTGTGCAGCACGCAGGATAGACAGCGCACAGTGTGCTTTGAGGCAGCAGCCAAGAAAGCTGTAGTCCGCGTCTGTGAATACCCATGTGTACACCTGTGTGCATACCTGTGTGGATCAGCATGCTTGCATTCCAAAGGTTTCTCCATGTAATGATCTGCTAGGGAGTGTGGGGAGCCACAGCCCTGTCCTTTATGGTATCAAGCAGGTATGGAGGAGATCAAAACTCCAGACATTCAGAGGCCCCCAGAACACAAGAGACCAAGGAAGACCCACAGAGGGGCAGCTGCGCCACTGTCCCAGTAAGAGCTAAGGAGAGTCCCAGATGAGGGCTCATTCAGCAGCCGCGGAGCAGAAGCCAGGGGGAGTTGCAGTGACGCGCCCGTGAGCTCCGCCGGCAGCCTGCTGTGCCTCGTGATGTTGTTTATTATGTTACTCTTTTTTTTCTTCTGCTTGTTTTCTCTTTTTTCTTTCTCAACAGGTGATCCAGGTGATTGATATACCGTATTTTCACGACCATAAGGCGCACTTAAAAGTCTTAGATTTTCTTCAAAAAGTGCGGCGCGCCCTATAGCGCAGTGCGCCCTATGTGTTGTAAGGAGGACGTAGTAGAGAACACCATGAGAACGTTAAAGGGTGAAGTGTGGGCGTTGATCGTATATACCGGGACAATCGCACATACCTGTATAAAAGAACAGGTATGTGCATTATGCAGGACATCGTTGTTTTAACAACCCTGAAAATGGCAAAGAGACACGCTTACGAAGCACAGTTTAAACTGAAGGCCATCAGCTACGCGGAGGAACATGGAAATCGAGCAGCGGCGAGAGAATTTTAGATTAACGAATTGATGGTTCGCAAATGGAGGAAGCTGGAAAACAAGCTCCGGCAGGTCAAGAAAACACAGCTGACTTTCCGCGGACATAAGGCGAGGTGGCCTGAGTTGGAGGAAAGACTCGAGTGGTGGATCATCGAGCAAAGAGAGAGCGGGAGAAGTGTTTCGACGGTCACCATTCGGCTAAAAGCAGTTTCACTAGCTGAAGAGATGAACATTGAACATTTCCAAGGAGGTCCGTCTTGGTGCTTTCGTTTTATGAAACGGTGCCATTTTTCCATCCGGACCAGGACTACGGTAGCGCAGCAACTTCCAGCGGATTATAAGGAAAAGCTGGCCATCTTCCGCTCCTACTGCAGCAAACACATCGGCGACAAAAACATCCAGCCCAGCCACATCACAAATGGATTGTAGATGCTTGGGCTAACATGTCTGCTGGCACTGTTGTTCGAGCTTTCGCAAAAGCCGGCATCGTTTCCGAGGAGCCGCACGGCACGGAAAGTGACTCTGACGGTGAAGACAGTGAACCTGGCATGTTTGATGGAGATTTAGCGCAGCTGTTCAATTCAGACACAGAGGATGAGGACTTCGATGGGTTTGATTGATGATAAAAATGTGAGTACCAAACTTTGTTTTGCTCCTGCTTTATTTTTAAATACGCACACTTGTATGCTTGTGTGTTGTTGATGATGACGATTATTGGTAATAAAAATGTGAGTACCAAACTCAGTTTTGCTCCTGCTTTATTTTTAAATATGCACACTTGTATGCTTGTGTGTTGTTGATGATGACGATTACCGGCAATAGAAATGTGAGTAAGGTACCGAATTCAGGTTTGCTCCCGCTTTTTTTTAAATACGCATACGGTACTTGTATGCGCCCTATGGTCCAGTGCGCCTTATGTGTGTGATAAATACATTAAGGGCACACATAACTGAGACTGCGCCTTTTAGCACAGTGCGCCTTATGGTCGTGAAAATACGGTATATATTTTTTGTCTGCTTATTTTGTTGGTTTTTGTTTTTTGCCCTTTATCCTCGTCCCTCTTCCCCGCTGTTTTTCTTTCCCTCTTTCTTTCTCCCCTCTCTTTTCCCCAGTCAAGTCTGTCCCGTATTTAGCAAGTGAAAATAAAATAAAATAAACAATAAAAGGTGAATCAAATAGACCAGGGGTCGGCAACCCTAGGCATGCATGCCACAGTTGGCACGCGAAGGGTTAACTGATGGCACGGCCATAGCTGGACTGGCCATCGGGCATACCGGGCATTTGCTCGGTGGCTCGATGATTTTTATTTTATTTTTTTGGTAACTGTATAAACAATGAAAGGGTGTTGGATTGGCCAGATGCTGGCCGGTGTGTAAAAATAACTCAGGTGGCATCGCTTGGTAGTGGTATCGTGGAGCTTCCACAGATTCAGTAAAATTAACAAGTGGTGGAGGTCAGCAGGTGGATGAGGGAGATGGGAGGCAGGAGGAGCAGAGACCCGAGGCGGCCGCTGGTCCGAGGGTCAGGTGAACTGAACTTCAGGTAAGAAGTTATGACCTGCAATCTATCTGGTCAGATATAAAGCAAGTTTAGGTGGAGTTTATTTTCATTGTGCTGACTTTTTACAGTGGTGAGAGGGAAACATGAAGATGAAACCAGGAGATGTCCTTACTGAATCATCAGAGCTGAACAGGTGATGGAGAAACAGGTTTACCATTTAGGTGACATGAATGAGTTGAAGGGAAGTTATGAACTGTTTCTGAGAGACAAATAACACCAGGATCCTTTTCTAAGTAGCTGGGGCGGGTCTAACAAAGTTTTGCCAGGGGGCCAGGTGGGGGATTAACAGGGAAAGGGGGGCACAAAGAAATACTTTCTTATTTTCATTTAAAATGTCTGGCTGTTATTAAATAATTATCTGAAGCTTACAACCAAAGTTTTTATCTGATGTAAAATGTATAGAAATCATACATATACCAACAAGACAGCGTACATCACTGTCACAACAGTGTTTGTTTTCATTCAAAGGCTTTATGGCTTTAATACCTAGTGGGCCAGTCTTTAGTCAAAATGCCCCGGCTGTTTTTTTGTCCCAGTCCAGCCCTGTGCACGACACGCAGTGAGTTAATCCGAGAGGGAGCATTAAAAAATAAATGGCCGCGCCAGCGGTGCACATCGGCTCACATACACACATTAGTTGTGCTGCTTCTTAATGACGGTATCTTAACTAACAACCCCAACTATCAGATTCAACTTGTAATTGGCTAAAAATAACTTAGCCTACTGGTGAGAGGGACATTGTTTGCTCCCCACATTCCGACACTTCAAAAGCTTCAGGAGCTTTCTGCTCAGCACAGCATCAGCACCACGGAGATACACGGATGCATCCGTAGACTCGAGACACAATGCATTTTTGGGACTTTCAGGTGTATGGACCAATGTTTTATTTTCTGATCAAACCAGAAATCTTTAATGAGCAGCTGGATTTGTCTCGCATTAACTGGCTGAGTTAATGCCAGTTAATGCAACATTGAAGCAGCTGGAATCCACAGCTGTACGTGTTCATGAAGCTTGCATTTTCACCTGCTGGACATCACTACCTGACAAGTTTAACTGTCTTCAGAACATTGCAGAGGCCTTATTGACAGTAGTTGGCTCTATATATCTGTGTGAGCAGATTTTCTCTCACATGAGTGTCCTCAGGTAGCCGTCTGAATGCTGGACACTCGGAGACCTGTGTCTCTGAGTGGGAGACCAGAGATCACATAACATGTGTGTATCTGTATTAACAGGCATGCCATATTGGCTTAGTTTATTTTTCTTATCATTCTTGTGAGGAGACCATAAATAGCATTTGTATTTTCTGTTGTACAGTTCATTTGCTGTTATGGATAAAAAGTGTCTTTTTTTGTTTCAAAATAGCTGATAACTATGGTGGTGGTGGTAAAAGTGGTTCTATATAATGTGTAACTGTTAATATAGAGCGTTATTAAATTTATTGCTAATGCAATCATATGGCACACTGACCTCTGAGGAAATTTTAAATGGGACTCGCCATCAGAAAGGTTGCCTACCCCTGAAATAGACCATTACAGCAAGGCTGGGATGGGTCCATTTGGTAAAGTAAATCCGTTGGGCATCTTTCTTTGCCTTTAGATAATAATTCTGATGGCAAAAGAGGGACAGGGACAGGCAAAAAAAAAAAAAAAAGTAACAAACGTCTTAAATACATTTATAATTTATGTAGAACTACAAATTAAATGTCTTTTAGCAATTATTGTTTTTTTTAATGTAACAATTACAACTCTGCTCCTTTATCCGGGCTTGGACCGGTAAAAGTGACCCGAAATAGGTACTCTGGTGGAGTTACTTTGTGTGTGTGCGTTTATAAGTAGTTTTAAACCTTGTGGTCCACAAAACAACATAAAAGTAAAAGAAGAAATCACTGCGTTACTGTCAGTGCGGGAGCAGCGGCTTCGCTCATGCACGATTCATTTGCAGTTTGGACGCATAGGTGTGAACATCTCCTGCCCTGATAGCCACTAGGGGACGTCTATCCTCCACCTGTGAGCACTTTGGCATGGTGAGGTACCAAACGCAGCACCGGCTGCTCACTGAGAGTAAGAGCAATACACCTTTCACGTCAAAAAGCCGTCATAAATAAGTCTCCAATAACACCAGAAAAAGTCGCCAGATTTGTCGCTAGTCGCTTTTTAGAAAAAAAGTCGCTAAGGGGGTCTGAAAACTCGCTAAATATAGCGACAAAGTTAGCAACACTGGTCAGCCGTGGTTTTGTAACGTAAACACTGGAGCTCTTCTCTGCACCCCCGCTCTATCTGCCATTCCCAAACAGAGTTTCTGCGTGACTGCAGCTGCCAGTCTATACTGTTATAACGTCACACCACAATTTCACAGCAATTTGGTAGTAATTACAATCAAACTTATTAGAAAGGAGACCCTTTGAACATAAAACAGGGTAGTGAGAACTACTGTAGCTGTCGCGACATCCATGTTTGCTACAGTCATTGGCTGGGACCTGACAACAGCACCACCTGAAGGAGGCTTCTCTCTCTCTCTGATAGGTGTTCTGACACCTGAGACCTGACTTTTGAGACCTGATACCTGATGACTTTTTGTCTGAGACCTGACAGCTTTTTTCCTGAGACCTGAGGATGTCCTAAAATGTACACCGTACAGCAGATGCCTTTGTGTTAAAGTTACTGAGGATAAAACACAGAAAAACATGAAGGAGATTTTCATGGACTGGCTTTTTATAGCAGATAAAAAATATTCAGCAGCAGATCAAAAACTGAAGAAAACCATGAATCAACATATGAACATTACCTGATGCTGCTGAAGTGAAGCAGAGCAAAGTTACAGAGGTTTTATTAGAGTCACAGCTAAGAGGTTTTGCAATTTGGTATAATTTGTAAAAGTTTAAATTTCTTCAGTGTTAAAAAGCAGAAATTAGGCTTTCTTGTCAGAGGTCATTTAAAAAAAAACAAACAGCGTCCAACAGTTCTGTACACAATAGTAGACTGTTACGTAATAAGTAAATTATATAGAACATAGAGAGTTTCGATGGTAAACTGGTCTTGAAGCAGACTGAGAGACAGAGCTGTGGAGGAAGTTTCATTTTATCATGGTGGAATTAAAATGACAAAAGTAAGAAGAAATTCAGTGCAATGTTTTTCAAATATTAAGCTTTCACGGTCCGACAGATCTGCCTGAGAAGTTCTGCTTTGTTCCCCCTCTCTCTCTCCCTCTGTCGCCTGGGTGGAGTTCATTGTGTTCTTAAGTTTGAACATAATCTAAACTCTGCTGAAGGCATGTATTCTCACTATTAGTACACATGACAAGCTGAGAAAATTTGATTAAAAGTAAACTCTTACAAGACAACGAGTCTAGACACTGGTCTGGATTAATGACTCATGGTCTTGTATATATAATCCTAATCAGCTTGTGTCTGCCCCCAAAGTTGAACTGGAGAAAAAAAAAATCTTCCCCATGATGAACAGAACCACCCAACTATACTGCTCAGTCTCACTTAGTGATGTTCCTGTTTTTACAGTCAGCAGCTGCGTTTTTTTTATGTGTGTTATATGCAATGATGATAAGTATATAATAAGTGTACGTTTTCCAAAAGCAAGTCAATGTAACCCGTTTCAAACACAGCAATAAAGAATAACCTCAATAGTTCAATTGTTTGCACTGTTATGTCATAGCAGAAGGTTCTGGGGTCTCCAGCATATATGTGAGGGTTTTCCAGGGGCTCCAAGACTTGTGCCTGAACTCCTTTTTTAAAGTTGAATGATCAATCAATCAATCAATCAATCAATCAATCAATCAATCTTTATTTATAAAGCACTTTTCATACAGAGAAAATGTAGCACAAAGTGCTTTACATAGTTAAAAGCAGCCCACCCCACCCTCCAACTCACTCCCCACACTCTCAATACACATATATCTCCCCCCCCCCCCCCCACACACACATACACACACGCGCACACTTAAAGAGTAAAACAGGGAGCCGTCTGCACTGGGAGCCGGTCACAGACCGCAGCCTCCAGGCTGGGCACACAGCAGGAGGGAGGCCAAGGAGCCCCCCAGCCAGGCTGAGAGGACCCCCAGAGACCCAGCAGCCACGGTCAATCACAGCCCCGGTGCAGAGAGCGCCCTCCGAGGAAACACTGGAGATATGACACAATACGATATATACAGGATAAAATGATAAAATAAATAAGAACAGGATACAATATAAATATAAATAGAGTAAGAAGAAAAATGAATAAGAATAAAATCAAAAAATATTAGGTAAATCCTAAATTAATAATAGAATAACAGGATAGAATAAATAAGCATAAAATAAATAAACGCTAAGTAAAAGCTAAATTAAAAAGGTGGGTCTTGAGCCTGTTCTTAAAAACATGTACGTTCTCTGCGGCCCTGAGCTCCTCCGGCAGGCTGTTCCACAGAGATAAGAAGGCCCAAGACCATTAAGACATTTAAAAACCAATAAAAGAACTTTAAAATCGATCCTGAAACACACGGGGAGCCAGTGCAGCGATTCTAAAACCGGTGTAATGTGGGCCCGCCCTCTGGTCTTCGTCAGCACACGAGCTGCCGAGTTTTGCAAGAGTTGTAAAGTTGAAATATTCTTCTTAGGAAGACCAGAGAGCAGGGCATTACAGTAATAATGATATACCATTCTCCACTTATGGAAAAATTATCCTTTGATAAAGGAGCTCTTTTCCTGAATGAATATCAAAGTGTGAAACTGCAAATAAAGTATAAAGAAGACTTCAAAGGTAAATTCTGTTTTTATTGTACTTTTTTTCTGATTTTCATCAGCGCTTAAGTTTAAAGTTAAACAAACACTGTATCAAGGCATCTTTAAAACTTTCAATCTATACGCTACAGATTCTCTTTATCAAATGTACTCAACATTTTTGAAGAGGTTCATAAGTGAAGTCAGTTGTATCTCAAATGTGTAGCAGTACTAACCATCTATAGACATTAAACAGCATAATTGTATGTATTTTGACTTAACATACCTTTTCTTAATTCTCTCCTTAAAGCATTATTTAGGTGTAATGTTTTTTACTCTGAAGTTTAGTCTACGGCTTCATTCAGAAATGAGTCGGCAAATAAAACTTCCCAACAAATCTGCAAATTTACAAATAAATCTACAGACAAAGGTTTATGAACTTGCAAAAAGCAAACATTTAAACAAAAGCAAAGTAGAAACAGTTGAGAGAAATCCACACTGTCTGTCCAGTTTGGATTTGTTGAAGTGAACCTCCTTGGTGACATTATCAGCTTCCTCATCCTGTTTTTACTCAGCCTCTGTGGGTAGTGTTAACTCCTTGAAGATGGGTAAGTTATTTCCTGGAGTAACAGCAAGTCAGGAAGAAAAGGTAGATCATGAGATTGGTTGAAGACATCATCAGCTGTCATCATTGAGTCACTGATTACTAATTGATGGATTAGTGAATATTACCTATAGTGTCTCTTCCTCACTATAAAATCACCATGAGAGAAGGGTGGAGATGAAGTATGAACGAAACACCACCAGGTGGGACATTAATGTTAAGTCAGGGAATGGAGCTCCAGAAATCAGGTGGGATATGGTTGTAGGTCTTGTTGCGAATGTAGGCCTACCTGCAGAAAGAATCTATATTGACTATAGTGACTATATTGAACAATATTCAAGGTGTTATTAGAGTGAAGCTCCTCACCTGTGACAGTGATCCAGCTGGATGGAGACTCTCCATGACCGCTGATGTCACACTTGTAGAGGCTTTCATCAGACCTGGAAACATGCTGGATGGTCATGTGACCTGTAGGCTGCTTCCTGATGAGGGAGCCATCTTTATAGAAAGCAGCTGGGAGGTTGGAGGGAGTGGTCTTTGTTTTACAGAGCAGAGTGACGTCATATCCCTCCATCACAGGGAGGACAGGACTCTGCAGGATCACTGATCCACCTCAACACAGAGACAAACTACATCATATCTTATATGGATCCAGATGAAACCATGGTTTGATGTAGTCTCTCTCTTCACTTGCATACCCACCACAAAGGCAGTGGAGACTGTCAGAAAACGACTACAAGAAGACAGCTCCTTGGAAGACATAACCAAATTCACCCTTGATCAGATTTGCTCAATGTTACACCTCTGCCTTACCACTACATATTTCAAATACAAGAAGGGTTTCGACAGGCAAAAACATGGCTGTGCCATGGGATCCCCGGTGTCACCTATTGTAGCCAACCTTTACATGGAGGAAGTGGAAAGAAAGGCTCTTGGCTCTTTTAAGTACCCAGCCACTGGTACAGATATGTAGATGACACCTGGGTCCTTCACTGCCCCCGTTAACGCTGTGGATAAAAACATCAGGTTCACCAGGGAAGACGCAAAGGAAGATTGTTTGCCTTTCCTGGACTGCCCTGTGCACATTGAAGAGAATGGCAACCTCAACATCAAAGTTTACCGGAAGCCCACACACACGGACCAGTACCTCCTCTTTGACTCCCATCACCCTCTGGAACACAAACTTGGAGTAATTAGGACCCGACACCACCGGGCAGAACATGTTCCCTCTAAGCCTGAAGGGAAAAAGAAGGAACACATACATGTATCGTTGAACAGAGGCGGTGGCTTACAACACCAACTGTCTGCCATCTATAATCCAGTTTTGAGATCTCTTCCCAGATGCCCTAACGCCCACTCACATCCTAGGCCATCTGATCTCAGGTAATCACATGATAGGGTGGGGTTAGGTTTGACAGTGAGCTCACCCAAAGCCTTGACTGATTGTGACCTACAACCATTTTCTCACCTTGGCTCATGTGATTAGGTAGAGGATCATTAGGGGGTCCATTGTCCTTCATTGGGGGAAACTCCCACAGAGCTTAAATCTGGGACTCTCTGCCATTTGACCCTAGAACTGAAGAAGCTTCTCAGGTAAGAGGTGAAACATCTTCTAACAAATTAAAGAAGTCCAGACGCTTTTCTTTTTAAGCTTCTTAGACATCAGGGTTTATGAAACATAGACTGGTGTTTGTTTGCACTTTAGGTGCAGCAGACTTAGAGGAAGCAGCAAACCATGATCTAATGTACATATTAGGGCTGTAAATGAAAGAACAATAATCTCACAATTTTCTGTTATTAATCACAATTAATTGCAATTGCTTGATCAAGAGCCTGCTGCAATTACACTTTTTCAACTGTATATTTAAGCTTGTAACTGACATTTATGCAATATAATGAAGTCAATGGAGAATAAACACAAAGAATGCATGCTTAAATTGAAATAGAATTTGAACAGTTTTCTTCAATCTTTTAGCACAGGTTCTCTCCTGTGAAAATACAACTTTAAAAAAAAGTCCTATATACTAATAGGTAACTATGGAACTCCAAAGTGTTCAAAATTAAATAAATAAATAAGTCATGATGAAATAAATAACTATGTGAATAAATAAGACACAGATATGTAATGTGAGAATGATATTGTGAAATAATTGAACACATTTTGAAAAAAAGCTCATTATTGTGAAATATATTGCATTCTGCTATATAAATTTACTTATTATTGTGAAATATTATTTCATGATCATTATTTTTCACAATAACAGAGATTATTCCTGAGGCATTTTATTTATTCCCAGCCGTTTTTAATCCAAAATGTCCTTTTTTTCAAAGTCAGTCTTTATTTCAAAATCCCGTTCTTCCCAATGGCCTATTTATTTCATAATGCGACTTTTCAGCAGAATGACTTTGTCTGTCAATCAAGAGAGACTGGGCGGAGCCACTTGTGTGATTGGTTGCTTCTTTACTCAGACATAAGTAATAGCACATGAATTGTCGATTTAGGTTTAATGGTGCAATGCGTCTCCTATGCAGCTGGCGGCAGTATGCAGCTCAAGATAAACTTAAGGCACTGACAAATGCAAAACACTGGGCGTGAATAACGTTACAGGTGTATCAATTCTTGTGAAGGGCATGGCTGCAGGAAACAAGTCCGTTTCTTAGTTACTCAGAGAAGTTGCTAACCGCTTAGATTGTACGTCTTCACCTCAGTCTGAGAGAGTGTTGCAGCAGCATACTGGAGATGAAGCGGTCCCTGGTCCAAGTTCTCATCAAAACAGCACAATGTTAACGTTAGCAAACGCTAACGCTATCACAGCTAGCTCCACTCCACGAAACGCTGTTCAGGGTAAGTAACGATGTTATTACTGCTTGGTTAGTCTGTCTGCCAAAAATGAGCTTTTTAATCAGTTCAGTCACAAATTTTTTATACTGTTTTTATCATAGCAAAGAACTTAATAACTTAGGTAAGAGAAGATAATCGTCTTCTGGGTTAATGTCTGTATCACTATTTACATTGTTGTAGGTAATAGTTAAATCATGACGTTTTAAAGTGGTGAAATGATTACAAAAATAATTTATGACCAAAGAAATAACTTATATTACGAGGCAGTATTACACCATATTTAGAAAAAAAATCTATTACGAGATTAAAGTCGTTAGTATTGAGTTATTTACGTGAATAGGGTTAAAAAAAACTGAATTGATTACAGAAAAGATACATTGCTAAAATAGAGCAGTACTAACATTAGCTGGGTGGCCAAGCAAGTGTCTTATACATGAGAATACATCACAAAAAAAATTAAATAAACTTTTGCAGAAGTAGTTCTCTTGGTACACAGACTGCTCTGTGAAAACATTTCAAGTTTAATATCAGTTTAACATCACTGAAATTAATATTTCAGTGAACATGCAAATTACCGACAGTTTATCACAACTTACTTAGCTAGGATCTGCCTCGTGTCCAGTCGAAAACCTCGCTGCAGGACCGTGAGTTGAAAGATACATTTACTACGACTCCCAAGATGCGTTGCAGTAAAAACCATCCAATCGCCTTGCTTAAGATCTGTTGACGTGTCGCTAAAGGCGCGCTGTAGATAAATATTGCAATTTGTAAAAAATAAAATAATAAAATTTGCAATTTTTAATTACATAATTAAACACTGGGCCAGTTTAATTTCGTATTATCGCTGGTTATTATTTTAGAGTAAATAAAGGAATAACGGGTAGCACCAAGCTGTTGTTATCTTCATTTCCATAGAAACGGCGGTTTAGGAATATGGGTAGTGTGCAGTTACGGGATTAGTGCGTCTGTGTAAATTGGTCTGATTGGTTGGAGCCGAGCGCATCCAAAACTAACAGGAGTGGTGAATGAATCTATAAATGTGTTTTACGTGTGAAATGAAAATAATAAACCTAACAAAGGATTATGTACGTTAAATCTGCGCACTTTCAGATCGTGAATCAGTTTGGAAAACACTGTGTGATGGCCACAACATGAAGCGATTTTATTGTTGAATTATCAGTGATACTTTCATGTGTTTTTGTTGAGAAATGTTAACGATGTCATTAAAAGAAATCATTAAATTAGGGAGAAAAACCCGTTTGCGGAGAGGGTCCCCGGTTCTCCAGTTAGATTGTGCTTCACGGCGTCATGTTTCGCCGTGATGGGGTTATTATTGGAGTAAATGGATGGCTGGAGCCTCTGCTCGAAGCGTCTCTGATCGCTGTGAGCGGGTTCATATTGGAATGAATTGACAACCCACAGCGTCACATAAAAACGTGGAAGGGTACCTTAGGCGTCAGCATGAGAAGGTAAGGGACGTGACAAATCGTCATTATTTTACGCGTCGGGAGTGAGAACGGGTTGCCAGTGATGTTGCAGCTCTGAAATATGGCCAAACTGGTGGCAAGTGGCATCTTGGCAGCTGCACGCTTGACTTTTCTCAGTTCATGGGCAGTTATTTTGCGCCTTGGTTTTTCCACACGCTTCTTGCGACCCTGTTGACTATTTTGAATGAAAGGCTTGATTGTTCGATGATCACGCTTCAGAAGCTGTGCAATTTTGAGACTGCTGCATCCCTCTGCAAGATATCTCACTATTTTTGACTTTTCTGAGCCTGTCAAGTCCTTCTTTTGACCCATTTTGCCAAAGGAAAGGACGTTGCCTAATAATTATGCACTCCTGATATAGGGTGTTGATGTCATTAGACCACACCCCTTCTCATTACAGAGATGCACATCACCTAATATGCTTAATTGGTAGTAGGCTTTCGAGCCTATACAGCTTGGAGTAAGACAACATGCATGAAGAGGATGATGTGGACAAAATTCTCATTTGCCTAATAATTCTGCACTCCCTGTAGATATATTACAATATATATTAGCAATAATATCGACCACACTGTATCCCAGTCTATATTAACCTGCAGTTCTCCCAGTTCCCTAAACCAAATAGATTCAATGGGCAGGGGCTTTACACCATGTTCACCTAATTTGTTGTAGATTATGGAAACAGAAGGTCTGCCAGAGTTAGGCAAGATCCATTCAAGCATGTTATGAGAAGAGATAGGAGAGTCCCAGGGGACACCATATGCTTTTAAATCTGATCTGAGCAGATACACAAAGTAAGAAGATGCAAGAAGGGAAAAACGTGTCCTTAAGTTCTGAAATAAATGAAGGCCTTGGGCATCGAATAGATCATCAAAAAGGTTTATCCCGAGTGAAAACCAAGACGATTGAACAACTGGTTGGCTACCACACAGTAATGTCAAATTATGCCAAAGTGATGAACTTCTACAAAATTTCACTGGACCACCTAACCGTGGTTCTATTGTCCTCCATACCTATATAGAGGTGGCAATAACAGGTCTAAATTTATTGTTATTGCTGAGCATTTTGGTGGGTATATTGGAAAACGAGATCTTGTAGTCTTTGTGGTGCTGCCTCGGCGTATGTAATATAATCATTTTCCATGCAGTAGTAGCCTCTGGGTTGACCCACGTACTAAGCGTCCTGATTTGGAATGACCAGAATAAAACTTAAAATTTGGTACTGCCAGGCCACCAAACAATTTAGCGGATATGCTATAGTTTATGCTGACGTCTATTCCAACGTAGGAAGTGTTATGAACAGCTGATCGGATCGGCAAAACGTGTTTCTGAAATATTATGTTGTTGTTGCTGCAAATGCTTTTTATGCAAGTTTTGCAAAGCTATATGTGGAAGGAAACCATGACTTAGGACAAGCTTATGGCATAATATGTAAGTACAACTCCTCCGGTTTCATATGCAAGAAAGATTATTGTGCTAGCTTACGTGGTTGCAGTTCTACAGGGATTTAAAAATAGTTACGCAAAATGGAGCATGCCCATTCCAACCACTTTTAAAGGGTTAATAGTAACCCACCAAATCATGGATTCAAAACCCAAATTCCGATCCCCTCCATAAACACATTCTGATCAAATGATCCAGTCAAATCAGCACTCCTTCTGTCCCTTTTATGACTCGTATATGAAGTGTGTTTGGCCAGGGCGTCTGCTCCAATCGGATAGATAAAAGGCATTACCAACTGGACCAGCGAACACTCTTCATTCCATAATTTTGGGAGCTAGCTTTGAATCTTATTCTAACCACACAAGCACCAAGTCTCTACCCTTGAGGTGAAAAAAAATCTTGTGCAGTGAAAACATTATTATCCTTCGTCACATCAAGTGTGATGTTGCAATACCCTTTGACCAGTGAGCCCAGCCTTGGTATGAGTGACAGGTTAGGTCTTGTGGAGACCTAACCTGTCACTCAGGTTAGGTCTCCACAAGGTCAAACACAAGGGTTTACATTTGTATTTAACACAGTTAATGTCTGGATTCCCTTTTACTATTTTTACCCTGTTCCCCAATGGGTCATGCCCAGACCAAGGTCTCTGTGGCTGGTGATCTGTCCAACTTCCCTTGTGCTTCCCACCATAGTGCTAGAATTACTATGATCAGAGTGGATATCAGGAACTGATCTTAGTAAAGTGCAGTTTAACTGGCCTTCCATGACTTTCCACTGGTTCAGGCGTTTTTCCTTTTCTCTGGTTTTTGAGTCAGATCACCGTATTTGTTTCACCGGTTTCTGCCATTTGAGTCTTATCTTGGGCCAAAGTTCGCAAGGGTGGTTGGGCGGGTACACAACGTGTCAGGTGGTGCCAACTAGCTCCAGCTTTACCTTCCACCTGGCCTGCATGAGATGTGCATTCAATCAGCTCATAGGCTCCAGTCCACTTGGGTTCAAGCCACTTTCTCTTGCGAATTTTCACCTGCACCCAGTCACCAACATTTATTGCTGAATTCTTAGTTGGAGTTGCTTCGGGCTTGGACAGCTGCACATGTTTAGACAAAACCGTTTAGTCAGATTAGTCAACGCAGTCAAATATTCATCACGGCTCACCTGCCTTCTAGAAACTTCTACACCGTCCCCATTTCTAACTAAACACTTTCTACACATCTAAATTATAAGCTGTTATTCACTATAATACCTAACAGTAACCCTGACATTAAAACCACATTTAGAAAGTCAAAATGCCTTCAAACTCATGGGAACAGGCATTTTGTCCCTATGAGGGACAGTTGGTCCCAAACAGTGTAATAACATTCAATTTTTTGGTCCTCACAAATATATCCAAACAATGGTACACACACATACACAAACCATTCGCTCCCTCACTTTCACATATCCACTAATGAAACACAAAGAGATAACCACACCCCCCAATGGTCAAGGCAAATCAAAAGCAGAGAGGTGTCAGGCCTTCACAAAAAAGACCTCACTGGTACAGCTGAACCACTGTGTTTGTGTTTAGTGCGAATGCAAGTCACTTTATTCCAAAAGAAATAAATAACTGTTTGACTTTTTTTATTTTAGTTTCTTTGAAGAGGAAACCACAGCACTGAAACACACTATCAGTCAGGAACAAGAGGGTTTTGTTACCTAATGTGACTGAATTGTTGGTAGACTTGATTAATGTCATCAAGGAGCACGATGAAGGGATTGACTCCAGTCTGGCTGATCTGTAAGTACAAATTTTTATTTCAACTCTGGGCTAAGATTTGACATTAATCTTTTAGATTATATTGAATTTTCAAGTATTGTATTAGGATGAAGCTGCAGTTTGGCAATGCAGCTCTACAGAATGACAGAATCTGAATGATCTTGTGACTCATAGCTGTGAAAAAATGGTTAAAAAGCATAAACATTTTCTACAATATTTATTACAAGGTAATAACTTCTTTGGGATAAGGTTTTTTGATGCAGACATATTCAGTGAAGTTGACTAAAAGGAGTCAACACTATAATGGATGATGAGCCATAAAAGGTTGTGAAAAGGGGAAACTTTAAGAGATTTTTTTACTGTTCCCATTTTTTAAAGTATTTTAAAAGTATAAACACAAATCCAAAGGACACAGAACCAAATATTACTACTGGGCACTCACTACATATTGAGCAAATAAAGGAACAGTGTTCAGTCCTTTTATTTTATATGGCCTCTCAGTTCAGGAAGTCCGTAAAAGACAACAGGTAGATGTAGAGTGCAACAAAAGGAGACACTGTCTGCATTTTTTTCTATTGCATGCCTGTTGTATAGATATATTAGTGCATGGTTTGCTAGTTCCTGTGCTTATTTGACCAACCAACCATCAGTGCATGTTTCCCACACTCTATGAAACCATAAACTAACCAGACCCTCTTTGTTTGCAGTGTCGATCTCAATGCTGAGCTGCACAACGAAGCGAGGTCTGTAAATGTTTTCTATTACAGTTTAAAGAGTTCATTTCCATAATAATTATTTATCTTTTTCCGAGGTCTTGGTACAGCCCCCTTTGTTCATCCTCTAAATGAAAAAAAAGCTTTTTAACTTCTTCTATCACTTATGCTATCCAATTACTTGAGATAGCAGAGATAACAAATGCAAGACAGAATAAATAATTCAAAAATACACAAGAGGATGTATGATAAATGGGTGTTCAACATATTAAGGATTTTTTTCAAATATAACTGACCACTGAGGGTATTTTGCTATTACCACAATTTTGTTTTGTTAAAAATGTATTCGTATCATGCCCTCTCCCTCACAGCTCGTCTGACTGTGAGTCCCAGCAGCTCTCAGCTGTTTAAAGACGATTTTTTGTCTCTGAGCTGTGAGGAGGACGACAGCTCTGCTGGATGGACTCTGATGAGAAACACAAGCAAAGAAACCAAGACCCAGTGTGGAGCTGAGTGGGGAACATCAGCTGGTTCTTCCTGTAACATCAGCTATATCTTAATACAGGACAGTGGAGTTTACTGGTGTGAGTCCAGAGAGGGTCCCATCAGTAACATGGTTAACCTGACAGTCACTGGTAAGCTGAGTGTGTGGAGTTAGTGTTGATGAAGCTGTGTGTAAATGGATGAAATGCTGTAGTTTGTCTCTGTGTTGAGGTGGATCAGTGATCCTGCAGAGTCCTGTCCTCCCTGTGATGGAGAGCGATGACGTCACTCTGCTCTGTAAAATAAAGACCACTCCCTCCAACCTCCCAGCTGCTTTCTATAAAGATGGCTCCCTCATCAGGAAGCAGCCTACAGGTCACATGACCATCCAGTATGTTTCCAGGTCTGATGAAGGCCTCTACAAGTGTGACATCAGCGGTCATGGAGAGTCTCCATCCAGCTGGATCACTGTCACAGGTGAGGAGCTTCACTATATCATATTACTTCTTACTTCGTTGAGATAATTCCCTCACAGGTGGAATTCTCTCTACAGGTGGATCTGCAACCAAAAAACCACCCACTTCTGGAGGTTTGCCCTCTGTAACACCCCTCCAGCATTTTGACTTCATACTGATGCACTACCTGGTGGTTTTTATTCCATACTTCATCTCCACTCTCCTCATGGTGTCTTTATTTCGATACAAAATCACAGGTGACACTCTGAATCAATGTTAATGAGTAACTCCTCTCTATGTTAACTTTTTTATTGATACAGTTTTGTAATGTTTATAGGAAATGACCCGTTTGTCTCTATGGTAAAGACCCCATCCACACAGGCTGGAGATGGCTTGGTCAATGACTACGATGATGCCACTACAGTGCACCATTTCTGAATCAGGGCTCATGTTCAGCATCTATGTTGATGTAAAGTTCTTAAATGTTTCTCATTAATGCTTGTCTCACTGACTTTGTCCTCGCCACCTCTGTTGTAGGGATAATTTGAAGAAATGGGCTCTTGATGTTCATCTCTGGTTTTTCTTAATGTAAATCTCCTGCAAAGAGATGGATATATATCGCAGTATTTAACCCTTTAAGACCTACCATAGAACCAAGTCCGCCAGAGCTTATATTATATTTTTACATGCTGTGGAGCCATTTTTGGGAGAATTTCAAGTTGCTATACATCAATACAACCATTATAGCCCAGATTTTAATAATATGTATTCATTAAGTGCATAGTAATTACATAAATTGCAAAAAAGGGCAATAAACTACAAAAAAATTGAAAATCGTTTTTGCTTTTTTAACATATATTTGTAGTTAGAGAAATTTAAGAGGCTTATCCCTCAAAACCGTAAATACAAAAAAGTTGCACAAAATAGTTTCCCACCACAGGAAATTTATTTTGAGTGTCTTTTGAAATACACCAATTTTTATACAGTGCAGGAAAAACGAAAATAAATATTATACTGCAAATTTGCAAAAAAGCAGCATATGCATCAAAATAAACTATTTCCAGCAGTGCAATATGAGTCCTAAGCATGCCAGAAACGACACAGAAAGTCATAAAGTCAAACATAACTTTTAAAAAGACGAGTATAGGCCCTGAGGCCCTGATAGTAAAAAAGACTACATTTCCGCGAAAATTACGTCACTTCCGGTTTCGGGCAGGTAATGGCGGAAATGCAAAAGTTCGCGCTGACGTCTATTCCAACGTAGGAAGTGTTATGAACAGCTGATCGGATCGGTAAAGCGTGTTTCTGGAATATTATGTTTTTGTTCCTGCAAGCGCTTTTTATGCAGTTTTTTTATGTGGAAGGAAACCGTGACCTAGGACAAGCTGATCGCATCAGATGTAAGTACAACTCCTCTGGTTTCATATGCAAAAAATTTTTTTGCGCTAGCTTACGTGGTTGCAGTGCTACTGGGATTTAAAAATAGTTACGCAAAACAGAGCGTGCCCGCTCCGACCGGCTGTAAAGGGTTAACAAACACAAGGCACTCAGCTTTTCCATCTGAAACCTGAAGGTGTTTTGGCAAAAGCTAATATATATTTCAATATTTAAAAATATTTTCTGAGCATGTGCACACATTTTTTTCATTATTTTTATTTCAAATCAGCTTTTAAAAATGTATTCTTTAGTGATACATACAAGTTCTTAATATAATATGTAAGAGAGTGATATTATACCCCTTATGTCAAACTGAGTGATTTATGGCCCCCCAATAAATTATTCATGAGCTCAGGAAGTAATAAAAATATGATATTCATAAAAATATGATATTCATAGCTCATTGCTTCCCCCCCCCCTTAAAAACAACTAATTGATTATTTTCAAAGTTTCTTATATATCAAATAGCATTCTTTTATTTTTTTTAAGCCATTAAAAAGTTTTAAAGCCATTAAAAAGACACGGGCGCGCGGGGACCGTACTCTCTCGAGCTCCGTGCTCATGTGTTTAAAAATCTGTTAAACCATATTAAAATTGTTTAGTTAAACTCGTGCTTTTGTAACGTTCAGTATGGCCGGAAATACAGGCTGCATGCCTTGGGGCAAAACTTTATTTCGATTTATATGCATTTGTAGATTTAGAATAAAACTCATAGTCAGAAAAAAACTCTCGCGATCCCCGCAGCCCCCTTAACCTAATCCTTAGAAACATAAGCAGGGAAAACTCCTTAAAAAACCCTCCGCATTTTCTCCAAAACCCTACAATAACTTGTTAGGTACCCCCTATGTAGGCCGTTTAAACGAGCGTTTGAGTAATGTTAATAATTCATCTTCTGCATATACTCCAAAAAAACTATCACCCACTAACAGTCTCATAATACTTTCCAAATCGTAATTGTTCATAAAATATTTTTTATGAACCACCAAAAGAGCCATTTTACACCACAGTACAGAATACTGCATCTGGATCTGAGGGCAGCAGCGGGGACAAATGATTGTAATGAAGCGACGGACATTTCATGGCTGGTCTTAGATGATCGTGAGTTATTATGTCTTATGGTGAAAAGTACATAGTTTTTCAAGAGGCATACAAGCACTGTGGAAAAAGTAATCATAAAACTGTTTTTGTGAACACGTTATGCTTTAAAAATGTGATACATGTAATTTGATCATCAAAGAACATGATTTTTTTAAAAAAAAACAACTTTTAACTTTCTTATGCTTTTAAACTATGTCAGATTATCATAAAACACTTATTTGTATGTTATAATGTTTTTCTTACACCATGTGTAATTTTCATAGACACCTTGTTCATTGTATCAATGTGTAATTATGTATCTTTGATAAATAAATAAAATATTTAATCTTGTATTTGTGTACTTTCTGGTGATTCAATAAAAAATTAGTCACATATCGCTCTGATAAACACAGATCTCTGAAAGAAATGTTTGATGGAACAAAGGAAACAAGTGTCTGGTGTTTACGTGTTTGTTAGTTTGTTTTTATTTTGTTTTATTTTGCGAGTTGGTTATTAGATGCTGCTCCAGCCGTTTAGGGAATCTCCCACCGTCCCGCCCTCTCCTCCCTGTTTTTTCCCTGTGTTTTCGTGTTTGTTGGTTTGTTTTTATTTTGCGAGTTGGTTATTAGATGCTGCTCCAGCCAGCCAGAGTATCCGCTGCCACCCCGCCCTCTCCTCCCTTTGTCGCAAGCAGCAGGCACACCTCGCAAACAGAGGGCGCCCTTACTTCCAGCAAATGGGCGATAGAAAACCGATCGGTGCCTATGCCATTCCCAATATGCGCTGGCATGATGTCGGGGCAGCATGAATACGAGCAATTTTTATTATTATTATCATCGACAGCAGACAGTGACTTTAAACGGATGTTAATGATTATTATATCTCACACAGTGATAACCAGTGTTGGTCAAGTTACTTGAAAAAAAAAAATCAGTAACTAATTATTGATTACTTCCCCCCAAAAGTAATCCTATTACTTTACTGATTACTTATTTTCAAAAGTAATTAGTTACTTAGTTACTTTTTAAAAACATGATTTACAACCTGTATAGCAGGAGTGGGGTAGGCGGATGTTTGTCCTGGTGCAGGTGTGCTGCAGCAGTCAATGGAAGAATCTGCGAGTTTCTCTGTGAATTTCCCATTTTGCGGTAGCGTACTTGGTGCTTGCTCCGAAGTTTTCTTCCCACGCAGTGAACAGCGGACGGTAATGTTTTTGTCACTTTTTATGGAATCAAACTCAAAGTAAGGTCAGTACTTCCACACTTTAAATGCTGCACGCTCATAATTTCTCCCGCACTCCATATATTATCCATTGTTGATCTGCACACAGCTGTTGCCACGAACGTCGCACTTGCTTACATCATTATCATGAGACATTCTTGCAAAAGAATCACAGTTTTAGTAACGCAGTAACGCAGCGTGCTTACGGGAAAGTAAAGGTAATCTAATTACCTTTTTGCAATAGTAATCCCTTACTTTACTCATTACTTGAAAAAATAGTAATCTGATTACAGTAACGCGTTACGGCCCATCTCTAGTGATAACCTCAGCAGAGTAGAGTGCTTTAAAAAACCCCACAGTTTACAATGTTAAACAAACTTTAAAGGACAAATTTCTCCAATTTCTCCTCACAATGAGGTGAGGATAAGTGATATATTTTTTACTTGCTGTTTTATGCATTGTTGAACACAGATTATTTTGCTAAGCTTTAGCAACTGTCAGAGATCTTCCTGCCTAACTCCTTGTTTCAAAGTTTTTCCATCAATGTGAACACCAGTGTTGTTTCTCTGTTATAGCTTTCTGCATTCATGAATGTTAAACTCTGACTTTATTAGAACAAGAAGTGGCTTTGAGCAGCCACCTGTTAAACTTCACGTTAATACTTCTGTACTTCTGAATCTACTTGGGAAATAAAAAAATAAGAAATAAAAAGCCAAAGATTTGATGTGTATTTAAAACGTATTTAATTTTTCCATGGCTCTATTAAATATACTGCACCTAAAATCAACTGATTGTACAGTTACGCTGTTTGATTTAAGAACTTTTTACAACATTTCTTTCATATTTAACAGAAACAGAAACTTGGTCTTTCGACCCACAAGGACAAAAGACTCCGACTTCATATTAAAAATGTGGAATTTTAGAAGTTATTGAGTTCAGGGAAATTTCAGACACTTTGTAGAGACTTTTATTTATTTAACTCCTGTATTTGTCTTCGTGGTATTCAATAAATGCTTGAAGTCCAGTTTCCGGGCTGTTACTTTTTGCGTTTTTTGTCTTCACTTTTGTTTTGACAACAACACACAGGGGCCACCCGTACTTTCGAACTGGCTGTGGTCTAACAGTCAAGTGGGCTGTTGTCAATGCTGCTGCAATACCTGCAAAGCAGAAAAGCATACTCGGAGCCCTCAGTTGTTTAGCACGAGTGTTTGTGAGCTGAAGACCACACAGATGCATGCATGCAACACCTATCTAGCTTTTTCATATCTATTTTTCTACACATCAGTTTTGAAAAGTGCCTGACATTTAAACAGGGTTCGTACAGGTGCTTGAAATCCTTGAAAGTGTTTGAATTTTAATACTGTCTTTTCAAAGTTTGAAAAGTTTGAATTTCAGATGTGGTGTTTAAAATTGCTTGAAAGTGTAGCTGTATTTCATTCACCACAAATAACTATCCGATTGAATAGTTTTCTTATCAGAATAAAATGAGTCGCAAAATGTAAAAGCTAAATTTCTCTGCCTGGGCTGACTTGTGCCTCTGCCTGTTTCAATGTGTGACCCCGCCCTTCCCCCTAACAGTCAGCGATGAGTGCGCTAACATACCTGTAGGTTGCTGTTTTAATGAGTGTTTGATGGAAAATGACAATGGCGGAGTTTGCACTATCCAGTCACATGATAGGTGAGTCCTAGTAAATAATTTTCTAATACGTGTACGTTACACATGCTATTTTTTAAAATTATGATTATTATTTTGCTAGCAATCAAACCCGCTGGAGAAATGATTGAAATGCACTGAGTGTGATGCAGTTAGTTATGGCATGGAGATTTGTGGAATATGCTGTGAACTTACATAGCAGTAGCAGTAATATGAGTTACTTTATTCAAGTGAAAGCTTTAAACATTAGCCCAAGAAACCAAGATGGCGCCGCGTATGGATGCCCTGGTGCTTCAGTGCGTTACTTTTGTTTTGTTTTTGTGCTTTTCTTCTGTGTCTGGGCACTCCTCTGGATACTCTTACACCAGAGAAGAGCTCCTTAACTACAGGACTGCGAACTGCACTTCCTGGGATCTTCCTTTCTAATGTACGCTCACTCGGGAATAAGATCGACGAACTTGCCCTGATGAGAAGCATGAACAGAGACTTTGCCTCCTCCTGTGTCTTATGTTTTACGGAGACGTGGCTCTGTGAGGACATCCCAGACTGCGCGCTCAAGCTGGAGGGCTTCCATCTGCTGCGCGCGGACCGGCAGGCCGCTCTATCCGGTAAGTCCAAAGGTGGAGGGGTCTGCTTCTACATCAATAGTGGCTGGTGCACAGATGTGACAGTGATTGCTCAGCACTGCTCTCCCTCTCTGGAATACCTTTTTATTCACTGCAAACCGTTTTATTCTCCGCGGGAGTTTGCTTCATTCATCCTGGCCGCTGTTTACATACCGCCAGACGCGGATGCGCAGGCAGCTCAGTGCGCACTCGCGGAGCAGATTCTCCACATTCCCGGACTCTCTCATCATTGCTCTTGGGGACTTTAACAAAGCCAATCTGAGCCATGAGCTTCCGAAATATAAGCAGTATATTAAATGCCCGACCAGAGAGGAGAGGACATTAGACCACTGCTACAGCACGATCAGCCGGGCCTATCGCGCGGTGCCCCGTGCTTCACTCGGACTTTCTGACCACGTCATGATCCACCTAATCCCCGCGTACAGACAGAGGCTGAAGCTCTCCAAACCTGTCATGAGGACTAAAAAACTGTGGAGCAACGAGGCTGTGGAGGAGCTTCGCACGTGTTTGGAGACCACAGACTGGGACACAATGAAGGCTGCTTCTAAGAGCTTGGACGAGTTTACGGACACTGTCACCTCCTATATCCACTTCTGTGAGGACAGCATTGTGCCATCACGCACCAGGGTGAGTTATAACAATGATAAACCCTGGTTTACTCCTAAACTCAAAAAGCTGTGGCTGAAAAAGAGAAAGGCGTTCAGAAGCGGAGACAGGGACTGCTACAGAGAGGCCAAGTACAGGTTCACTAAAAAAGTGGACATTGCTAAACATCAGCACTCTGAGAAGATGCAGCAGCAGATCTCAGAGAATGACTCGGCCTCTGTGTGGAAAGGTTTTAGGAATATCACCAACTACAAGCCTAAAACCCCCCACTCCACTGATGACTTGCTCTTAGCCAACACTCTTAACGACTTCTACTGCCGTTTTGACGAGCCATCAGGCAGCCTTCACACCTCCAACGGCCCCAACAATAGAGGCACTTTGGACACTAATTCCCCACCTCTCCCACCTCCATAGAGCCATCACCACCTTCAAACTGTTCACCTACAACACCCCCCTCCTCACCCCACACAAAAGAGGATTTCACACCACCTCCTCCCACCACAACTCTTCATATTCATGAAGCAGATGTGAGGAAGCAGTTTAAGAATCTGAATGCTCGGAAAGCTCCCGGCCCAGACGGTGTGTCTCCTGCCACCCTCAGACACTGTGCAAACGAGCTGGCCCCAGTGTTTTCTGGCATTTTCAACTCTACACTGCAGGCATGTGCCTGCCTGCTTCAAGTCCTCTACCATAATCCCTATCCCTGTCACGGCGGGGTGCGCCGATGTGTGCGGAAACAGGACCCAAAAGCAGATGATGACGAGGAATAGTAATGATTAACAGAAAAGTGAACCTTTATTGCGATGACGGCAGGAAATGAACCAAGAGACCAAAGCAAACAGGCAAAACACTAAGAAACAAAACACTGAACTGACAAAACACTAAGAAACAAAACACTAAAGGTACTAAGACCAAAAACTATAACTATGACCGAGGTGGAAAAATAAACAGGCTATGACTATGACTCTGGTGAGAATAAACAGACGAACTGACAATGGCATGAAGAAAACAAAAGGCTTAAATACAGACATGAGGTGATCAGGGGAAGTGGCGACACATGAGGAAACAGCTGACTGACATGAATCTAATGACAGGACCAGGAGGAGTGAAACTAAATACAATGACCAAAGAACACATGACACTGTCAGAATAAAACAGGAAACACTAAAACTAGACATGACAATACAAACTTAACATACCAAATACGTGATGAATAATGCAAGAACTCAAACAGAAAACCCAGGAACAATAACTGCCTAAACTAAAGGCAAATAGGAAATACCACAAAACTAACAACATCTCAAAAAATGAGAACAATACAAAGAAAGCTCAAAGTGCTGGGTCGGAGACCCAGCCTGTGACAGAGCCCCCCCCCCTCAAGGGCGGATTCCAGACGCCCTAAAACCTCGAAAAACAAAACCAAAAACAACCCACCAAGGGCGGGCGGTGGGGGTCCAGGACGGAGGGCCAGAAACAAGGCCAAAAAAAACCAAAAACAAAACGTCCATCAAAATCACAGGAGCGCAGGGAACAGTTCATGACTCCTCAGGGGGCCGACCCGGAGGGTGACGGTCCAGAAAATCATAGTTCATGTGATCAGGGGGCCGGCCTGGAGGCCGACGGCACAGAAGTCCATGGTCGAACAGTTCCGGGGGCCGTCCGTGCGGACGGCAATGGTGGCGACATGGAAACCGTTCAGGGGGCCGACCGTGCGGACGGCAAAGGTGGCGACATGGAAACCGTTCAGGGGGCCGACCGTGCGGACGGCAATGGTGGCGACATGGAAACCGTTCAGGGGGCCGACCGTGCGGACGGCAACGGCGTAGAAACAGTTCAGGCGGCCGACCGTGCGGACGGCAACGGCGTAGAAACAGTTCAGGCGGCCGACCGTGCGGACGGCAACGGCGTAGAAACAGTTCAGGTGGCCGGCCGTGCGGAAGGCGGCGGCGGCGCCCAAGTGTCAGGCGTACCGGCCGAGGCTTGGAGGGCACAGGACCAGGTGACGCTAAAGCAGAGGCTGAGGCCGGACCAGGCGTAGCAGAAGCACAGGCAGAGGCCGGACCAGACGTAGCAGAAGCACAGGCAGAGGCCGGACCAGGCGTAGCAGAAGCACAGGCAGAGGCCGGACCAGGCGAGGCTGAAGACTCTGACGAGGACGGACCAGGCGAGGCTGAAGACTCTGACGAGGACGGACCAGGCGAGGCTGAAGACTCTGAGGCTGAAGACGAGGACGGACCAGGCGAGGACGAAGACTCTGAGGCTGAAGACGAGGCCGGACCAGGCGAGGACGAAGACTCTGAGGCTGAAGCCGAGGCCGGACCAGGCGAGGACGAAGACTCTGAGGCTGAAGCCGGAGCCGGACCAGGTGGAGCAGGAGCAGCTGATGCAGAAGCCGGACCAGGCGAGGACGAAGACTCTGAGGCTGAAGCCGAGGCCGGACCAGGCGAGGACGAAGACTCTGAGGCTGAAGCCGAGGCCGGACCAGGCGAGGACGAAGACTCTGAGGCTGAAGCCGGAGCCGGACCAGGTGGAGCAGGAGCAGCTGATGCAGAAGCCGGACCAGGCGAGGACGAAGACTCTGAGGCTGAAGCCGAGGCCGGACCAGGCGAGGACGAAGACTCTGAGGCTGAAGCCGGAGCCGGACCAGGTGGAGCAGGAGCAGCTGATGCCGGAGCCGGACCAGGTGGAGCAGGAGCAGCTGATGCAGAAGCCGGACCAGGCGAGGACGAAGGCTCTGAGGCTGCGGCTGACGAAGCACAGGCTGGAGCTGCGGCTGACGAAGCACAGGCTGGAGCTGCGGCTGACGAAGCACAGGCTGGAGCTGGTCCTGGCGTAGCAGAGGCAGAACCAGGTGACAGTGAGGCAGCCACAGGTGGTGAAGCAGAAGGTGGCCAGACGGGCTCCTCAGGCCCTCCAGCTGACGAAGCATGAGGCTGAACGGGCTCCTCGGGCCCGCCAGCAGACGTGGCGTGAGGCTGGACGGGCTCCTCGGGCCCGCCAGCAGACGTGGCGTGAGGCTGGATGGGCTCCTCGGGCCCGCCAGCAGACGTGGCGTGAGGCTGGACATGGCGAGGCTGATGTGGTTCTCCTGAACCTTCAGCAGACGAAACATGAAGCTGGCTGGGTTCTCCCGAACCTCCAGCAGACGAGACATGAAGCTGGCTGGGTTCTCCCGAACCTCCAGCAGACGAGACATGAAGCTGGCTGGGTTCTCCCGAACCTCCAGCAGACGAGACATGAAGCTGGCTGGGTTCTCCTGAACCTCCAGCAAATGAAGCATGAAGCTGGCTGGATTCTTCTGAACCTCCAGCAGACGAAGCATGAAGCTGGCTGGGTTCTCCTGAACCTCCAGCAAACGAAACATGAGGCTGGCTGGGTTCTCCTGAACCTCCAGCAGATGAAGCATGAAGCTGGCTGGGTTCTCCTGAACCTCCAGCAGACGAAACATGAGGCTGGCTGGGTTCTCCTGAACCTCCAGCAGACAGAACATGAAGCTGGCTGGGTTCTCCTGAACCTCCAGCAAATGAAGCATGAAGCTGGCTGGGTTCTCCTGAACCTCCAGCAGACGAAACATGAGGCCGGACGGGCTCCCCGGGCCCTCCGGCTGACACTGAAATTGGCCGCACCAGCTGTACCTCCGTCTCTGGCTCCAGACCGGCCTGGATAGCAGTACCACAGCAGCTTAGCTGAGCCTGATGGCTAGCTTTTCCAGGGCAAACAGTCTCTGTATAGCCGGGCTCATTAACCGGAAAAGTAGTGTCAATTTCAACAACTTCCTGAGAGAAAACATGAGGAGCCAAAATGTAATCACTCACTTGCGTTTGTGATACGGAGCGTCGGTGGCGCGCACGCCGCTTTTTCTTAGGAGTGGAAGACGGCGGAGCGATGGGTGGAAGTCCCTGGTAACTCCGAGGTCCCCCGAGAGCCAGTCGAGTTCCCCGGAAAGAGTGCTCGTGCTCCGGAATGAGCCACGGCTTCCACCGGAGCTCCTCCTCCAAGAGAGCGCAGAATATAGACTGGCGCTCGTCGTCGTCCAAGTCTATGGCGCTTCCTCGCGCTGAACTGTGACAGGAGTATGGCGAGACTGTGATGAGGGCGTGGAAACTGGTGAGCTGAGAGGTGGTGACGCTGCGGCGAATCTCAGCGAACCGACACGAACACACTCAGGTTCCGGAGGCAGCAATGGAGATGACTGATTGTGGGGTTGTTGTGACTGGTGGGTGCTGGAAGCCATTTCCTGACTCGACAGTCCCTGGGCCTGCAGCATCTCCTTTATCCTCGTAAAGGCATCAACGATGGCAGGTGAGTCCGGGAGCTGGAGAAGGCGGGGATCCCTCTCCATAATAGCTTCAGCAGCGTTGATCATTACTAGCTTGCTCTTCAAATCGGGCGCTGTAAAGAAGCGGTCGAGGATCGCTTGGATCCGAGCAGTCTCCTCCAGACACTCGGTGAGAGCAGAATCCGCTGGGTCCATGACTGGTCAGTTCGTTCTGTCACGGCGGGGTGCGCCGATGTGTGCGGAAACAGGACCCAAAAGCAGATGATGACGAGGAATAGTAATGATTAACAGAAAAGTGAACCTTTATTGCGATGACGGCAGGAAATGAACCAAGAGACCAAAGCAAACAGGCAAAACACTAAGAAACAAAACACTGAACTGACAAAACACTAAGAAACAAAACACTAAAGGTACTAAGACCAAAAACTATAACTATGACCGAGGTGGAAAAATAAACAGGCTATGACTATGACTCTGGTGAGAATAAACAGACGAACTGACAATGGCATGAAGAAAACAAAAGGCTTAAATACAGACATGAGGTGATCAGGGGAAGTGGCGACACATGAGGAAACAGCTGACTGACATGAATCTAATGACAGGACCAGGAGGAGTGAAACTAAATACAATGACCAAAGAACACATGACACTGTCAGAATAAAACAGGAAACACTAAAACTAGACATGACAATACAAACTTAACATACCAAATACGTGATGAATAATGCAAGAACTCAAACAGAAAACCCAGGAACAATAACTGCCTAAACTAAAGGCAAATAGGAAATACCACAAAACTAACAACATCTCAAAAAATGAGAACAATACAAAGAAAGCTCAAAGTGCTGGGTCGGAGACCCAGCCTGTGACAATCCCCAAGAAACCTAGGATCACTGGACTAAATGACTACAGACCCGTGGCTCTGACATCTGTGGTCATGAAGTCATTTGAGCGCCTAGTTCTCTCCCATCTCAAGACCCTCACGGCCCCCCTCCTGGATCCCCTGCAGTTTGCATATAGAGCCAACAGGTCTGTAGACGACGCCATCAACATGGCCCTACACTTCATCCTGCAGCATCTGGACTTCCCAGGAACCTACGCCAGGATCCTATTTGTGGACTTCAGCTCTGCCTTCAACACCATCCTTCCAGACCATCTCCGAGGCAAGCTGTCCCAGATGAATGTGCCTGATCCCATCTGCCGGTGGATCACTGACTTCCTGACGGACAGGAAGCAGCATGTGAGGCTGGGAAAGAATGTCTCGGACTCCCGGACCATCAGCACCGGCTCCCCTCAGGGCTGTGTTCTTTCTCCTCTGCTCTTCTCCCTGTACACCAACTGCTGCACCTCCACCCACCAGTCTGTCAAGCTAATCAAGTTTGCAGATGACACCACCGTTATTGGGCTCATCTCGGACGGGGATGAGTCTGCCTACAGGAGGGAGGTTGAATGTCTGGTGACCTGGTGCAGCCACAACAACCTGGTGCTGAATGCCCAGAAGACAGTGGAGATTATTGTGGACTTCAGGAAGCACACAGCCCCACTCCCCCCCATCATCCTGACTGACACCCCCATCACCTCTGTGGACTCATTCCGCTTCCTGGGTACCACCATCACCCAGGACCTGAAGTGGGAGCCCACCATCACCTCCGTCATCAAGAAAGCCCAGCAGAGGATGTACTTCCTGAGGCAGCTGAAGAAATTCAACCTGCCAACACGGACGATGATGCAGTTCTACACTGCAATCATCGAGTCCATCCTCACTTCCTCCATCACCGTGTGGTACGCTGGAGCCACTATCATGGACAAACAGAGACTGCAGCGTGTTGTGCGCTCTGCTGAGAAGGTGATTGGCTGCAGACTCCCATCTCTGCAGGACCTGTACACCTCCAGGACACTGCGGCGTGCAGCTCGGATCTCAGCTGACCCTTCTCACCCTGGACACAGTCTGTTTGACCTGCTCCCCTCAGGCAGGAGGCTCCGGTCCATTCGCACCAGAACCTCTCGCCACAAGAACAGTTTCTTCCCCTCTGCTGTTGGACACATGAACAATAACCATATGACTGTCCCCGCCACTAACACATGACCCTACGCTGTGTCACTGCATCATTCCATGTTTGGCACTGATCACCACCTGCACTAATGTATATATCTTTCTACGTAGCACTCTTAATTCTTATTCTCATGTATATATCTCATGTATATCTCATGCACATATCTTTCTACGTAGCACTTTTAATTCTTATTCTTATTTTTATATTTTTATGACACTATGTTTGCACTGAAGCACCGCAGCAATTTCCTAATGTTGTAAACCTGCTCAACATTTGGCAATAAACCCCTTTCTGATTCTGATTCTGATTACTGTCAGGGCTATATTTTTGGATTGTCATTTATGCTTAGAAATATATAATCATTTGTAGATTGATAGAATGTCTTATCCTAGCAGGTCTGCAACAACCCTGTGTACCGTGAAAAGTACGTTCAATCCTCTCCTCACACACCTCCTAGGGTCATGAGAGAGGTTGTATCTTCTCTTTCTGATATATGGTATGGCAAACACATCTATATCTGTTTGAGTAAAAGAGCATTTTATTTAGGTGGAAAGCTGGACTCATGGCACCAGCTTTGGGAGTCGTTCACAGGGCCATATCTTGACACACACACACACACACATACAGACGGGTACTTTTTGTTCACATATATGCCTGTTTGAGATGTCACATGTTAATGAGACTATGCATATTCATGTAGCCACAATAAAGAGCAGTGCAACGGGGGAGCTAATTGAGAGTGACTGGGGTTCAAGTGGCAGGAACAGCGCTTGGTCTGGTCATCTCCCTCGTGCATGAGATCAAACAAAGAGCTCTGGTGTCTTGTGTCTTGCTTTTGCTAATTGTAGTAGATTGTCTCTTTGTTCCAGCAAAGGGTTTTACTTAGATAAACCTAACAGTTTCATAACTAGCTAACTCAAGGCTTTCTGATTAACCCTCTGGGGTTGATGGACCCAGAGATTTCTCACTTTCAACTTGGGTCTAAAGTGCTGCCTTCAAACTATATATATAAAACACCCAGCACGCCCCTGCAGGCGGTTTATCCTTCAAGCTCGGGTCCTCTACCAGAGGCCTGGGAGCTTGAGGGTCCTGCGCAGTATCTTAGCTGTTCCCAGGACTGCGCTCTTCTGGACAGAGATCTCCGATGTTATTCCCGGGATCTGCTGGAGCCACTTGCCTAGCTTGGGAGTCACCGCACCTAGTGCTCCGATTACCACGGGGACCACCATTACCTTCACCCTCCACATCCTCTCGAGCTCTTCTCTGAGCCCTTGGTATTTCTCCAGCTTCTCGTGTTCCTTCTTCCTGATATTGCTGTCATGTCATTCGGAACCGCTACATCGATCACTACAGCCGTCTTCTTCTGTTTGTCTACCACCACTATGTCCGGTTGGTTAGCCACCACCATTTTGTCCGTCTGTATCTGGAAGTCCCACAGGATCTTAGCTCGGTCATTCTCCACCACCCTTGGGGGCATCTCCCATTTTGACCTCGGGACTTCCAGGTTATACTCGGCACAGATGTTCCTGTACACTATGCCGGCCACTTGGTTATGGCGTTCCATGTATGCCTTGCCTGCTAGCATCTTGCACCCTGCTGTTATGTGCTGGATTGTCTCTGGGGCATCTTTACACAGCCTGCACCTGGGGTCTTGCCTGGTGTGATAGACCCCAGCCTCTATGGATCTTGTACTCAGAGCTTGTTCTTGTGCTGCCATGATTAGTGCCTCTGTGCTGTCTTTCAGTCCAGCTTTGTCCAGCCACTGGTAGGCTTTCTGGATATCAGCCACCTCCTCTATCTGCCGGTGGTACATACCGTGCAGGGGCCTGTCCTTCCATGATGGTTCCTCGTCTCCCTCCTCTTTCTTGGGTTTCTGCTGCCTGAGGTATTCACTGAGCACTCGGTCAGTTGGGGCCATCTTCCCAATGTATTCTTGGATGTTCGTTGTCTCATCCTGGACTGTGGTGCTGACACTCACCAGTCCCCGGCCCCCTTCCTTCCGCTTAGCGTACAGCCTCAGGGTGCTGGACTTGGGGTGAAACCCTCCATGCATGGTAAGGAGCTTTCTTGTCTTTATGTCAGTGGCTTCTATCTCCTCCTTTGGCCAGCCTATTACCCCAGCAGGGTACCTGATTACGGGCAGGGCGTACGTGTTGATGGCCCGGATCTTGTTCTTACCATTCAGCTGATTCCTCAGGACTTGCCTGACCCTCTGCAGGTACTTGGTGGTTGCAGCCTTTCTAGCGGCCTCTTCATGGTTCCCATTTGCCTGCGGGATCCCCAGGTACTTGTAACTGTCCTCTATGTCTGCAATGTTGCCTTCTGGTAGTTCAATCCCCTCAGTTCTGACTACCTTCCCTCTCTTTGTTACCATCCGACTATACTTCTCCAGTCCGAACGACATTCCAATGTCATTGCTGTATAGCCTGGTAGTGTGGATCAGTGAATCGATGTCTCGTTCACTCTTGGCATACAGCTTGATGTCATCCATGTACAGGAGGTGGCTGACAACTGCTCCGTTCCGTAGTCGGTATCCGTAGCCAGTCTTGTTAATGATCTCACTGAGGGGGTTCAGGCCTATGCAGAACAGCAGTGGGGACAGAGCATCTCCTTGGTAGATCCCGCACTTGATGGTGACTTGTGCTATGGGCTTGGAGTTGGCCTCTAGTGTTGTACGCCACATCCCCATTGAGTTCCTGATGAAGGCTCTTAGGGTCCCATTGATCTTGTACAATTCTAGGCATTCCAGTATCCAGCTGTGGGGCATTGAGTCATAGGCCTTCTTGTAATCAATCCAGGCAGTGCACAGGTTGGTCAGTCTGGTCTTGCAGTCTCGGCTGACTGTTCTGTCTACCAGTAGCTGGTGTTTTGCGCCTCTGGTATTCTTGCCAATTCCTTTCTGTGTCCCACTCATGTATTGACCCATGTGCCTGTTCATCTTAGCCGATATGATGCCTGACAGGAGCTTCCATGTAGTACTGAGGCAGGTTATTGGTCGGTAGTTGGAGGGGACCGGTCCCTTCTTCGGGTCCTTGGGGATCAGGACCGTCCGACCTTCGGTTAGCCATTCCGGGTGTCTCTCGTTAACTAGCAGCTGGTTCATTTGTGCTGCCAGACGCTCGTGGAGTGCAGTCAGCTTCTTTAGCCAGTAGGCGTGAACCATGTCGGGCCCTGGTGCTGTCCAACTCTTCATACTGGAGACCCTTTCTTGGATATCTGCCACTGTGATGGTTACTGGACCCTGTTCAGGGAGGTCGCTGTGGTCTGCCCTCAGATCCACTAGCCACTGAGCATTGCCGTTATGGGTTGCGTCCTTCTCCCATATGCTCTTCCAGTATTGCTCCGTCTCCAGCCTTGGTGGTGCTGTTCTCTTATTATTGTTCCCTTGCCACTGAGAGTACACCTTTGCTGGTTCTGTGGAGAACAGCTGGTTTATTCTCCTGCCTTCTATCTCTCTGGTGTACCTCCTCAAGCGGCTGGCCAAGGCTGTGAGTCTTTGCTTGGCAGTTTCCAAGGCCTCAGGTATGGAGAGCTTGCTGTATTTCTTATGCACCTTCTTTGTCGCACCTTTCTGCAACTCCGTTAGTTGGCTAACCTCCCTCCGTGCTACTTTGATATATATATATATATATATATATATATATATATATAATAGTTCTTAAATTGTGTTGATAGGCCACGTAAAACCAGAGTTACGATAAACAATACAGGCAATGTTTTTTTTCTGAATAAAACAGTGGTGTTTACAGCGGGAAGAAACAGTAAAAACTGTGTTTTCTACGGACAGCACTAGCAAACACTCTCAGCTTTGGAGTTATAAAAAAAACCCCACTCCTTTCCTATTGGTGGAAAAATGTACCATTTCGACCAATCAAAAAATTATATGGCAAAATGTGGCATTTGGTTGTTTAAGAAGAGGGGGAAGTTTTAGGAGTGACCCCGGCGAGAGAGAGTGAGTGAGCAAAAGAAAGAGCGAGTTTTGATAGGTGGTTGATTTGTGACGTTTACCGTGTTTGGAGTCTCAAGTTGGTGTGTTGTCTTGTGTAGTTAGTGTGTAGTGTAACTGTTGTTTCAATTTGTGTGTCAGTTCTACTAGTGAATGTCACAGTTGGTGCAAAAAAGCCACCAAAGACAGATTAGTGTAAACGCTAGGAGTGACACACCTGCTGTCAGACCTGCAGGGTTTATCCCTGTGCTGTTCTCATCTGTCTTATAGTGGACACAAACAGGACTTAAATTATCTTAAAGAAAAATCAAAAAATCAAAAAAAAAAAAAAAATTCCTCTGTTTTGTTCAGATTTGGTGACTGTCTCCACTTCGCTACAGGTAAGGTTTGAGTTTCATTAATTTGCCACAAAAAGACAAAACCGCAACAAATCAAGTTTAAAATTTAATATGATTGTTTGTTTTGTTTTTTTTACTTTGTGTAGTTCTATTAGAGCAGGGGTGGGGAGCTCCAAGCCTTAAGGACTGGTGTCTTGCAGATTTTAGATATCAGTCTGCGTCACCACACCTGAATTAAATGATTAGTTCATTACCAGGCCTCTGGAGAACTTCAAGACATGTTGAGGATGTAATTTAACCATTTAAATCAGCTGTGTTGGATCAAGGACATATCTAAAACCTGCAGGACACCGGCCCTCGGGGGCTAGAGTCCCCCGCCCCTGTATTAGGGTAATGTTTTGAAATACTTTGCTCAAAATAATTGAAAATCTCACATGTTAGCACAATTCACATTTTGCTTAATGTGAATTGTGATGAATAGTAAAAACATCGCTCTTGTCTGATTTTAACAGAGGCTTTCACATTAATTAGTGTTAGAGTTAGTGTGTTAGACGGGATATCCCAAAAACCATAAACAAAGAAAATCCACCACGGAGGTGGGCCTGTTCAGGAAAAACTAAAAAAAAAACCTCCAACTTCTCCATCTGTTAGTTTGTGTGAAACTGATGCTTCCACTACACCAGATTACATATAAAGCTTTTATAAAAATTTTACAGATTTCAAGTGAAATAATAAAAAAAATATTGTGTAAATTAAACAGTGGTAACATTTAAAAATATAAAAAATAAGAGATTATGTCTCTTGGATGGCCTGGGAAACTGCTGATGTACTTTTATTAGATGTGCTTAATCGGTGACTTACAGTGCCATCTCACGCGTTCAACTCAGTGGCGGAGCGTGGGGGTGGCTTACTGGGCTTAAGCCCGGGTTGTTTTGTCAGAAGCCCGGGGTCTTTTGGAGTGTAATTTTTCATAGTTAGATGCCTGGCTGACAACTGTATAAAACAAAAAAGTACACACAATATTCGAAGCACATAGTGCACACTGTGGGAATTTACGACTGTGTGTGAATCCCCCCTGATATTGGTATGATCCGAGCTCAGGCACTAAGCGACTGAGCGAGAGGGCGGGACAGCTGCTGCCTGTGTGCGCTGTTGGAGAAACGGAGCTGTCTATTTTTTATCACTTTCATCAAATTTAGGAGCACATATACACTAAGTTTATTGTTAATTAATAAGAAAACTCCATACGATTCCATTCTGAGCTGAAGAAGCTTCTGATAGGTTAGTAGAGTCCATGTGAGTAAATTGGTGGCACAGCTGTGGATGCATATAAGGCAAAACACAAAGCCTGTTTCTTTGACATGGGAAAATCAAGAGATGTCAACCAAAACACCAGGAAAAGAACTGTGGAGCTCCATAAGTGTGGCTCAATTTTGAATACAATTTGGTGCCATTTACAATTAAGAAATACAGATAGTTTCTCTCTTTACTCTTAAAGTTAACAAATATGTTTTTTATATTTATCAGTCTAAAAAAATAAACATTTAGTCTGATTTGATCTTACAATTAAAAAAGTGTTTGTGTTTTGATCTGAAGAGTACATAAATATGTGGTTTCAACTGTATATTTGATGATTGTCAGCACAAAGAGGGAGAGAGAGGGAGAATGAGGACAGAACAGAGATGGAACAAGAGCAGGTGAGACACACATGTTAGTCAAATGGTTGTTTACCAAAAGTATCACCGTATCATAGGCAGGGCTGGACTGGGACAAAAAATCGGCCCGGGCATTTTGACTAGAGACCGGCCCACCAAAAATGTGACGTCATTCAGAAACTGCAAAGGATTCTGGGAACTTGTGGCAAGAGGTACTAGCGCATGCAGGCTTTCAATTGAACTCAGTTACACAGCTATAAAAAGAAACACAAAAAATGGCAAGAAGCTGTTGTATTATTAACTGCAATAGTTGTTGTGCCAAAAAGTGATTTCCGGTATTTGCCAAAAATTGATTGCTCGTATTTAAATTGCTATGAGTAACTTGTTGGGCTATAATATGTGAAACATATGTCAAATGCATCCCTCATGGATGACATAAAGTCATCTCTCCATCTCTCTCTGCTGCTCTTCTGTCTCCTGTCACGGACTTCTCCACTTTTGATGATAAATCAGCTGGTGCAACATGTAAGGATTGGCACAATTTGTTAAGATTGTGAGGAGTTTGAGAAACTAACCTTAAGCATAAAATAAAATTTACTATCAGTAACTTCATAGCACCCGCCCAGCAGTATATAAACGCCGTCATGCTAGCTAGTACGCAGTACCAGTTATTCTAAGCGACTGTAAAAAGTCAGCACAACGAAAACAAACTCCAACTAAACTTGGTTTATATCTGACACAGATAGACAGCAGGTCATAACCTCTTACCTAAAGTTCAGTTCACCTGCCACTATGACCGGTGTTGTGCCAAAAAGTGATTGTCTGCCAAAAACTGATTTCCAATGTTTCTGTGTGTTTTATATGTGTAATATCTTTACATATGTTGGTAAACAGACTTCGGTGAACATGGTTTACAAAGAGGTTATATATAGAATTAAAAAATTATCCGTTTTTCAAGTATCTTTCCAACTCTGTGTTATTGTACATACATTATAACCAATCCACTCCTTTATCCCTACTTAAAATATTTTTACTGATCTATTGTAATATTTGCTGCCGTTTCTTCTGTCCTCTTGGCCAACTTACTCTTACAAAGACATTTTTAATGTTAATAAGATTTTTTTAACTGCATAAATAAAGGTAATATAAAAGTCACTGCCAAAAACTGATCGCGGCTTCTACCTTGTTGCATGAATGTTGTTTGTGGCTCAAGATGATTTTGTGTCATCCATGAGGGAAGCATTTGACATATGTTTCACATATTATAGCCCAACAAGTTTCTTATAGCAGTTTAAAAACGAGCAATCGGTTTTTGGCAAATACCGGAAATCAGTTTTTGGTGGACAATCACTTTTTGGCACAACACCGGCGGCCGCCTCGGTCTCTCTTCCTCCTGCCTCCCCTTTCCCTTATCCACCTGCTGGCCTCCACCACTTGCTGATGTTGCTAAATCTGTGGAAGCTCTGCCATAGCCACCGCCGAACAATTCAGTTATTTTTACACATTTGGCAGCGTCTGCCTGAAGGGCTTGTTTCTTTTTGGCCCTAATTTTTTCTGCACCTCCTTTCCTTTTTTGTTCTCCATTTTCTTTAGTTCGTCTATAAGATTGCTAAACAAGGGGGCGGGTGCATCCGACCTCCTCGGCTGTAATTGGTCCAGCCCAGAGTCGATCATGACCAATTGGCCAATCCAACACCTTTCATTATTTATACCCTTCCAAAAAAAAAAAAAAAAAAATCGATCGGCCCATAAAAACAAAAAATCGCCAGCGGCCCACCGGGCCCACCGATGGCCAGTCCAGCTATGATCATAGGTACTCATGTATCTCGTACCTAGTGTTTCTTTTTAGGTTTGCTATTTTTCAAATTCTACATTTATTAAGTTATGCAGGCTTGTTTGCACAACAAGGCTAAATAATTATATAAACTTTTCTCAATCTAAATATTGTACTTTGGTAGAATTAAAAAAATAAGTGTAGTGCAGGTCTATGATGATTTCTAGTGCTACTATCATCTAGTTCTGATTCTGGTTCTGTCTTGGTTAAGTCCCAAGTAGTCCTGATTCTGAACTGTTGTAGTCCTGTTTTAATTCCGGATCAGTTCTGGGTCTGGTTGAATTGGGGTTTAGTCCCTGTGTCTTGATACAGCCCCGATTTAATTCTGCCTTGCTGCTTAATTAAAAAACTAGTTTAAGGTGTCCTGCACATGTGATATATATTTTTCCCTATATGAAGTCTTTTTTGAACAAAAGTCAAAACAGAGCCTATTAATCTTTTCAGTCATTTCAGCAAAAAAAAAAAAAAAAAAAAAAATCCCACATGCATACTACCCTTTAGGGCTAAGCCCCAGGTGTTTCAAATGTCTGGCTCCGCCTCTGGTGCGACCGCCTTCGTCAAGAGCAAGAGATAAAATGAACTGTGTATAATTAGGGGTAGAAGTTACTAATTAGTGGGCTGTGAGTGTGCATTAATCTGTCAGAATGATAAACTGGAGCTCTCACCCTAAATACAGACTGAGGGGATCAGACCAAAGAGGAAGGACATGAAAACAGACCAGGTGGAAGCTGACATCGTAACATCATAAGTCAAAGGTGATGTGTTGTCCTTCAGAGCAGGTAGCCTTGATACTGGTGAAACTTTGTTTTCACAGCTCAGGGTGGAAATTTTATCCCACATCTTTCTGTTTTATTTAGCAAAATAAACATGTCACCTGGTCCTTGCCTGCTTTTGTTTGAGTTCATTCTTTTTTTTATTGTGCAAACAATAGAGTCTGTTTCAAGGTGAAGTGTTCCCAGCTGCTCGCACATGTCAGTCTGCTGTTTTCCTCTAGCTCAGAGTCACAAACTGCAACCACATGAGGAACAAATTCAACACAGAATCGAGATCAAATATTTAGTTTTTCTCAAGATTGTTTCTAGAAAGAAGTTCCATAGTCATAGCTGAGGAGACATCGGAGCGTCATGAAAGGAGAAGCAATAAGAAACCATCTCACCATCGAACTAGATAGTGAGCATGATGAGTGACACATCATCATGTCATCATGTCAGTCATAATGTATTTTACAGCAGAGCTTGATCCTATGCTGATACATTTTAAACAGTCAGCAGTTTGTTAAGCTCACAGGCCAACTCAGTTAAATGTGGTTTGACATGGACAATGAACTTCAACGAGATAAAGGGTCAAAGTGGAGGGTCTAGTTTGGTAACACAGTCTGTCCTCAAGTTGAGTGTTGGTATTTTTGAGATTTTCGTTTGCTCATCATTTCCTCAACCTTTAAACAGCATTAATGGCATCAATGGATTAAAGGGCATCAAAAACTGAAAAGAAAACTGCTGTATATGAATAAAGTTGAATAGAAAACACAAGTTTTTATTCTGCTTTTGCTGTTAAAATAACTTAAGTAAAATAAATATTATGACTATGACTAGTCAGACACTAAAAATGGAGAGCAGAGGAGAGTCAGATCAAGATAAGTTAGGCAAATCAGACCCACATATCTTAGTAAAACATGAATGATTTGAATTTCAAATCTAATGCAAAGTTTGTGCTCATGTCATATTTACAGTATCTTCTTTGTGTTGTTGATACTTCAGTGCCAAGATAACCTCAGAGTTAAAAAAAAAAAAAATCAAATTCTACTGAATCTTTTTGCAGTTCATGGGATTTTATAGTTTATTTATAATTCACTATAAATCTGAAAATAAAAAATAAGATTTCACAGAGAAAATGAAAGTAATGCAGTAAGTTTTGTTTTACAAGAAATGAGAGAGGGGGAGGGTTGGGCTCCACCTGCAGGCTGCAGCAGCTGTTGGTCAGACAGAAAGTTTCCAACATTTATTCTCTGATTTTAATCCATAAAAACATTTTAATGATATATAACTCATTGTGGATCACTCATATGGATTATCATGAGCTTTGCAGCAGGTTTTACTCTGTTAAATACACAGAAAAGAGTGCACAAGTTACGAGGTTGCAACAGCTGAGCTCAATACAAGTGAAACAGTTGAACCTTTGAGGCCCTCTGGAGGTCAAATATAGACATTATGAGCTTTTTATTATGACATTTATTTATGGATTTATAACATTTATTCTGTTCTTTAAGGATATTTATTGAACCTAAAGTGTTGAGTGACAAGAGAAATATGTGAATGTGGTGAAGAATAAAGAGAAACACACTATCATCAATCAGTCTTGACACACAAAAAACGCACACCCAGTAAACACATTCAATTCAATTTTCAATTCAAGGCGCTTAAGCTAACCATTTGTATTTGTGCCCAGTAAAACGCAAGGGTGCAATCATTAGAATCAACTGATAACAGTGACATAGAAGTCAGTATGGTCATTTCTGGTAATGAAAAAACAAACAAACAAACCCAAAAAACAAGTATTTTTGAATGCCAATGGGACGTCTTTAAACATCAGTGTTATGATTTGGTGGGTTGAATTATTAGCTTTGCATGAAGGCACACAAGTATTGTTAACTGTCTGTGGAGCATTCCAGTCAAGTCCAGTTCAACATCTGAACTTGACTGGAATGCATTCAGCTGCTGTCTGATGAGAAGTCACATGTTCAGTGGTTTGTAAAATGATATGTTGGTCTGATTACCTTCAGATAAGTAATTCAGTTAACTTTAGCTATTTAGATGTGAGTCCGTACTTGTGCTTCTTCCTTCCTGTCTCTGCATTTAACACATATATGTGCCGTCAAGACCCAGCAGTGAAAACAGAATAGGCTCATTTTTCACAATAATCAGTGAACAGTGATGACTTTTCTAATTCAAGGTCAGAAGCATTAAATAAATGTAACTTCTTTGCACACACACACGCACAGTGGACAGAGTGGACAGATAATCAGAGATCACAGAAACAGGCCTCAGCTGTTATAAATCAATTATGATCTTGTGATCGTGCGTATTTAAAGACACAGAAGCAACCTGATCTCATACTGAGATGTTTACTCTCTGACTCTGAGGTCTGCACTCAGATAAACACAAATAGGAAAGGATCGTGTCTGTATGTGACATGAAGCACACAGAATTTTCTGTGTGCAGATTATTTTGACCATAAATCACTGTGAACAGTTTTGCATAAGAAAACATGTCTCACTCTCTGAGTGCTGTCAAGGTTTACAGTAGCTGTTTTTAAAGATGAGCTCTGCAGCTACAGACAAGATGATTCTGCTTCAGGCAAGATCAACTTTGAATCAGAATGCAGGACTGTAATTGGCTGCATGTAATTGCATGGGAACGTGACTAAGTTGTTACATTTTTCAAATTTTAAAAGAGGAGTCTGAAGTCTAAATTTAAGCTGTTTATTTCAGTCCAGCTGTAACACTGCAAATACACACAGCATGTAATAAATACATAAGATATGATCTTGACTTTAGTGAGGAGTAGATGACCCGTGGCTCTGATGGAGGATCTGAACACAAATACACAGATTAAAGAAACATTTAGATTTCAGGTGATAAAAACCTCTGGGACACATCAGAAAACTGCCACTGTTTTATTTCCTCATTGCTTCATGAGTCTCAATGTGCTGTTGTGTTGGTATGTGTCGGGCTGTGAGCTGAAAAGCTACAGCCGGCTGTATGCGTACAGCAACCGTGTGTGAAAAGTGGTCAATAAAGAGATGCTGAAAAGCATGTTCATGCAAACATCGTCGGGTCTGCCGTGACATGTTTACAATAGGACTTCTGGTCCCAAACCTCGGCGCACAGCGTCTGCAAATCGGGGCTGTACTTTCATCTTTACGCAGGACTGTAAGCTGTCATCTGTGAGGCGTGAGCGGTGTTTGTTTTTAACATAGTTCACGGTGGAGCTGCCAACATAATGTGGATCCAAAAATCTATAATTGGCCTCGGTTGAAAGTCTCGATAAATGAATGGCGTTTCGGCGGGTATACCGGCTTCCGCGAGTGTGACGCTTATTTTGATGAAAAAATAATAGAATATAATTTTATTTTTATATTTCAATATTACAATAATCTTCCAATTTAGAACTACAAGTTAAAAAAGGACTAACATAAATAAAATACACTTCAGCTAAATGCTTCTAATTTATTTTCCAAAACCACGCAGAGCCGCACTATGAGGACTAAAGAGCCGCAGGTTGCCGACCGCTGCTCCAGGCCAACTGTGCCGGAAAAAAAATACTGACACATTAGGAATAAACAAACAGGTGAAATACATACAGAGAAATATATGCAAAAATAAGTGAAAGGGACAAAATGATGTACAAAATAGTTGCAAAGTGCTTGAAGGTACCAAAAAAGACTGAACAGAGTCTTTGTGTGGCCTGAGGGACCTGTCACACTGCTCCCACTGCCAGACTGCAACTGCACCTTATGTACATTCTGTAGTATTCATTCATTTCTGTATTCTATGTATATAAGTTTAGATTGTTTATTTACAGTTGGTTTACACAGCTTTGTGTATGTATGTGTATGCATGTTCCCAGTACTTCTGAAGGGCCCTAAAAAAGTCCCTGGCTCTAAACAGAAAGAAGTTTTCACAAAAATTGGTTAGTCAAAGGGCTTTTTTTTCAGAATAAAATCAATATGAATTCTTGTCTGAAGGTAAAAAAAAAAGAAGGCCAACTAATTTATTTTTCCAAGTGGATCATTGTGGCTTTTGCTATAATGCAGAGCTCTGTTCTGACTGAAACAATGTTGCAGGCTTCAAACTTCTCTGTTTTACAGGGACAGGTTCAGACAGGTTTCACTTAACTCAGCTACAGTGTTTTCAGGTTTTTCTGTTACACCTGTTTCAGTCAGGTACTTCCCACATCTACATCAGTGTTTTATTTTCTTTGAACTGATTCCAGATCAGATTAAAGATGCATCAACTGGCTCAACAGGTGAGAGGTTTCTTTTTCTCTCCTGACTGCTCATTGTTTTCATGACTAAGACTACTTTTGTTTTTAGACTAAGAAAAGAAATAAAAGAATACTAATACATGTTAAAATTTTATTCACACACACACACAAAACAAAAGCCAGTGTAATAAGTGTATTCACAACACATATGCAGATTTTGTTTACAATTAAATACAGTGAGAGAAATAAAACATTCATATTAGTACAGGAGCTGAGTGATACATGTTAATGTGTCAGTGAAAAGTCTCTAACACAAAAATATACCCAGATAAGATTTCAAATACATATAGTTGTAAAATTGTATTGTAGGATAGAAATTAAGACTGTAGTCATTCTCACTGTTTATGAATTAATAAATGTTATTTAAAAAATAAAATTTTTTTATAAAATGACAACAAAAACAGATTTAGGTTGACAATTATTTAAAAAAATTAAGCCTGTGAAAGAGTTGTTCTTCACTGCAGAGAAGGGTTGGTGAAAAAACTCTTTGTAAAAAACAAACAAACAATAAAACAAACAAAAAAAAAAAACCTAACATTTACCCAGCCACAAAATTCCATTTTTAACTTATAACTCCATCACACATAGTTACATTTTTTATTGATTACAGTATCTGTCCTGAGAACATCTGTTACTCTGCATTTTGAGCTTGAAAACCTGCAACAGCAGCAGGAGGAGAGCTCATTTGGAAAAGCGCCAAAGGACCTGTCACACTGGTCCAGGTACCTGGACCTGGGATATAGAGCATGTTTGGGGAGTGCGACTGTCTGTGCTGTGTCTATTTGTGTCTGTCTACACGTTGGGTGAGTGCCGAGTATTTGGTTGTGCATATGGGGTGGGAATGCACGTCTGTGTCCGCGTGTGCCTGTTCGTCTGTGTCTATATGTCAGGTTGGGTCTTAGACTCAACCTCTCTGGGTACATCTCAGGCCCTCCAAAGTACGGAGGCCTATCTCCCCTCACCACACTCTGATGTCCTCAGACGTTGGTGTGTTGGTGGTTCTTGTCGACTGGAGCTGGGCGCTCATGTATGTACCGGCTCACTCCTGGTGGCCGATTAGCGGGGCCTGGCGCCTGTGGCCTGTGGCCTGGCTGGGCCCCTTCCGGGGGATGTGGTGCCCTCAGGCCTCTGGGCCTGAAGCTCGGTCCTCTCTGGCACAGCTGGCTGCCGGTAGAGCCCGCGGGCACGCCACTGCAACCCCCTCTGGCCTCTGCTCCGTAGCTGCGGGGTGACCTCTCGTTTGGGGCTCTACTCAGCTCTTCCCAGGAGGGTGGCACGGTTCCCCCCCTTTTGGTGGTCCTGCTCGGGTCCTTGTACTCTGGGGCCTCTGGATATCTGGGGCCTGGATCTCCTCCATACCTGCTTCATGCCCTGGGGGACGGGGCTGTGGCTCCCCACACTCCCTAGCAGATCATTACATGGAGAAACCTTTGGAATACAAGCATGCTGATCCACACAGGTATGCACACAGGTGTGCACACGGGTGTTCACAGACACGGACTACACCTTTCTTGGCTGCTGCCTCAAAGCACATTGTGCACTGTCTATCTTGCATGCTGCACAATATCGTTTAATATTTAGTATCTACTGTTATCTAATGCTAGCTAGTTTATTGTGATGGTGCTGGGGTTTTTTTTATTATGTTGCTCTTTGCTGTTTGCTTTCTCTTCTGTTTTTTTTTCTCCATACAGGTGATCCAGGTGTTTTGTTTGTTTTTCTTTCTTTCTTCCCCCCCTTCTCACCGTCCCTTCTCCCCTTTGGTTTTCTTTCTCTCCCTCTCTTTCTTTCATTCTTTCTCCCTGTCCTATCCCCCAGTCATGTCTGTCCCGTTTGTAGCAACCGAAAATAAAATAAATACATAATTATAATAAAGGTCAATCAAATGGACCAATATGGCAAGGCCATGATGATCCACTTGGTAAAATAAATCCGCTTGGCATCTTTCTTGGCCTTAAGACAACAATTCTGATGGCTAAAGATCCAAACGGGACACAAAAGAAAAAAAAAAAAAAAAGGAAAAGTGCCAAGATATTTCAGACATGTTGCATTTCCACAGGAGGCTGGTATTTTGGCATTTTCTGATTCTCATGTTTTCTGTAGATCACAAAACCAACAACAGCAGCAACAAGAAGCACAGCAGAAACTGACAGACCAACTATCAGTCCAACAGGTCCATCCTCCTTCCCTCCATCCTCCTTCCCTCCAGCCTCTGTGTGTCCTCCTTGTTGACCTGCAGGTGAGAAACAGGTGTGAGGTGTCAGCTGTCAGGTAGGTGATGAGTGAAGAACAGAACAGAATCCATTTCCTCTTCAAACTGCTGTCAGACATTATCTACTGCACTCTGATCACATCACTCAGACCAGCTGCTTTCTACAAAGTCTCATCAACAACATCTTTAGAAACAAACATCAACAACCAGGAAGCAGCTTCACCTCTGATCACACACACACTCAACTCTACTCACTCACCTGGAGGAACAACAACTCTCAGCTTTACCTCTAGCCTCTAACTCTCTACAGCATGTTATTTATGACCTCTTCAGTTTGATTGACAGATATATCATATAAATCTACATTCAAGTGTTTAAAAGTCACTAAAATTATGCCTTTGGGTCAAGAATTTCTCAAGTATAAAATCATTACAACAACATTTGCTGTGATGCAGTTCGTGAGGAGAGACAATGTGAGGCCATCTGATGTTAGCAAGATGAACCAGTAGCACAAGAATTTGAGCTGTTGATTAGTTTAACAAGTTTTGAATTCATTTTAATTTAATCAGTTTAGCAAACACAGTGTACAGACTATTATACAATACAGTATAATATAATACCTGTGTTATGGAGTCACATCCATAACCAGGAAGAAGCTGAAATTAAACTCACCTGAGTTTTCAACCTTCAAAGTGACTCTGTTTAGAGACTGTGGTTTCTGTCCATCATATCCAGCTTCACATTCATATGTTCCAGCGTCATTCGTGGTGACATGTTTGAGAATCACAGAAAAGTCTCCAGTCTCATTCCATTTTGGATCTTTCATCCCCACTCTACCTTTAAATAGTTCATGCTGGAGGTTTTCTTCAAACCGACCATCTCTGAAGATGATGACAATAACCTCTGACTGCAGGTCAGACTTTTCCCACCTCATCATTATTGAAGTAGCATTTGTGGGACCAGAACACTCCAGAGTGGCATTTGCTCCTCCTTTGACTTTTAACTCTTTTTGGTATGAAACATCTTAATAAAGTAAATAGAAAATAGACAAACAGGAAGTAAAGACTCATTAGTAGAAATACAGTTAATAGAAAACAATACATTGTCTAATAATTACTTTCATCCATCTGTCCTCTTTCACTTATCCAATTCTGGGTCACAGGCTGGGGGTGGTTATACCAGCCTTAAGGTGACAGAGGCGACCTGGACAGGTTGCCAGTCTGTCACAGAGCTAACACAGAGAGACAGACAATAATTTACAGCTACGGCAATTTAGAATCATCAACTAACCTAACCCCACTAACTGTGTGTCTTTGGACTGTGGCAGAAAGCTGGAGAGAGCCCACGGAAACACAAGAACATATAAACAGGGAAAGACCTCGGCCTGAACTTGCTGTGAGGCAACAGTGCTAATCACTGAACCACCCTGCTGCTCTAATATTTAACTTAATTCTTGAAAATATTAAACTTTAATCAAATAATTTAAATAACATGTTCACTTTAAGCACCTTGAGGTTACTGTTGTTGTGACTTGATGCTATATAAATCAAACTGAATTAAGCTGAACTTTACAATGATTGTATCAAACAAAAGATGATGATAAGAGAAAAAAAACTGTGTGAGGTAATATGTGAATAAAAATCCTTCACTGCTGGTTTATTCACATCCTGTATGTTAAATTGTGAACTCAATTCTGCTTTAAAGACCTAAAACCTGAGTTTAAAGAACTTTTTGTCTTTGCTTGTCGGCAACTGGTTCAAATATTTTTATTTACTCTATGAATAGAAAAGTAATACAAATTTGTTTGTGCTTTACAGTCATGTCCAGGACGTTTAATATGGAGATTTGTTGACTGGTGTTTGTTTAACAGACCAATGTAATGTCTATAAGTACAGACAATGACATGATCCTCAGCCGTACAACAATATAATTATTATTCTTGTATAAAACTATCATATATGCACACATTTGTCTCATGTTTAGATGTATTAGAATATACATCAACATAGTCTAGAGTAAAATTGTGCATTTTAATAAGGAAGTCCTACAAAGTGTTTCAGAGGATACAACTAGAACCCTGACAGTTGTGCTGTGAGGTCTCATTTAAACTGTGTTTTAAACAGTGCTCATCTAAACTGAACTCTGCCAGTTTCAAAAATAAAACAGATGTTAAGAAATGTATTATGGTTCATGGCTGTGAAGAATTCGGGTCCTCTGAAGTATAAAATCATTACAGCAACATTTGTTGTGATGCAGTTCGTGAGGAGAGAGAATGTGTGACGATTGAGGACAGACAATGATGTTAGCAAGATAAACTGTGGTTCAGTCTTACAGGTTACAATACCAACAGCACCCAGAGTAAGATGCAAAGATTAAAAGTTTCGGTGATTTAAGTTTTTGGTTTCTTAATATTTCTGCAAATGTACTTCTTCCCAACTGACACAATTATGTTAACAAAAACACGTTTTCTTGCTTAAAATTCCAGGAAAAGTTTCCATCTGATTTATTTGAGATTTTAAATCTTACTAAAATATCTTTCTCAACATACACTATGTATTTTTCAACTGTCTAAACTCCAATAAGTCCATTTATTGAAATATTCAAATATTTAGATGTTTCCATATTTCTCAACTACATTGTCTATTTTTAAAAAAAAATCACAATTTCAGTAAATCATTTGAAATAACTGTAAAATGTAAAACTTGAAAAATAATACGCAGATCTATTGAGAATTTCATGCATACTCTTGATTGTGTTTTATTTTTGATGTTAAGTAATTTACAGTTAGGTCCTGTTATCACAAATTAATCTCCAATCTCGTTTAATTACAACAATGCCCCCCAACTCCCCACTCCGAGTGTATGCACTGACTGCTCTTTTTGTCTAACACAAAAGGTTGTAGATTTGGTTTTGGCATTGGTGACGACGGATGATTCAACCGCCAAACCCTGCTCTGTTTCTTTTTTTGTCCTTTTTGTCCTTTTTGTCCTTTTTTCTTGATAACAAAAGGAGAAATATACTTGCCTACATGTGCTATTCTTCATGCTTTTAAACCATTTAAAATTACAATTCATAGTTTCACTGTGTGTTATACTTGTATAACTATGCATGTGACAAATAAAGAACCTTGAACCTTGAACCTAGTTTATATGTGCATTATATAATGTTTAATTACTATTAAACAAATAACTGACTAAGTATTTTATACTTTAGTTTACTTCAGCCATATTCCATATAAATCAGATTGAGCATAAATACAAAAATAAAAATAGCTTCAAATACAGTCATAACAATAAAAGAATATGACTTTAAGGACTTAACAACATTAGGGAAGACCGGGGATAGTTGTAACGTGGGTCAGTTGTAACACTTCCAATTTCTCCAATTAGGGCTAAGTTGCAAATGATGTGACTCCTCCTGTGCATGCCCAACTCAGTTCTGCTATCACATGTGAAAAATCAGCAGATTTTGTCAAATACAGACAATTCAACACGAAAAAAAGTAATTTGTATGCCAAAAAGTACGTTTTTCTACTTTATTTCAAATTCTAATAGCATTATCTGCTTTGCAGTTAAACTCATCAAACTTAAATTATGTTATTTGTATGTCTATGGGGATATATTCTGTGTAGGTCTTTAGTGCTAATGTTTTAGCCGTTGGCTGTAATGTTAGCTAGTTCATGGCTATAGGAGTCTGGGTCAGTTGTAACAGCAACAGTCTGGGTTAGTTGTAACAATAATGCAGATGTTACAACTTACCACACTATTACTTTAACTTATAACTGGTCACTTTGGTATATCAATTCCTCCACTGTTTGTGTTCCCACACACACATTATGCAGACCACTATGTCAGAGATGGACCAGTAGGAAGTACTGGTAGTGGAAATAAATCAGGATGGATGCAAGAAACAGATTTCCTCATCTTTCTGAGGCACTTTGCAAACCACACCAAGGTAAGCCATGATAAAAAGTAATGGAATTGCGATGCTGGTGAACAACTACATTTTTTCAGCTTCATTGTTATGTTCAAAATTGGTGCAAGAGTTGTAGGTTATAATGCCCACTGAGCCAATGAGGCCAAACTCAAGGAAGACCAACCAAAATTAATGAAATATTCAGTTGCAGAAAATTCCATAATTTGTCTTTTTTGGGGGGTTGGAATATGTTCAAAAGCTAAATTTCTGCATTCTGTCACACACACACATAGCTACATAAAGGGATGTAAGAGCATTCATGTGTTGAATAAACAAAGATTACATGTTAATGTTTTGTTAGTACCCTTATTTCATTGTGTTACATTTTACCCCAGGATATGTTACAACTAACCCAGACTATGGGGTTAATTGTAACATTTCACTCTTTGTGTTTGAGGCCATACCATGCAATGGGTAATTGTGCTGCAGAGAAAATAGCTGCACTATTTAATAACCGAGTCATGTAAATACTTTGCATTACATTTTGAATCCACTACCTTAAAAGAGCTCCAATTTACAGACAGAAATGTCAAAAATGTTACAACTATCCCCGGTCTCCCCTACTTCAGTTGTAGTACACCAACATCTCTTATACATTAGCACTAAGGGAACACTCAATGACCTGGTGGTTTTTGTCTATAAAACTACTCATTTAAGATTACCAAAAAGTAAAAGATCTCTCAGCAAACATGAACTATGTTACAGCAACAGACATGGAGTACTGGTGCCCCACACAACAACTCAATGTCAAGGAGCCAAACACATGCCTTCTCCTCTCATTAACTGAGATAAACTGGGGATATATATATATATATATATATATATATATATATATATATATATATATATATATATATATATATATATGCGTGTGCGTGTGCGTGTGTACATATATATGTTTATTCATTGGATAAAATAAGTTAAATGTCATGTTATTATTGTCCGGCCGGAAACAGGCCGCGGGTGTCCAAATTCAGAGGCTGCGTCCACCTGATGACCCGGTGTTGTGCCAAAAACTGATTTCCGGTATTTTCCAAAAAAAAAAGTGTATTATATTGTATTTAAACTGCTATAAATAACTTGTTGATCTATAACAGGGGTCGGCAACCTGCGGCTCTTTAGTCCTTATAGCTCCGGGTGGTTTGGGAAAATAAATTAAAAAATAAATAAATAAATAAATTAGAAGTATTATTATTAAGTATTATTAAGTATCAAGTACCTAGCTGAAGTGTATTTTATTTGTGTTTAGTTCTTTTTTTAACTTGTAGTTCTAAATTGGAAGATTATTGTGATATTGAAATATAAAAATAAAATTATATTTTATTATTTTTTCATCGCTCAATATATATATCCGCCGAAACGCCGTGCATTTATCGAGACTTTCAACCCCAGGTAGGCCAATTATGGATCTTCGGATTCACATTATGTCAGCAGCTCCACCGTGAACTATGTTAAAAACAAACACCGCTCACGCCTCACAGATGACAGATTACAATCCTGCATAAAGATGAAAGTGACTAAGTACAGCCCCGATCTGCAGACGCTGTGCGCAGAGGTTCGGGACCATAAGTCTTATTGTAAACATGTCACGACAGACCCGACGATGTTTGCATGAACACGCTTTTCAGCATCTCTTTATTGACCACTTTTCACACACAGTTGTTGTACGCATACAGCCGGCTGCAGCTTTGCAGCTCACAGCCCGACAACACAACAGCAGAGAGCGCACAGACTTTGAGGCGGCGAGGTGTGATTGCGGGTGCCGCTCAGGTGCGTCCGACTCCCATGCAGCGGCGCTGCAGACCACGCCCCGCCACACACATTAACCAGGTAAAATACATAGCAGCATAGTGCTTTTTTTCCAATTAGTTTTTAAAAGTCAGGTCAAGGCTCCAAAAGCCCAAAGGCGATATAAGGGTGGCGGCTCACAACAGTTTTTGTTTGCTACATGGATCATTTTAGTTCAGCTGGGTGTCTTTCCTTTTGTTATATTTCTTTAAGAGTTCAAAATGTGTTAATTACATAAATAAAATGCAATTTTCTCTGTAGCACTTCATGGATTTCATAAGCAACACACTTTAGTTGCTCCGTGGATTCTTTTAAAAAGCAGTTAAAAACTTTTCTTTTCAAACAAGCTTCTTCTACGTATTTTATATTCTTTACATTATTTACATTTGATCTTTTACATTGTGTACATTTGATCTTTTACATTGTGTATAATGTCTATTGATTGTATTGTTTATTTTAATATTTGTGTACAGCGCTTTGTGACTGCCTGTCTGTGAAAAGCGCTTAATAAATAAACTTTACTTACTTACTTTAGTTGTTCACACAAAGCATAAAGGTAAAAAAACAATATATACAGTGTTATCTTCATTGTATATGTCAAAAAGTATTTGCGGCTCCCAGTGTTTTCTTTTGCGTGGAAACCGGGTCCAAGTGGCTCTTTGGGTGTTAAAGGTTGCTGACCCCTGATCTATAATATGTGAGACATGTCAAATATATCCCTCATGAATTATATCAAGTCATCTTAACCAACAAACAACATTCCTGTAACAAGGTAGAAGCCGCAATCAGTTTTTGGCAGTGACTTTATGTATCCTTTACTTATGCAGTTAAAAAAATTCTTGTTTACTTTAAAAAGGTCTCTCTTAAGAGTAATCTGGCCAAGAGGACAGCTGAAATTGCAACAAATGCAAAAATACTTCTGTAAACATATTTTAAGTGGACAAAAGGAAGATGATTGATTATAATGTAAGTACAAAAACACATATATTTGAAGTTTACACAGCTACATTCTCGCCTGAAAATATGTTAAAAGTTTATTTTGCGACCCAGAAAGAGAAACAAGAATAATATTAAAACTAAGTAGCTGCAGTAATAGTAGCCATTGTTGAAAACTGGAATTTGCTGGGCCAAGCTGGGATATGGTTTTTCAGTTTTGTTGTCCGGGTGGGAAATGGGGAGAAATTCGGGAGAATGGTGGCTCCGGGAGATTTTCGGGAGGGGCACTGAAATTCGGGATTCTCTCGGAAAAATCAGAAGGGTTGGCATTTATGGCCTAGCATAGCCTGTAACGTTATTATGACGGACACATTTTATGAGTGAGCTTGACTTTAAGTGACTTAAAGGTTATTTTGAAAAATACTTTCTTATATCCAGGTTCTTCCTTTGTGCTGCCGTCCTCCTCTCCTCCTCGCAGCGCAGGCTTGCCGCTGCTAAAACTAAACAGAGGTCCCTGAAAGGCACAGCCAATCATACTGGCCATGTTTGTCACATCCAGTAGAGAACGTAATTTAACTCTTTCTGCGCTGCTGGGCGAATGAGCTGTTTACAGATCATTTTTTGTTCTTTGTTGGGTTTGTTTTTCTTTACTCGAAGAGATTAAATTATTGGTGGGGACAATTCAATAATTGCTGGATATTGGTGGGGACATGTCACTTCAGTCCATCCCAAATCTACGCCCTTGCTAACACGGTATACTGAGAGAAAGAAAAATAAAATCTGTTCTACAGCTAAACACAGGGGTTTGTTAAATGTGACGTTTACCTCTATCAGGAACAGAAGCTCCTCACCTGCTCTATGCGCGCCCCTCCCACAGGTAAGCTCAGGTTTCTTTTGAGCGTCACCGAATTTACATGAATGTGACGTCAGAGTTAAAATGAAACTAAACGGAAGAGAAAACGAGTTTCTTGAAGTAATCGAATATTTAGCTTTGAATATATTTCTCTCTCAGACGATCACATCATTTGTAAAAGTCTCAATATCGATAAGACCCGGTTTACAGTCAGGTCTAATCAAACATTACCCTTCATCTTTGTGTCGTCCACAGCGACTCCACCATTACGCACACGGAAATATCCTCCCTTAAGTGTGTTTACTGAATTACACCCTTTTAGTCTCACGCCGTGTTTTAACAGGAAAAAGAAAAACATCTTTACTATTAATCTAATCCACTCTGTTATTGTTTAGAAGTTTGTTAAAATTTACTGTTACAGCAGCTCCTCACCTGCTCCTCATACAGGTGAGCCGAGGCTTGTCTCTAGCGTCACCACCATTACATGAAGGTAACGTCAAAGTTCAAACTGAAAAGGGCCGAGAGTTTTTTAAGTGTAGTCTAATATTTAAATCCATTTCCACTCTCCTGTCACCATTACCTGTGTACCTACATTTCCTCCACACTGACTCTGAAAGCAACGACCATAAAATGAAGCAGAGCGGAAACTTTTTTGCTCTCCCGAGGAAACAAAGACTCTTACACAGTGTCAGTACAGTAACTTCTAAAACTACAGCAATCTCTCCCTGTTACCTGTCCTTCGGTGACAGATTGATTCACATAGGTACACACGGCTTACCTGTACAGTCCAGATGTCCCAGCAAACAGAGTAAGAGAAACAGCGATATCACTGATTTGAACTCCATGTCTTTCTTTTCTGCTTCAGTTTCTTAGTTTCCTCCTCAAACTCCGTTCGTTGGTAAAAGACAGATGATGTAGATTAAAACTCGTCTGTTTACCAGAGACAGTTTGGTCAGTGTTTCACTGTCTGCAGGGAACAACCCGCACAGTAGGGAGGAGTCACGTGATTTACAGAAAAGCCTTCACAGCGATGAATTTGCTCCACCTGTCAGTTTGGTTTAATCCCAGACAGCAAGATGACTTTGAAATAATGTTTCTTTTTTTAATCCGAGTCATCTTTATGTTCAAGACTGCAATCTCAGAGCAGAATAAATGTTGAATCCATGTTGAAATACTGATCAAACCTAAACGTGTTTTAGTAATGTCATTGGAAATACACTGATTCAGAGCTGTCCTGTTATTGATGATGATCTATTTATGCTCACCAGGTGGCAACAATGAGGTTGTAAAGTCATAGATTCATGGTCAACTGGGAAATTAAATTATTAATAAATTCATCAATTGGATTGTACCAGATTGTACCATTTATCAGAATCAGAATCAGAATACTTTATTGATCACTGGGGGAAATTATTTTTTTGTTACAGTGCTCCATTATAAACCAACATAAACCAACATTAAGACAAGACAGACAATACGCTAACTAAGAATAGTACAATATATACATATATATATACATAAGTCACTCATAAATAAATAGCTGGAAAAGAAACATGTGTAGTTGTAGCAGTAACCAGTGTGTTAAGTGGATGCGTTGTACAGGGAGATGGCCACAGGCAGGAAATATTTCCTGTGTCGTTCAGTGGTGCTTTTCGGTAATCTCAGTCTCTCACTGAAAGAGCTCCTGTGACTGACCAGCATGTCATGGAGTGGGTGGGAGGTGTTATCCAACATTGTCTTTATCTTGGACAGCATCCGCCTCTCCGACACCACCTTGAGGGAGTCCAGCTCCATCCCCCCATTTATGCTCACCAGGTGGCACCAATGAGGTTGAAAAGTCATGGATTCATGGTCGACTGGGAAATTAAAGCTATTAATCAATTCATCAATTGGATTGTTCCATCACACCACTCTCAAAATGTTACATCCCATCTGTCCAGTTTCGAAAAGTCTTTTATTTAGTTGATCATGGTGATATTTAAAATCACAAATTTATGTTTGACTGGGAGACAATCCTGGGTTAGTTGACATTACTACAGCAAAGAGATCTCATCTTTGTATACATCAGGTAAATATTCACTTAGTTTCTAATATTTGAATTGTGCCAAATGTATTTTTGACCAATGACATTCCACACGCAGTACGGTGATATATTATTAACATATTATAGATGTGTAATTGTCACCTTGGTCATTATTGGACACTTCATAAATGTCACTAACTGAAGTTAGCTTGCTAATGAAACTGATAACTTGGGCAGATTATGTTAAAGAGAAAGAGTAAATAATTAAGTAGAAAATTCAAATGTGAACAAGCTATGCTATTTTCCTTTTGTTTCCCCCACAATGCTTTATTTCGTTTTTGGTTTTGTTTTCTTTTGTTAGATGGCGTAAATCACCAAGCGGTGGTAGTGACAGTGTGTGAGTTCTCCTTCACCTCAGGATCCAGACCAGGTGAAGGCAGGATAGGACTGAATTCACCAAAAAATATTGTGAACTAATCCTGATTTAATAAATTAAACATTTAACTGATCTGAAGTTGTCTTTTGGTGTTTATATGTCAAGTGTTGTACTGGAAACAAGAAACAAGACTGAAGAGTGAGTGCCTTACCTTGTAGGGAAGCCATTTTAATTGTCGCCAAACAATTTGGAAAACCACAACAAGGAAAGACTTTGCACAAAAAGAGAACGAGTAACAAAGGAGGATTGAATGTGGATTTTGACCCTGAATTTGGATTAGCATTGTGGAGGACAAAGGTTTTAAAAGATTTGTTAAATCATTAAATCCTAGCTATGTTCTCCCCACTAAAAAGGTCATAAAAGCAGTGAACATTTAGTTTCTACAGAGTAAAATGTGAACAGGCAGGACTGAGGCTCAAAGCCTCAGTGTGTAGCTACACTACACACTGCTTCACAGCCACGTCGTACTTTTGAACAAAATGTTTTTACTTTCCTTTAGGCCCTGAAAGTCATGGTGGAGGCCAGGTACCAGGAGATGAAGGAGAAAGCTAAGGCCAGCATTGAGAAGGCAGCAGATGTGAGTCTGACATCAGATATGTGGACCTCCATCAACACAGAGGCCTATCTTGCAGTCACCTGCCATTTTGTTGATGAGTCCAGCACATTAAACACCGTTGTTTTAGGAGTGCAATATTTTCCTAATGCACACACTGCAGAAAACATTGCACAAGTGAAAGGCTCACTCATGGCAGAATGGGCAATTACTGACAAAGTCACATGCCTAGTAACAGATGGGGCTGCCAATATGGGGGCTTGTGCAAGGGAGCTACAACTCAAACATGCCATAGCTCACACCCTGAACTTAGTGGTGAAGAAGGCCCTTGACCAGACCCCTGAGCTCTCTGACATCCGAGCCAAGTCCAGGAAGATCGTGGGATATTTCAGGAGCAGTACCTCTGCAAAGGTAAGTTTTTAAGTGGCTTAGTTACAGTTTCTTTAATGCTACTTATGTGTATAGTTCTGCTCCCTTGACAATCTAATGTATGCTTTTTTAAATTGTATTTTGTAAGGAGAGGCTTTCAGTCGTGCAGGAACAACTAAGGAAGCCTCAACTCAAACTACTACAGGAGGTGGAAACACTTACAATATGCTGCAAAGACTTTTCGAGCAAAGGGAGCCAGTGGGTGCTGCTTTGGCAAGTCTCACAACAGACATCCCACCTATGTCATCTGAGGAATTTGGTATAATTTTCAGAGTGTCTGGTTGCCAAATATTGGAAGGCTGGAGGACCCCCTTAAATACTGGGAGAGACAGAAATATGTCTACCCTCACTTATATAAGTTAGCACTGACATACCTGTGTACCCCTGCCTCATCTGTGCCCTGTGAGTGTCATGGTCTGGTTGGGCACCTGCAGGTCTCAGACAGCGGCTCCTCCTCCTTTAGGCGGAGTCCGGTTGCCCCTCCCTGGCTGACCACCTGTGAGCAATCGTGCCAGCGGTATATCAGACCTGCGCTCTCAACCACTCATCGCCTGAGTATCTGCTATTCCCATGTTAGTTCAGTGGAGCATCCTAAACCTTGTCTTAACGCCGTGTGATGACTCACCTGTCTTTTCTTGTCCTCAGAGATAGCACCCGGAGTGGAGATCTTGTTCCCCTCGCTCCCGTCCTCCTGGACCTGGGCCGCCTGCTGCTTACACAACGTGGCCTGCCGGCCCACCGCTCACCTGCCTGCCTCCCCACACCTCGACCGCTTCCGGATTTTCCGCTCCACCTGTCCCCTCCATCTGAAACCAAGTAAGGCAATTCAATTCAACTGCGGAGGATTGTTGGTTGTCTGCTGGATCCCTCTGATCGTGATCTCCTCTTGTTCCAGTGCCCCCGGTCCCTACCTAGTCCTGTTTCTACCTCCCCGCTGTCCCCGCTGTTCAGCCGTCTCCTAGAGGTGTCTAGGTCGCCCTCATTATCCCCGACGAATCCTACGCGCCACTAGTGTGGTGGCGTCGCTTTGTGTTTCACCTTTGTTTACCTGTGGGCGGAAATAAATCATTTGTTTTCTGTCACCTCGCTTCCGGGTTGGTTTCTGCGCCTGTGTCCATCCCTGTTCCCTCGTGCCGCTGGGCCGTGACAGTGAGTGAGTGTTTTCAAAGGCAGGGGAAATATTGTCCAAAAAAAGAAATCGCCTACGACCTGCCACAGTGGAGAAACTGTTGTTTTTAAATAAAAACCAATGATGTGTCCCCTAAACACTAATCACTGTAGCTGTAGCTCAGGTGGCAGAGCAGGTCAGCCACTAATCAGAAGGTCGGTGGTTCGATCCCAGGCTGCATCCTGGCTGCATGCCAAATATCCTTGGGCAAGATACTAACCCCGTGTTTGCCTACTGGTGGTGGTCAGAGGGCCCGGTGGCGCCTGTGTCCGGCAGCCTCGCCTCTGTCAGTGCGCCCCAGGGCAGCTGTGGCTACAATGTAGCTTGCTATCGCCAGTGTGTGAATGTGTGTGTGAATGGGTGGATGACTGAATGTAGTGTAAAGCGCTTTGGGGTCCTATGGACTAGAAAAGCGCTATACAAATGCAGGCCATTTACCACTGTCCTTGCCTCAATGTTACAAAAGCACAACCACTGTCCACACCTCACCTCACAGTAAATGATCATTTCCATTTTAGGAATTTCCAAATAATCATTTTCCATACTGCCAGCATAAATATACACAGTATACTGCCATGACTACAATATAGATGTTTTACACACTCCTTTTGTTGTTGACATTTACAGGCTGTGTGCAAAATGCCACACTCTTCAAATTCATGCCAACTAATATTTTTACGTCCAGTAGGTGTCCTACTAGAGCAAATGAAGCTTCAAGAAGCTTCGCGTTGGGGTGAACCAATTGGATGAAAAGCTTCAGTGCTTCATGAGGCTTCATCTGCCCATCACTACTGTCAGGGGTAGACATTTGTTCACAAGTAAGAGAAATAAGACACTGCAGACCAATTCAGAGAGTTTTAAGACGTGCGCACGGGTGAATGCCTCTGAAAAGACACACACACCGAGTGCAGGCTTGGTTGCTTTATTTATAGGGCAAAGCGGGTTACATAGTACTTCCTCTTTTCAGTTAAAAGAGGAGAGGTCAGGCATTATCTCAGCTTATCTGACCTTACAGACTCTGGGGTAAAGAATACAGAAGTTTATCATGCTTATCTGACATCACAGACACTAAAAAAGAATGCATTGTGTTTGCGTTAACAAATAGACTCGGTTATGTGAAAATATATGAACACTTGAAAATAAGGCACACTTGATTATATTGTATTTGAATATAAGGCACACTTGATTATACTTGATTATATTGTATTTCATAAAAATCCACTTACAACTACTAACTAACAAGTCTAGTTCTCTTCCCATTTATCATTAGTTCACTGTTTTCAGCTGTTCACTCACCTGTCTCTAATCACCCATCATTCTGTGTACTTAAGTCCCTCAGTTTCATCAGTTCAGCGTCGTGTCATTGATGCAGCTGTCGCTGTTAGGTTGTCACACAAAGGAAAATGGCGAGAGTAATTTTTCCAGAGTTAACATTATTTTCCTCTAAAAGAGTCATTTTTACTCATTTTGGATTGTAATCATTTCGACTGGCTGCCAGAGTGAGAGCAAAAAAACAGGAAATTCCATTGGAGTAATATGGTATGGCCACGCCCACTACCATTTCTGCTACTATCTCGTGGGATAGTAGTAGAAATCGATTCCAAATTGATTCCAGATTTGTGTAATATGATCCATATGCATGACGAATTGCATCCGGTGGGGGGAAGGGGTACTCCGGAAGTGTCTAATCGATTCCATTTGTGTGACTAATCGCATCTGGTGGTAAAATAAATTTATATTTTGTCCAGAGAGGGAGGGGTGGTTCCTGGTGGGATTGTTGAGGAAAAGTTCAGGGATAATTCTGATCAGAGAGGGGTCATTCCAGGTGCATGGAAAGTTCAGGGAGATAACGCAGCAGATTTCTGATGAGTCAATGCTGTATAGAGAGACAGAATGATGGCAGCAGATAGGTTTTTCACAGACAAGAGTTGAACTCATAGTTTGTATTCTGTTTAAATGTTTCAGTATTAGTTCCAATATTATGACAAAGATCTTGATAACCATTTTCTCGGTAAAGAGCTATTTCTTTTTACAATAGCGGGTTTATTTTACTTTCTTATATTAACCTTATTACAGATGCAATACAAGAGAAACCTTTAAGATTATCTGACTAGTAATGGATTGCACTTATATAGCGCCTGGTGGAGGCAAGCTACCAATGCTTGTAATGAAAAGAATGAAAAGAAGGACTTTCTATTGCTTGTAACCTACAGGCCACCCACTCATCTCCTTGTATGTGTAAGAAATAACCCTTAGTAAAAAAGCACCACTCCCATATTCAGAACTCGGTCCTTCTTAGCATCCCAAATAATTTTATTAAAGCAACTTCACCCCTGATGAGGATTTGTGTGAGAAAGAGTTTTGTTTTTTGTTTTTTAAGGGTCACTTTTACAACACGTTTCCTCATTAGCACAGAACTCTCGATAGACAGAAAAACGAACCATAAAAGATCATTACCGAGGGAAACGGCCTTGTTTTACGCACATTAAGGAGCTCTAATTAACCGCTCTAATCAAAATTAGTATTTCTTAATGCTTGTAACCTAGCAAACAATTTCATAAAGGCCTCTGACTCAACTCCTTGCACGTGTAAAAAAAAAAAAAAAAAAAAAAAAAAAGGTATCCCGCACATATTCAGAACTTGGTCCTATATAGCATCTTCACTCTCGGATGAGGTATTTTGGTTTAGTGAGGTAAAGAGTTTTTATTCACTTTTGAGCTACTTTTACAACAGGTTTTCTCATCAGCAGAAATGCTCGATAGACAGAAAAACAGAAACCCTAAAAGAAAACGGCCTTGTTTTGCACACATCAAGAATGAGTCAGACGACCGTCGGTTCATCCCGGTCAATTACTTCCGAGAGCTCGGGATGCTTCAACTTCCTCCGTCAGGTACCATAAGCATATAAGAAAAAAAACCCAGAGAAATTATTATTTTTTTAAGAGAGAAAGGGAGAGAGAGAGAGAGAATCAATCAAACTTTTCTACAACACGTTATACCACTCCGGGTCAGGAGGGGCGATATAGCACGGACCGGCTGGATGACTACGCCGGATGGAAGCATAACCGGAAGCGTACCAGGCGCAAGACCGGAAGCGTCCCATGGACTTTCCCTTTGACTTTCATCCTGCTCCATGACCAACCGTTAAATGTTTCCTCAGTATTGCTGTAATGTAACAACAAAGTTAGTTTGGTGTGTGTAGTAACCACTTACCTCAACTTTTTTTTTTTTTTTTTGCCTGTTCCATTTCGTTCTTTAGCCATCAGAATTGTTGTCTGAAGACCAACAAGCATACCCAATGGATTTACTTATTATTGGTCCATTTGATCGACCTTTGTTGTTATTATTTATTTTATTTTATTTTCAGTTGTTACAGACGGGACAGACATGACTGAGGGATAGGAAAGGGAGAAAGAAAGATGAAGGAAAAGAAAAAACAGAAGTGAAGGGGGACAGTGAGAAAGGGCACTTAAAAAGAGAAAGAAGAAAAAAAAATCTCCTGGAGCACCTGTTGAGAGAAAAAGAAGAGAAAACAAGCAAAAAACACCCGAACAGAGCAACATACTAAACACGACACCATTACATTAATCTAGCTAAGTGTAAACAGCAGTAAATACTAAATATTGAATGTTGTTGTGCAGCACGAAGGACAAACAGCGGCCAATGTGCTTTGAAGTAGCAGTCAAGAAAGGTGTAGTTTATGTCTATGAACAGTGAACACCCATGTGCACACCTGTGTGGATCAGCGCGCTTGTATTCAAAATGTGTCCCCATGTAATGGTCTGCTAGAGGATGTAGAGAGCCATAGCCCCGTCCCCCAGGGCATGAAGCAGGCATGGAGGAGATCCAGGCTCCAGACATCCAGAGGCCCCAGAGTGCGAGAGCCCAAGGAGGACCACAGGAGGGGCATCCGTGCCACCCTCCTGGGAAGAGCTGAGGAGAGCCCCAGACGAGGGGTCACTCAGTAGCCACGGAGGAGAAATCAGAGGGGGCTTTGCCGGCAGCCAGCTGTGCCAGAGTGAACCGAGACGCAGACCCAGAAGCCGGAGGCCCAAGGGCCCCCGGGGTGGAGGCAAGCAGACCGCCCAAGGCTCCGCAGCAGCAGGGAGGCCCCACATCCCAGATCCGAATCGGACGGCCAACGCCTCCTCCCATAGCTGGACTGGCCATCGGGCATAACAGGCATTTGCCCGGTGGGCTGCTGGCGATTTTTTGTTTTTATGGGCCGATCGATTTTTTTTTTTTTTTTTTTGGAAGGGTATAAATAATGAAAGGTGTTGGATTGGCCAATTGGTCATGATCGACTCTGGGCTGGACCAATTACAGCCGAGGAGGTCGGATGCACCCTCTCCCTTGTTTAGCAATCTTATAGACGAACTAAAGAAAATGGAGAACAAAAAAAGGAAAGGAGGTGCAGAAAAAATTAGGGCCAAAAAGAAACAAGCCCTTCAGGCAGACGCTGCCAAATGTGTAAAAATAACTGAATTGTTTGGTGGTAGCTATGGCATAGCTTCCACAGATTTAGCAACATCAGGTAAGAAGTTATGACCTGCTGTCTATCTGTGTCAGATATAAACCAAGTTTTCGTTGTGCTGACTTTTTACAGTCGCTTAGAATAACTGGTACTGCGTAATAGCTAGCATGACGGAGTTTATATACTGCTGGGCGGGTGCTATGAAGTTACTGATAGTAAATTTTATTTTATGCTTAAGGTTAGTTTCTCAAACTCCTAGAAATCTTAACAAATTGTGCCAATCCTTACATGTTGCACCAGGCTGATTTATCATCAAAAGTGGAGAAGTCTGTGACAGAGGAGACAGAAGAGCAGCAGAGAGAGATGGAGCAAGAGAGAGAAATAAAAGAGCAGGAGAGAGAGATGGAGATGGAGATATGACTTTATGTTATCCATGAGGGATGCATGTTTAATGTTATGTATTTTCTTCTATTTGATCTCAAAAAGCTCCTAAAACAGTCAGTGATCACTGTTGACCTCCCTCGGCTTTTATTACCGCTAATCATTTATTTAAGCTCAGTTTTTATAACCTTAGGATGTAACTACAGCCCATCCCATGCAGCAGTATATGAATGACTAACCTCGTATTATGGATGGATTATCTCAGTTGTTCTCCTGGCTGAAGTTTGGTCCTTTCACAGCATCCTGCCATGCGATTACATTTGTTCCTGACCACCGAGAACACTCACGTTAGCTTGTTTATATTATGCTAACATAGCTGTGTCGCTAGCGGTCACGTAGCACATCATTATATACCAGCTAGCCCAACTTCAGTAACCCTACAAACGTCACTGCTTTTTAGTTTTCTGTCTTCATTTATATGGGGCGACCGTGGCTCAGGGGGTTGGGAATCGCATCTGTAACCGGAAGGTCGCCGGTTCGATTCCTGGGCTCTCTGTCCTGGTCGTTGTGTCCTTGGGCAAGACACTTTACCCTACTTGCCTACTGGTGTTGGCCAGAGGGGCCGATGGCGCGATATGGCAGCCTCGCTTCTGTCAGTCTGCCCCAGGGCAGCTGTGGCCACAACTGTAGCTTGCCTCCACCAGTGTATGAATGTGAAAGTGAATGAATAGTGGTATTGTAAAGCGCTTTGGGTGCCTAGAAAAGCGCTATATAAATCCAATCCATTATTATTCATTTATGTTGGAAGTGATAACAGAGCTGTACGTTTTAATTTGTTTCCAAAACCCCGCAGTCAGGACATGCTATATTGTATTTAGATAGAAGCTAGCGAGCTAACTCCCTGCTAACTTCTAACTCCGTTAAATGTCATAAATTCCGTTTTCATTGATGCCTGGATGTTAAACTCAATTGTTACACCTGGTAGAGCAGAACGCTGATCATTTTATTAAAGATGAAAGACTTTAGACAGTTTTTCAACTCTCAGTAATGCCATAGTGATCGTTTGATATATGGACCTGCAGCGGAGTTTAGGTCCAGACACGGCTAGTGACGTCAGACTGAACAACCGGATAGTAATCATCCACCACTATTTTCAGTTGTAGATGATAAAGGATTCACAAAGTTTATTCATGCAGGTCCATATGACAGAGAATATGCATGTTGTTGTTTTATTTTATATTTTAATTTATATTTAATTGTGTTGTGGTTTGCAGTGTTTTGTGATGTTTCACTTTAAATTTGTTTAAAAGAAAAAAGCTGAAAATTTAAATAGTTAAAAGTTGAAATGTGAATAGTTGGTTTTTGTATTATATGATTTATTTATTACATTTTATGTGGAGTGAATAAATAAAAGTATATTTACGGTGGCCCCTAAAGACAAAGCACGTAAAAATTCCAAAACACACAAAAACTCAGAAGCACGTACAAACTCCAAAACACATAAAAACTCAGAAGCACATAAAAACTCAAAACACGTACAAAATACAACAGAAGTGCTCCAGGATGCTAGGCGCAGTGTTGAGGTTTGTTACCTAGTGGCTACACAAGCCAGCAAGTACCAACGACCGGATTTGGTGTGCGGTAGTAACAGGTAAATTAATTTTTTTTAAATTATTTGAATATATATGAGTGCTTGTGTATAAATACACAAACAATACACACATGCTTTCAATTGTGTAATTTAAGTGATTTAGGTAGCTCTGTTTTGGAAGTTCAGTTAATGCTAGAAATGTGTTTTGGAGTTTGTACGTGCTTTGTCTCTAGGGGCCACCGCATATATTTATATATAAACATATAAAAATAAAACCACTTCTTTTTTTTTCCATTAGTAAGTCCTTTTGTGCATAATTTTATATTATTGTTAATAATAAATTAATTAAAGCAACAAAACAACCTGAAGAGCCGGTTCGGAGCCGAAAGAGCCGGTTCTCTAAAAAGAGCCGGAAATCCCATCACTACTGCCGAAGCACTTTTCCCGGCATTAACGGAGAAAATACGTCAAATATAGGTTAATGATCAGAGCGCTCCCTCGCTCCCTCCTCAGTAAGGAAAATCGCTATTGGCTGTCCTAAAAGTCGCTAGAAGTCGCTAAATGATGTCATCGCCTAATTTGCATAACTGGTCATGCTAATATAATTGTAACCTACGTTGTTGGAGAGAGAAATAACATCGTGGAAGAGACATAAAGTGAGTAAAAAACGTCCTAAATGCATTTAGAATTTATCTAGAAATACGAATTAAATTTATTTTAGCAATTATTGTTTTTTGTAATGTCACAATTCCAACCCTGCTCCTTTATCCGGGCTTGGACCGGCAAAAGTGACCCGAAATAGGCACTCTGGTGGAGTTACTGTGTGTGTGTGTGTGTGTTTATAAGTAGTTTTAAACTTGATCCACAAAACAGCATAACAGTAAAACAAGAACTGACTGCGTTACAGTCAGTGCTTGAGCAGCGGCTTCGCTCATGCGCGATTCATTTCCAGTTTGGACACATAGGGGTAGTGATGGTATATTTGATTCTTTTTACTAAATCGAATTTTAATGAGTCACTCACCAAAATGAATCGAGTTTTTGAGTCATTTGATTCACTGAGTCAGTTGACCAGAGAGTGCAAAAAATGTACATTTTCACTCAAACTTAATTAGTTTCTCTTTTCATGTAAATCCTACTGCTAAGATGAATGATTCTAAAAGAAAACAACTATTTTATAGAGCAAAAAAAGAGCAAAAACATTTCTAAAATTAAGCAATTTCCTATCAAAATTGCTTAATCAGAATCAGAATCAGAATCAGAATCAGAATGGGTTTATTGCCAGATGTTGAGGTTTACAACATTAGGAAATTGCTGCGGTGCTTCAGTGCAGACAATAAGAATTAAAGTGCTATGTAGAAAGAAAGATATGTGCATGAGATATACATGAGATATATACATGAGAATAAGAATTATGAGTGCTACATAGAAAGATATATACATGAGTGCAGGTGGTGATCAGTGCCAAACATATATACATGAGAATAAGAATTAAGAGTGCTACGTTGAAAGATATATACATGAGTGCAGGTGGTGATCAGTGCCAGACATGAAATGATGCAGTGACACAGCGTAGGGTCATGTGTTAGTGGCGGGGACAGTCATGTGGTTATTGTTCATGTGTCCAACAGCAGAGGGGAAGAAACTGTTCTTGTGGCGAGAGGTTCTGGTGCGAATGGACCGGAGCCTCCTGCCTGAGGGGAGCAGGTCAAACAGACTGTGTCCAGGGTGAGAAGGGTCAGCTGAGATCCCGGCTGCACGCCGCAGTGTCCTGGAGGTGTACAGGTCCTGCAGAGATGGGAGTCTGCAGCCAATCACCTTCTCAGCAGAGCGCACAACACGCTGCAGTCTCTGTTTGTCCCTGATAGTGGCTCCAGCGTACCACACGGTGATGGAGGAGGTGAGGATGGACTCGATGATTGCAGTGTAGAATTGCATCATCGTCCGTGTTGGCAGGTTGAATTTCTTCAGCTGCCTCAGGAAGTACATCCTCTGCTGGGCTTTCTTGATGACGGAGGTGATGGTGGGCTCCCACTTCAGGTCCTGGGTGATGGTGGTACCCAGGAAGCGGAATGAGTCCACAGAGGTGATGGGGGTGTCAGTCAGGATGATGGGGGGGAGTGGGGCTGTGTGCTTCCTGAAGTCCACAATAATCTCCACTGTCTTCTGGGCATTCAGCACCAGGTTGTTGTGGCTGCACCAAGACACCAGACGTTCAACCTCCCTCCTGTAGGCAGACTCATCCCCGTCAGAGATGAGCCCAATGACGGTGGTGTCATCTGCGAACTTGATTAGCTTGACAGACTGGTGGGTGGAGGTGCAGCAGTTGGTGTACAGGGAGAAGAGCAGAGGAGAAAGAACACAGCCCTGAGGGGAGCCGGTGCTGATGGTCCGGGAGTCCGAGACATTCTTCCCCAGCCTCACGTGCTGCTTCCTGTCCGTCAGGAAGTCAGTGATCCACCGGCAGATGGGATCAGGCACATTCATCTGGGAAAGCTTGCCTCGGAGATGGTCTGGAAGGATGGTGTTGAAGGCAGAGCTGAAGTCCACAAACAGGATCCTGGCGTAGGTTCCTGGGGAGTCCAGATGCTGCTGGATGAAGTGTAGGGCCATGTTGATGGCGTCGTCTACAGACCTGTTGGCTCTATATGCAAACTGCAGGGGGTCCAGGAGGGGGGCCGTGAGGGTCTTGAGATGGGAGAGAACTAGGCGCTCAAATGACTTCATGACCACAGATGTCAGAGCCACGGGTGTCAAGGGTAGTGTCGTGGATGAGAGAAGGAGGACCCAAACGCTGGACTCACAGGCAGGTAGGTGAAGGTGGATGTTTATTGCCGAAGGAGTGAGCAAACAGTACAGAGGGAGGAAATGGCTGGCTGACCGAATGAACAAAGGACTGACTGACTGACTGACTGACTGACTGACTGACTGGACATACAGACGACATTGACATCAGACATACATCATTAATGACCCGACATTGAATGGGTAGAACAGAGGGCTTAAATACACAGACTGGTGATAATGATGATAATGAGAGACCGGTGAGTACACAGCTGAACATAATGAACTAATGATAATGGGAAGAGGACTGAACATAATGCACACAGACCAAGGCTAACACAATAAAACAGGAAGTGGAACAGGCAGTAGATAAACAGTGAACATGAACTAAGAATACTGGGTCAAAGACCCAGAAACCCTGACAGTACCCCCCCCGCTAAGGCCGGCACCCGACGGCCAAAAGAACGAAAAACCAGAACAGGGCGGGCGGAGGGGGCCCAGGACGGAGGGACGGAGTCCACACAGAGACAGTTCAGGGGGCCGACCGTGCGGACGGCAACGGCGACGACGACAGCGCTGGTCCGGGGGCCGACCGTGCGGAAGGCGACGGCGACGATGACAGCGCTGGTCCGGGGGCCGACCGTGCGGAAGGCGACGGCGGCGATGACAGCGTTGGTCCGGGGGCCGACCGTGCGGAAGGCGACGGCGGCGACGTGGACGCAGTTCGGGGGGCCGGCCGTGCGGAAGGCGACGGCGGCCACCCAGGAGAAGGGGGTCCGGGGGCCGGCCGTGCGGAAGGCGACGGCGGCCACTCAGGCGATGACGGTGCAGTTCAGGGGGCCGGCCGCGCGGAAGGCAGCGGCGGCGGCTCTCCAGTGTCAGGCGTACTGGCCGAGGCCCGGTGGGCACAGGACCAGTCGAGGCGGGACCAGTCAAGGCGGGACCAGTCAAGGCGGGACCAGGCGAAGCACAGGCTGAGGCTGCAGCAGACGAAGGCTCTGAGGCTGCAGCAGACGGAGGCTCTGAGGCTGCAGCAGACGAAGGCTCTGAGGCTGCAGCAGACGAAGGCTCTGAGGCTGCAGCAGACGAAGGCTCTGAGGCTGCAGCAGACGAAGGCTCTGAGGCTGCAGCAGACGAGGACGAAGGCTCTGAGGCCGGGCCGGGCGTGGGTGCAGCTGAGGCCGGGCCGGGCGTGGGTGTAGCTGAGGCAGAGGCCGGGCCGGGCATGGGTGCAGCTGAGGCAGAGGCCGGGCCGGGCGTAGCTGAAGCCGAGGCTGAGGCCTGACCAGTCGAAGTTGAAGCCTCTGGCTGGAGACAGGCCGGGCCAGCGGGTGCGGAAACCCCTGGCTGAGGAGCGGCCGGGCCAGCGGGTGCGGAAACCCCTGGCTGAGGAGCAGGAGAGCTCACAGCTGGCTCTGGGTGCTGTGGCTGCAGGTCCGGGAACCGAACAGGATGGTGTACGGGCGACTGGGAAACAGGAGGCGACTGGACTGACTGGACAGGGGACTGGGAAACAGGAGCAGACTGGACAGGGGACTGAGCTACAGGAGGTGACTGGAGGACAGGAGGGGACTGGACAGCAGGTGAGGGAACTGACTGGAGGGAAAGCTGAACAGCAGGTGAGGGAACTGACTGGAGGGAAAGCTGAACAGCAGGTGAGGGAACTGACTGGAGGGAAAGCTGAACAGCAGGTGAGGGAGCTGACTGGAGGGAAGGCTGAACAGCAGGTGAGGGAGCTGACTGGAGGGAAGGCTGAACAGCAGGTGAGGGAGCTGACTGGGAGGAACAGAGGCAGGCGTGGCTGACAACGGAGCTGAGGTTGGTGTGGCTGACGGCTGAGCTACAGACTGGGCTAGACAGGGAGATAAAGCTACGGCCTGGGCTAATAAAGCTGGTGCATGAGCAGGGGACACCTCAGCTAGTCTAACCAGTGATACTGCGAGGGCGTGAAAAGCTGGATCAGGAGGTGGATGAAAGGGTGAAGTAGTAGGTGGACCGGTTAGCTCTTCCAAGCCTCCAGGGAGGTCAGGCTGGGTTCTGGCTGCCCTCAGCCTGGGCGCTGGGACAGGCACAGAAGGTGGCTGGACACCAGTCACCCCCACCCGAGAAACAGGAGCGGGTGTGGAGGTAGACTGGGTCGCAGCTGCCCTCCTCCTGGGAGCTGGCACTGGAGTGGGTGTAGGCTGACTGATAGGAGTGGAAATAACGACTGGGTGAGTGACACTGACAGGTCTATCGGGTTGTATTCTGGTCTTTCTGCCACCACTATTTACAGTTTTTGACTGAACAGTCTTTGGGGAGCCAGAGCAGAAAATATCTTCCCAGTCCACATCATCCTCAAGGAGGGAAACTCCCCATGAATCAGAAAAGAGTCTGTTGTGTGTTTTAAGTGGATAATCAGATGAGGGGTGTGGAAAACAGTCACTGGAACTCACCACCGGGAGTTGCTGAACAGAGTCCGTTTTATGGCGGCGTGTGCGCCGCTTTCCCCGGGAAGAGGAAGCGGGCCGGGTAAACGGCTGAGCCTCTGGCGCGGTAGCCTCCGCTGAGCCGAGATGGGAGGTGTAGCCGCTGTGCCGTGGCGAGGCGGAAAGGCTGGAGAGTGAAAAGGCTGGCGGGCGAGCGAGGGGCGAAGCGGCGGGAGAGCGAGCGGCCGAAGCTTGGGCTGTGACGCCCACTCTCCGCGGCGAATGCTCCGGTGCAGCTGAGGCAGCAGGTGGGGGAACGTGGCGTCTCCGAGGCCCGCCCAGAGCCAGGCGAGTCCCCTCGAAGACGTGCTCTCTCTCCGCGAAGAGCCGCTGTTTTCCCCGAAGCCCCTCCGTCCAGCGAAGGAGCGCTGCCTCCTGCCGCTCAAAAAGTTCAGGGTCCGCTGGGTCCACAACGCGGGGTCGGGTCATTCTGTCAAGGGTAGTGTCGTGGATGAGAGAAGGAGGACCCAAACGCTGGACTCACAGGCAGGTAGGTGAAGGTGGATGTTTATTGCCGAAGGAGTGAGCAAACAGTACAGAGGGAGGAAATGGCTGGCTGACCGAATGAACAAAGGACTGACTGACTGACTGACTGACTGACTGACTGACTGACTGACTGGACATACAGACGACATTGACATCAGACATACATCATTAATGACCCGACATTGAATGGGTAGAACAGAGGGCTTAAATACACAGACTGGTGATAATGATGATAATGAGAGACCGGTGAGTACACAGCTGAACATAATGAACTAATGATAATGGGAAGAGGACTGAACATAATGCACACAGACCAAGGCTAACACAATAAAACAGGAAGTGGAACAGGCAGTAGATAAACAGTGAACATGAACTAAGAATACTGGGTCAAAGACCCAGAAACCCTGACAACGGGTCTGTAGTCATTTAGTCCAGTGATCCTAGGTTTCTTGGGGACAGGGATTATGGTAGAGGACTTGAAGCAGGCAGGCACATGACATGCCTGCAGTGAGGAGTTGAAGATGCCAGAAAACACTGGGGCCAGCTCGTTTGCACAGTGTCTGAGGGTGGCAGGAGACACACCGTCTGGGCCGGGAGCTTTCCGAGCATTCAGACTCCTAAACTGCTTCCTCACATCTGCTTCATGAATATGAAGAGCTGTGGTCGGAGGAGGTGGTGTGAAATCCTCTTTTGTGTGGGGTGAGGGGGCGGGTGTTGCAGGTGAACAGTTTGAAGGTGGTGATGGCTCTATGGAGGGGGGAGAGGTGGGGGAATGAGTGTCCAAAGTGCCTCTATTGTTGGGGTCGTTGGAGGTGTGAAGGCTGCCTGATGGCTCGTCAAAACGACAGTAGAAGTTGTTAAGGGTGTTGGCTAAGAGCAAGTCATCAGTGGAGTGGGGGGTTTTAGGCTTGTAGTTTGTAATATTCCTAAAACCTTTCCACACAGAGGCCGAGTCATTCTCTGAGATCTGCTGCTGCATCTTCTCAGAGTGCTGATGTTTGGCAATGTCCACTTCTTTAGTGAACCTGTACTTGGCCTCTCTGTAGCAGTCCCTGTCTCCGCTTCTGAACGCCTTACTCTTTTCCAGCCACAGCTTTTTGAGTTTAGGGGTAAACCAGGGTTTGTCATTGTTATAACTCACCCTGGTGCGTGATGGCACAATGCTGTCCTCACAGAAGTGGATATAGGAGGTGACAGTGTCCGTAAACTCGTCCAAGCTGTTAGAAGCAGCCTTCATTGTGTCCCAGTCTGTGGTCTCCAAACACGTGCGAAGCTCCTCCACAGCCTCGTTGCTCCACAGTTTTTTGGTCCTCACGACAGGTTTGGAGAGCTTCAGCCTCTGTCTGTACGCGGGGATTAGGTGGATCATGACGTGATCAGAAAGTCCGAGTGAAGCGCGCGGCACCGCACGATAGGCCCCGCTGATCGTGCTGTAGCAGTGGTCCAATGTCCTCTCCTCTCTGGTCGGGCATTTAATATACTGCTTGTATTTCGGAAGCTCATGGCTCAGATTGGCTTTGTTAAAGTCCCCAAGAGCAATGATGAGAGAGTCCGGGTATGTCCGCTCCGTGTGGAGAATCTGCTCTGCGAGTGCGCACTGAGCTGCTTGCGCATCCGCGTCTGGCGGGATGTAAACAGCGGCCAGGATGAATGAAGCAAACTCCCGCGGAGAATAAAACGGTTTGCAGTGAATAAAAAGATATTCCAGAGAGGGAGAGCAGTGCTGAGCAATCACTGTTACATCTGTGCACCAGCCACTATTGATGTAGAAGCAGACGCCTCCACCTTTGGTTTTACCGGAGAGAGCGGCCTGCCGGTCCGCGCGCAGCAGATGAAAGCCCTCCAGCTTGAGCGCGCAGTCCGGGATGTCCTCACTGAGCCACGACTCCGTAAAACATAAGACACAGGAGGAGGCAAAGTCTCTGTTCATGCTTCTCATCAGGGCCAGTTCGTCTATCTTATTCCAGAGTGAGCGTACATTAGAAAGGAAGATCCCAGGAAGGGCCGTTCTCAGTCCGCGTTTCCTCAAACGCACGAGTACGCCGGCTCGCTTACCTCTCTTTCGACGTCTCACTTTCCTGATCAGAGTCAGCAGTAAATCTGCCGCAGATGCGACAAATATTGGAAATAAATCCACAGGCGTTGTAGTCCTGCAGTTAAGGAGCTCTTCTCTGGTGTAAGAATATCCAGAGGAGTGCCCAGACACAGAAGAAATGCACAAAAACAAGACAAAAGTAACGCACTGAAGCACCAGGGCATCCATACGCGGCGCCATCTTGGTGAATATGGATGTGCAAGTATGTGCATTCACACATACACATAATAAACATTTATTTATTTATTTTTTATTTTATTTTAATATATTGTAATATATTTTTATTTTTTATTTTATTAGTATTTTCCTTAAATGTGTTAAATATATATTTTCTCATCTAAATGTCCACTGAGCTGTGAGCCAGGGGGCGGTAATGCGCCTTAACATTGGTTGCCAACCAAGAAGAAGAAGCTGTGAGCCAGGAGGGAGGGGGTGAGTGAGTGAGTGAGTGATTCGTTCGCTCTATGATTCAGCACAGGAGGGAGGGGGTGAGTAGCTCAAATGTGCTGTTAGCATGTTAGCAGAGCGATGCTACTGTGAACCGAGGAGCTATTTTCTTGATGTGAGCTTCTACTCAGGGTTTTTTCTTCCAGTTCAGAGCAGAAATGTTTTTGTTACGATACTGGATGTTGTGTTTTTCTCCACAATTTTAATTATAAGCTAGATACATTGCTGCTAACAGCAACAGGGATGAGTATGTGAGTCAGTTGGGCTTGTGAATCATGATTCATGAGTCAGTAAAGTGATTCTCGAGTATTGAACGATTCGTTCATGATTCGCGCATCACTACATAGGGATGAACATCTTCCTGCCCTGATAGCAGCTGGGGGAGGACTATCCTCCGCCTGCGAGCGCTTTGGCACGGGCGACGTGCCCACAGCAGCACCCGCTGCTTGTTGAGAGTGAAAGCGATGAGCGCTTTCACGTCAAAAAGTCATCATAAATAAGTCTCCAATAACACCAGAAAAAGTCGCCAGATTTGTCGCTTGTAGCTTTTTAGAAAAAAAGTCGCTAAGGGGGTCTGAAAACTCGCTAAATATAGCGACAAAGTCGCTAAGTTGTCAACACTCCGTACAATACAAAGATCGCTTGCAACTAAGACGTCTCACTCTGAGCAAATTTTGAACCCACACATTTTAACTGTTTTTAGCATGAATTACTTTCTTAACTTTGAACTTATGTATCACCTTGCTTACATAACTTAATCAGATTATGCACTATCTACTGACTTTTGACCAAAAGACATAACACGTACACCTCACTAGGCTCATATTCCAAAGCAGGTTTACCTAACAATTGAGCTGATCAACCCTGAAATAAGGGAAACTCAGCTTTTATGTTCCACAAAGAGAGTTAACTTCTACTCCAATTCAGGTAACAGACTCTGAATGCTGCGCGCTGGCAGGTTTAGTTCAACAAACTCTCCCAGACTCCTCCTCTCCTGCTGCAGCTGAACCAGTTGACTCATTTCCTCATTCATAAAACTGCTGTCAAACCACAGAGGAGTGAATTAATCTGCAGAAGTTTACATTTTTACACAAACTGAAATCCCAGATTTACCATAATTCTCTATTTTGTGTACTTAGCATAATGATTTTTACAGCGATTCAGTTGTCAAAACATATAAAGAGGGAGACAGAAGTAACATCAAAGATTTATTATTATAATCGCAGAACAAAATCTACAGTCCCCATCTTAACTTTGTTGACTGTGATGCCGTGAGACTGTCATTTTCCTTGCACTGCAAACATTTACTGTGTGTTACACACTGATCAATGATCAGTCATTTGTCTTATTATCACACTGATGGAAAATGTGTCATAGCTAGATCTGGGTGAATATTTGAGTGAAGATGAGGGGTGCTTTATGGAGCTTCAGGTCCGGAGGGAATAAATGCCCTTTTTTCACACCAGCCCAGCGTTTTCCTTCATCACCACGAAGGAAAACAGTCTGTGGTGGTCCAAGTTTAGTGATTTTTGTGTCACAGGTTTACGTGCTTAATACAGGGACTTCCACAGCCTTTTCAACAGCGCTGCAGTCCTGGGGGGGGGGGGGGGGCAATGTTGTGGAAATGACACAGTCTTCACTAGTGGGGATAGTTGCAAAGTTTTCTTCATTATGAATTAGCAATCCATGTTTTTATTGAACATTTGAAGATAAAAAAAAAAACAGAAGCTCTTGTAGAGGATATAAAGTCAGAGATTGAAACGACAAGGAGCGGGTGCATCTAGTACAGGTAGAGCTGCCGCAAAACCCCACAGAGCTCAGCAGCCAGCGCAACAAATTAGCAGCATTAGCAGCACATCCTGCGTCCGATGTGAAAGGACTTTTATGCTGCGCACTATGACTCACAGCAAACACATCCTAAAGTAATAATGGTATTTCTAACAACTGATATACCACAACCTTATCCTTTCAACAGCTGCTGAAGGTTAGGGGACATAGCTTCTATGGGATATTTATATCCATATATCACCCTTCAAGGACCTGCAGTTCAAAAAAGCACCCCTCTGACAGCGGTTAGAGAAAAGATGTCCCGGCGCCGGTCAAATAAGTGCAAATAGGTGGAGAAATCCAAAAAAATTAAACTGTCCTGCGTGGGAGGAAAAATGTAATCCCTCTGCAGTGACTGATAAAACCCTTATTAAGTGAAAACTAGAGATCAAAGTAGTTTAAAAAGGTTGGAAACAGACCCCAACGAATAGATATAAATATAAGAAGTACAAAAATAAAATAGAGAGATGCATAAGGTACATTAAGGCTGTGTCATTGTTCAGCCAAGGAGAGTGTGCGAAAAGGTAAATGTCTCCAGCTTGATGCCGACTGTAAAGCAAACACACTCACAGTGCTACAGCATCTAGCAGAACAAGGCCACAAAGTCTCGCAACACAAACTACAGCTGTGGAGTCCAGAGGTCACCTACCTTGGACACAAACTAACAGGCGAAGGGAGAACCCTATTAGACAGCAGAAAACTAGCGGTGCAGAACGTTCCAAACAACAAATGATGAGTTATTTAGGCCTGTGTAATTTCTGCAACCCCAGCACGCTTCTCCCTACACTAGAGGACGGTGAAAAACATTGTTGCATGCAAAGGCTGGATGAGGAAACGAAACCACGGGCTGACGTTTACAGCACGCCTCAAGACGGTTACTGACATATTTGTAGATGATTGCTCTGCATCAAAGAATAGTGTTGGTCGAAACTGTGTAGGCTACGCTGTAACCACAGCTGACACAGTTATAGAAGCAAGGCCTTTAACTTCCTCAAACTCCGCACAGAGTGCAGAACTCACTGCTGTTGTGCGAGCATGCCTGCTGCACAGAGGACAAAGCATAAATATACACACAGACAGTCAATATGTTTTTGCAGCAGTACACCATTTACACCATTCCGCCAAAATTTGGCAGAATAGAGGTATGCTCTCCAAGCAGTTCTATGCTCAAAATTTCGAGAATTCAGCGAACTAAGCGAATGTCAGTCATTATAGATGTGTTTTCAAAATGGCCAGAAATATACCCAGTAAAAAAAAGGCAGATGCCATTTCAGTAGCAAAATGTCTATGCAATCATTTTATTCCTACATATGGCATTCCCAGCCTAATAAGGTCAGATAATGGAACACATTTTGTCAATGACATAATCAGTGAAGTTTCTGAAGCTTTAGGATTTAGCATCACACACCACTGCGCATACCATCCACAAAGTGCCGGACTAGTGGAAAGAACTAATGGCACGATAAAGCAAAGACTGAGGAAGTGCATGGAAGAAACAGGGAGACCATGGCCTGAATGTATAGGCCTAGTAAAGATGTGGATGAGATTAACTCAAGGTGCACAGAAACTCACACCTTTTGAAATCATTCATGGTAGAACAGTTGCCACTACCAATCACAAGTGAGCCCATAGATAAGTCAATAAGATAAACTACACTAGCTGAATGGATGACTAAATTGCTTGAAAATAAAGAGATTGTTCTAAACAACCAACAGCTGAGTGATTCATCTCCAGTGTCTTGCAGGTTGAAACCAGGTGATTGGATCCTGATAAAGGTGCTCCAAAGGAAAAGTTGGAGTTCGCCAAGGTGGGAGGGCCTGTACCAGGTCCTACTGACCACACCAACTGCCTGTAAGATTGGATTGCAGAAAGACCCTCTTGGATCCACCAAAGCCACTGCAAAAAAGTGAGTGACCCAACGGACCCATAGACGCCAGTCCCCCTACTTTCCGAGTGACCCGTCGGTGAAGGAAGGGCTGATTGGGTATAACTCGCCCTTCACTTCTCGCCGACCGTCTACTCACCGGAAAATTAGGTGTACTTGGTCGACATGAAGACGCTGATCCTCTTAATTACCAGTTTGGCACTTCTGGCCTGCCTGCTGACGCTGTGGAAAAAGGACCATCCAGACAGAAAGAAACGATGGTCATATGACGACTCACATCTTCGTGACATGACGCAAGACCACATTCACCCATGGATGAACAACGCATGGTATCGATATATACATGACAGCACACTCAGGAAAGACTGCTATGTTTGCTCCTATATGCCCCCAACGACACAATACGCCACCTTGTACGCGAAGGGAATGAACATGGTTCAGGCACAGTGTGCCGCAAGTTACGCCAGCCTTGGGTATCAATACCGGGGAATTGTGAATGACCATGAGAAACCTCTCGAGATAGGACTACCAAGTGGCACATGTGACGAATGGTTCTGGGTTGACCTGAAAGAAAACCACAGGAGTAAGGCTAGATCATTCCCAGTCTTTCTCGAAAACAATGGGAATTTGAGCCACACCCTATGCTTCCGCCAACGGATCGGATCCACGCCAATGGGAAAAACCACCAACTGTGAAGCAGTACAGATACATGGTCCTGGAGGACCAGTGAAGAACAACAGCATCTCGAATGGCACCTATTGGGTGCAAGGAATGGCCTGGCTCTGTGGCCAACAAGCCTATTTTATCCTTCCTAGGAATTGGACGGGTCAGTGCGCTCCCATTTTCATATCTGACCACACTTTCAAGATAACTGTGGACGCCACGTCAACAACAAGGAAAAAACGAAGCACTCTAGACCTCAAGAAGCATGATTCCATGTGGGGTTCTGATGTCCCAGAGGAATTTAAACTTTGGACTGAAAAACAAAAGGTTGTTCACGCACTCTTCCCATGGGTGGGGGTAGGAAAACACGCTTTAAGAATAGAGACTCTGAATTATCGTTTTGGACTTTTTCTGAATGCTTCATGTAAAATCAACGACGAACAGAATCAAGAAATTGATGCTCTGCGCATTGCAGTAATGCAACACAGGGTAGCAATGGACATGATTCTTGCTGAGAAAGGAGGTCCTCTGTGTGTCCCTCCTATGTGTCCTCTTTAACAACACATGCTGCACATACATTCCAGATAATGTACACTCATCCAACATGACTAATGCTCTGAGAACACTCAGACAACTTCGGGATGTACAACAACAAGACTATGTTGCGAACACAGAAGACTGGCTCGCGTGGCTTTTAAGCGGCTCTTGGAAGTCCCTGTTGTTTAAAGGACTTGTTTTTGTTGGTGTTCTACTACTGTTATTGTGTCTTTTCACTTCATGTGTCATACCTTGTTTGAAGAACATGGTGTCAAAAATGGTAACTGCTTCAATTAATGCTTACATCACCCTACCACAGAATGAAGAAGATGATAATGAGATAGACATTTGGATATAACATACTCGCAAAATTCACTATTTCATGATGTTACGATCGAAAATGTTTTCAACAAGTGGTCGCTAGCTGATGACAAGATGTATTGTGACAAGTATAAAATATTAACATCAGGAGGGAATGTTAAGGAAAAATGTTTTTATGCTTTGCTTCATAATAATAGTGTTCATATTTTACACACTGTGAGAAAAGAACAGAATGTATTAACTTCACCCATGTTCCTTGCAGAGAGCTTGCAGCCCAGCTTGATAATCAGTAAACTGTAAGCCATGTGATAAGACCACAAGAGATGAGATTAACAGCCACACTGCACCCACACACACACATGAAAAAACAGGAACTGCTATGCTTATTTTTACCCTTCTACTGTACTCATATAAATAAAGGAAACGCCTGCGACTCGGGGTGAGACTTCGTTGAATTCTCACCCGTGCACGGTCTAAAAGACAAACCCAAGGTCTCTGTGTTTTATTGCTCCAAGTAATTGTTTAAACTCTGTTCTCCACTGACAAAAACCAATGTTCAGCATGTGGCTAAAATGCAGCCTAACCCTACCTCTAAGTAGTTACTTGGTGAATGTTAAATTGGAAATGTATAAAGCAGCTGCTCTGCTGTGAGACTCAGTTTTACCAGTAGATGGGACAAGACTCATTTCAAGATTCACTGAGAAGTTCAACAGGAGGGACTATGCTTTTTCAGGAGATATAATCCAGACAGAAGTAGAGTCTGTGTCACATTTTTATGAGCTTGTGGTTTATTGCTAACACTTCAGCTTTTTGATTTCATCTTAAACTATTGAGTGTGAGAGTATGAATGTTTCCCAGGGGGAAGGAGCAGGAAAACCAATACATTAAATATTTAATGTAAAAGAATGATTGCCTACTTAGAGAACCAGGTTCACTCTACTCTGTGAATAATTCATTTAATTTAGACCAACTTAAAATTTCAAATATTGACAAATATCAGTGATAATTCAGTAAACTTCACTGAATGGTACCTTTAACATTTCTTTGAGTTTGAAATAATAATAATAAAAAAAAATAAAATAAAAATAAAACAGAAACTTTTGCTATGTTAACTGTGACTGATTGGTTTCTAGGTGACATAAAGATAAAGCTCTTTAGTTTAAAACACACACACACATCTTTTCTGAAGCTTTTCTGTTCAGTTTATAGTCAGCAATTGTTTTTTGATATTTAAACTATTTTTTCTGCACGGAAGAAAAATGTGTTGTCATATTAGCCACAACCAAACAAGTCATATTTTCCATCCGATTTCTTGACCAAACCTACAGAAACACACAACAAAAACCAGTGAGAACAAAAGTTTATTAAACTAGATCAGTGCTGTGCGAACCAAAGCTGGACACTGCTAAGGACATAAACCAACAGCATAAAAAAATAGAAAGTCATCTAAAACCTTAAAACATCAGTGTACTCTTTCTGTCAGTGCACTCTGGTCTGAGGTGCTGGTGGATGGGACCAGTTAGAGATCAGCAGGTGGACATCAGTGGTTGGACTGGTGGGCTACTTCAGTGAAGAGTAGATTATGTCTTGCTCTGGTTTAAAGTCTGAACACAAACACACACAGTACAAATAAGCTTTGTAGTTCAATCAAGACCTCCAATCTCTACATATCTGCATCACACACAGTAACAGTTTCAACCTTACTGGGAACCAGCTCAGATACAAATCAGAGTGGTGACACCTGGACCCCTAAGACCTGAAGTGTGTAGCTCATCAGTTGCCGGGGTGGCTGTAGCTCAGGTGGTAGAGCAGGTCATCCCGTGATTGGAAGGTTGGTTGTTTGATTCTTGGCTTCCCCCTAGTCTGCATGCCAAATATCCTTGGCCAAGATATTAACCCCATGTTGCTCTCTGATTTAGCGCCGCTAAGGCCAACACTGACAACCACTCTTTGCCAGATTGTCTGCTAAGCAGTGTTAGTGTTTGGCCTATTCATGGTCACTGGTTTCACCTATCACCATTGCAGCTATAGCCCAGGACTCCATTCTGCCTATCACTAGTGATGGTGAGATGAAGCCTCGTGATGAACTGAAGCTTTCCATCCAACTGGTCGACTCATGGTTCGAAGCATTGTGATGATTCATTTGCTCTACTGCGCCATCAAGTTGACGATTCAAGTGAAACAGACTCTTTGATGTGATGTGTAAACCTCTAAACTGAATAAATAAATTATTTTCTTTGTTATTTATCCCGAATATTGTCTCATCATGTCTGATACAAAAGAGAAAGTAGAAACTTTTTTGGGATGATTGTGTAACTGTGTAATCATGCTTATGTACATCTGGATAATGACAAACTGTGTGGCGCTTCACTTTTTAATAAACTAAAAGACAGAAATCAGATTATAGGATCTGTAGTGTTGTTTATTTATTTTATTATGGTACTTATCATTCGTGATATTTATTACTGTGTGCATACTTTATTAGGAGAGATGAGATCAAAAATAAAATCTCTTCCTTGCTGGTTCCATCGAAGAAGAAATGCTCAAGTAACTATGTAGCATGTACGTTATCCAATTCAACAACTTAGTGTGATGGGGAAATCAGCTGTGTTTTGCTGCCCATTTTATTTCAAATCTTGCGTGAACCGGTTCCAGTTCCTGAATCAGTCACATGGTACAGACTGCCCGCGAGGCCTCGAACGTCACTGCACAAATTGCACAAACGTCACAAATTAAACAAACTAAAAGTTCCACAAATGTAATCGTAATTAAAAGAATAAAGGATATGAATAAAACTGTTGGATCATCAGTCTGAACCAATTCATCTCTTTGGATCAGGAACTGAAAATGCAAAAGAAACAGACTCATCTGCTGTTGACAGTGAGACAGTTTGTAAATTATTATTAACAGTTATCATTATTATCAACAGACAGGTCAAAGGTCAGATGAAAACCACCATTTGTTGAGCATTCTGAAGCTCCTCTGCTGCCACCTACTGGCCCTATGACTGATGTCTTTCAAATCAAATCAAATCAAATCAAATCAAATCAAATCACTTTTTATTGTCACATCACATGTGCAGGCACACTGGCACAGCACATGTGAGTGAAATTCTTGTGTGCGAGCCCCACAAGCAACAGAGATGTGCAAACACAACAACACAAACGAGCAAAATACAAGAATGGCCAACCTGAAACTAATAAATATATGTACAATATATAATAGTGTATGCATTTCTGGATGTGTATACTAAATATTTTCCTACGTGTGTGTGTGTGTGTGTGTGTGTGTGTGTGTGTGTGTGTGTGTGTGTGTGTATACACATTTTTACAAATTAAATAGTAAAAAAATAAAATAAAATAATAATAATAATAATATAATATATAAAATATACAGAGTTGAATATGTGCAAAACAAGTGGCATTTATATACAGTGTGGAGTGCATAATGTTTCTACACAGTGCATACACTCATTGGCCACATTTTTAGGCACACTTTGTTAGTCCTGGATTGAACCGTCTTTTTGCTTTCAGAACTGACATAATCCCTCCTGGCATGGACTCACCAAGGTGCTGGAAATATTACTCAGAGGTCCGTATAGAGATGATAGCATCGCACAGCTTCAGCACATTTGATGACGTGAATCCGACACATCACTAAAGTGCTGCACTGGATTTTTAAGGTTTGGTACAAATGTTAGACATGTGTTTATAATAAAGAACAAAGAGTTAAAGCAAAAATAAGGCTTTTCACCCCCACGATGTTCTTTTTGTTGAAAGTAACTGTAATAGCTTTATATTCTAATACTTGTTTACTGTTTACTCTTCTGTCAGAGTCCAACTTCTACTGAGAACTGCAGTCGACTCATTTAGTTGTCAGCACTTCAGTGTCACTAGATGGCAGCACCAGACCGTGCTTTAAGCTGTTGTTAGTGCTTTTTACTGTCTGTGGATGCTGCTGGAATCAGCTACGTACAGTCAGCTGTAAACTGACCAGTTATTGATTGTATATAATTAAAGTGGCTGGAAAGACCGTGGTGACAATTTAGGAACAAAACTGATGTGATCACATCTACAGACAGATAATTATTTGGGTTTGAACAGATGATATTCATCCTCATACCTATAATAATAAACATGTAGAGCTCAAACCTCTTCCTACCTCTCTGAGAACAAAGTTAAATTCATGTTTTTACTGAGGAGCGTGTAAGCATGGATTGAAGGAAACCAGAGAGACACTGTATAAAAATCACTCTAACACAAACTCGAGGTGCTGCTTTGAAAAATGAAGCAAACAAAAAAGCAACAACAAGCGATGCAAGCGAGCTTCCACACAGACTGCTGTTAAATGCAAGTCTCACTTTTCCACCTGAACCAGTGCTAATCTTAGATTTTCTCTCCTGATTCATTCCAGATTATTCTAAATTATGAATGAATGGCTTACTTCACCTTTTTGATAATAAAAACGTGTCATATGACGGGTCCCAGTGGTATTTGGTATTGCAGAAATTCAAAATAAATTAAAATGAAATCAATTAAATGCACTGCAGCACTGATTGTTAATACAACACGTCACCTTGATGAACGCTAATTAATTTCTTTCATAATTTCATCAGTAGAAGTTATTCTCTTTCAGAAACACATGATTCATGTTAGTGTGCATTTGTTATGGCCGCATAATCTGACCCCGATTTTGACTGAATCGACACCGAGATCATCATCATCACACTGAATGAGGACAGGTGTCCTCACTATGTGTCCTGTGCAAGCACAACCACACATATCAACAACACAGTAACTAAGATGCGTCTGAAAAATATCTGTTGATGGAGACGTATTTATTTCAAACAGCATCTAAAGTCTCACATATTTCATTTCCTTGAATCTAAACTTACTGTACACAGACACATACGAGCTTCTCAAGCTTTTGTGTGAAGTTTCCAGCCACTGAGTGATGTTAGTGCTGCTCTCAGTCTGAGGTTGTGGTTTTATTGATATTTGTTGTTTTCTATCTGCTCTGTGGAGACATGTGCATGGGTTAGCCACAGCAACTCATGTTTTCCATCAGAGAGCTTCATGAAACCCACAGAACCACACGAGAAGAACAACAAGTCCGACCAAAGTTTATTGATCCTGCACAAAAAAACAGATTTCTGCTGTGGAGACGACAGCAGGGTCCCACAAGTTACTGATTATTTTAAATACATTGCATTATGTTAATTTATTAGTTATAGACTATATAATACATAGCATATACATACAGTATAATGTTTCTGTTTTGGCCTTAGAGACATAGAGAGGCAGTGTGACAAAAATACATTTACTTTTTTTTTGCTTCTTTACAAAAACGTCTCATCACCCCATTCAGTTTTTCTTTGTCTGTCTGCAGTTTTGTGAGTGCATTTAATGAAGAGATCAAACAGAATACATACACATCCTTTTTTATAACGAAAGCCCTCTGCTCTGAGGGCCTGTGTGGACCAGCAGCTGGTTGTCAGGTTGTAGGTTACTTAGTTACTTAGTTACTTTTTAAAAAACACGATTTACAACCTGAATAGGTGATAAAGCGATAGATCTTTCAGCCCAATTCTACTTTTTCTGCATAATCCATCATACAAAATGTAATCAAATGGAAAGGTCTCTTTTTAAAACTTGTTTTATTAGTTTTAACCTTTTAAAAAAATTAATTATATGCACAATTCTCTGACTGGAAGATATTTGTTTAACATTTAAACCTATTTTCTGCACATTCCAGCACATAAAATAAAATATTTTTTTGTGTTTGCACTCACTCTCTATGAATTTCCCATTACGTGGTAGCGCACTCGGAGCTTGCTTGGAAGTTTAGGGGTTTTTTCGCTGTAAAAAGAAGTTTTCTTCTGTTGAAATCTCCCAATTCTTTGAATCTTTGGGCTGAAGGAAGGACAGTACTCGGTGTATTTATGCTCAATCAACAATCATTTATTTCCATATAATTCAACACTTAAGAGCATAAGAACCATCATGATGGGGAGACATGCCTGAAGAGGGTCACCGCAAGTCTCAAAATGGTGACGGGTTGCTCAGCTTCTTATAGCTCCTAGCGGCCCCCACCTAGTCGTAAAAGCCTAAACATTCACATTCTTTCTCTCTTACGGCGCCTAAGTTATGAGCTCGGCTCCCTGTTTTTCTAATCTGTAAGGGTGGGGGTATGGAATGTGATCTATCTGCCTTCTCCTAGACACAGAGTCTCCTTTCTCTTCATGATTCAGCAATAAAACATGTCAAGAACACAGTATGAGACATTCACAGTAGATCAAGGATACAGAGTGATGCACACTTATCTAATAAACTAATAAGTGAATCTGTTATTTTAACTCAAAAGTATAATGAGAACTAAACTACATACACAGCACACCATCTAAACTAAAGGATAATATATGACCTACAGCAGTTAACATAATTCAACTACTTTAACTACAGATATAAGATAACATATGATAACAGAATACTCTCACACTTCCCACGCACAGCGGACGCTAATGTTTTTGTCACTTTTTATGGAATCAAACTTAAAGTAAGGTCAGTACTTCCACGCTTTAAACGCTGCACGCTCATACTCTCTCCCGCACTCGATATATTATCCATTGTTGATCTGCACACAGCTGTTGTCACGAACGTCGCACTTGCTTACGTCATTGTCATGAGACACTCTCGCAAAAAATCACGGTCATAGTAACGCAGTAACGCAGCATGCTTGCGGGAAAGTAACGGTAATCTAATTACCATTTTTGCATTAGTAATCCCTTACTTTACTCGTTACTTGAAAAAAGTAATCGGATTACAGTAACGCGTTACTGCCCATCTCTCGTGAGCACCCGTGTGTACACCTGTGTGTGTGAGCGGACATAAATTCAAAAGGTTTCTCCATGTAACATTCTGCTAGAGGGTGTGGGGAGCCAAAGCATGAAGCGGGCGTGGAGGAGACTTGGGCCCGAACATCCATAGTCTCCCCAGGGTGTGAAAACCCAGGGAGACCACCGGAGAGGCAACAATGCCACCCTCCCGGAAAGAGCTGAGGAGAGCCCCAGACGTGGGGGCCTAAGGTGGGGACTCGACCTGACAAATAGACATAGACAAACTGGCACACACAGACACAAGCATACGTTCCTACCCTCATTCCTTCAAATACAAATACTCAGCACTCTCCCAACGTGGCGACAAACAGAAATGAGCACTATACACCTATTCATACTCCCCAGACATATTCTATACTCCCAGGTCCAGGTTTCACCACCCCCACGGGGGCAATCAACCGCCAGACACAAGAGATGTTTCCCCTTTCCCTGTGGTGGGGGCAAGCAGACCACCCTCGGCCCAGCAGTCGCGGGGAGGCCCAGTGTCACAGATCCTGACCAGACTGCCAACTCCTCCCAGCCACCCTGCCCCGATGGTGAATAGAGAATGGGGGTGTGAAAACCGCATACCTCACTCCGCCCTCTCATATGTCGTGTTGCTGCGTCCTGTTCTAAAGTGCATTTAAAACACAGGAGGGTCATGGTGCATCCTGCCAGAGAGCAGTAGGTGTCAGCACTTCCCGAGAACCCTCAATGTCTATATGCATTTAAAATTAAGAGGTGCACACCCGCCCCAGAGGTTAGGTTGGATATACAAACCATACTCTGGACGCCATATATCGTGAACGGGAACAGGGAGGCCAGGGTGGCCCACCCAACCCCACCGCAAAGGAAACTACACCCACCCCATCATCCAATCATCTACCACACCACATAAGACAGTAGACACACAGGTTGATTTCATTCTCCATCTCTCCTGCAGGGTGGACTCATGTGGATCCGAGACCTCCTGTAAGGATGTGACAAACTCCCTGCTGGTCAAAGCGACCCCTATTTCCACCAGCACATCAGAGGTCCCCCACACCAGGGCAGGGCCCCGATGCATGCACGCACCCACCCACAACCCTGGCGACACACCAGCCAGGGCCCAAGAGCCCAGAGGCGGAGCCCCCCAGACAGATGTAAAGCCCATCTGGAACATCCGGTGACCTGTGTACTCTATGTAGTATTTTGTATTGTATTAATTGCAGACTGGGATTTCTTATCATTTGAAAGGGTTTTAAGCATATCTGACTGACAAGTCTGCTTCCCACTTTGCAATAGGAAGGGATATTGATTCATCTATTTTAGAAAGTGTTTTGTATATTTTAGACAATGATTTGGGCAGATTAAGAATAAAACATTGTACCACACTTGGTGGTGTTTGTAATTCAACTTGATTGGGTTTATTTTATAATTTTTTTTACTATGGATTTAATTTGTTGATATTCTAAAAATCTTTTCTTGCTGATCCCATGTTGTATAACTAGTCTGTCAAACGGAATAAAGTCTGTTCCTTCTAAATTCCTTCTTCCAAGTATTTAATTTCTTTGCAACTCCAATCTGGGAAGTTAGTCAGAATCAGAAATGCTTTATTAATCCTGAAAGAAATTATAGGTTACAGCAGGCAGCACGCTAATGGTGCATGCACACTTACGAAGGAACCCTCTGACCAAACATACTTTACACAAACATCACATTGAGGAGACATGTCAGAGAGCTAAGCAGATAGGAAAAAAAACAACAAAAATACATAACATGAGGTGAGAGGAGGAGAAAAAAAACACTCCACTCAGACTGAGCTCCTAATGAGAGAACAGAAAAAAACACAAAAAGTCTTCCAGCCGACCCAGGTGGCCTTGCGTAGGATAGGGATGAACAGTCCAAACACCGTCTGTTCTCGGGGTGAAAATTTGTTTTTGTTTAGCTCCAGTCTCAAGACCACAGCTGGCACCGATATGGTAGCCGCATGAAATGATGGTGGTATTCCTTTAGTGCGAACAACTGCATGTCAATTTCACAGCCGATCTAGCAGTCCTAAACCGGTCTCTCAATCTCCGAGATGTTATCAATCTTGCGCTCAAAGACCAAAGTCTGAGAACTCACGACCACCGTGAGCTAAGATGTTATCCAATTTTCGCTCAGAGGTCTTAGTCTGAGTGCTCACAGCAGCCTCAAGCTTCTCCAAGATCTTATCTGTGCTGCGTTCAATGATCCCATTTTGAGAAATCACAACTCCTCCCATCGCTTCAATCACAGCGGGCAGCCTTGTGGGCTTTTGAATAGCCGATTCTGCTTTCTTTAATCTTTGATAAACCAGGGGCCAAGCCAATCAGCAAGAACCCTGTTTTCATGGTTCCGAAAAGGTAGATGTCTTCAGTGTCCTCGATCGACAGTCCTGGCACATGACCCTCCAGTTATGCCACCCGTCCATCGTGTATCTGGCAGGGAACGTCCCTCCAGGACACTCAGGCTTACCTGAGCCCAGGCTTGTCATTGTCAATTGCATTCAGGGACCAGCTGATCAAATCCATAATTCCTCTTTTAGGTTTTAGAGAACATACTGTGAGAGAATGTTCCAGGGAAAAGTAATACAAAAAACACGAGACTAGACAAGGACACAAGAGGCTAAGCAGGGAAGCTAAGGGAGAGGAAGAGGAGGAGAGGAGAAAAGTGTGACCGCCTTTGTCAAGAGCAAGAGATAAAATGAACTGTGTATAATTAGGGGTAGAAGTTACTAATTAGTGGGATGTGAGTGTGCATTAATCTGTCAGAATGATAAACTGGAGCTCTCACCCTAAATACAGACTGAGGGGATCAGACCAAAGAGGAAGGACATGAAAACAGACCAGGTGGAAGCTGACATCGTAACATCATAAGTCAAAGGTGATGTGTTGTCCTTCAGAGCAGGTAGCCTTGACACTGGTGAAACTTTGTTTTCACAGCTCAGGGTGGAAATTTTATCCCACATCTTTCTGTTTTATTTAGCAAAATAAACATGTCACCTGGTCCTTGCCTGCTTTTGTTTGAGTTCATTCTTTTTTTTATTGTGCAAACAATAGAGTCTGTTTCAAGGTGAAGTGTTCCCAGCTGCTCGCACATGTCAGTCTGCTGTTTTCCTCTAGCTCAGAGTCACAAACTGCAACCACGTGAGGAACAAATTCAACACAGAATCGAGATCAGATATTTAGTTTTTCCTCAAGATTGTTTCTAGAAAGAAGTAGTCATATAGTCATAGCTGAGGAGACACCGGAGCGTCATGAAAGGAGAAGCAATAAGAAACCATCTCACCATCGAACTAGATAGTGAGCATGATGAGTGACACATCATCATGTCATCATGTCAGTCATAATGCATTTTACAGCAGAGCTTGATCCTATGCTGATACATTTTAAACAGTCAGCAGTTTGTTAAGCTCACAGGGCAACTCAGTTAAATGTGGTTTGACAGGGACAATGAACTTCAACGATATAAAGGGTCTAAGTGGAGGGTCTAGTTTGGTAACACAGTCTGTCCTCAAGTTGAGTGTTCGTATTTTTGAGATTTTCGTTTGCTCATCATTTCCTCAACCTTTAAACAGCATCAATGGCATCAATGGATTAAAGGGCATCAAAAACTGAAGAGAAAACTGCTGTATATGAATAAAGTTGAATAGAAAACACAAGTTTTTATTCTGCTTTTGCTGTTAAAATAACTTAAGTAAAATAAATATTATGACTACGATTAGTCAGACACTAAAAATGGAGAGTAGAGCAGAGTCAGATCAGGATAAGTTAGGCAAATCAGACCCACATATCTTAGTAAAACATGAATGATTTGAATTTCAAATCTAATGCAAAGTTTGTGCTCATGTCATATTTACAGTATCTTCTTTGTGTTGTTGGTACTTCAGTGCCAAGATAACCTCAGAGTTAAAAAAAAAAATCAAATTCTACTGAATCTTTTTGCAGTTCATGGGATTTTATAGTTTATTTATAATTCACTATAAATCTGAAAATAAAAAATAAGATTTTACAGAGAAAATGAAAGTAATGCAGTAAGTTTTGTTTTACAAGAAATGAGAGAGGGGGAGGATTGGGCTCCACCTGCAGGATGCAGCAGCTGTTGGTCAGACAGAAAGTTTCCAACATTTATTCTCTGATTTTAATCCATAAAAACATTTTAATGATATATAACTCATTGTGGATCACTCTTATGGATTATCATGAGCTTTGCAGCAGGTTTTACTCTGTTAAATACACAGAAAAGAGTGCACAAGTTACGAGGTTGCAACTTGTGCACTCTTTTAAGGATATTTATTGAACCTAAAGTGTTGAGTGACAAGAGAAATATGTGAATGTGGTGAAGAATAAAGAGAAACACACTATCATCAATCAGTCTTGACACACAAAAAACGCACACCCAGTAAACACATTCAATTCAATTTTCAATTCAAGGCGCTTAAGCTAACCATTTGTATTTGTGCCCAGTAAAATGCAAGGGTGTAATTTAATCATTAGAATCAACTGATAACAGTGACATAGAAGTCAGTATGGTCATTTCTGGTAATGAAAAAACAAACAAACAAACCCAAAAAACAAGTATTTTTGAATGCCAATGGGACGTCTTTAAACATCAGTGTTATGATTTGGTGGGTTGAATTATTAGTTCTGCATGAAGGCACACAAGTATTGTTAACTGTCCGTGGAGCATTCCAGTCAAGTCCAGTTCAACATCTGAACTTGACTGGAATGCATTCAGCTGCTGTCTGATGAGAAGTCACATGTTCAGTGGTTTGTAAAATGATATGTTGGTCTGATTACCTTCAAATAAGTAATTCAGTTAACTTTAGCTATTTAGATGTGAGTCTATACTTGTGCTTCTTCCCTCCTGTCTCTGCATTTAACACATATATGTGCCGTCAAGACCCAGCAGTGAAAACAGAATAGGCTCATTTTTCACAATAATCAGTGAACAGTGATGACTTTTCTAATTCAAGGTCAGAAGCATTAAATAAATTGAACTTCTTTGCACACACACACGCACAGTGGACAGAGTGGACAGATAATCAGAGATCACAGAAACAGGCCTCAGCTGTTATAAATCAATTATGATCTTGTGATCGTTTAAAGACACAGAAGCAACCTGGGGCCCGTTCTTCGTACGTCGCTTACTACATCCAAGATCAAATCATCGCGCTAACCGTGAGCTCGCTAATCCGGTTCCCCGAACACACCTGCTGTTGACGATTACTACAGCTGGACGCAGTAATGTGACATCACTGGGTGTCGTAAAAGGGGCTACGCATCGATAGTAGAAACATTGATCGGCAACCCTCTGATTGGTCGGCGAAAATGTCGAAGGAGCGCGCTCGGCTCGGTATTTTTCGGCAGCAGAGCAAGAACTCCTGAGTGAGGGATTTCAGGAGTTTCAGAGTTTAATCAGAACGCAAGGGAACACTGCAAAGGCTGCAAAAGCAAGGAGAGAGGGCTGGCAGAAAGTTGCTGACAAATTAAACTCGTAAGTAATTTAATAATAATAATAATAATATATTGGATTTATATAGCGCTTTTCAAGGCACCCAAAGCGCTTTACAATGCCACTATTCATTCACTCTCACATTCACACACTGGTGGAGGCAGCTACGGTTGTAGCCACAGCTGCCCTGGGGCAGACTGACAGAAGCCAGGCTGCCATATTGCGCCATCGGCCCCTCTGGCCAACACCAGTAGGCGGTAGGGTAGATTTATCATATCACACTATATTATCCAATATTATATTACATTATATTATATTGTTATATTATATCCTCTTTCACATTAGAGCCACAACAGCACCCACTAGAACATGGGAACAAGTAAAAGTGAAATATAAGAATATTCTATAGAATGGTAATATTTATCACTTATATTGCTTTTCGTCTCTTGGAAAGAGACCCTGAAATAATCTGTTTGTTTGTTTATAACAGCAACCAAGAAAAGGGCAGAGCAAAAAAAGACAGGTGGTGGTCCTGCACCCCCTCGTCAACAAGTTGGTTAAGTAAATAATATCCTCACGGGAAAATCGATATCTCTCAATGAGCACACTGTCGCGCTGAGCTAAAGGATCCTGTCTGTCCCACAATATATGCTGAATTCTGAGGACTCTCCTTATCAATCTTGCACCTTCCGCAATGGGTTGCTCGCGTAAACGGACAGGACATGGCTGCGACAGGCTTCCCAAATCCACCTTGAATTTTATAGCCGTGGTCTCTCATCTTGATTACACGAAGTAATTTACAATTACTACTCTGAAATATGAATTACATCTGTAATAATCACATACATGTAATAGAATGTTAATAGTACATTTCCCTTTTTTAGGAAATGACCTGTATGTATCTGTGTGACATCAATAAAAGGATCAAGTGCTGCATTATCTTCAGTTACATTGATGTTATTTATTTATCGCTGTTGCTTTCGTATGATGACGCGGACATACCTGCGTGGCCGCGATCTAATCCTGTTTACATAAAGTAAACCTGCTCCCGAGCAGGTTTACGCTTACGGCTCTGTTGCTATGACAGCAAGTCCCGGATGAGCTTCGGGGAACCGACTGATCCAGGATCACGCGAAATCGTCAACAATCTAATCCGGCTAACCTACTTAGCGAGGTACGAAGAACGGGCCCCTGATCTCATACTGAGATGTTTACTCTCTGACTCTGAGATCTGCACTCAGATAAACACAAATAGGAAAGGATCGTGTCTGTATGTGACATGAAGCACACAGAATTTTCTGTGTGCAGATTATTTTGACCATAAATCACTGTGAACAGTTTTGCACAAGAAAACATGTCTCACTCTCTGAGTGCTGTCAAGGTTTACAGTAGCTGTTTTTAAAGATGAGCTCTGCAGCTACAGACAAGATGATTCTGCTTCAGGCAAGATCAACTTTGAATCAGAATGCAGGACTGTAATTGGCTGCATGTAATTGCATGGGAACGTGACTAAGTTGTTACATTATTCAAATTTTAAAAGAGGAGTCTGAAGTCTAAATTTAAGCTGTTTATTTCAGTCCAGCTGTAACACTGCAAATACACACAGCATGTAATAAATACATAACATATGATCTTGACTTTAGTGAGGAGTAGATGACCCGTGGCTCTGATGGAGGATCTGCAGGAGGGACTATGCGCTTACCTGCTGCTCTCTGGCAGGTAGCTCCATGCCCTCCTGGGTTTTAATTGCACCTTAGAACACACATGCATCAACACTACAATGAGCGGGTGGAGGGAGGTTTGGAGTCTTCTCTCACCTCCGTTCTCTGCGGCCCGCTGGAGCAGGGTGGCTAGGAGGAGGAGTTGGCCGGCCGACTGCGGTCTGGAGTGTGGGGCCTCCCTGCTGCTGCGGAGTCGGGGCGGTCTGCCTCTCCCCACCGCAGGGAAAAGGGTAACACCACCTGGGTCTGGGTGCAATTCCCCCCTCCATGGGCAAGGGTACCTAGACCCGGTTTGTAGAGTACGCTTGGGGAGTGTGATCGTGTGTACAGCGTCTCTTTATGTCTGTCTCCACGTTGGTTGAGTGTGGAGTAAGTGCATATGAGAGCATGAGGGTGGGAATGAATGTTTGTGTCTGTGTGTGCCTGTATGTCTGTGTCTATATGTCAGGTTGGGTATCAGACGCCACCTCTTTGGGGACATCTCAGGCCCTCCAAGGTTTGGAGGCCTATCTCCCCCCACCACCACTTCCCCTGCCAGTGGCGGACTCCCTCAGACATCGGTGCGTTGGTGGTTCTTTGTGTCTGGGGATGGACGTCCAGGTACACGCCGGCTCACTCCTTGGCGGCCGCTTATCGGGGCCTGGAGCCTGGGGCTCGCTCGGGCCACTTCGGAGGTGGGGTGCCCCCGGCCTCTCGGCCTGGGGCTCGGTCACTCTGGCACAGCTGGCTGCCGGCGGAGCTCACGGGCGCGTCACTGCAACTCCCCCTGGCTTCTGCTCCGCGGCTGCTGAATGAGCCCTCATCTGGGACTCTCCTCAGCTCTTACTGGGACAGTGGCGCAGCTGCCCCTCTGTGGGTCTTCCTTGGTCTCTTGTGTTCTGGGGGCCTCTGGATGTCTGGAGTTTTGATCTCCTCCATACCTGCTTCATGCCCTGGGGGACGGGGCTGTGGCCCCCCCACACCCTCTAGCAGATCATTACATGAAGGAACCTTTTAAAAAAAACAAGCGCGTCCATGCTCACAGGTGTACACACAGGTGATCACACACACAAACTACACCCCTTTTGGCTCCTACCTCAAAGCACACTGTGTTCTGTTGATCTTATGTGCTGCACAGTAATGTTTAATATTTAGTATTTACTGTCATATTCCCATATATCATTGTGATGTTGTTTATTCTATTACTCTTGTTCTCTTCTGCTTGTTTTCCTTTTTCTTTCTCAACAGGTGATCCAGGTGATCGATACATGTATTTTCTTTTTCTTTCTTTTTTCCTGCCCATTCTGTTGGTTTTTGTTTTTTGCCCTTCTCCCCCGTCCCTCTTCTCAGCTGTTTCTCTTTCCCTCTTTCTTTCTCCCCTTCTTTCCCCCAGTCAAGTCTGTCCCGTATTCAGCAAGTGAAAATAAAATAAACAATAAAAGGTGAATCAAATGGACCATTATGGCAAGGCTGGGATGGTCAATTTGGTAAAGTAAATCCGTTGGGCATCTTTCTTTGCCTTTAGACAATAATTCTGATGGCAAAAGAGCCAAACGGGACAGGCAAAAAAAAAAAATAACAATATGAATCTAGGAGAGATACTAATTTGTGATTTATATTCCTTTTCCTCAGTGAACGTTTGTAATTAATCATGTATTTTGCTAAAGTAATGTCATTAAATGAAAGCTGCTCATAAGTAATTCTTAAAAAAAAAAAGAAAAAAAAAAAGGAGGATCTGAACACAAATACACAGATTAAAGAAACATTTAGATTTCAGGTGATAAAAACCTCTGGGACACATCAGAAAACTGCCACTGTTTTATTTCCTCATTGCTTCATGAGTCTCAATGTGCTGTTGTGTTGGTATGTGTCGGGCTGTGAGCTGAAAAGCTACAGCCGGCTGTATGCGTACAGCAACCGTGTGTGAAAAGTGGTCAATAAAGAGATGCTGAAAAGCATGTTCATGCAAACATCGTCGGGTCTGCCGTGACATGTTTACAATAGGACTTCTGGTCCCAAACCTCGGCGCACAGCGTCTGCAAATCGGGGCTGTACTTTCATCTTTACGCAGGACTGTAAGCTGTCATCTGTGAGGCGTGAGCGGTGTTTGTTTTTAACATAGTTCACGGTGGAGCTGCCGACATAATGTGAATCCAAAAATCTATAATTGGCCTCGATTGAAAGTCTCGATAAATGAATGGCGTTTCGGCGGGTATACCGGCTTCCGCGAGTGTGACGCTTATTTTGATGAAAAAATAATAGAATATAATTTTATTTTTATATTTCAATATTACAATAATCTTCCAATTTAGAACTACAAGTTAAAAAAGGACTAACATAAATAAAATACACTTCAGCTAAATGCTTCTAATTTATTTTCCTAAACCACGCAGAGCCGCACTATGAGGACTAAAGAGCCGCAGGTTGCCGACCGCTGCTCCAGGCCAACTGTGCCGGAAAAAAAATACTGACACATTAGGAATAAATAACAAACAGGTGAAATACATACAGAGAAATATATGCAAAAATAAGTGAAAGGGACAAAATGATGTACAAAATAGTTGCAAAGTGCTTGAAGGTACCAAAAAAGACTGAACAGTCTTTGTGTGGCCTGAGGGACCTGTCACACTGCTCCCATTGCCAGACTGCAACTGCACCTTATGTACATTCTGTAGTATTCATTCATTTCTGTATTCTATGTATATAAGTTTAGATTGTTTATTTTGAGTTGGTTTACACAGCTTTGTGTATGTATGTGTATGCATGTTCCCAGTACTTCTGAAGGGCCCTAAAAAAGTCCCTGGCTCTAAACAGAAAGAAGTTTTCACAAAAATTGGTTAGTCAAAGGGCTTTTTTTTCAGAATAAAATCAATATGAATTCTTGTCTGAAGGTAAAAAAAAAAGAAGGCCAACTAATTTATTTTTCCAAGTGGATCATTGTGGCTTTTGCTATAATGCAGAGCTCTGTTCTGATTGAAACAATGCTGCAGGCTTCAAACTTCTCTGTTTTACAGGGACAGGTTCAGACAGGTTTCACTTAACTCAGCTACAGTGTTTTCAGGTTTTTCTGTTACACCTGTTTCAGTCAAGTACTTCCCACATCTACATCAGTGTTTTATTTTCTTTGAACTGATTCCAGATCAGATTAAAGCTGCATCAACTGGCTCAACAGGTGAGAGGTTTCTTTTTCTCTCCTGACTGCTCATTGTTTTCATGACTAAGACTACTTTTGTTTTTAGACTAAGAAAAGAAATAAAAGAATACTAATACATGTTAAAATTTTATTCACACACACACACAAAACAAAAGCCAGTGTAATAAGTGTATTCACAACACATATGCAGATTTTGTTTACAATTAAATACAGTGAGAGAAATAAAACATTCATATTAGTACAGGAGCTGAGTGATACATGTTAATGTGTCAGTGAAAAGTCTCTAACACAAAAATATACCCAGATAAGATTTCAAATACATATAGTTGTAAAATTGTATTGTAGGATAGAAATTAAGACTGTAGTCATTCTCACTGTTTATGAATTAATAAATGTTATTTAAAAAATACATTTTTTTTTATAAAATGACAACAAAAACAGATTTAGGTTGACAATTATTTAAAAAAATTAAGCCTGTGAAAGAGTTGTTCTTCACTGCAGAGAAGGGTTGGTGAAAAAAAAACTCTTTGTAAAAAACAAACAAACAATAAAACAAACAAAAAAAAAACCCTAACATTTACCCAGCCACAAAATTCCATTTTTAACTTATAACTCCATCACACATAGTTACATTTTTTATTGATTACAGTATCTGTCCTGAGAACATCTGTTACTCTGCATTTTGAGCTTGAAAACCTGCAACAGCAGCAGGAGTAGAGCTCATTTGGAAACGCGCCAAAGGACCTGTCACACTGGTCCAGGTACCTGGACCTGGGATATAGAGTATGTTTGGGGAGTGCGACTGTCTGTGCAGTGTCTATTTGTGTCTGTCTACACGTTGGGTGAGTGCCGAGTATTTGGTTGTATATATGGGGTGGGAATGCACGTTTGTGTCCGCGTGTGCCTGTTTGTCTGTGTCTATATGTCAGGTTGGGTCTTAGACTCAACCTCTCTGGGTACATCTCAGGCCCTCCAAAGTACGGAGGCCTATCTCCCCTCACCACACTCCCTGCCGGTGGCTGATGCCCTCAGACGTTGGTGTGTTGGTGGTTCTTGTCGACTGGAGCTGGGCGCTCATGTATGTACCGGCTCACTCCTGGTGGCCGATTGGCGGGGCCTGGCGCCTGTGGCCTGGCTGGGCCCCTTCCGGGGGATGTGGTGCCCTCAGGCCTCTGGGCCTGAAGCTCGGTCCTCTCTGGCACAGCTGGCTCCCGGTAGAGCCCGCGGGCACGCCACTGCAACCCCCTCTGACCTCTGCTCCGTAGCTGCTGGGTGACCTCTCGTTTGGGGCTCTACTCAGCTCTTCCCAGGAGGGTGACACGGTTCCCCCCCTTTTGGTGGTCCTGCTCAGGTCCTTGTACTCTGGGGCCTCTGGATATCTGGGGCCTGGATCTCCTCCATACCTGCTTCATACCCTGGTGGACGGGGCTATGGCTCCCCACACTCCCTAGCAGATCGTTACATGGAGAAACCTTTGGAATACAAGCATGCTGATCCACACAGGTGTACACACGGGTGTTCACAGACGCGGACTACACCTTTCTTGGCTGCTGCCTCAAAGCACATTGTGCGCTGTCTATCTTGCGTGCTGCACAATATCGTTTAATATTCAGTATCTACTGTTATCTACTGCTAGCTAGTTTATTGTGATGGTGCTGTTTTTTATTATGTTGCTCTTTGTTGTTTGCTTTCTCTTCTGTTTGTTTGTTTTTTTGTCCATACAGGTGATCCAGGTGTTTTGAAGCACAACAGAAACTGAAAGACCGACTATCAGTCCAGCAGGTCCATCCTCCTTCCCTCCATCCTCTGTGTGTCCTCCTGTCTGACCTGCAGTTGAGAAACAGGTGTGAGGTGTCAGCTGTCAGGTAGGTGATGAGTGAAGAACAGAACAGAATCCATTTCCTCTTCAAACTGCTGTCAGACATTATCTACTGCACTCTGATCACATCACTCAGACCAGCTGCTTTCTACAAAGTCTCATCAACAACATCTTTAGAAACAAACATCAACAACCAGGAAGCAGCTTCACCTCTGATCTCACACACACACACACACACACACACACACACACACACACACACACACACACACACACACACACACACTGCTCACTTACCTGGAGGATCAACAACTCTCAACTCTAGCCTCTGACTCTCTACAGCATGTTATTTAAAAGTCACTAAAATTATGCCTTTGGGTCAAGAATTTCTCAAGTATAAAATCATTACAACAACATTTGCTGTGATGCAGTTCGTGAGGAGAGACAATGTGTGGCCATCTGATGTTAGCAAGATGAACCAGTAGCACAAGAATTTGAGCTGTTGATTAGTTTAACAAGTTTTGAATTCATTTTAATTTAATCGGTTTAGCAAACACAGTGTACAGACTATTATACAATACAGTATAATATAATACCTGTGTTGTGCTGTCACATCCATAACCAAGAAGAAGCTGAAATTAAACTCACCTGAGTTTTCAACCTTCAAAGTGACTCTGTTTAGAGACTGTGGTTTCTGTCCATCATATCCAGCTTCACATTCATATGTTCCAGCGTCGTTCGTGGTGACATGTTTGAGAATCACAGAAAAGTCTCCAGTCTCCTTCCATTTTGGATCTTTCATCTCCACTCTACCTTTAAATAGTTCATGCTGGAGGTTTTCTTCAAACCGACCATCTCTGAAGATGATGACAATATCCTCTGACTGCAGGTCAGACCTTTCCCACCTCATCATTATTAAAGTAGCATCTGTGGGACCAGAACACTCCAGAATGGCATCTGCTCCTCCTTTGACTTTTAACTCTTTTTGGTATGAAACATCTTAATAAAGTAAATAGAAAATAGACAAACAGGAAGTAAAGACTCATTAGTAGAAATACGGTTAATAGAAAACAATACATTGTCTAATATTTACTTTCCATCCATGTGTTTCTCTTTCACTTATCCAATTCTGGGTCACAGGCTGGGGGAGGTTATACCAGCCTTAAGGTGACAGAGGCGACCTGGACAGGTTGCCAGTCTGTCACAGAGCTAACACAGAGAGCTTACAGATCAACTAGGACGTAAGTTTCAGCCGAAAATGATAGCGAGGCGTTTCTGTTGAGCTAGCATTTCAGCAAAAAACGTTATAAAATAAAAAAAACAGAATAGCCGAAAAATTAACCGTAACAATAGCCACTTCTTAAATTCGTAGTATTCACAGACTGCAGTGTAATTGTTCCAAACTTAAACACTCACCTGATTGTTCGCGCCAGCAGTGTTGTTGGAAGACGACGCCATCGTTCACTGAGGGACAAGTTAACACCCGATACAATGCGCGCTACTTTGAGAGCATGGGAAATGACCACTTCTCACGTAGTGGCTGGGAAAACGTCTCATAATTGATCAGTAACGGCGTAATTTGTACACATCACTGCTTGAAAGAGCTTTAGTTACTGAGTTTTAGCAGTTATGCAAGACATGTTTTCTAAACATTATCAAATAATACAGTGCAGGAGGTGTTTGATAAATTATGTTCATTCCCAGGTTTCCTGAAGGCAACATGAAAAATGGACCATCTTGAGCCTGCAGCGGTCTGCTGTCACTCATGATTCCCCGCCCCTCTCTGTGTAGCCACGCCCACCAGGCCAAAACAGGGCCAAAAGTCTGTAACTGAAAAATAGAGATCTGAAAGTGAAAAAAAAAATTGAAGCTGAGAGAAAAATCCGAACCTGAAGAATTTTTTTTTTGTACATTAATTTAAAAGATCTGAATCTGAAAAAATGTAATCTGAGACTGAATAGATTTTTTAAAAATAATAATAATGAAAAGAAGATTACTGAAAATTTTAAAATAAAGTTTACTCAGAGAAATAATACAAATATTCAAAACGTTTGATTTTATTTTAAATCCAACTCTTTCTTTTTCAAAGTTCACTCTAAAAATGTGACTTTTGCTTTCAGTTTACATATTTTCGATTTCAAATTTTTCTTTTAACTACACAAACATTATGGCCCTGATTTAACTCCATACACACTATTTAATAACCGAGTCATGTAAATACTTTGCATTACATTTTGAATCCACTACCTTAAAAGAGCTCCAATTTACAGACAGAAATGTCAAAAATGTTACAACTATCCCCGGTCTCCCCTACTTCAGTTATAGTGCACCAACATCTCTTATACATTAGCACTAAGGGAACACTCAATGACCTGGTGGTTTTTGTCTATAAAACTACGCATTTAAGATTACCACAAAGTAAAAGATCTCTCAGCAAACATGAACTATGTTACAGCAACAGACATGGACTACTGGTGCCCCACACAACAACTCAATGTCCACTATGTCAAGGAGCCAAACACATGCCTTCTCCTCTCGTTAACTGAGATAAACTGGGGATATATATATATATATAAACACCCAGCACGCCCCTGCGGGCGGTTTATCCTTCAAGCTCGGGTCCTCTACCAGAGGCCTGGGAGCTTGAGGGTCCTGCGCAGTATCTTAGCTGTTCCCAGGACTGCGCTCTTCTGGACAGAGATCTCCGATGTTATTCCCGGGATCTGCTGGAGCCACTCGCCTAGCTTGGGAGTCACCGCACCTAGTGCTCCGATTACCACGGGGACCACCGTTATCTTCACCCTCCACAGCTCTTCTCTGAGCCCTTGGTATTTCTCCAGCTTCTCGTGTTCCTTCTTCCTGATATTGCTGTCATTCGGAACCGCTACATCGATCACTACGGCCGTCTTCTTCTGTTTGTCTACCACCACTATGTCCGGTTGGTTAGCCACCACCATTTTGTCCGTCTGTATCTGGAAGTCCCACAGGATCTTAGCTCGGTCATTCTCCACCACCCTTGGGAGCATCTCCCATTTTGACCTCGGGACTTCCAGGTTATACTCGGGACAGATGTTCCTGTACACTATGCCGGCCACTTGGTTATGGCGTTCCATGTATGCCTTGCCTGCTAGCATCTTGCACCCTGCTGTTATGTGCTGGATTGTCTCTGGGGCATCTTTACACAGCCTGCACCTGGGTTCTTGCCTGGTGTGATAGACCCCAGCCTCTATGGATCTTGTACTCAGAGCTTGTTCTTGTGCTGCCATGATTAGTGCCTCTGTGCTGTCTTTCAGTCCAGCTTTGTCCAGCCACTGGTAGGATTTCTGGATATCAGCCACCTCCTCTATCTGCCAGTGGTACATACCGTGCAGGGGCCTGTCCTTCCATGATGGTTCCTCGTCTCCTTCCTCTTTCTTGGGTTTCTGCTGCCTGAGGTATTCACTGAGCACTTGGTCAGTTGGGGCCATCTTCCCAATGTATTCTTGGATGTTCGTTGTCTCATCCTGGACTGTGGTGCTGACACTCACCAGTCCCCGGCCCCCTTCCTTCCGCTTAGCGTACAGCCTCAGGGTGCTGGACTTGGGGTGAAACCCTCCATGCATGGTAAGGAGCTTTCTTGTCTTTATGTCAGTGGCTTCTATCTCCTCCTTTGGCCAGCCTATTACCCCAGCAGGGTACCTGATCACGGGCAGGGCGTACGTGCTGATGGTCCGGATCTTGTTCTTACCATTCAGCTGATTCCTCAGGACTTGCCTGACCCTCTGCAGGTACTTGGTGGTTGCAGCCTTTCTAGCGGCCTCTTCATGGTTCCCATTTGCCTGCGGGATCCCCAGGTACTTGTAACTGTCCTCTATGTCTGCAATGTTGCCTTCTGGTAGTTCAATCCCCTCAGTTCTGACTACCTTCCCTCTCTTTGTTACCATCCGACTACACTTCTCCAGTCCAAACGACATTCCAATGTCATTGCTGTATAGCCTGGTAGTGTGGATCAGTGAATCGATGTCTCGTTCACTCTTGGCATACAGCTTGATGTCATCCATGTACAGGAGGTGGCTGACAATTGCTCCGTTCCGTAGTCGGTATCCGTAGCCAGTCTTGTTAATGATCTCACTGAGGGGGTTCAGGCCTATGCAGAACAGCAGTGGGGACAGAGCATCTCCTTGGTAGATCCCGCACTTGATGGTGACTTGTGCTATGGGCTTGGAGTTGGCCTCTAGTGTTGTACGCCACATCCCCATTGAGTTCCTGATGAAGGCTCTTAGGGTCCCATTGATCTTGTACAATTCTAGGCATTCCAGTATCCAGCTGTGGGGCATTGAGTCATAGGCTTTCTTGTAATCAATCCAGGCAGTGCACAGGTTGGTCAGTCTGGTCTTGCAGTCTCGGCTGACTGTTCTGTCTACCAGTAGCTGGTGTTTTGCGCCTCTGGTATTCTTGCCAATTCCTTTCTGTGTCCCGCTCATGTATTGACCCATGTGCCTGTTCATCTTAGCCGATATGATGCCTGACAGGAGCTTCCATGTAGTACTGAGGCAGGTTATTGGTCGGTAGTTGGAGGGGACCGGTCCCTTCTTGGGGTCCTTGGGGATCAGGATCGTCCGTTACTGGACCCTGTTCAGGGAGGTCGCTGTGGTCTGCCCTCAGATCCACTAGCCACTGAGCATTGCCGTTATGGGTTGCGTCCTTCTCCCATATGCTCTTCCAGTATTGCTCCGTCTCCAGCCTTGGTGGTGCTGTTCTCTTATTATTGTTCCCTTGCCACTGAGAGTACACCTTTGCTGGTTCTGTGGAGAACAGCTAGTTTATTCTCCTGCCTTCTATCTCTCTGGTGAACCTCCTCAAGCGGCTGGCCAAGGCTGTGAGTCTTTGCTTGGCAGTTTCCAAGGCCTCAGGTATGGAGAGCTTGCTGTATTTCTTATGCACCTTCTTTGTCGCACCTTTCTGCAACTCCGTTAGTTGGCTAACCTCCCTCCGTGCTACTTTGATCTTGCCCTCTAGCCTCCTTCTCCATGGAGGGTACTGCCCCTTGTGGCTGTTCAACTTGTAGCCAAGCGTCTCACTGATCGATGCTGCCGTATTGTAGATCAGCTTGTTAGTGTCGGTAATCGTGGTTGTAGGTATTGTCCGTAGTGCTGCATTAACATCATCTAGCAGACCTTCTGAGGGTGCTTCACGTAATCTTAGTAACCGGCTACGGGGGATCCAGGTTTCAAGCTTGGCCATTATCCTATTTTTCAGGTCAGTTCCTCTCACACTCAACGATCCTTCTCCTATCGCACTTGGGGCTATGTACCCAATCTCGGGTGGGGGTGATGATATCTCCCCCCTGACCTGGCGTCCTGACTCCTCCTTGCCGTAGCATTTGTGTTGTACCTCGTCAATCTCTAGCTGTGAGAGCAGTCCCTTCTTTCGAATGTTGGAACACTGAGCTACTAGTTGTTTCGCTGGGTATCGAATTCATCCTATTCATGTAGCCCCTTCCGCCGGGGTTACTTGCGTAGTAGCATTCCAACAACGCCCTGTTAGCATAGGGGTTCTAGCCTTAGGACCCTTACTGGATACAGACGCCCCAGGCAGGAATCGAACTTGCAATCCTGGGTTCCAAAGGCGTGTAGTCTAACCACTACGCTATCCAGCAGCTGGATAGCGTGTATATATACATATATATATATATGTATATATATATATATATGTATGTATGTATGTATGTATGTATAAAATTATATTTTATTATTTTTTCATCGCTCAAAATAAGCGTCACACTCGCGGAAGCCGGTATATCCGCCGAAACGCCGTGCATTTATCGAGACTTTCAACCCCAGGTAGGCCAATTATGGATGTCAGCATTATGTCAGCAGCTGTTCTCCACCGTGAACTATGTTAAAAACAAACACCGCTCACGCCTCACAGATGACAGATTACAATCCTGCATAAAGATGAAAGTGACTAAGTACAGCCCCGATTTGCAGACGCTGTGCGCAGAGGTTCGGGACCATAAGTCTTATTGTAAACATATCGGCAGACCCGACGATGTTTGCATGAACACGCTTTTCAGCATCTCTTTATTGACCACTTTTCACACACAGTTGCTGTATGCATACAGCCGGCTGCAGCTTTGCAGCTCACCGCCCGACAACGGATGATCTGATTTCCTCGTGTTGGTGTTGTTCCCAGACCATCATGAAAATGTTGTTCCAGGTTCAACATTGCAAGTGACCAATCACATTGTTGTGACGTTATTCTTTTGCGCGCCAAGCCATTCGTGCATTTATGAAATTCCAATGTTGCAAGGACAATATCAATTCTGCTTACTGTTTATTAAAGGGTTACGGTTAGGGTTAGGGTCAGGGTCCGTTGATCGGCGGACAGAGGCGGTTTCACGCAGCTTTAGTACAGTTTTTTGTTTTACGCCGTTTTTTCCCGAAGTCGCAAAAGTATGACGTCACAACATTCTGATTGGTCACTTGCAATGTTGATCCTGGAACAACATTTAGTATGATGATCTGGGAACAACACCAATACGAGGAAATCAGATCAACCGCCCGACAACACAACAGCAGAGAGCGCACAGACTTTAAGGCAGCGAGGCGTGATTGCGGGTGCCGCTCAGGTGCGTCCGACTCCCATGCAGTGGCGCTGCAGACCACGCCCCGCCACACACATTAAACAGGTAAAATACATAGCAGCATAGTGATTTTTTTCCAGTTACTTTTTAAAAATCAGGTCAAGGCTCCAAAAGCCCAAAGGCGATATAAGGGTGGCGGCTCACAACAGTTTTTGTTTGCTACATGGATCATTTTAGTTCAGCTGGGTGTCTTTCCTTTTGTTATATTTCTTTAAGAGTTCAAAATGTGTTAATTACATAAATAAAATGCAATTTTCTCTGTAGCACTTCATGGATTTCATAAGCAACACACTTTAGTTGCTCCGTGGATTCTTTTAAAAAGCAGTTAAAAACTTTTCTTTTCAAACAAGCTTCTTGTTGAACTACGTATTTTATATTCTTTACATTATTTACATTTGATCTTTTACATTGTGTATAATGTCTATTGATTGTATTGTTTATTTTAATATTTGTGTACAGCGCTTTGTGACTGCCTGTCTGTGAAAAGCGCTTAATAAATAAACTTTACTTACTTACTTTAGTTGTTTACACAAAGCATAAAGGTAAAAAAAAAAAAAACAATATATACAGTGTTATCTTCATTGTATATGTCAAAAAGTATTTGCGGCTCCCAGTGTTTTCTTTTGCGTGGAAACCGGGTCCAAGTGACTCTTTGGGTGTTAAAGGTTGCTGACCCCTGATCTATAATATGTGAGACATATGTCAAATATATCCCTCATGAATTATATCAAGTCATCTTAACCAACTGTTGCACACTTGGACAAATGACACTTCCAGGCGTGCATGAGTTCAGAATCGTTCTCTTTACTTGCTCATTTGCAACTGCAAATACAAAACACAAGCACTTCAGTTCAGTCAGCGTAGCTGCACTCTGCAGGCTATCTGTGCAGTAGAACACACAGGACCCTTTTACACATAACACGTGTTAACAAAGTACTCATTTCCTCAGTATTTTCCTACCAATGTTCATATTACAATATTCTGCACACTCGTATGCTCTTCCAACTAGTATTGTTGCGCATGGAGACTACCCTCTCGATCCCCTTATTAATCATTTGCGATGTGACATCCCGTTTAACACCAGTTCAGGTACATCATGTAAATCACAAACTCCGACATTAGCGTTGTGTTCCATTAATGACAGTACCTTACTCTAATACATTTCTCATACGTCAACATCATTCTGTTTATCAACACATACTTGTGCTCACCTGCAAATACAAAACACAAGCCCTTCAGTTCAGCGTAGCTGCACTCTGCAGGCTAGTGATGGCCCGCTTGAAGCTGACGCTCCGGAGCGTGTGTCGAAAAAAACAACACACTGGTTCAGAAGCACTGTGTCGAGGCTTGCTTCGTTTGGCAAAAGTCACGTGACCAGTGACGTCCGAAGCTTCATTACGCACGTAACTGCTTCGGTACCTGATTCAAACGGATATAAGGAAGCGAATCATCCACGGGATTCGTGGAGTGTGTTGATGGTGACAGATAGCGAAGAGGTGATCATTCCACTGACAGATATGGAGCCAGCGAGGACGTTCTGGCATTGGAAATATTTTGAGTTGATTTTGCTCAATTCATTTTATCTGCCGAAGTGAAAAACTTGAAATGTCCAAAATCATGTTTTCATAATGTAAATATCATTACAGCATATGACTTTAGGAACACTTCCATGTGAATTAAAGCTAATGAAGACTACAAAAATGTATTTGACACTATATGTACATTACATTGCTACAGTTTAGAAAATCATTTTGTTTATTGTTTTTAGGCGATAGTCTGCTGGACCCAGGAATACCTGCATATCTACCAACTTGCAGTGTGGTTCCTGCACTCAACAGCCTCTTCTGTTCCATGCAAGTGGATTTTCTTCAGGGCAGGAGAAACTATTTCTAAGAAAAGAAACAGACTCAGCCAGCGCACAGTAACACTAATCCTCTTTTTAAATGTAAATAACAAAAGGGCTACCTGACATAGATCATGTTTGTACTTTGCAAGTTCTTGATTAGGGGTGGGTTTTGATTATCGCTTTTCTGATTACAATCCATGCTAAATTGAATGAAGTGATATTGATTCATTACAATCCTGCGTCGATTTGTAAATTAACGTTATTATGCCTGAAACGCCAGCATCTCAGGTTAAACCTCACAACATGTCGTCAAACACCATGCAGCTAAAACAGTAACTGGGAGCAGGTTTATGGATTCTGCATACAAACGTGAACACAGAGCGCGGACCCGACGCGTCAGAGTCAGATTTTGGTGTGTCGTCGGGTCCGCGCTGTGTTTGCCTCTTTTTTTTCGCTGGCTTCTGCAGCTGCAGGTTTCATAACTCTCTGTTTACATCTCTAATTAAGTCTCACATGTGTCAGCTTTCTTTTAATAGATACGAAATTATGGATATATACTGTTAAATGATCAGAATTGTAATATTTCTGACTGAGGCAAAACTTTCCAGATTCCAATCAAATTGAATCGGATCCTGTATCGAATCAAAATGATTCTACAAATCAGTGACGATGCAGCCGTACTCAGCCCCCTAAGCATTTTCCCTTTCCAGTTCACAATCAATCCCACCCCTAGGTCAAAAATATGTATAGGACAATTGGCCTCATCTAATATTTTGTATGAACCTGTCCAGCTGTCCAGTGATTAAATGACAAGTAGATGGAGGCAGGACTCCACAGCAGGGGCATACTCCATAATGTGCTGTGCATTCTCATATGTATATTATATATATTGCTCACTTATTGTATTTACCAACATCAAGGAGTTATGAGCAAAGAAAGGCCACACCATAGTGCATGTTTAAATAGGGAAAGTTTATTGATCAAAATGTATTATGCAAATACGCATTACATTTTTTTCAGCCCCCCAATCGAGAAAACAAAACCAATTACATGTTCAAAGCAACGGAACGGTGGCCCAATATCGGAGAGAACGCCACTCCTGAGTGAGCAGTGATGATTGAGCAGTCCGTTTTATTTTGCAGATTCAAGCTGCTCTTCAAAATTTTCACCACCAGATGTCACCGGAGAGGACTGTGTTGAAAAGCTTCGAGTAATGAACCGTTTTTCAATACAAGCTTCAGTGCTTCGGAAAGCTTCATTTGGCCATCACTAACTGCAGGCTATCTGTGCAGTAGAACACACAGGACCCCAAAGCTGCCCGATTCAGTGCCTGCGTGAGCGCCACCCGTGGGAATCATCATTGATCAGAATATGCTAGCTGGATTGCCAGTTATCACAGTATGTGTCAGAAATAGTAATAAAAAACTGAACGCATAACATAACAATGATAAGAATGCATGAAATTATGGAGAGGGTGGGGGGGCAATATCTATTACCATACTTCCATCTGTGCCCACCCATTACATGAGTCTCACACAATAAACAACATTCCTGTAACAAGGTAGAAGCCGCAATCAGTTTTTGGCAGTGACTTTATGTATCCTTTACTTATGCAGTTAAAAAAAATTCTTGTTTACTTTAAAAAGGTCTCTCTTAAGAGTAATCTGGCCAAGAGGACAGCTGAAATTGCAACAAATGCAAAAATACTTCTGTAAACATATTTTAAGTGGACAAAAGGAAGATGATTGATTATAATATAAGTACAAAAACACATATATTTGAAGTTTACACAGCTACATTCTCGCCTGAAAATATGTTAAAAGTTTATTTTGCGACCCAGAAAGAGAAACAAGAATAATATTAAAACTAAGTAGCTGCAGTAATAGTAGCCATTGTTGAAAACTGGAATTTGCTGGGCCAAGCTGGGATATGGTTTTTCAGTTTTGTTGTCCGGGTGGAAAATCGGAAGAAATTCAGGAGAATGGTGGCTCGGGAGGGGCACTGAAATTCGGGATTCTCTCGGAAAAATCAGAAGGGTTGGCATGTATGGCCTAGCATAGCCTGTAACGTTATTATGACGGACACATTTTATGAGTGAGCTTGACTTTAAGTGACTTAAAGGTTATTTTGAAAAATACTTTCTTATATCCAGGTTCTTCCTTTGTGCTGCCGTCCTCCTCTCCTCCTCGCAGCGCAGGCTTGCCGCTGCTAAAACTAAACAGAGCTCCCTGAAAGGCACAGCCAATCACTTTGGCCATATTTGTCACATCCAGTAGAGAACGTAATTTAACTCTTTCTGCGCTGCTGGGCGAATGAGCGGTTTACAGATCATTTTTTGTTCTTTATTGGGTTTGTTTTTCTTTACTCGAAGAGATTAAATTATTGGTGGGGACATGTCACTTCAGTCCATGCCAAATCTACGCCCTTGCTAACACGGTATGCTGAGAGAAAGAAAAATAAAATCTGTTCTACAGCTAAACACAGGGGTTTGTTAAATGTGACGTTTACCTCTATCAGGAACAGAAGCTCCTCACCTGCTCTATGCGCGCCCCTCCCACAGGTAAGCTCAGGTTTCTTTCGAGCGCCACCTACATTACATGATTGTGACGTCAGAGTTAAAATGAAACTAAACGGAAGAGAAAACGAGTTTCTTGAAGTAATCGAATATTTAGCTTTGAATATATTTCTCTCTCAGACGATCACATCATCAGTAAAAGTCTCAGTATCGATAAGACCCGGTTTACAGTCAGGTCTAATCAAACATTACCCTTCATCTCTGTGTCGTCCACAGCGCCTCCACCATTACGCACACGGAAATATCCTCCCTTAAGTGTGTTTACTGACTTACACTCTTTTAGTCTCACGCCATGTTTTAACAGGAAAAAGAAAAACATCGTTACTATTAATCTAATCTTATTGTTACAGCAGCTCCTCACCTGCTCCTCATACAGGTGAGCCGAGGCTTGTCTCTAGCGTCACCACCATTACATGAAGGTAACGTCAAAGTTCAAACTGAAAAGGGCCGAGAGTTTTTTAAGTGCAGTCTAATATTTAAATCCATTTGCACTCTCCTGTCACCATTACCTGTGTACCTACATTTCCTCCACACTGACTCTGAAAGCAACGACCGTAAAATGAAGCAGAGCGGAAACTTTTTTGCTCTCCCGAGGAAACAAAGACTCTTACACAGTGTCAGTACAGTAACTTCTAAAACTACTGTTGACATAAGAAGAGAAAATGTTCTCAATTATGGAGACAGGCAAATGGTTCAGTTATGTTTGATGTGTGGATGTTAATAAAGTGAGCGCGCTCTAGGGGGCGTATGCGTTCATCAAAATGGCCGAAGGCTCATGTGTGTTTATTCCTCCCTAAATGTCGTCGGTGAAGTTAGCTATGCACGTCAGATTTTCCTGCGCATTTTCATACCTCTGCCAACAACTCCAGCAATCTCTCCCTGTTACCTGTCCTTCGGTGACAGATTGATTCACATAGGTACACACGGCTTACCTGTACAGTCCAGATGTCCCAGCAAACAGAGGAAGAGAAACAGTGATATCACTGATTTTAACTCCATGTCTTTCTTTTCTGCTTCAGTTTCTTAGTTTCCTCCTCAAACTCCATTCGTTGATACAGGACAGGTGATGTAGATTAAAACTCGTCTGTTTACCAGAGACAGTTTGGTCAGTGTTTCACTGTCTGCAGGGAACAACCCGCACAGTAGGGAGGAGTCACGTGATTTACAGAAAAGCCTTCACAGCGATGAATTTGCTCCACCTGTCAGTTTGGTTTAATCCCAGACAGCAAGATGACTTTGAATTGATGTTTCTTTTTTTAATCCGAGTCATCATTATGGTCAAGAGTGCAATCTCAGAGCAGAATGAATGTTGAATCTATGTTAAAATACTGATCAAACCTAAACGTGTTTTAGTAATGTCATTGGAATAACACTGATTCAGAGCTGTCCTGTTATTGATGATGATCTATTTATGCTCACCTGGTGGCAACAATGAGGTTGAAAAGTCATGGATTCATGGTCGACTGGGAAATTAAAGCTATTAATCAATTCATCAATTGGATTGTTCCATCCAGCTGGACAGGCATACCAGTGGGCTGGTGGTGATTTTTCGTTTACATGGTGTTTTGTTTTTCTCTTTTTTTTCGTATAAACACTGAAAGGTGGTGGATTTGCCAGATGCTGGGAGATGTGTAAAAATAACTCATTTGTTTTTTGGTAGTGGCTATTGCGGAGCTTCTACTGATTCAGTAACATTAGCAAGTGGTGGAGGCCAGCAGGTGCAACATTCTGGCAGGTGGATGAGGGAAAGGTGAGGCAGGAGGAGCAGAGACCCGAGACGGGTGCCGGTCTGAGCAAGGGGAGCTGAACTTCAGGTAAGAAGTTACAACCCGCAGTCTATCTGGTCAGATATAAACCAAGTTTAGGTGGAGTTTATTTTCGTTATGCTGACTTTTTACAGTCAGTTACAATAACTCGTGCTGCGTACTAGCTAGCATGATGGAGTTTCTATACAGCTGGGTGGGTGCTATGATGTTACTGATGTTGAACTTTATTTTATTCATAAGGTTAGTTAGTAGAGTTGCCAACCGTCCCGTAAAAAGACGGAATCGTCCCGCATTCAGAGAAATTATTACGCGTTTCGCGTTGAGCTGAGAAGGGACGCCGTTTGTCCCGGACTTCAGCTAGAATGAAAAAGACACAAAGGTGGAGTTATTCTGTCGTTACGCTGCACAGCTGCATCTTCTTCTCTCATTCTCTCACCTCTCTCTCCTGTTGCTACTTTAATCATGAAACTGATCAATGATCAGCTGATCGGCTTTTCTCTCTTGTTTGTTTATCGCCCACTTTGCGCCAGAAAGAGGAAACCAGCGGATGTCGCGCTAAACAACAGCAGCACGTTTGATCAGCTGTTGTTAGAATTTATTTAATATTAATTTCTAGTATCAGCTGATGTTTGCTGGAGCCACAGCTGTAAAGCTGCTGGTCATGATATTGGTTTGGATATGTGGTGAGAGGGAAACATGAAGATGAAACCAGGAGATGTCCTTACTGAACCATCAGAGCTGAACAGGTGATGGAGAAACAGGTTTACCTTTTAGGTCACATGAATGAGTTGAAGTGACAGCTTTTTTCCTGAGACCTGAGGATGTCCTAAAATGTACACCGTACAGCAGATGCCTTTGTGTTAAAGTTACTGAGGATAAAACACAGAAAAACATGAAGGAGATTTTCATGGACTTTTTTTATAGCAGATAAAAAATATTCAGCAGCAGATCAAATCTGAAGAAAACCATGAATCAACATATGAACATTACCTGATGCTGCTGAAGTGAAGCAGAGCAAAGTTACAGAGGTTTTATTAGAGTCACAGCTAAGAGGTTTTGCAATTTGGTCTAATTTGTAAAAGTTTAAATTTCTTCAGTGTTAAAAAGCAGAAATTAGGCTTTCTTGTCAGAGGTCATTTAAAAAACAAACAAACAGCGTCCAACAGTTCTGTACACAATAGTAGACTGTTACGTAATAAGCAAATTATATAGAACATAGAGAGTTTCGATGGTAAACTGGTCTTGAAGCAGACTGAGAGACAGACCTGTGGAGGAAGTTTCATTTTATCATGGTGGAATTAAAATGACAAAAGTAAGAAGAAATTCAGTGCAATGTTTTTCAAATATTAAGCTTTCACGGTCCGACAGATCTGCCTGAGAAGTTCTGCTTTGTTCCCCCTCTCTCTCTCCCTCTGTCGCCTGGGTGGAGTTCATTGTGTTCTTAAGTTTAGAACATAATCTAAACTCTGCTGAAGGCATGTATTCTCACTATTAGTACACATGACAAGCTGAGAAAAATTGATTAAAAGTAAACTCTTACAAGACAACGAGTATAGACACTGGTCTGGATTAATGACTCATGGTCTTGTATATATAATCCTAATCAGCTTGTGTCTGCCCCCAAAGTTGAACTGGAGAAAAAAAAAATCTTCCCCATGATGAACAGAACCACCCAACTATACTGCTCAGTCTCACTTAGTGATGTTCCTGTTTTTACAGTCAGCAGCTGCGTTTTTTTTATGTGTGTTATATGCAATGATGATAAGTACATAATAAGTGTACGTTTTCCACACACGGGAAACACAGCTGACACAGATAATCATAACAAGACACGGCAGGAGTAACACAACACTGACGGGAGACTGTCAAAGTAAAACAGGAAGTACACAGAGGTGCAGACAGGAGGAGAGAGAGACAGGAGAGCACAGGCATAGCGGGCTGAGGATACATGGAATAAAACACAAGGAGGGGAGACGAGGGCTCACAAATACACAGAGGGGCACACGGGGTAAAAGTCACAAGGGGAAATCAAATAAGAAACAACTTAACAGAGCAACCCAGGAACCATGGCCTAAATAAAGAACAAAATACAAAAATACATGAAAACTAAGAATGCTGGGCCAACATGGCCCAGGATCATGACAAACACACTGTCTGTCCAGTTTGGATTTGTTGATTGAACCTCCTTGGTGACATTATCAGCTTCCTCATCCTGTTTTTACTCAGCCTCTGTGGGTAGCGGTAACTCCTTGAAGATGGGTAAGTTATTTCCTGGAGTAACAGCAAGTCAGGAAGAAAAGGTAGATCATGAGATTGGTTGAAGACATCATCAGCTGTCATCATTGAGTCACTGATTACTAATTGATGGATTAGTGAATATTACCTATAGTGTCTCTTCCTCACTATAAAATCACCATGAGAGAAAGGTGGAGATGAAGTATGAACTAAACACCACCAGGTGGCACATTAATGTTAAGTCAGGGGATGGAGCTCCAGAAATCAGGTGGGATGTGGTTGTAGGTCTTGTTGCGAATGTAGGCCTACCTGCAGAAAGAATCTATATTGACTATAGTGACTATATTGAACAAATAAACGGTGTTATTAGAGTGAAGCTCCTCACCTGTGACAGTGATCCAGCTGGATGGAGACTCTCCATGACCGCTGATCTCACACTTGTAGAGGCCTTCATCAGACCTGGAAACATGCTGGATGGTCATGTGACCTGTAGGCCTATTCCCAATGAAAACGTCATCTTTGATGAAAGCAGCTGGGAGATTGGAGGGAGTGGTCTTTGTTTTACAGAGCAGAGTGACGTCATCTCCCTCCATCACAGGGAGGACAGGACTCTGCAGGATCACTGATCCACCTCAACACAGAGACAAACTACAGCATTTCATCCATTTACACACAGCTTCATCAACACTAACTCCACACACTCAGCTTACCAGTGACTGTCAGGCTAACCATGTTACTGATGGGACCCTCTCTGGACTCACACCAGTAAACTCCACTGTCCTGTATTAAGATATAGCTGATACTGCAGGAATTCCCAGTAGATTTCCCCCACTCAGCTCCACACTGAGTCCTGGTGTCTTTGCTTGTGTTTCTCCTCAGAGTCCATCCAGCAGAGCTGTCGTCCTCCTCACAGCTCAGAGACACAAAGTCATCTTTAAAGAACTGAGAGCTGCTGGGACTCACAGTCAAATGAGCTGTGAGAGACAAAACAAGACAAAAATAACCTCAGTAATCAATATTTGAAAAACACCCATTCAACATACATCCTATCGTGCATGTTTTAAATCATTTAAATTATTTCAAATCATGGAATCAATTTATAGACTAAAATGTATTCTAAACTTTGGAGTCATCAAAGTGGCAAACACTGGCAGATATAACAACTGAACACACAACAGAAATCAAATATTGTTCAGAAATTTCTTCCCATATCTGTTGCAAAAGTTCCCATAAATATGTGGCACTTGCAGGTTGCTTTTCTTTCACTCTTCCATCCAGTTCATCCCAAACCAGCTCAACGGAGTTTAAGTCTGGAGAGCAGCACTTTTTGATTACCATCAATGATAATATCTGCGTGTAATATGTTTAATCAGCTGTTTTGCCAACATTCATCGTTTAACCCCCCCCCTACACACACACACACACACATATTTTGACTGTGAGTCCCAGATTTAAACCTAGTGGGAGTATCCCCCCGCAGAGGGACAAAAGGACCCCCTGATGATCCTCTAATCGCCTGAGCCAAGGTGTGAAACTGGGTGTGGGTCCCAATCAGCCAGGGTTTCCGGTGAGCTCATTGTGAAACCTGGCCCCACCCTATCATGTGATTTCCTGAGGTCAGATGGCCCAGGATGTGAGTGGGTGTTAAGGCGTCTGGGGAGGGAACTCAAAACTGGATTATAGATGGCAGAGAGTTGGTGTCGTAAACCACCGCCTCTGTTCAAAGATGGTTGCTCACAGTGGACATCAGGGATCATCATAGAGGATCATGAATTAATAGTAGGGTGAGTTAAAAAAGACACCAGGTAGACAGGTATGGTGAACTTTCTTTGTGATACAGTGATACAGTGGGGCAAAAAAGTATTTTGTCAGCCAACGATTGTGCAAGTTCCCCCACCTAAAATGATGATAGAGGTCAGTAATTTGCACCAGAGGTACACTTCAACTGTGAGAGACAGAATGTGAAAAAAAAATCCATGAATTCACATGGTAGGATTTGTAAAGAATTTATTCGTAAATTAGGGTGGAAAATAAATATTTGGTCACCTCAAACAAGGAAAATTTCTGGCTCTCACAGACCTGTAACGTCTTCTGTAAGACGCTTTTCTGTCCCCCACTCGTTACCTGTATGAATGGCACCTGTTTGAACTCATCATCTGTATAAAAGACACCTGTCCACAGCCTCAAACGGTCAGACTCCAAAGTCCGCCATGGCCAAGACCAAAGAGCTTTCGAAGGACACCAGGAAAAGTATTGTAGACCTGCACCAGACTGGGAAGAGTGAATCTACAATAGGCAAGCAGCTTGGTGTGAAAAAATCAACTGTGGGAGCAATCATCAGAAAATGGAAGACATACAAGACCACTGATAATCTCCCTCGATCTGGGGCTCCACGCAAGATCTCATCCCGTGGGGTCACAATGATCATGAGAACGGTGAGCAAAGATCCCAGAACCACACGGGGGGACCTGGTGAATGTCCTGCAGAGAGCTGGGGCCAAAGTGACAAAGGTCACCATCAGTAACACACTACGACGGCAGGGAATCAAATCCCGCAGTGCCAGACGTGTTCCGCTGCTGAAGCCAGTGCATGTCCAGGCCCGTCTGAAGTTTGCCAGAGAGCACATGGATGACACAGCAGAGGATTGGGAGAATGTCATGTGGTCAGATGAAACCAAAGTAGAACTTTTTGGTATAAACTCAACTCGTCGTGTTTGGAGGAAGGAGAATACTGAGTTGCATCCCAAGAACACCATACCTACTGTGAAGCATGGGGGTGGAAACATCATGCTATGGCGCTGTTTTTCTGCCAAGGGGACAGGACGACTGATCCGTGTTAAGGACAGAATGAATGGGGCCATGTATCGTGAGATTTTGAGCCAAAACCTCCTTCCATCAGTGAGAACTTTGAAGATGAAACGAGGCTGGGTCTTCCAACATGACAATGATCCAAAACACACCGCCCGGGCAACAAAGGAGTGGCTCCGTAAGAAGCATTTGAAAGTCCTGGAGTGGCCTAGCCAGTCTCCAGACCTCAACCCCATAGAAAATCTGTGGCAGGAGTTGAAAGTCCGTGTTGCTCGGCGACAGCCCCAAAACATCACTGCTCTCGAGAAGATCTGCATGGAGGAATGGGCCAAAATACCAGCTACTGTGTGTGCAAACCTGGTAAAGACCTATAGTAAACGTTTGACCTCTGTTATTGCCAACAAAGGTTATGTTACAAAGTATTGAGTTGTATTTTTGTTATTGACCAAATACTTATTATCCACCCTGATTTACGAATATATTCTTTACAAATCCTACCATGTGAATTCATGGATTTTCTTTTCACATTCTGTCTCTCACAGTTGACGTGTACCTCTGGTGCAAATTACTGACCTCTGTCATCATTTTAGGTGGGGGAACTTGCACAATCGTTGGCTGACTAAATACTTTTTTGCCCCACTGTATATGATAAGTAACATTTTTTTTAAGTTGCATCCCAGAGTGAACTCTAATTCAACCCAAGGACAAAAATATAGATAGAAAAATCACTTGAAAGTGCGATAGAAGAAATGTACTAACCTTCCGTTGTTGTGCAGCACACAAGTGAAATCAGAGCTGCAAAAAAAGAGAGCGAGAGGTTACTTTGTTTATTTTTCTCTGCTCAGGGTGTATGTCTGTGAAGGTTCTCAGTCATCCAGGTCATTGTAGTCTAGGGAGCTTGGAAAGAAAAGCGTCTGGACTTCTTTAAGTTGCTCGAAGACATTTCTCCTCTCATCCAAAAAACTTATCCAGTTCTCCCGAAGCTTATCTTATATGGATCCAGATGAAACCATGGTTTGATGTAGTCTCTCTCTTCAGTTGCATACCCACCACGGAGGCAGTGGAGACTGTCAGAAAACAATTACAAGAAGACAGCTCCTTGGAAGACATAACCAAATTCAGCCCTGATCAGATTTGCTCAATGTTACACCTCTGCCTTATATCGAGATGAAATATTATTTTACATTCATAATCTATGTTACTATTCATAATCCTTATTGTTACTGTTGCATCATTTATGATTTATCATTGTTGTCATTTCATTGACACATTTATTGAACCTGGTGATGTTATATTAAAATCTGTATTTCAGGTGTTAGCATAAGCACATAATAATCTTTGCAGGTGCAACTGTAATCATGTTATACATATATTGCATGATTAAAGGGTTGAAGCTCGGTCAAGTTAATTAATGGTTTGAAGCTACGGGCAGTGCGCTGTCTGGCCAATCAATGGAGTAAAGTTCAGCTATTGAAAGGTTGCCTACATGTTTACAGTATAATTTGCTACATATTGCCTGTGTGCATTTGGCAGCCTGCTGCATTGAAGTTTGCCTGGTAACAGATGACGCAGAGGGAGGTCATGCACTAAGGTTAACAACACAGACACATAGTCTGCCTGAGTGAATTGACTACAAATGTTGTGTACCTGCATACGTGACAGTTTAATTCTGATAAGCCTAGAAGAGTGTAATAACAGGATGCATCTAGCGGGTGGTACAGGAAGGAGCTGTTCTTTTTTAGAATATGTCCAGGCTGGAGTTACTGGAACATGCATCTGTGGTGACGCAGGTTACTGGTTATCATATGTTATAAATATCACACCCCACCTATTGTTCTGGGGAGATGGAACCTGATGTTTTGCAGAGCCCATCTTCACCACATATATGTGTTTTAATAAAATCATTTGTGTTGACTAGGGATGGGTACCGGTGTCCGGTGCCATGATGGCACCGGTTCTGACATAAACGTTAGTAACCAGACCGAAAAGCAGCGCACATTTCGGTGCTTTATTTCGGTGCTTTTTTTTCCTGAGCTGTGATACACTTCTAGCCAATCATTTTACGTTTCTGAGTATAGTAGGCGGGTCCAGGTACGTACGTTCTTTTAGAGCAGAGCTACAGATTAAAAATGCCCAAGGCGAAGCGGTCAAAAGTTTGGCTGTACTTCACAGCAAAAGATGCAAACTCAGGAGCCTGCAACAAGTGCTTTAAGCTGATACTGTGATACTGTCAAAGGAGGCAACACCTCGAATCCGATGAAACACCTGGCGACGCATAGCGTTTTTTTTTTTTTAAGCCAAGAAATGCGCTGTATTTGATAGCTTGCTGCGAGACCTCACACCGAGCGCATCTACTGCGGGTGTGGTGCCTGTTATCAGACCCGGAGTTAGCAACATCCCCAAAAACACGAAGAGGAGAGTCCTGGCCCCTAGCCCTGCCAGTGTAGCAGAAATGATGACGGATGATGATGCAGCAGCAGCCGTTCTTCTCTGCGTGAGTAGCTTAATGTTGTTCGTGTGTAATTTACGTTGAGTAGGCTAACCACGTTATTACATTAATGCATGTAAGGTGAACTAGCAAACATCATCATAGCTAAATGCGGCTGTCTTCTTGTTTGATGGCAGATACTCCCTTCACCCTGGCCAAAAAGGCTAAAATGACCAAAGAAAAAGAGGGAAACGGCTAAACATAAGAGGTTTTTGGATAAATTTTGTGTTTTTTCCATTGATTAAGCACTGCTTCCAGCCAAGAGTGATACCATATATGCCCCATAGCTGCAGAAAAGGCTAACATTGTTATCTTTTTACAAAAAAAAAAACAGCTGAACATGAGAGGTTTTTGGACCAATTTTGTGTTCTCCATTCTTTAAGCACCGGTTTGAGCACCGTTTGAGCACCGGCACCGTTTCAAAAGTACCGATTTGGCACCGTATCGGATCAAACCTAAACGATACCCATCCCTAGTGTTGACCCACTATGGACTTTCAGTCGTATGTCTCTTCCTCAAAAATTCGAACCGCGACACTGACCACCACATATTTCAAATACAAGAAGGGTTTCTACAGGCAAAAACATGGCTGTGCCATGGGATCCCCGGTGTCACCTATTGTAGCCAACCTTTACATGGAGGAAGTGGAAAGAAAGGCTCTTGGCTCTTTTAAGTACCCAGCCACTGGTACAGATACAGTGGGGCAAAAAAGTATTTAGTCAGCCACCGATTGTGCAAGTTCCCCCACTTAAAATGATGACAGAGGTCAGTAATTTGCACCAGAGGTACACTTCAACTGTGAGAGACAGAATGTGAAAAAAAAAATCCATGAATTCACATGGTAGGATTTGTAAAGAATTTATTCGTAAATTAGGGTGGAAAATAAGTATTTGGTCACCTCAAACATGGAAAATCTCTGGCTCTCACAGACCTGTAACGTCTTCTGTAAGACGCTTTTCTGTCCGCCACTTGTTACCTGTATGAATGGCACCTGTTTGAACCCATTATCTGTATAAAAGACACCTGTCCACAGCCTCAAACAGTCAGACTCCAAACTCCGCCATGGCCAAGACCAAAGAGCTTTCGAAGGACACCAGGAAAAGTATTGTAGACCTGCACCAGACTGGGAAGAGTGAATCTACAATAGGCAAGCAGCTTGGTGTGAAAAAATCAACTGTGGGAGCAATCATCAGAAAATGGAAGACATACAAGACCACTGATAATCTCCCACGATCTGGGGCTCCACGCAAGATCTCATCCCGTGGGGTCAAAATGATCATGAGAACGGTGAGCAAAGATCCCAGAACCACACGGGGGGACCTGGTGAATGACCTGCAGAGAGCTGGGACCAAAGTAACAAAGGTCACCATCAGTAACACTGTCATGATAGCTGTGTGGCAGGCAGGATGAGGACCCAAAATGCAAACTCACGGACTCAGGGGATAAACTCAAAATCACAGCTTTAATGCTGGAAGGCAGATCACAAGAAATACAAAACTTAAACCGGGAACAATAACTAATACTTGCAGAGAGACACAGGGAAATCCACGCAGCTATGAGGGAGACTACGACACAGAACTGAGGGAGATGCAGACATAAATACACAGAGGGTTAACGAGGGAAGTGGGAGCACACGGGGAACACAGCTGACACAGATAATCATAACGAGACAGGGCAGGAGTGAACACAACATGACGCATACTGACGAGAGACTGTCAAAGTAAAACAGGAAGTACAGAGGTTCAGACAGGAGGAGAGAGCACGGGGAGAACACAGACATAACAGGCTGGGGAAAACATGGAATAAAACACGAAAGGGGACAAGGGCTCATGAATACATAGAGGGGCACACAGGGGGTGAGAGTCACAAAGGGAAAGCACACAGGGAACCACATAACAGGGCAACTCAGGAAACAGAACCTAAACAGGGAACTGAATACAAAAATACAAGAGAACTAAGAATACTGGGCCAACACGGCCCAGGACCATGACAAACACACTACAACGGCAGGGAATCAAATCCCGCAGTGCCAGACGTGTTCCGCTGCTGAAGCCAGTGCATGTCCAGGCCCGTCTGAAGTTTGCCAGAGAGCACATGGATGACACAGCAGAGGATTGGGAGAATGTCATGTGGTCAGATGAAACCAAAGTAGAACTTTTTGGTATAAACTCAACTCGTCGTGTTTGGAGGACGAAGAATACTGAGTTGCATCCCAAGAACACCATACCTACTGTGAAGCATGGGGGTGGAAACATCATGCTATGGGGCTGTTTTCTGCCAAGTGGACAGGACGACTGATCCGTGTTAAGGACAGAATGAATGGGGCCATGTATCGTGAGATTTTGAGCCAAAACCTCCTTCCATCAGTGAGAACTTTGAAGATGAAACGAGGCTGGGTCTTCCAACATGACAATGATCCAAAACACACCGCCCGGGCAACAAAGGAGTGGCTCCGTAAGAAGCATTTGAAAGTCCTGGAGTGGCCTAGCCAGTCTCCAGACCTCAACCCCATAGAAAATCTGTGGCGGGAGTTGAAAGTCCGTGTTGCTCGGCGACAGCCCCAAAACATCACTGCTCTCGAGAAGATCTGCATGGAGGAATGGGCCAAAATACCAGCTACTGTGTGTGCAAACCTGGTAAAGACCTATAGTAAACGTTTGACCTCTGTTATTGCCAACAAAGGTTATGTTACAAAGTATTGAGTTGTATTTTTGTTATTGACCAAATACTTATTTTCCACCCTGATTTACGAATAAATTCTTTACAAATCCTACCATATGAATTCATGGATTTTTTTTTTCACATTCTGTCTCTCACAGTTGAAGTGTACCTCTGGTGCAAATTACTGACCTCTGTCATCATTTTAGGTGGGGGAACTTGCACAATCGGTGGCTGACTAAATACTTTTTTGCCCCACTGTATGTAGATGACACCTGGGTCCTTCACTGCTCCCGTTAACGCTGTGGATAAAAACATCAGGTTCACCAGGGAAGACGCAAAGGATAACTGTTTGCCTTTCCTGGACTGCACTGTGCACATTGAAGAGAATGGCAACCTCAACATCGAAGTTTACCGGAAACCCACACACACGGACCAGTACCTCCTGTTTGACTCCCATCACCCTCTGGAACACAAACTTAGAGTAATCAGGACCCTACATCACCGGGCAGAACATGTTCCCTCTAAGCCTGAAGGAAAAAAGAAGGAACACATACATGTATCTTTGAACAGAGGCGGTGGTTTACGACACCAACTGTCTGCCATCTATAATCCAGTTTTGAGATCCCTTCCCAGATGCCCTAACGCCCACTCACATCCTAGGCCATCTGATCTCAGGTGATCTCACCTTTCCTGTTCAGCCTTTACACTTCAGACTTCTGTTATAATTTGGACAATTGCCATCTACAGAAGTTCTCAGATGATACAGCCATCATTGGATGCGTATCAGACGGGAATCATCAGGAATACAGGGGGGGTCATCAGTGACTTTGTTGGCTGGTGTGAGACCAACGTACTCCAAATCAACGCCGGCAAGACAAAGGAGATGATCATAGACTTCAGGAGGAAGTCACCCCCTACAACACCGGTGAACATCCAAGGGAAAGACATTGAGATAGTGGACTCTTATAAGTACCTGGGTGTTCACCTCAACAATAAACTGGACTGGACTACAAATACAGACGTCCTGTATAAGAAGGGCCAGAGTTGACTCCACCTGCTGAGGAGACTGAGGTCCTTCGGAGTCTGCAGGACTCTGTTAATAAGGACATTCAATGACACTGTGGTAGCATCTGCCCTTTTCTATGCAGTGGCCTGCTGGGGGAGTGGATGCACGGACAGGGACAGGAGCAGGATTGACAAACTGGTGTCGGAGGTCTAGCTCCGTGCTGGGATGTCCCCTGGAGTCTGTGGAGGTGGTTGGTGAGGGGAGGATGTTAGTAAAGCTGACATCCATCATGAACAACCCACATCACCCACTGCATGAGTATGTGAGTGGGCTGTGCAGCTCCTTTAGTCAGAGACTGAAACACCCTCGCTGCAGGAAGGAGCGCTTTCGCAGATCATTCATCCCAACAGCAGTTAGACTCTATAACTCCTCAATCACGATGTCATAAGTCACTGGACACTGTGAACATCCACGGTCACCACTTCATGCATAATGGACCTTCCATGACCTTCCAAGCTATATAGTTTATGTCTTCCATATTTCCAACTATATCCATAATCACATACTGTGTATGCTACCATTACATATAGTGTATTATCTTACCTTTTTTCATTGATTGTACTTAATTGTATTTTTGTATTTCCTTCATATATCTGTACCTGAGCTGAGGTGATGCAAAAATTTCCCCGTTGTGGGATCAATAAAGTCTTATCTTATCTTATCTTATCTTGTCTTATCTTAATCACATGATAGGGTGGGGTTAGGTTTCACAGTGAACTCACCCAAAGCCTTGACTGATTGTGACCTACACCCCGTTTTCTCACCTTGGCTCATGTGATTAGGTAGAGGATCATTAGGGGGTCCATTGTCCCTCATTGGGGGGAAACTCCCACAGAGCTTAAATCTGGGACTCTCTGCCATTTGACCCTAGAACTGAAGAAGCTTCTCAGGTAAGAGGTGAAACATCTTCTAGCAAATTAAAGAAGTCCAGACGCTTTTCTTTTCACGCTTCTTAGACATCAGGGTTTATGAAACATAGACAGGTGTTTATTTGCACTTTAGGTGCTGCAGACTGAGAGGAAGCAGCAAACCATGCTCTAATGTCCATATTAGGGCTGTAAATGAAAAAAATAATAATCTCAATTTTCTGTCATTAATCACAATTAATTGCAATTGCTTGATCAAGAGCCTGCTGCAATTACACTTTTTGAACTGTATATTTAAGCTTGTAACTGACATTTATGCAATATAATGCAGTAAACGGAGATCGAACACAAAGAATGCATGCTTAAATTGAAATAGAATTTGAATAGTTTTCTTCAATCTTTTAGCACAGGTTCTCTCCTGTGAAAATACAACTTTAAAAAAAAGTCCTATATACTAATAGGTAATGTAACCCAGTGTTAATTTGGTTATCTGATATTGTGTGATATTCAGTATATATGTATATATCTATATTGGGTGTTATAAAATGTTCTTCAATGATTTTGAGGTTTTTTTTAATTGCTATTCTTTTGCGGCTGCTTTACGACAGTCAACTGTGGTAGTACATCCTAGCGGGAGGGGCTATGAGCTCACATGGCTTGTAGCTGTGCCAGAGAGCAAGCTTGGGTGAGCTAGCGGGGAATATCTAATTCTGCAGTAGCCTTAAAAAAAAGACTATTGTTCGTTCTCCTGCCAGACGCCTCGCTGCTGTGCTGCCTTACTACTGTGCTGTCTCGCTGGTGCCATTAAAGGACAAGCGGCTGCCATCCATTCATCCATCCGAACCTTGATTATTTGGACCGAAGTACTCACACACACGCCCGCACTCAGTGCCATACACTCTCTTTATTTTGCTGGCCAGCTAACACCATTGTTTTTTTTGTTTTGTTTTTTCTTTTGTTTGCATTCACAAAGACTATCCAAAGACATTTTGGTTATTGTCAAATAGACACTCTCTGATTACAGACTGAGGAGGTTGTGGTGTTACAACCCCAGGACTGAGAAAAAAGACTCTTTACATAATATATTCACTTGTCTCCTGGTTAGGAGAAGTGACTATTGATGGAAATATTTTTCTTCTTCTTCTTGTCTTTGTTTACATTGTATCCCAGAGAAGTTTTAAGTTGTTCAGGTTGAAACATTTGCACTTAAAGTCGGTTAAGTTTCCTTTGATGTATCAGTGTCAAGCTGATGTTTAAGAGGGTATGTTAAGGACAGATGTGCTCCAGTCCATCAATCCTTTAAAGTGCTGGACACCGATGGTAAATTGCCTAAATAAATTGTCCTCTGCTGTTATCCATATTGCTTCACTCATTCTTTGGTGAGTAGACATATTGGTTACAGTAACAGGGATACAGTAACAGTGCTGTCAAACAATGAATATTTGTAATCAGATCCATCACAGGGTTACTGTGGATTAATTTTGATTAATCACAATTAAACATCATTCTTTATTATTATTATTATTATTATTATTATTATTATTATTATTATTATTATTATTATTATTATTAATAATAATAATCATTATTATTATTAGTAGTAGTAGTAGTAGTAGTAGTAGAGAAAAAAGGGGAAATATACGTACTTAACATGTTTATTGAACATCTTGAACATTCACGTTAACAAAAAACTCAACATTTATCCACTCTCTCTGTCACTCTTGGGGAGACACTTCAAGTGCCTAAAATGAGGAACCATAGCTATGTAAAGCCTGTGTTGTAATGGGTCTCTAGTTCGCTGCAATCCACTTGGCAGTTGTGTCAGTCAATATGTCCGAGGTAGACTTACTGAGTCCCCGATGCTCCGTGAGCATCTTGGACAAACTGACCGAAATTCGTTGACAGAAACATTTCAGGGATTTTTAGTCATTCTGCACTCCAGATGCGTTAATAGCGTGAAATTTGTTTTATCGCGTTCATCGTGATTGCGGCTTAATCTGCGTTAACGCTTTAATTTTGACAGCACTAGTACATATATACAGCAGGCAGGAAGTATGCTATGCAATGTTAAAAAAAAAGTAGACTGTCTCCTTTGTGATTTAAAAGATATACATATAAGCGGTTTATCTTTTACAAACTTTCTAAGCTAAGAGATGACTGTAAGACAGAGGACTGAATATTGTTTGTTTTCCATTGAAGTGTGCAATCAATACTTAGCGGTGTTTTGTTCTGGCCCTGTACAACCTATGTGTGGTTTTAAGCACAGGTAAAACTGTTTAAAAGGCATTCCTTTTTTGTTTTTATAGTTATATAAAACGTACACATTATAATATTTTTTTGTTTTAGCATTTTTCCTTTCTTTCCTGCCAATTGTCACATTATCAGTTACTCTGCCCATCAAAGAAAGAAAATATAAGTGCCCCAGAATATATATATAAGAGCTTATATATATATATAAGTGCCCGTGAATCTGAATTTATCTTAATTCCCTAATGTAGTTGTATAACAGTCTACTGTTGTGTAAACAGCTGTATTCAAATCTTATCCCAGACATAAAGAGAGACTCAACTTACAGAACAGCCACAGCAGAGATGTTCCATCCATCATGCTGATTGGTGTTATTAACAAAGTCTTTGCTGCTGAGTTCACATCTGATCGTACCCCACCCCCCACCCCTTCTTCTTGTCTAGCTGCTTCTTTTCAAAGTGTTCAGTGGTTTCCTGTTTACAGTACAGAGTTTCTCAGAAGTAAATATGAGCAGAGATGTACCAATTTGTTAAAAAAAAAAAAAAAAACCCTACATGTCAAATTATGTTAATTTAGGTGTCAAATTCTTCAACATAAAATTGAACATATTTTTAGCATCTTACTGTACCACACATTTTTATTAAAATATACAGACGATCAGGGAAAATTTCACTGCACAACTTTGCAAAAGGCTTAAAGTATAAGATGCCTTTCTAGGAGTAATGAAATGCAACATAAAAATGTATAAGCAAGTCCTACCCCTATATCAAATAAATAGGTAGAGATTCCTTATTTGATCTGCAGGCAGTCATTATCCTTCAAGCTCAGGTCTTCTACCAGAAGCCTGGGAGCTTGAGGGCCCTGTGTGACTGCACCCTTCTAGACAGAGATCTCGGGTGTTATTCCTTGGATCTGTTGGAGCCACTCACCCATTTTGGAGGTCATTGCTCCTAGTGCTCCAATTACCACTGGGACCACTGTTAGCTTCACCTTCCACATCTTCTTAAACTCTTCTCTTAGCCCTTGGTACTTCTCTAGCTTCTCGTGTTCCTTTTTCCCGATTCGGTATCGCTTCATCCCATCACTGCGGCCCTCTTCCTCTGCTTGTCCACTACTGCTATGCCAATCTGTATTTGAAAGCCCCACAGGATCCTAGCTCAGTAATTCACAACCATGGTAAATGGTAAATTGACTGTTTCTTATATACTGCTTTTCTACTCTATCTGAACACTCACACCACTATACACAACTTGCCTTATTCACCAATTCACACAAGAACTTTTTTCTATGTTCTTTCTAAGCGCTTTCTATCTAACATTCATATGAATTAATCCACTGGAGAACAACTTGGGGCTAGTATCTTGCCCACGGGACGTATCCGGGGGGGATACAGACATATACAGCATAACTGTAAACGGCAGTAGCAAAGCAAACATTGGTCACAAGGCATGGGGACAGGAAAGAAAAAAAAGCACACAAAAACACAAAGTTACAACCAGTTATTGCCTATTCCAGGAGATAATAAAGGATGAGAAGATTTCCCAAGCTTCGACAGTCATGGGTCGAGCTTTATTTAATTTTGCTGTGGTATGTTCAAGATTAATGATATGGATAAGACATCGTATCCAGAATGATTCCATAAAAATGTCAGGACTGAACCATTGCTTTGTAGTTATCTTCTTGGCAGATGTGAATCTGTCAAACAACATTTTGCATTGTATTTGTTGTAAAGAGATGTCAGAGGTATCATTAAGGAGGCAAAGACCAGGATTGGTGATATTCAAAACTTCCAGTACCTCAGATAACACAGAGCTCACAAAGACCCAAAAGTCGGATATAACTGGACAGTCCCAAAACATGTGTAAGAACGTGCCTCATGACGAATTATTGCATATGTGACAGTGATATGTAGACTGTAGTTTCATCTGGAATCTCTTATAGGGTGTAATATATGTTCTGTGTATGGTTTTGAAATGAATGAGTTGATGCGCCTGGTTCCTAGAAGTCAAATTTAGATTAGACCACACTGTATCCCAGTCTATATTAACCTGCAGTTCTCCCAGTTCCCTAAACCAAATAGATTCAATGGGCAGTGTTGGGGAGTAACGGAATACATATACCGCCATTACGTATTTAAAATACAAAATATGAGTAACTGTATTCCGTTACAGTTACCGTTTAAAAAGGTGGTATTCAGAATTCAGTTACTTTGTTGAAATAAATGGATTACACTGCCGTACTTTCCTGTTTCATTTTGTCGCGGGTCAGGACTGTTTGGGTTTTGTTTGACAGCTACGTTCTTTTGTTCCAGGCGGCAGCGTTACGGTTGCCATGGTTACAGGGCGACGCTCTCTCTCTCTCTCTTTGCGACTGTGTAGTTCCCTGGGTGAGAGAGCGCCTTTTCGTTGTTGTTGTTGTTGTTGTGCTAAGCTAACAGGCAGAATGCTACAAGCATAGCTCTAAAGAATGTAGCATCATGGGCAGTGTAGTCCGTGTTGCAGGGAGAATGGACTGCCATACACGTTATGGGTCTGTGAGCGCGAGGAGGGAGAAAAAGGGGAGTGGAAAGGTACGAGTTGTCATCGAGCAAAAACGGGAGCTGGAAGCATGTAAATATAATAATAACCACTGCAGCCAAGAAGAGTGCCTGACGAGCCCAGTTGTAAGTAAGCTATTAAGACTCGACTGTACACCGTGTTCGTGTTTTCCTCCGAAAACAATAAGTTCCGTTGGAGCAGCCTTTCAACGCCTCTCTCTGTCTCTCGCAAGAAAAGTTGACCCAGACAACAAAGTAAAGCTATTTTTCGGCTACGAGCCGACAGGGACCCCGCCGTATTAGTCAGAGGTCCCTTTACTACAGTTCGGAGTCGCGGACCTTCAGTAATAGTAATAAATCACACAGCAATAGTACATTCACGTAGTTGTAAAAGGCATGATAATATATTAAGTAATCCACAGTATTCAGAATACGTTACTGTCATTGAGTAACGTAACGGAATACGTTACAGAATACATTTTGGGGCATGTATTCTGTATTCTGTAATGGAATACATTTTAAAAGTAACCTTCCCAACACTGTCAATGGGCAGGGGCTTTACACCATGTTCACATAATTTGTTGTAGATTATGGAAACAGAGGGTCTGCCAGAGTTAGACAAGATCCATTCGAGCATGTTATGAGAAGGGATAGGAGAGTCCCAGGGGACACCATATGCTTTTAAATCTGATCTGAGCAGATACACAAAGTAAGAAGATGCAAGAAGGGAAAAACGTGTCCTTAAGTTCTGAAATGAATGAAGGCCTTGGGCATCGAATAGATCATCAAAAAGGTTTATCCTGAGTGAAAACCAAGACGATTGAACAACTGGTTGGCTACCACACAGTAACTTCAAATTATGCCAAAGTGATGAATTTCTACAAAATTTCACTGGACCACCTAACGGTGGTTCTATTTTCCTCCATACCTCTACAGAGTTGGCAATAACAGGTCTAAATTTATTGTTATTACTGAGCATTTTTGTCATGGTCCGCGGCCCGGCGTCCGAGGAGCTGATGGGATGCCCACGCCCACGGGGGTGCCTGTTAACTCCACACCTGCACCCCATCCCAGGCGATCATCAGGTGGACTATTTGATCCAGCCCAGCCTGCTGCTCCACGCCAGTCCGTAGTCGTCTCACAGCGATAACAACTCGGCGTGTTTTTTTGAGCCACCTGCCTGTCCACCTGCCCGTCTGGAATTTGGATCGCCTTCAGTACTCGCCACCTCAACTTTCCTGGAGCTCCCCCGCGGACCCTCACCCCTCCCTCCGGCTCCCACGGCTCCGCTGTCACCGTAAGACTCATACCCTTCCCCCACGTATGCTGCTATTTCCCCGCGCCCCAATAATTCTTTTCCTTTTTCTGTTGCAGCCTCCTACAGTCCCGTTTTCAGCGTTCCTGCGCGACTCATCTCCCGGTCCCTTGGTTTCTCTAGTTTCACGCGTGTTTTCCTTCTACCCTCCTGGGACACCTTCAGTTAAAATAAAGTTTATTTTCTCGTACTCCTGTGTGTGTTGGCTCTGCTTCTGGGTCCAGCTTGTGCGCTGAACTTCGGTTCATGACAACTTTGGTGGGTATATTGGAAAACAAGAGATCTTGTACGACTGATCGTAATCATATGTAAATTTGAGTGTCCAGGTGCTCCTCCGGGATTGGTGCATCCAGGGTGGATGGCTCACACCGATTGGCTGAGGACCGGGAGGCAGCGGATATGAAGAGACCGCCGGGGACTGCCACTTTATTCATCCTCGGCCCAACCCAACCGGCAGAGCGTTCACTGTGTCACTATATTATGTTAATATAAGAGCATGTAGGGGTGGACCGCCTTTTTGTTTGATCAGTTTTCTCCTGTTTTTGTTAGGCAGGGAGGAAAGTGATTGTCGTTTGGTTTAGTTCTTTTGAGTAGGTAAGTTGTGTTTATTTCCTGAGATAGGTTACCTTTTGTTTGTTGTTTTGGCCTTGGGTTCACCCTGAAGTTATGATATGCTCCCTTCCTTTGTTTAACTGCACTTATTGTAAATAAATCACTGTCACAAAATATTAAGTGTGTGACGTGCTGCTTGGGGTTGGACGGGGATGGATCACCCTTTATGTTGTGGTCTGGCCGCGCCTAGACGGGCCATAACAGTGGTGCTGCCTCGGCGTATGTAATATAATCATTTTCCATGCAGTAGTAGCCTCTGGGTTGACCCACGTACTAAGCGTCCTGATTTGGAATGACCAGAATAAAACTTAAAATTTGGTACTGCCAGGCCACCAAACAATTTGGCGGATATGCTATAGTTTATGCTGACGTCTATTCCAACGTAAGAAGTGTTATGAACAGCTGATCGGATCGGAAAAACGTGTTTCTGAAATATTATGTTTTGTTGCTGCAAATGCTTTTTATGCAAGTTTTGCAAAGCTATATGTGGAAGGAAACCATGACTTAGGACAAGCTTATGGCATAATATGTAAGTACAACTCCTCCGGTTTCATATGCAAAAAAGATTATTGTGCTAGCTTACGTGGTTGCAGTTCTACAGGGATTTAAAAATAGTTACGCAAAATGGAGCATGCCCATTCCAACCGCTTTTAAAAGGTTAATAGTAACCCACCAAAACATGGATTCAAAACCCAAATTCCGATCCCCTCCATAAACACATTCTGATCAAATGATCCAGTCAAATCAGCACTCCTTCTGTCCCTTTTATGACTCGTATATGAAGTGTGTTTGGCCAGGGCGTCTGCTCCAATCAGATAGATAAAAGGCATTACCAACTGGACCAGCGAACACTCTTCATTCCATAATTTTGGGAGCTGGCTTTGAATCTTATTCTAACCACACAAGCACCAAGTCTCTACCCTTGAGGTGTAATAACATTCAATTTTTTGGTCCTCACAAATATATCCAAACAATGGTACACACACAAACACAAACCATTCGCTCCCTCACTTTCACATATCCACTAATGAAACACAAAGAGATATAACCCCACCCCCCAATGGTCAAAGAAAATCAAAAGCAGAGAGGTGTCAGGCCTTCACAAAAAAGACCTCACTGGTACAGCTGAACCACTGTGTTTGTGTTTAGTGCGAATGCAAGTCACTTTATTCCAAAAGAAATAAATAACTGTTTGCCTTTTTTTTTTAGTTTCTTTGAAGAGGAAACCACAGCACTGAAACACACTATCAGTCAGGAACAAGAGGGTTTTGTTACCTAATGTGACTGAATTGTTGGTAGACTTGATTGATGTCATCAAGGAGCACGATGAAGGGATTGACTCCAGTCTGGCTGATCTGTAAGTACGCATTTTTATTTCAACTCTGGGCTAAGATTTGACATTAATCTTTTAGATTATATTGAATTTTCAAGTATTGTATTAGGATGAAGCTGCAGTTTGACAATGCAGCTCTACAGAATGACAGAATCTGAATGGTCTTGTGACTCATAGCTGTGAAAAAATGGTTAAAAAGCATAAACATTTTCTACAATATTTATTACAAGGTAATAACTTCTTTGGGATAAGGTTTTTTGATGCAGACATATTCAGTGAAGTTGACTAAAAGGAGTCAACACTATAATGGATGATGAGCCATAAAAGGTTGTGAAAAGGGGAAACTTTAAGAGATTTTTTTACTGTTCCCATTTTTTTAAGTATTTTAAAAGTATAAACACAAATCCAAAGGACACAGAACCAAATATTACTACTGGGCACTCACTACATATTGAGCAAATAAAGGAACAGTGTTCAGTCCTTTTATCTTATATGGCCTCTCAGTTCAGGAAGTCCGTAAAAGACAACAGGTAGATGTAGAGTGCAACAAAAGGAGACACAGTCTGCATTTTTTTCTATTGCATGCCTGTTGTATAGATATATTAGTGCATGGTTTGCTAGTTCCTGTGCTTATTTGACCAACCAACCATCAGTGCATGTTTCCCACACTCTATGAAACCATAAACTAACCAGACCCTCTTTGTTTGCAGTGTCGATCTCAATGCTGAGCTGCACAACGAAGCGAGGTCTGTAAATGTTTTCTATTACAGTTTAAAGAGTTCATTTCCATAATAATTATTTATCTTTTTCCGAGGTCTTGGTACAGCCCCCTTTGTTCATCCTCTAAATGAAAAACGCTTTTTAACTTCTCCCCTATTTAAGTGACTTTCCTTTAAAATTCCTGCCCTTAACAAACAGAAGGTTAGAAAAGTTAGTAGATGCGCCTTAGGTGTCCAAGATGACCATAATTGGGATATCCCGTTACTGTGAAAACCCAGAAAGACAAGAATAGAACAAAACTGTTTCAAGCATTCAGCAGCCTGAGCTTCTGGAGTACTAGAGTAAGCAGGGCTCTAGAGTGCGACCAATTTGGTCGCAAATGCGACCAAATTTTTCAGTGATGCGACTAAAAAAAAATATTTGGTTGCACCTGTGCGACCAAATGTTCCGGTAGCAAAAAAAAAAAAAAAAAAAAAAAAAAAAAATCTGCAACCTTCCCTGTGGTCAACAACAGACACACATTATGCCCCTATCGTGGACTAAACCAATCAGAGATAGTAAGGGGCGGGACCTCTCTGATTGGCCGTGGTCCAGTTGAAAGTGCAGGTGGAAGTGGGAGGTGAGTAGCTTGAATAAAGCGATATCAATTCATTAAATCCTGAATCGACTTTTAAATATAACTGTGTTTTGCCAGAAACGTCAGATTAAAGCTCACAAAACCATTTCAACAACAACCAAACAGCAAATGAGAGCAGGTACACGGACTCCACACAAAGACGTAAACACAGAACGGACCGACGCATCAGAATCAGCTTTGTCTTTCTCGGCTTTCTCACCCGACGGCCCGTAGACGGACACGCTGTCGGAGCTTAGCGGTTCTGATGCGTCCGGTCCGCGCTGTGTTTACGTCTTTTTGCGCTGATTCTGAGCTGCAGGTTTTGTCTCTCCAACCAAAATTCACTGAGCCAGCAGCAAAAGAAGCAGCAAACTGCGCTTCACATTTGATCAATGTCGTCATGAATTTTGCTGTTTTGCTTCCACAACTATTAAAATCACACTCCATGCACAGCTAGCTCTCTCTCTCTCTCTCTGTGCTTCAAGAACAGTTTCCCGTCTCCAATCTCTGTTTTCTGTATTATTCATTCGCTTATTACCCACCAGTCTACCGCTGTTTACAACGCTGTGGCTGCTGTCTTTTTCTTTTCTTTTTTCACTTAAATGACCTCGGACAAGAAAGCCTATTTTTTCTGTTGTTCAATACTGAAGAAATTTAAACTTTATATGCAGAACATTGTAGAATATTTTTGAGGTTATCTGCTATAAAAAGCCAAACCAGGAAAATCTCCTTCATGTTTTTCTGTGTTTTATTCTCAGTTACTTTCACACAAAGGCATCTGCTGTGATGTTCACAATTCTGATGAAGTCAGTACTGATAAATGATCAGAATTATAATATTTCTGACTGTCTGAGGCTAAGTTGAATCGAATCGGGACTTTGAAAACCAGAATTGAATGGATTATAGAAATCAGTGATGATACCCAGCCCTAGTGAGCAGCCTAGGCACGACAGAAGTGGATGTAGCTGTAATAGGAAAAGAACTATTGCTAACTTTTCTGTTAAGTTAAGGCCTGATCCTTCTGAAATTCATAGCCAGTGCTCTGACACGGTGTCATCAATCTTTGAATGCTGAAAAAGCACAGTGTATCCAGAAAAACACGTTATATTATATAAATTATTATAAAATTTGTGTGCGCCTAACTTTTTTGCTGGTACGCCTAACTTTTTAAAGTTAGGCGTACCGGTACGCCCATGGCAAAAAGTTAGTCTAGAGCCCTGGTAAGAGATGACAGATAATAAGTAGATGAATCTTTCTAAAAAATAATAATTTAAAAAAAAAAAACTATAATAGAAAAACATGATTTGAAATGTTTTTTTTTTCCATTTCAGCATTGAAGGTGAGGCATAATCTTGTTTTAATGTGGTTTGCTATTTTATTTAAGGCAACTTCATGAAACTTGGAAAATAGGGTAGAACAGTTAATCAGATTTTAATTTTTGTTAAAATTTTGGGTTTCAATGAGTTTTTAAATCAGTGGTATGATCTTTTTTGGGGGGGCGGGGGGGGGGAATTATTAATTTAAAAACCCCTCAATTCTTAATTGAGAATTATATTGGGGATCAGGGAGGGAGTACTTTGCACTCCCCAATTCCTTTCCTCCTCCCCCTCTTGCACACCACCCCACATGCAGGTGATGGTGATGGTGCCTGAAGGGGCTTGGGTTAGTCTGGTGTAGCCTGCAGGCTTGTCAGCACGGCGCCCTGTGGCTTCTGCACTGTTACTTATGTTTATGTTTGCTGTTGCTTTGGTTTCCCTACTGTGTTGTCTTCTTTTTTAGTCAGATTTGTCAGATTTTTAGTCCTTTTTCTCTCTATTCTTCTTCTTTATTTTTTCTTTCCCTCACCTTCTGTTAACACTCTTCCCAGCTTCTCTTTCGTTCTTCTTCTGGACATCCAATCCTGTCCATTCTGATTGTGATAACCTAAAAATAATAATAACAATTGAATAAACTATGCCAATCAAGTGGGACAGTATAGTGAAAGCTGTAATGGTCCACTTGGGAAAATATACCTATTGGCCATTTTTCTTGGCCTTCAGACAGTTATTCTGATTGCTACAGTGCCGGACATGACAGGAAAAAAAGAGCACATTGGCTTCATTTTTCAACTGCTAAGGGTGCCCTTCAAGTCCAAGTCCCAGGTGTCCTGGACGTGTATTTATACCTGCATTTATTTGTTTGTTTATATTTTAATTACACTTTGAGTTCAAGTATTCATGTACAAAAAATAAAAATAAATGATTTTTTGTTAATCCAATTCAATTTAATATAAATAATGCCAAATCACAACTGTCCCTCGATAGGTCTAGATGAGAAGCCCTCAGTAGTGTTATAAACCAGGCATAGCACGAATGTGGCATGCTCACAGACACGTAAGGAAGGTTTTACGTGGCTTTATGTACAGAAAACAGTCAGTAAATGGAAAAAAGAAAAGAAAAGAAAAAGAAAACAGAGAAAATACAGGAGCCAGAGGAAACGGGAACAGTGTAAAAGGAAGGCTGCTCTGAGAAGCCATGATTGGGGCCACAGTAGTCTGTAACAGAGGGAAAATAGGCTAACGAACCAGTAAGGAGGCAGGTGAGTCAGGCTGAGGCTTATATGCAGGGCTGGGCCAGGCCTAGGAGCCGCAGCGGTGGTTCCGTGGGAGGATCTGAAGAGCAAGTGTGAAGAGGCGAATGATCTCTTGGGCACTCACAAATGTTGGGATGACAGGAGGACAGGCAGGCGGAGCGACTGATTGATGAAACCCTCAGTAAAAACGGCAAGCAGAGAATCCAGAGCAGAGTATTGTGGAGACCCAAGCACAAAGAAACGGGGTTAGATTCAAGGCGTGAATCACAGGAACAAACAGACCGCAGACAGGGCCTAGTTACCACAGTAAATGACTGAACGAACTGGCTTAAATAGTTCAATGATTGACCCAGGATGAGGCTCAGGTGTGAGGTAGGCAGCTCCACCCAGGTGGTAATCAATCTGATGATGAAACACACCTCAAAGCTGCTCCCATGGACAATGACAAGCAGTCTATTACATAACTAAGGGAAGATTTAGGGTCACCTGATCGAACCCAAAGTATATGGTTTGTCAAAAAGGAAAGTCTTAAGTCTGATCTTAAAAAGTAAAGATAGTGTCTGTCTCCCAAATCCAACTGGGAACTGGTTCCATTTAATATTCATGTATGGCTTTGCCTCCCATTTGAATATCCCAGGAACTACAAGTAAGTAAGCATTAGTGTCAATACCATAGTACGATATTTGGATATTCCCCCCACTTATGCTATCCAATTACTTTAGATAGCAGAGATAACAAATGCAAGACAGAATAAATAATTCAAAAAATATACAAGAGGATGTATGATAAATGGGTGTTCAACATATTAATGATATTTTTCAAATATAACTGACTACTGAGGGCATTTTGCTATTACCACAATTTTGTTTTGTTAAAAATGTATTCGTATCATGCCCTCTCCCTCACAGCTCGTCTGACTGTGAGTCCCAGCAGCTCTCAGTTCTTTAAAGATGACTTTGTGTCTCTGAGCTGTGAGGAGGACGACAGCTCTGCTGGATGGACTCTGAGGAGAAACACAAGCAAAGACACCAGGACTCAGTGTGGAGCTGAGTGGGGGAAATCTACTGGGAATGCCTGCAGTATCAGCTATATCTTAATACAGGACAGTGGAGTTTACTGGTGTGAGTCCAGAGAGGGTCCCATCAGTAACATGGTTAGCCTGACAGTCACTGGTAAGCTGAGTGTGTGGAGTTAGTGTTGATGAAGCTGTGTGTAAATGGATGAAATGCTGTAGTTTGTCTCTGTGTTGAGGTGGATCAGTGATCCTGCAGAGTCCTGTCCTCCCTGTGATGGAGGGAGATGACGTCACTCTGCTCTGTAAAACAAAGACCACTCCCTCCAACCTCCCAGCTGCTTTCTATAAAGATGGCTCCCTCATCAGGAAGCAGCCTACAGGTCACATGACCATCCAGCATGTTTCCAGGTCTGATGAAGGCCTCTACAAGTGTGACATCAGCGGTCATGGAGAGTCTCCATCCAGCTGGATCACTGTCACAGGTGAGGAGCTTCACTATATCATATTACTTCTTACTTCGTTGAGATAATTCCCTCACAGGTGGAATTCTCTCTACAGGTGGATCTGCAACCAAAAAACCACCCACTTCTGGAGGTTTGCCCTCTGTAACACCCCTCCAGCATTTTGACTTCACACTGATGCGCTACCTGGTTATTTTTATTCCATACTTCATCTCCACTCTCCTCATGGTGTCTTTATTTCGATACAAAATCACAGGTGACACTCTGAATCAATGTTAATGAGTAACTCCTCTCTATGTTAACTTTTTTATTGATACAGTTTTGTAATGTTTATAGGAAATGACCCATTTGTCTCTATGGTAAAGACCCCATCCACACAGGCTGGAGATGGCTTGATCAATGACTACGATGATGCCACTACAGTGCATCATTTCTGAATCAGGGCTCATGTTCAGCATCTATGTTGATGTAAAGTTCTTAAATGTTTCTCATTAATGCTTGTCTCACTGACTTTGTCCTCGCCACCTCTGTTGTAGGGATAATTTGAAGAAATGGGCTCTGATGTTCATCTCTGGTTTTTCTTAATGTAAATCTCCTGCAAAGAGATGGATATATATCGCAGTATTTAACAAACACAAGGCACTCAGCTTTTCCATCTGAAACCTGAAGGTGTTTTGGCAAAAGCTAATATATATTTCAATATTTAAAAATATTTTCTGAGCATGTGCACACATTTTTTTCATTATTTTTATTTCAAATCAGCTTTTAAAAATGTATTCTTTACTGATACATACAAGTTCTTAATATAATATGTAGTACAGCTGAAGTCTCAAAATACCAAAACATGGAAAGATTCAAAGTTGTTTTGGTTGATATGAGGATTGATGATAATTAGAAAAAATCATGTACAATAAAAGAAAACTTACTTTTCAATTGAGTCTGTCTGCTTTGCACTTTACTGCTACACAGCAAATCCAGCATGTCCAAATTAACACTGTCGGATTTGATTTCAACACTATTAAAGTGTCTATATGGGTCCACACCAGAGAGTGTTAATTTAACTCTTTTTGGAGAGTTGGTACATTAACTCTGATTTAGTGTTAAACACCAAATCTGTCTGGAGTTGATAATTTAACACTTAGTGTTAAGAGTTTATATATTAACTCTCAAAGAGTATTTTAGTTTAACTACTTAAGAGTTATCTTCTAATTCATTCTAAAAAGCGGGAATTTTACTGTTCTGAACTTCTAGAAATTTCTTTTGGAAATAAACATTTACTAAAAAGATGCAATGGTTTTTGAAAAACATTTATTCTGAACTGTGCACCACAATTTCAAAACATTTTCTGAAAGATGTAACAGTATACATGTTCTCACTTTCATTAGAATTTTGTTTATCAAAAGGTCTGACATGGTAAATGCAAATAACAGCATTCTCATCACTTATTTCTTCAATACAATATGCATGTCCTTCATTCATCCCTTTGTGGATATTCCATCTTCACAAGCATATCCTGTGTGGAGATTGAATAAAAATTAGTTGACACTAATTAATGGCACAAATAATCCAGTAAACAATTGCAGCACAGTAAAAAAAAAAAAAAAGGAATCCTCTTTGAGCCATTACTTGTGTAAAGTATTTTCCCAAAAGACAAAGACACAGGCAACAGGTAATACTGAACTAAATGTAAAACCTCAACCTTTTTAATTTTTACCTAAACCGTGTGCACAAAACTCTGGAGGGATCTAAATGCTAACGTAGAATCCAGTCAGGACGTCAGCTACTGCTGTTTGCTCGTTTTTTGTTTTTTTTTATGGCGATCGTTTTCAGGCTTCAAGTAGCACCATTATACCAACATTTCACATTCTAGACATTGTTTTAGGTGTATTTGACCAAAAGTTTGACTGAAAATTCACATGCAAGCTTTTTTTCAAGGCTGTGGTATTTGCCTGCAAACAATACCTTTCAGCTAGCTAAAACAGAATATTATGCTATCAGCGAGCAACATGGCTAATCCCTTTCACACAGCTTCGTCTCAACTCCAAAGAGCCACAGAAGTAAAAGCTCATGATAATAATTGAAACAATCTTTGAAAAAATGACTTACCAAGCATGGCAAACAACTCAAATATGTAGAGCAAAATGTTCCGAAACGGCTTCACTTCAGCTTCGATTGGAGCCGTGCTGGGGGCGGAGTCTGTGAATTTACTCTATTGGTGTCATAGCCCCTGTAGGAGTTCAGAGTTAAGAGGTCAAGAGTTAATGTTTCCATTGTAACACCTCCAGATTTGACAGAGAAACACTCATTTTTAACACTCGATTTTAACTACTATCATTTTACACCTCAGAGTTACATTAAAAGAATGTGACTCTGCTTAGAGTAAAATTAACTCTACTTTTGCAAGAAGACTATTAACACCAAAACATTTAACACTTTTGAATTTGCTGTGTAGTCGTGCACTCGTTCTGCTTATCTAAAAGTCATTGTAAATGGTGCAAGCAGAAGAATTATTCCTTATATTCCTCCTTTCTTCAGTTCAGTTTTGTTTATGTTGCCAATGAAGGCACTTTGGAAACAGTGGGAAAGAAAAAATTCCCTTTTAACAGGAAGAAACCTCCAACACAACCAGGGTCAGGGAGGGGCGGCCATCTGTCATGACTGGTAGAGGTGAAGGGAGGAGGAAAGGAAAAGACATCCAGAATGCAGAGTGGCGTATATTGAGAGAAAAAGCTGACCTAAGAAGAAACACTCAGCTCTAGGGATGGGTATCGTTTAGGTTTTATCCGATACCAGTACCAAACCGGTACTTTTGAAACGGTGCCGGTGCTTAAACGGTGCTCAAACCGGTGCTTAAAGAATGGAGAACACAAAATTGGTCCAAAAACCTCTCATGTTCAGCTGTTTTTTTTGTCAAAAGTTAACAATGTTAGCCTTTTCTGCAGCTATGGGGCATATATGGTATCACTCTTGGCTGGAAGCAGTGCTTAAACAATGAAAAAACACAAACTTTCTCCAAAAACCTCTCATGTTCAGCTGTTTTTTTTTGTAAAAAGATAACAATGTTAGCCTTTTCTGCAGCTATGGGGCATATATGGTATCACTCTTGGCTGGAAGCAGTGCTTAAACAATGGAAAAAACACAAACTTTCTCCAAAAACCTCTATAACTGTTTTCCACTTTTTTCTTTGGTCATTTTAGCCTTTTTGGCCAGGGTGAAGGGAGTATCTGCCACCAAACAAGAATTCAGCTGCATGTAGCTATGATGATGTTTGCTAGTTCACCTTACGTGCATTAATGTAATAACGTGGTTAGCCTACTCAACGTAAATTACACACGAACAACATTAAGCTACTCACGTAGAGAAGAACGGCTGCTGCTGCCATCATCATCCGTCATCATTTCTGCTACACCGGCAGGGCTAGGGGCCAGGACTCTCCTCTTCGGGTTTTTGGGGGATGTTGCTAACTCCGGGTCCGATAACAGGCAACCCACCCACAGTAGATGTGCTCGGTGTGAGGTCTCGCAGCAAGCTATCAAATACAGCGCATTTCTCGGCTTTTAAAAAAAACGCTATGCGTTGCCAGGTGTTTCATCAGATTTGAGGTGTTACCTCCTTTGACAGTATCACAGTATCACCTTAAAGCACTTGTTGCAGGCTGCTGAGTTTGCATCTTTTGCTGTGAAGTACAGCCAGACTTTGACTGCTTCGCCTTGAGCATTTTAGCTCTGCTCTAAAAGAGCGTACGTACCTGGACCCGCCTACTATCCTCGGAAACGTAAAGTGATTGGCTAGAATCTAAAGTGTGTCACAGCTCAGGAAAAAAAAGCACCGAAATGTGCGCTGCTTTTTGGTCTGGTTACTACCGTTTATGTCAGAACTAGTGCCATCATGGCACCGGATACCGGTACCCATCCCTACTCAGCTCATCACGGGAATCCTCCAGCACCCGAGACCTATTGCAACATAATTAAGGGAGGATTCATGGTCACCTGATCCAGCCCTACCTATATGGTTGGGCCACCCTTAGCAGCAATCAAATTAATGAAAACAATGCATATATTTACAGCAAAAAATAACAACAAGAGTCACAATAATTCGCAGTGTTCATGTTCTCTGTTTGTCAGTTGCCAGTCCCGTGCAGTGATTTTTCTCAGTGGTCCGTGGTGAACGTTCCACCCTCTCCTGTGTTAATGTACATTAGTGTTCAGTTCCCTCCACTCGTTTCCACAATCCTCCTGGAAAAAAGAGAGGCTACATTAAGTACATTCCCAAACAGTGTCCAACAGAAACCCTTTCACCTCATGAACGGCAGAATTCACTGTGTTCATCAAACAATCCACACGCCAACTGTTGCTCGGCTACTCTGGCTGTGTCCCAATCCAGCAACCGCACACTCCGGAGTGTGCATTTTGAGACCTATTACGTCACAGCGACGTGACGACGGCTGTCCCAATACGAAAGGTACTCCAAATGCGCTGTCGATTTCCCCAAATATCAAGCATGGTCCGGTGTACACTTCGTGGTCCCATATATCCCACAACTCATAGCGCGGCGGTCGGTGTGGATAATTTTGCCGAAAAATACGGCAGAAGGCAGAAGCGGAGCGCCCGAAGAGTAAACTTCCAAAAGTAAGTTCTGAATATTATGTCACTTATTTATGTGCAAATGTTTAATAATGAAGAACATTAAAACATTACTGTTGGCCACATGTCGGCAAAGTTATGTGACATTAGCGATGTTTGTACTTTCAGTGTTAACTGAAAGCCTCCACTTCTAAATATATATATATATATAGTTGACCTTAATCTTACAGAGAATGTGATGATTTCATGGATAATTAAAGTCAGTCATATATCCACAAACACAACAGGCTGAAAGTCAGTGATGCTGCTCGGTTTGCAGTCCTGAATATCACGGCACAAGCAGGATTCACTGCACTGTTAATGTTAGCTATGTTATATTGCTGCCTCTGTTCGGTGGTGTCGAGCCAAACGGACTTTAACGTGTGTTTGAATGAGCTGACGGTTCACTCGTTAAGCTGAAAGACAGATGCTTTAATCACAGGAGTCACCCATGTGTCCACTGTACCATCTGGGAACTCTTGTAGTTTAGCACTCGTAATAACACAAACACTAAATCCTCCTTCTCTGGTGCTGTTTTGTAGCAGTGTGTACACCTGAGACTGTCACCTGTCTGTCTGAGAGAGAGAGATCACTAATCAAAGTGATCTCATAAAAAATGAATGAACAAAAAAACAGTTTTTCCCCTTCATTTCTGTCACACAATGCTGTATGAAATGTTTCTCGCGGTTAGTATCATGGTTGCTAGGCAACCTGAGCAGCGCAACGAAGGCTAGACCGTCCCTTTTCACAACAAGCCTCTCACTTCCGCACTTCTCGTACTTCCTAGTACGCGCCGTGCATAATACGCGAACTGCGCGTAATCCAGTGTGCGGTCGCTGGATTATATATATGTATCAGTGTAATAAACTTAAACCTACACCACCCTCCCTATTCTGGTATTTTAAACAGTACCTGAAAGTAGACTGCTTGGTCGAGTTAACCTCCTGAACTATCTACAGCACATGGTGAAAACCTGAAATTAAGACGGAGAAGACTAGAGGTGAGACATGATCCTTACTGATTACTGATGACAGATTTAGATATATTTTCATAAACCATTCATTTGCCACATCAATAAACAGCATGGCAGGGCAAAAAAATTTTTCTAACATGGCAACATTTAAAAAGTGAAAGGAGACAGAAAGACAGGTGAGAAAGAATAAAACTTAACCTAGGACCTGGCGTCCACATATGTGGACATCACATTTTGGGTTATTTAGACCAAAATACTCCATTTTGCTCTTCAAGGGCCTGATATCCATTTACGAGGACATTATACTGCTACTGTTCTATCAAAATTTTAAACGAATATCCTCATATGTGGCTCTGATTTTTCATAAAAACAAAAATAAGGTAAAAAAAAATCTTGTAATTCTTTGTTTTTACATTTATCGGGCCCCAATATGCCCAGATATCAAAGAGAAATTAAAAATGCATGCTGTGGAAGAGTTCGGGTCTTAGGAGGTTAATTGACTTTTTGATGGCATTTTACACACAGTACTGGTGCAGTATCTAGAAAATGTGGGAAAATACTGGCATCATCTACAGTACTTAGCTACTTCTGAAGAAATTATGATGGGACCCTAAAAAAATTACTATGTACAATAATGGATTTCTATACATTTTACATCAGATGAAAACGTTTGTTGTAAGCTTCAGATAATTATTTGTTAAAAGCTAGACATTTTAAATGAGAATAAGAAAGAAAAGTATTTCTTTGTGCCTCCCTCTCCCTGTTAATGCCCTACCTGCCCCCCTGGCAAAACTTTGCTAGACCCGCCCCTGCACAGTTACCAGCTGTCAGCTACCTAAAAAAGGATCCTGGTGTTATTTGTCTCTCAGAAACAGTTCATAACTTCCCTTCAACTCATTCATGTCACCTAAAATGTAAACCTGTTTCTCCATCACCTGTTCAGCTCTGATGATTCAGTAAGGACATCTCCTGGTTTCATCTTCATGTTTCCCTCTCACCACATATCCAAACCGACATCATGACCAGCAGCTTTACAGCTGTGGCTCCAGCAAACATCAGCTGATACTAGAAAGTAATATTAAATAAATTCTAACAACAGCTGATCAAGCTTAAACGTGCTGCTGTTGTTTAGCGCAAAATCCGCTGATTTCCCGGTTCTGGCGCAAAGTGGGCGATAAACAAACAAGATAAACAACGTTTTTTACGGGACGGTTGGAAACTCTAATAACTAACCTTATAAATAAAATAAGATAAAACAAGTTCAACATCAATAACATCATAGCACCCGCCCAGCAGTATATAAAATCTGTCATGCTAGCTAGTACGCAGTACGAGTTATTGTAACTGACTGTAAAATGTCAGCACAACGAAAATAAACTCCACCTAAACTTGGTTTATATCTGACCCAGATAGACTGCAGGTCATAACTTCTTACCTTAACCAGGACTTTAATGATGTTAAATAGCGTGTTTCTAAGCGATTTGAAGAAAAAGAGCGAACATGTGTAGATTCAGTCCAGACGGTTCTCATATGTCCTCTTTTTTCCGAGGTCGTCATTTAGGAACGTGGTGGGTAGCCGAAAACGTAATATGGTGACGATTTGTCACCTAGCGTAAAATGTTACACTTTGGGAGGGAGAACGGGTTGGGTATGATCTATTCTTAAAGTCTGTGTGTGAACCCAGAAAGAAATAAGTTATCCTATTCTGTAATGCACTCTGCAATTTTGTAGATTGCATTTACATTGTTCAAGTTGTTGTGCTGTATAACCACACTGAAAATAAATTCAGTTTTAAGTCTCTTTAAGTCTTGTGGTGTGCTATCAGTTGTACTCATGGCAGATTATGAGGAGTTAGTATAATGCATCAGTTTATGCTTGTGGTATGGGTGAAACATAATGGCAGTAGCTTCAGTATGTGTTCCTATTTATCACAATGAAAAGCTTTGCAGTGTCTGCTTTATAAGGACAGTATGTTTATTACTTTACAATGCACTAATAGACATTTTGACTGCAGTTCGGTTGTGTTATTTAAATGGTAAATGGCCTGTATTTGTACAGTGCTTTTACTAGTCCCTAAGGACCTCAAAGCACTTTACACATTCACACACAGGTGATGGCCACAGCCACCCTGGGGCAGACTGACAGAGGCGAGGCTGTCAGACACTGGCGCCACCGGGCCCTCTGACCACCACCAGTAGGCAACGGGTGAAGTGTCTTGCCCAAGGACACAACGACCAAAACTGTCCAAGCCGGGGCTCGAACCAGCAACCTTCTGATTACAAGGTGAACTCCCAACTCTTGAGCCACGATCACCCTGTGATTTTATGGGTTTTGTTTATGTAGTTTGGTACAACATTTTCTATTTAATTTAAGATGGTCCAGTGCTCTTATAACATTTTTTTAGTCACCAGGGTTGTCCTTGTCAAGGTTTGAGAGCAACAAGTAAAAAAGCATTCTCGAAACAAGTATTCAAAAGTTTTACAAAAAAGAAACAAGTGATTGTAAATTAAATGTTTCCCTGTATCATGGTCAGAGAGATTGCTTTTATACCACTATATTTCCAGTTTAAAAGACTGACTTTTAAAGCACTTGTGCTTTGAAAAAGGCAGGTTAATGAAGAGCTGTCCTAGGCTATCAAACAGCTCTCCACTGTATTTGATCTCATCTGTGATAATGTTGGGTTAAAAAAGTGAAAAGTGGTGTTCCTTTCAAAAAGCTTTTTACACTTTGTGCGTGCCTTCCTCAGTCTGAAACCTCAAACTAACCCGAGAATCAAAACTCTTTAATTGTGACCTCATTGCTGATGTGCACAACAACCTAGCAAAATTCTGTTAAAGGTAAAAACTCACCAGCTCAGATTAACACAATATGCTGTGTGAGCACACATAGTCTTTCAATAGTCGGATTGGTCGGATGTTTACTTTGTATAGAGTTAACTGCAGACAAACATATACATGTGTACTAATGAGGAAGCCAAAATACTACTGTTAGTTTTTAAATATAATGCAGTCCAGAATACCGGCGCCACCAACAATGGCTTCAAAAATGCATATAAAGTCAAAATGATTAAGTGTCTGATGTGAACACCTTTTAGATGAAATGGTCTCAGAATGGAGTACCTTGTGGTAATACTTCAGGAGTGTTATACTGTACATACTTCTGCTAGCTGGCAGAAGACTATTGCTGCAGGTGGTGTAGCTCAGACACACACTGACCACATCCTGCCCCACTTTTCACTTCATGCTCAGACTATAACACCAGAGCCTTTATTACCTAAAAGATTCCATGACGTCACTACACCAGAGATGAGTGTAAGGATTGGGGAAAACCAGCTGGTTCTTCCTGTAACCTCACTGCCATCCTGACAGTCATCTCTGAAAAAACTGAACTATAGATTTCACTCAGACTTTAGTTTGCAATTTCCATAATATGAGCTGCAAAGTGCTGAAAGACTCATTAACACATTCTTAGTATTGAACATACCCTACAAATTATGCAAGTGCTCTTAAAAGTTTGAGTTAATGCTTTAGTGTTGTGCTCTCTGATTGTTTTTTTGTTTTGTTTTACTGACCAATAGCTGTCCATGAGGCCAAAATATATTAAACATTACTGAAATAACTTTTTACTGAATAAAGTGTAACGTCTGGTGAGGCAGACGGCGTGGCATGAGGAGATTGTGGACCCAAATACAGGCATGCAAGCGAGGGCGAATACTAGCAGAAAGGTGTGTTTTTATTCTGACTGTGACGAATACAAACAAAAGGCAAGGACAATTAGAAAGGAAAATGGCAAAACCTATCAAAGCCTGAGACAGAAAATCAAGGAGGAGATACAAAAGAACACCGAGGATGACACGCTGGGGCAAAATGGAGGAAAGCACGCAGACAGACCAACGAGGAACAAAGCACACACTATATATACACAAATGAGGTAACAAAATGCACAACAGGAGGGAGACACAGCTGAACCTAATTAGACAAGACTAGACAGGGGGGAAGCAAAACATAATACATACGTCTGCATAGAACACAGACTGTCAAAGTAAAACGGGAAACACACAAACGTAATGGCAACAATGACAAGGAAGAGACAGAGAACATAGAGACCTGAAACGTGGGACGGGAAAGGCACAGAGTAGACATAGAAACCAGGATAACATAACACGGAACACAGGGGGAGCCACGTTAACAAAACCTAAAGACTAGAAATCAGTATATACGAAGGAACTTCGGGAGCTAGAAATACAAAACAGAAGCCAAGAGACTAGTAATGATGAATCATGATGAAATCAAAGATTAATAATAATAATACAAAACAAAAAACGCAATAGGTCACTGACCCAGGACCATGAGATAAAGACAGATATAATGTCCATAACCATGGATCAAATGAGAGAAATTCATTAACAACAGTTCCTAGCAGTCTGCTGGTGTCCAGCATCCAGGGAATATCACAGCTATCACAGCCACAGCTCTGTACAGTATGTTCTGTACACCTGAACATATAAGGAGCCCTCCACCACAATAAGGTTGCAGTTCATGGAGGGACTTGAAAAGAAACCAGTTAAGATAGTTGGGCATCTGATTGGGATGTCTCCTGGGCTAGGTGCTCTGAGTCTGTCCTAGAGGGAGGAGACTTCGGGGTGGATGCACGACACGCCTAAGAGATTATGTCTCTTGGAAAGCTGAAAAAGCTTGGCCTTGGAAACCGCTGATGTTCCCCCAGATGAACAGGAGGATGAGCATCTTTATCTTAAATCATTTTTACTTTTATTAGATGTACTTAATCGGTGGCTTACAGTGCCACCCCACATGTTCAACCTATGAAGACAGCCATTTGCAATTAGTGAAAATGGCAACACCTGGGCCTAGCATGCCAGAGCTCTATAAAAGCCATCTGAGCTCAGTCACCAACACGCTCTCATTCCAAAACATAATATACTGACGTTATGGGATAAATCATTGGTATGTTAGGTTTTGGCCACCCAACATGTCTTCCAAAACATGAGAACCATTTGGAATGAATCTACACATGTATATTATTTTTACTTTCTTATTATGAATCACATTGGAAAAAACTATTTGACACGATTAGGATTAAGGCTACGGTTAGGGTTAGGGGTAAGGTTATTGTTAGGGCTGGAGACACAGCTGAAGTATGTTACCGTTAGGAGCGTCTTATATTGGATTCCATCCACAATCTGGAGGGTATCATAGGGATGCAGAAGGTTACCTTTCCCGTTACTATGAGACGCCTCGGGACATTACAAAACAGCGGTATGTTATTCGTTGGGAGCGAGAACGGTCTATAGTCACAGTGTGGTGCTTTCACTGAGATACAGTACCCGGTGGATTTTTGTTGTGTTTGGTTTGGGTCAGCGCTAAACAATGTTATTCTCCCCATGCCCGAATCTACACTACTGCTTGTACTGGCCACAAAATCCATGGTTTGTGTAAGACTTCTGTTTTATTTCTTCATTTAAAATAAATAGTTTTTTGAATGATACCATGTGGCCTGGTCTGTGACAAAAGGCAAAAAAGGAATGCTTAATGTGGGTCAGCTGAGCTAAACAAAAAAAAAAAAAGCTGAAACCAGTTTCAACCGGATAAGCTGTGGAAGATTTTTTCTTTTCTTTCTTTTTTTATTTGTCTCACCACATTTCAGTGGTTAAAGCAGAGAGAAGCTTGCAGATTCAGGGTAAAAAACACCTCCATCTCATTTCCTCTGTGCTGACCTGATGCTACAAACAGTGGAAAGAAACATGTAGTTTACTTGTTTTTAGTTTAAAATTCAGGATAAATATTAAAACAAAGACTCATGCAAGAGCAGTTTGGTAAAACAAAGAAGCATTTCTCATAGCCTCACTTCATAGACTTATGGGAAATAAGCATTTTTTTTATAAAGGTATACGGGGGCAAAGCTAAACCACACTGTCAGGAAGGAGGAGTGTCTAACCAGATGTAACCAGATGTAACTATGACATTTGACATTAACTATGACATCCCCAAAAGTTGATAGTGTTGATTGTTAACTGTTAATCTAGACGTAGCGTTTTCAGTGGTAGAAACATTTCATCACTCTTCCAAGTGACTTCTTCAGTCTCTGCTGACTGCAGGTTTCCCCAATCTTATAAACAGTACATTTGCATAATGACTGAAACTAGTCCACTGAAGGAACAATGGGGTACGAGGTCAGTTCCTTGATCATTAATATGCAAATTCTCATGACCGTTAATCAAACCTCATTGATCAAAGACCACTGATCAATGGCCATGAGTACCATTCACAGAGAGCTGGGGAATGGCTGCAATCATAGCACTGTGAGATGGCAAAAGATGTACCCTTAGGCCCCCTCCTCAATTCAGAGATGGTTGATAGGTTTGTAGCTTAAACCTATTTGCTGGAACGTTCAAGACAATTCAGTTACACAGCACAAAGCATCAGACACCAAGCAGAGCTCTTTATGATTCTCGTATACGAGGGAGACCAACTGGACAAACGCCGTTCCTTCACTTGACACCAGTTGCTCTCGTCTGCTCCCTCGCAACAATGCTCTTTTATTGAGGTTACATGAATATACATAGGTTTATTAACATATGATGTATACTTACAAACAAAGAGTACCTTGCCTTGCACACATTAAGGATTGTCCATTGACATAAAATTGTTGTCAGAACCATACTGAATTTCACCAGAGAAACACACACATATGAAGAGAGAGAGAGAGTATGCATAGTATGCAAACGGCTACCAAACAGCCATCATAATTCGTCATACAATGAGAACAAATCAACAATTGACAATGACCAATTAATATTAAAATCTGTAACATAATGTATTGTTTGGAGTTTAGTCTGTTACTGTTACTATTTTTACCATTTCTTCTTGGAGCAACTGTAACCCACATAATTTCCATAGGGATTAATAAAGTATTCTGATTGTGATTGTTTCAGGATGACCTGCCATTATCAAATGACACATCTGCTTACCTGTATCTTTTATCTTTTGCTCGTTTCTCCTCTTCTTTTCTTCTTTTTTCATTGTGGATTATATATATATATATATATATATATATATATATATATATATATATATATATATATATATATATATATATATAATTTTTTTTTTTGTTTTTTTGTTTTTGTGTCCCGTTAGCCATCAGAATTGTTGTCTTGAGGCCAAGAAAGATGCCAAACGAATTTATTTTACCAAGTGGATCATCATGGCCTTGCCATATTGGTCCATTTGATTGACCTTTATTATAATTATGTATTTATCTTATTTTCAGTTGCTACAAACGGGACAGACATGACTGGGGGATAGGACAGGGAGAAAGAATGAAAGAAAGAGAGGGAGAGAAAGAAAACCAAATGGGAGAAGAGACGGTGAGAAGGGGGGGAAGAAAGAAAAACAAACAAACAAACAAACAAACAAAACAAAACACCTGGGTCACCTGTATGGAGAAAAAAAACAGAAGAGCAAGCAAACAACAAAGAGCAACATAAATAAAAAAAAAAACAGCACCATCACAATAAACTAGCTAGCAGTAGATAACAGTAGATACTAAATATTAAACGATATTGTGCAGCACGCAAGATAGACAGCGCACAATGTGCTTTGAGGCAGCAGCCAAGAAAGGTGTAGTCCGCGTCTGTGAACACCCGTGTGTACACCTGTGTGCACACCTGTGTGGATCAGCATGCTTGTATTCCAAAGGTTTCTCCATGTAACGATCTGCTAGGGAGTGTGGGGAGCCACAGCCCTGTCCCCCAGGGCATGAAGCAGGTAGGAACCAGAGCCCCCAGAGTACAAGGACCCGAGGAGGACCACCAAAAGGGGGGGAACCGTGCCACCCTCCTGGGAAGAGCTGAGTAGAGCCCCAAAGGAGAGGTCACCCCGCAGCTACGGAGCAGAGGTCAGAGGGGGTTGCAGTGGCGTGCCCGCGGGCTCTGCCGGCAGCCAGCTGTGCCAGAGAGGACCGAGCTTCAGGCCCAGAGGCCAGAGGGCATCCCACCCCCCGGAAGGAGCCCAGCCGGGCCCCAGGCGCCAGGCCCCACCAATCGGCCACCAGGAGTGAGCCGGTACATACATGAGCGCCCAGCCCCAGACGACAAGGACCACCAACGTCTGAGGGCATCAGCCACCGGCAGGGAGTGTGGTGAGGGGAGATAGGCCTCCGTACTTTGGAGGGCCTGAGATGTACCCAGAGAGGTTGAGTCTAAGACCCAACCTGACATATAGACACAGACGAACAGGCGCACGCGGACACAGACGTGCATTCCCACCCCATATGCACAACCAAATACTCGGCACTCACCCAACGTGTAGACAGACACAAATGGACACTGCACAGACAGTCGCACTCCCCAAACATACTCTATATCCCAGGTCCAGGTATCCCCGCCCTCAGAGGGGCAAGCCGCACCTAGACCCAGGAGATGTAACCCTTCTCTCTGGGGTGGAGGCAAGCAGACCACCTCCTTATCTGCAGTAGCAGGGAGGCCCCGCATCCAAGTCCCCAGTCTGACGGCCAGCACCTCCTCCCAGCCCCCCAGCCCTGACGGCTAACAGAACCGGCGTGAGTGAAGACCCCAAACCTCCCTACGCCCACTCATATGTAGTGTTGCTGTGTGCTGTTCTAAAGTGTATTTAAAACTCAGGAGAGCATGGTACTAGCTTCCTCTCAGAGAGCAGCACGGCTCCTCCCGAAAACCCTTAGTGTCTATATGCATTTAAAATTGAGGGTAGGGCACCAGCGCCACAGGTGGGTTGGAGTACACCGACCATCCTCTGGATGCTGTAAAACGTGCCCACCCCCAAGGCCCTATATGTATGTGTTATGTGAGAGTGTGAGTAATGTGGATGTCTAGGTTGCAGAATAAAATTGAGGCACAGGCGGCCAGAAGGGGACAGAGGGGGAGTGCCTCCCCTGCACCCTGGTGACATACCTGCACCCCAAGCCCTGCGTGTGTCGGTGGGTGTGGTAGAGCGGGAATAGGGAGGCAGCTGAGGATGGGGTGGGAAGAAAGGCAGGGGCAAGCGGCCCCTCCCTGGGGCCAGCTCCCCCGCTGACCCCAGTAGGCACCCCCACACTCTGGAACCCACCAGGGCAAGGAGGCCCAGGCCCATCCGGACCGGGGTCCGCAGCAGCAGCACCGCCCAGCCCCACAGAGTCCGGGGCAGCCCACCCGACTCCACCCCAGAGAAAACTGCACCCACCCCATCATCCAATCATCTTCCAAACTACAAAAGACAATAGACACCCAGGTTGAGTTCATTCTCCACCTCTCTTATATCTCTCCCCCACCTGTAGAGTGAGCTCCTGTAGTAAGGAGACCACCTGCAAAGATATAACAACCTCCCCACCAGTTAGAGAGCCCCCTAGTTGGGCCGATGCACCAGAGGTCCCCTGCACTGGGGCTGAGCCCCCCTGCACCCACCCGCCCACTGCTCCGGCGACACAACAGCCAGGACCCAAGCTTTTCTCTTTTTTCTAAACTGAGCACCTGGTGGCTTTGAACTTTTCTTGTCCATCTTCCATTGGTTTTAATTTTGCACTCAGGTACGAACACCCATCCCTCAACTCGAGGATCACCACAGCATAACCTAATAGACCTACACCTTAGTTCACAGATTCAATTTGTCTAGGGTTTATTTCTGGGATTTCACACAACCCAGGATTCAGATCGTGAGTACATAATGGGCTTGGATTTACAACATTATAAATGAAATGTGCTCTATTTGGAAGCAGCCTGCCCTCTTCCCTTTCGACGGGTTGTGTGTGAGACTTTAAATCATCAAACTGTAAATTATAAATTTTAAATTGTTATTGATCCCTTTACCCAGAGTCCTAAAGTGTATATTTATTTTCTTACTCTTCTTATATTTATTGTTTGTTTACTTGCACTGCTGTAACTGGAGCCTCCTCGTCTCGTCTCTCTATATACTGGACTGTAGCGGAGATGACAATAAAGTTTACTTTGACTTCAGCAGCAAGCAGGCGCACCGAGGGCTCTCATGCTCACTTTTTGCGTACAGAATTTCCAAAAACATCGGTGCAAATTATAAGTCTGTGTCACAATGTCTGGTGTTTTCGTGTTTGTTGGTTTGTTTTTATTTTGCGAGTTGGTTATTAGATGGAGTCTAGATATATATACAGTGGGGCAAAAAAGTATTTAGTCAGCCACCGATTGTGCAAGTTCCCCCACCTAAAATGATGACAGAGGTCAGTAATTTGCACCAGAGGTACACTTCAACTGTGAGAGACAGAATGTGAAAAAAAAAATCCATGAATTCACATGGTAGGATTTGTAAAGAATATATTAAACTTTATTGTCATCTTCGCAAAATGTAAAAGCTAAATTTCTCTGCCTGGGCTGACTTGTGCCTCTGCCTGTTTCAATGTGTGACCCCGCCCTTCCCCCTAACAGTCAGCGATGAGTGCGCTAACATACCATACGACAATGGCGGAGTTTGCACTATCCAGTCACATGATAGGTGAGTCCTAGTAAATAATTTTCTAATACGTGTACGTTACACATGCTATTTTTTAAAATTATGATTATTATTTTGCTAGCTATCAAACCCGCTGGAGATTTGTGGAATATGCTGTGAACTTAGCTAATATTACATAGCAGTAGCAGTAATATGAGTTACTTTATTCAAGTGAAAGCTTTAAACATTAGCCCATTGCTGTCAGGGCTATATTTTTGGATTGTCATTTATGCTTAGAAATATATAATCATTTGTAGATTGATAGAATGTCTCATCCTAGGAGGTCTGCAACAACCCTATGTACCGTGAAAAGTACATTCACTCCTCTCCTCACACACCTCCTAGGGTCATGAGAGAGGTTGTATCTTCTCTTTCTGATGTATGGTATGGCAAACGCATCTATATCTGTTTGAGTAAAAGAGCATTTTGTTTAGGTGGAAAGCTGGACTCATGGCACCAGCTTTGGGAGTCGTTCACAGGGTCATATCTTGACACACACACACACACACACACACACACACACACACATACAGACGGGTACTTTTTGTTCACATATATGCCTGTTTGAGATGTCACATGTTAATGAGACTATGCATATTCATGTAGCCACAATAAAGAGCAGTGCTACGGGGGAGCTAACTGAGAGTGACTGTGGTTCAAGTGGCAGGAACAGCGCTTGGTCTGGTCATCTCCCTCGTGCATAAGATCAAACAAAGAGCTCTGGTGTCTTGTGTCTTGCTTTTGCTAATTGTAGTAGATTGTCTCTTTGTTCCAGCAAAGGGTTTTACTTAGATAAACCTAACAGTTTCATAACTAGCTAACTCAAGGCTTTCTGATTAACCCTCTGGGGTTGATGGACCCAGAGATGTCTCACTTTCAACTTGGGTCTAAAGTGCTGCCTTCAAACTATATATATATTAGGGGTGCAACAATACACAAAATTCACGGTTCGGTTCGGTTCGATACTTTGGTGTCACGGTTCGATATTTTTTCGATACAAAAAAAAATGTTCATGCTTTTTTAATTTGTCATTTATTAAATTTTCACGGCACATTCCGCACCACATCTCCGTGCATTCATCATTTGTTTGAAGCCAGCTCACCTCCTGCAACTACTTTTCTGAGAATACGTGCTTCTTTTGTGGTTCGGACTCCTTCTGACATTTCTTTGGAGGTGGAGGAACATCACAGTAATTGCTTAAAGGAGCTTGCTTCTTCGACATCTTTAAGAGTTCTAAACAAATGTCTGTCCTCCTCCTGAAAATCTTATGTATGCAAACACGCGTTGCAACTTCTTATCTTGTGCCCGTTTTTTATTTTGACAGCGAATGCGCACCTGCGGACCACTTATGTGCAGCCCTGGTTATTTCGCTTGTCATATTGCAGCCACAGTCCATGAAACCATAAAGCTGTACTTTCTTTTTGCCTTATAGTCTGATTTGTCATAACTTTTCCATTTTGTGGTAAGCTTTTCTTTGGCTGTCACTTCTTCACCCTGACCTGTCTTATTTGGCTCAGCAGAACTAAAATATTGTGGCGAGCTCAGACAAGGAGGAGACGGAGGTATCGTTTGGTCTTGCTTCCCGTGAGCTAGCCAGGGAGCACAGCCGTTTATTGACATCTGCAGAAGAACACTGCCGCTAGCTAACTGCTCAGCGCGGAAACAGCACAGCAACAACAACAACACCACACAGGGCGCCCTCTGACCCCGGAAGGACACACTGTCGCAGTGAGAGGGCGTCACCCGTCACTATGGCAACATAACCAAAACATAACTGTACAAACAGAACCCCGAACAGCCCTGACCCGCTACATAGCCCCCACCTAAGGGGTCAGTCGTCCCCGACGACCCCATTACCCCACACAAAGTCCTGCAAATGTCCAGGTGCCTTCTGCCCTGACCCGCTACAATATACATCCTGCTGCTTTTACACACGCACTCACATAACAGCGATTCTCTGTGCGATCAACCTCTCACATGTTTAAGCTTGCTGTGGGAGATTTCACTTGTCATGTTTGCATGGTAAGCTAACGATTGATAAGATGATGTCAGAGGAATTGGTGCGCAAATTATCATCACTCACCAATCAGTGCTGTCGCTCTCTATACACAGTTCGCGCGATTGCAAAGTGAAAGCAAAAAACAAGCGCAAATTCAAACGCGATTTCAATATGTCACATATTGACAGTGGCTCACCGATGGCAATGACATAATTACCCAGCTACATTTCTGAAAGAATGCAAAAGCATTGACATATATTTTTCCTTCCTACGATAGGCCGACGGGCAGGGCAGAGATAGATTTTGGTAGCCCGACTGGAAAAATCGCTAGCCCCAGGACGTCGGGCAGGCGATTTTGCAGCCCTGTATCTGATTGAGGAATCACTCATCTTTGGAAAAGAGAGTTTATTGAGGATCACGTGACCCGTCGGCAGGAATGCCAGCATAGTTTTTTAGCTCTGCACACATTGTCACTGTTTATCACTATCCTGTCATATAAATTAGTTATCTCACCGCCGATCCCACTATGGACACCGCTTCAACCAGAGACTCACGGAAAAGGGAGGTTGCTCAGTCTCCCTTAAAGAAGAAGTTTAAAGATTCCTCCGTCACTAAGGAAGACCTCGACGAGGCTATTGCTAACGGTGTGAAGCTAGCACTTCAGGAACAACAAAAGTCCCTCGATTCAGTGGTTGCCTCGGCAGTCAGGGAAGCTATGGACTCTATCTTGATTCCTGCTCTGCGCGACCTACGCACAGACCTTCAAAAGACCAATGAAGTGGTAAATAATGTTAGCGGGGAAATCGAGAGGGTAGCTGCAATGGCTAAACGCACTCAAGACCGAGTGGACTCAGTGCAAGCTGCCGCGCGTGAGGACAGACGATCGGTTATCGATCTGAAGAAACAACTCGACCTACTCACGACAAAGCTTACAGATCTGGAGGACAGGGGTCGCAGGAATAACATCAGGCTTGTTGGCTTACCTGAAATGCTGGAGGGCTCGGATACAGCTGGCTACATTAAGGCTAATCTCCCCAAGTGGATTCCGTCATTGGAGGGGCGCGACATCGACATCGAACGAGCGCATCGGGCGTACGACGGCCGCGATACTAATACGAAGAAGCCTCGCACCCTAATCTTCAGATTGCTACGGTGGCAGGACAGATCGGCAATTCTCAAAGGGGCACGCAAAGCATATCCAGTGAAGCATGCTGCCAACACCACTCTTCTTTTCTTCCCTGACTTCAGTCCGACTACAACAGCAAAGAGGAAGAGTTTCTCTCCTGTCATGAAGAAGGCTACGGCTATGGGCCTGGAACCATTCCTCATTTACCCTGCCGTGATGAAGATAGAGCACGGTGGTAAGAAGATGGCTTTCGACTCCCCTCAACTGGCAGAAGATTTCATTAACTCCCTGCCGCGAAAGCTGAATCCTGCAACGCCGCAGTGTGTTGATGGGGCCCCCGCTTTTCCTCCCGATCTAAACAGCGCGGCCAACAACGCTGGCAATCAGCATGCGGGAGAAGGCAACTTAGTGGACATGAATGACTGAACGCCGGTTAGTTGTCCTGTTTTAGTTGCAGCAGGATCACTTTCATGGGTTGAGGTTGGTTACATTTAATTTAGCGACTTGCTTTGCCCCTACCGGGGGTACTTTTTATTTATTTATTTATTTATTGTATCTTATTTTGTTTTGTGTATGTGTGTATGTGTATGTATGTGTGTGTGGATGAATGTGTGCATGCATGCACGTGCATGCATGTGCGTGTATATTTGTGTGTATGCATATGTACATATATATATACATATACATGTATTTTTATTTATTTATTTATTTATTTATTATTATTATTTTTTATATTAATTATTTATTTTACTTTTCTTTGAGCTTATCATGGTCAAACATTTGCTGGCTGTTGTTACTGTACATATATAAGATATATAAGATACATTTGTTTTATTTTATTTTTTATGCAAATATTTATATTTTATATATATTTTTTTTTCTTTCTTTCTTCGCTTTATAAGATAATTTCACTCAGTCGGGAGGGTGTGGGATATACTTACCCACTTAATTTTCGTTGACTATGTGTGCACGTCTGACCCTCAAGTTTTTTGTGTTGGAGTGGAAGGACCGGTTACGAATCAATCAGAAGTTTGTGTTCTAGCAGACCTATGGAGGAAGCTCTGTGCGGTCTGCACCAGTTTTTGTATATAGTTTTTTCCTCCCCTGTCCCCTCCCTTGCAGACATATCTCTATGCAAAGTTAAAATTCCAGTGGCACTAGTGAAACATTGCAGTACTTGGCAGGGGTATGGTGGCCTTATATTTTACTACACGTTGACGTTCCTGTCTTGCTATCTTCACATTGGGACCATTCTTGGACACTTGCCGTACCGATGCTACCATTGATTATTCTGTCACTTAACGTTAATGGTCTTAACTCCACTATTAAGTGGACACGTGTCCTTGAGTACCTATACCGTAAAAAGGCTGACATTGCTTTAATCCAAGAAACACATCTGAAACAAGGTGATGTGGCACGTTTTCAAAACAAACACTACAAACTAATAGCTTTGTCCTCTGCCCCAAATAAAACGAAGGGTGTCTGTATCTTGCTGAAGAGAAAATTCGACCTTACTACGAGGTATAGCACGAGTGATGAAAACGGCCGGCTGGCACTTGTAACTGGCAGTATCTTAAACCATAAACTGGTATTCGTATCTGTATACTGTCCAAATGAGCCAGACAGGGACTTTTTTACTTATATTGCCAATACACTATTAGAATACAATGATTATTCCATAGTGTTGGGTGGGGACTTCAATGCTGTCGTCAACCCCGTTTTAGATAAATCTCATCCAGATGCAGTAGCTAATCTCTCATCTTCTCTGTTGAATACACTTATAAAAGATCTTAATCTCATCGACCTTTGGCGGATGCAGAATCTCGACATTAGGGATTATACATTCTTTTCTAATAGACATAAGACATTCTCTAGGATAGATTACGTTTTTGTTAGTCCTTCCTTAATTTCAGGTGATACGTCTATTTCTATTCAGCCAATCTTGATATCGGATCATTCAGCTTTGTTATGCTCTGTCGATCTGCCCAATTTAAAGAATAGGGCCCCCAGGTGGCGCTTTAATACGTCCCTGTTAACTAACTCTGCCTTTCTCAGCCTGCTTAAGCTCCAGCTGAAGGAATTTTTAGATATCAACGCTAATGAGGATATCGACTCACAAGTCTTATGGGAGACTACAAAATGTTTCATTCGTGGCTTTTCCATCTCATTCTCCTCCATGTTGGCAAAAACAAAACTTGCTCAGGTGTCCAATCTAGAAAATCAGATGGAATCTTTACAGAATCTGCAAAAACTTAGTCGGTCGGACGATCAGTCTACACTCCTAGCTTCACTAAAAGAAGAATATGATGCAATAACCTTGTCCAAAGCAGAGTTCATCTTGCATAGAACTAGACAGAAGTACTATTTTGAATCAGAGCGTCCTAGTCATTTGTTGGCACTTATGCTTAAAGAATGTGAAACAAGGGCACATATTCCAGCTATAACAGCTGCAAACGGTAAAATTACGACAAATCCTCAGTCCATTAACACCACTTTCTCGTCATTTTTTGTAAATCTGTATAAATCAGATATCAATTTTGAGGATACTATCTGTAATAGCTTCCTTGAAAATCTGGATCTACCTCATATTCCACAAGCAGATCAGGATGAGCTAGAGGCCCCATTAACTCTAGATGAGCTGCATAGAGCGCTGAAAGACCTTAACAAAGGCAAATCACCTGGACTGGATGGCCTTCCGCCAGAACTATTTCTAGAACTTTGGGATACAATAGGCCCGCTCATGCTCGGCTCATTTAATTATGCAATCCGGAACGGGTCTTTCCATAGAGACCAGAAAACAGCACTTATTACCCTTCTCTTAAAGAAGGGAAAGGACCCTCTTGAGTGCTCTAGTTTCAGACCGATATCTCTGCTCACAACTGATCTCAAAGTATTTGCAAAAGCTCTCGCATTGCGCTTGGAAAGAGTTATCCATGGTTTGGTCAATGCAGACCAGACAGGATTTATCCGAGGGCGGCTTGCATCTGATAACATAAGACGGCTGTTGCACATCATAGATGCCGCTAACAGCTATCAAAATCCATGTGCAGTATTTTCACTTGATGCAGAAAAAGCCTTTGATAGGCTAGAGTGGGACTATATGTGGATGGTATTGAAACACTTTGGGTTTAAGCAGAAATTTGTTGCTATGATTCAAACACTATATCACTCACCTCTTGCTAGTGTCTTAACAGGGGACCTGGCCTCTCCCCCTTTCACGCTGCAGCGTGGAACGAGGCAGGGTTGCCCTCTCTCTCCTCTCCTATTCTGCCTCTCTCTAGAGCCCCTAGCACAAGCCATCAGACAGTCCACAATTTCTCCCATAAGAATTGGTGGTCAAAATCATATCGTATCTCTATATGCGGATGATATTATTCTGTTTTTGGACAACTATGAGACATCCATCCATCCATTAATTAAAAACTTTGACCATTTCAGCTCTCTATCTGGCTACAAAATAAACTGGTCGAAATCTGCTCTGATGCCTTTGAACGTTAAAGCTACGAAAGTTTCCTTACCCGGTTGTGTTCAGATCAAAAGCACTTTTACTTATCTGGGCATTTCAATTCATAATGGTATTCCAAGGATAATCAAGGACAATTTTACTACTATGCTAAATAAGATCAAATCCGACTTTCAAAGATGGGACAATTTAAAAACTTCGCTTCAGGGTAGAATCAACACAGTAAAGATGAACATACTGCCACGGCTTAATTTCCTTTTTTTTATGTTGCCACTCTCTCCTCCTCTAACTTATTTTAAAGACATACACTCTGCGGTGTCAAAATTTATTTGGAATGGCAAAAGGCCTAGGATATGTTTGTCAACATTGCAGCGGCCCAAATTGTTTGGTGGCCTGGCAGTGCCAAACTTCGAGTTTTTTTACTGGTCGTTCCAACTCAGGGCACTTAGCACGTGGGTCAACCCAGAGGCTACTACTGCGTGGAAAATGATCGAATCCGCCAAGGCAGCACCGCATAGACTGCAAGATCTTCTGTTTGCTAATGTTCCCGCCAATACGCTCTACAACAACATCAAATTCGGACCTATTATTGCCAACTCTATACAGGTATGGAGGAAAATAGAAAGGCGGCTGGGTGCTCCAGTTAAATTTTGTAAAAGCTCACCACTCTGGCATAATTTAAAGTTACTACGTGGCAGCCGACCATTTGTTCAACCCTCTTGGTTCTCACTCGGGATAAACCTTTTTGATGATCTATTCAACGCCCAAGGCCTCTGCTCATTTCAGGACTTAAGGACACGTTTTTCTCTTCCTGCATCTTCTTACTTTGTGTATCTGCAGCTCAGATCAGCTTTAAAAGCATATGGTGTCCCCTGGGATTCTCCTCTTCCCTCTCATCCCATGTTGGACTGGATCCTGCCTAAATCTGGCAGACCCTCTGTTTCCAAAATCTACAACAAATTAGCCGAACATGGTATGAAGTCCCTGCCCATTGAATCTATTTGGGTCAGGGAACTGGGAGAACTACAGGTTAATATAGACTGGGATACAGTTTGGTCTAATCTGAGTTTGACTTCTAAGAACCTGGCGCATCAATTAATTCATTTCAAAACCATACACAGAACATACATTACACCGTATAGGAGGTTCCAGATGAAACTACAGGCTACGTATCACTGTCACATCTGCAATGATTCATCACCTGGCACGTTTTTGCACATGTTTTGGGACTGTCCTGTGGTATCCAACTTTTGGGTCTTTGTGAACTCTGTGTTATCTGAGGTACTGGAAGTTTTTTATGTTCCCAATCCTGGTCTTTGTCTCCTTAATGATACCTCTGAAATCTCCTTAAAACAAATGCAATGCAAAATGTTGTTCGCTGGATTCACATCCGCAAAGAAGACTATTACAAAGCAATGGTTCTGTCCTGACATTTGTCTGGAATCATTCTGGAGGCGATGTCTTATCCGTGTTATTGGTTTTGAACATACCACAGCAAAATTAAATAAAGCTCGACCCACGACTGTTGACGCTTGGAAAATCTTCTCATCCAGAGTTATCTCCTGGAAGAGGCAATAATTGGTTTTAACTTTGTGTTTTTGTGTCTTTTCTTTGCTGTCCCTATGCCTTGTTTGCTAATGTTTGCTTTGCTACTGCAGTTTACAGTTGTGCTGTATATGTCTGTACCCCCCCCCCCAACCCCGTTTTAAATCAATAAAATGTTGATCACAAAAAAAAAGAAAAGAGAGTTTATTACAGAGAAATGGCTCTTTCCAAAATAAAAGCTATACTATACGCTTCTTCTGGGCTATATTCTCAGCAGCATATTAAACATATCAGGTCCCCATAAGGAGAATCATGTGCTAACGGCTGTCTAAATGACTCTGGTAAAGTTTGTAGCATGCATGCTTGTTGTTTTTGTCTGCTTCCACTTGTCTTTGCACTAGGATGATGTCGGTGTAAATGTGCAGTCATATTTGTTGTGTTCCCACTAGTGCTGTCAGCGTTAATCTCATTGAAATGACGTTAACGCCACAACACGGCAAATCTCCGTTAACGAGCTACCGCGGATCGCCCGTGCATGGGGCTGGACGGCCAACACGTTAACGAGCTAACTGCGCTAACACACTAGCTCCCACCCATGTAATTGAGCATTGCGTGGCACATCCAACATACTGTTTTACTTTAGTCCATGACGTGCTTACCTTCAGGGTCATACGTCACATGAAAACCAAAATAGTTCCAAACGCCAGATCTGAATGAGGGTGGGGGAGGTTCAATTTTCCATGTTGCAAGGAGAGCTTAACTTCTGTCTGCTAGCTTGCCCTACGCTCAGTGGATCTGCGTTCCGCTACTCCGCCTAGGCTGCACTGTCGAGCGCAGATCCACTGAGCGCTCCACACAGACAGCATTGTCAGAAGGAAAGTTGATAAAATAAATTAAAAATTTATTTTGTATTGTTCGCTACATATGCATACCGAACCGAAAGCACTGTATCGAACGGTTCAATATCGATACGAGTATCGTTGCACCCCTAATATATATATATATATATATATATATATATATATATATATATATATATATATACACTAGTTCTTAAATTGTGTTGATAGGCCACGTAAAACCAGAGTTACGATAAAAAATAAAGGCAATGTTTTTTTCTGAATAAAACAGTGGTGTTTATAGCGGGAAGAAACAGTAAAAACTGTTTTTTCTACGGACAGCACTAGCAAACACTCTCAGCTTTGGAGTTATAAAAAGAAAAAAAACACTCCTTTCCTATTGATGGAAAAATGTACCATTTCGACCAATCAAAAAATTATATGGCAAAATGTGGCATTTGGTTGTTTAAGAAGAGGGGGAAGTTTTAGGAGTTGCGAGAGAGAGTGAGTGAGCGAAAGAAAGAGCGAGTTTTGATAGGTGATTGATTTGTGACGTTTACCGTGTTTGGAGTCTCAAGTTGGTGTGTTGTCTTGTGTAGTTAGTGTGTAGTGTAACTGTTGTTTCACTTTGTGTGTCAGTTCTACTAGTGAATGTCACAGTTGGTGCAAAAAAGCCACCAAAGACAGATTAGTGTAAACGCTCTCTCCACATGGAAAACAGGAGTGACACACCTGCTGTCAGACCTGCAGGGTTTATCCCTGTGCTGTTGTCATCTGTCTTATAGTGGACACAAACTATTTTTTGGAGTTGCATAAATGATATATTCAAAGCCTCTCCCAGTCAGTGCTGTTCTCCATGCGTTATTAGCACAAACACTTAAAAGGTGATCATTTAGGACAACAATAATGCAAACAGCAATGTAGTTAAACATCTTACAGTTAGTTTTATTGGAAATAAAACTTCATAAACTCCAACTTCTTCAAAATTCTCCAACTCGGGTCATAACTTGCACTCCGTCAAGAGCTCATTACCCCAGTTCTTCAACAGCTTCACTGGTTGCCAATAGAAGCCAGGATAAATTTTAAAATCTTACTTCTTACATACAAGTGTATCCATAAATCTGCTCCTTCATATTTGTGTGACCTGCTCCATATCACCACTGTTTCCTGCCTTCTCAGATCATCATCCGCTATTCATCTTACTGTTCCATCCTGCCACCTTATTACTATGGGGAACAGAGCTTTCAGTCGCTCTGCTCCTCGGCTCTGAAACTCTCTTCCTCCTGCACTAAGAAATATTGACTCAATTTCCGTATTTAAGACACAGCTCAAAACACATCTGTTTAAACTGGCTTATTCGCTTTAATGCTGATTTTATCTGTTGTCAAGCTCTGTTTTGTAATTTTAACTCATTTTATGTATTTTATGACTACTGTTCCTTTTATTAATTTTGTTTTTTGTAAGGTGACCTTGGGTTTCTGAAAGGCGCCCTGAAATAAAATGCATTATTATTATTATTATTATTAATTAACTTAAAAAACAAGCAAATGTCTGTCTCCTATTTTTGTGTCATACAGGAAAGAAGCATCAATGCCTGATGAGAAGACTTATTTCTTTTTTGTTTGGTTTTCAACAGGAGATGAATATCTCTAACAAGTTGATTTGTTCACATTTTCACATCTTAATTTTTAAGTGAAATGTGCATTTTGAGTTTATACACTATATGTATATATGTCAAGCTTTTCCTTATGCAGTATTTTTGTGTGGTTACTTTTTTCTATGTCTTAACAAAAGAGGAACAAAGGCGTTGAAGTTCACCTAGGATGATTTGTTTTAAGCATATACAGAGTAGGTGTCCTCCTAAAGTATAAATTAAAAAGAGACGGTATGACCTCTCTCATGACCTTAGGATGTGTGTGTTTGCCAGAACACTCTGGTACACAGAGTCTTTGCAGATTGCTAAGGATCAAACCTCTATCAATCTACAAACAAATATATACTTATAAGTATAAATTATTATACATTTCTAAGCATAAATGACAATAATAAAACATAAACCCAACAACAACAACATTGCCCAAAACCTCCAAACAGGTGGCCCTCTGTTTACATTAACCTGAAAATACGCAACCAGGTTTTAGAGAAGAAAGTAAAAGGTCAGATGCTTCAGCACAACTGTGTTCACAGCACGATTAAGATAAACTAGGATCTGAATTTGCTGGTTCTTAGTTGTGGCGAATTCAATAAGATGAGACAGACCTATCTCTAATAATCAGCTATGTACCACAGGCCTTTAAGCTAGCTGTAGTTAAACCTTTACTCAAAAAGCCATCTCTAGACCCAGCAGTCTTAGCTAATTATAGGCCAATCTCCAACGTTCCTTTCATATCAAAAATCCTTGAAAGAGTAGTTGTCAAACAGCTAACAGATCATCTGCAGAGGAATGGTTTAGTTGAAGAGTTTCAGTCAGGTTTCAGAGCTCATCACAGCACAGAAACAGCTTTAGTGAAGGTTACAAATGATCTTCTTATGGCCTCTGACAGTGGACTCATCTCTGTGCTTGTCCTGCTAGACCTTAGTGCAGCGTTCGATACTGTTGACCATAATATCCTATTAGAGCGATTAGAACATGCTGTAGGTATTACAGGTACTGCACTGCAGTGGTTTGTATCATATCTATCTAATAGACTCCAATTTGTGCATGTAAATGGTGAGTCCTCTTCACACACTGAGGTTAATTATGGAGTTCTACAGGGTTCAGTGCTAGGACCAATTCTGTTTACATTATACATGCTTCCCTTAGGCAGCATCATTAGAAAACATAGCATACATTTTCACTGCTATGCAGATGACACCCAGCTCTTTCTGTCCATGAAGCCAGATAACACACACCAATTAGTTAAACTGCAGGAATGTCTTAAAGACATAAAGACCTGGATGGCTGCTAACTTTCTGCTTCTTAATTCAGATAAAACTGAGGTTATTGTACTCGGCCCTGAAAAGCTTAGAAATATAGTATCTAACCAGATTCTTACTCTGGATGGCATTACCTTGGCCTCCAGTAATGCTGTGAGGAACCTTGGAGTCATTTTTGACCAGGATATGTCCTTCAATGCACATATTAAACAAATATGTAAGACTGCGTTCTTCCATTTGCGCAACATCTCTAAAATTAGAAATATCCTGTCTCAGAGTGACGCTGAAAAACTAGTTCATGCATTTATTACTTCCAGGCTGGACTACTGTAATTCATTATTATCCAGATGTCCAAAAAACTCACTGAAAAGCCTTCAGCTAATCCAAAATGCTGCAGCAAGAGTACTGACAGGGACTAGAAAGAGAGAGCATATTTCTCCTGTTTTGGCTTCCCTTCATTGGCTTCCTGTTAAATCCAGAATTGAATTCAAAATCCTGCTCCTCACATACAAGGTCTTAAATAATCAGGCCCCATCTTATCTTAATGACCTTGTAGTACCATATCACCCTATTAGTGCACTTCGCTCTCGCTCTGCAGGCCTAGTTGTTGTTCCTAGAGTATTTAAAAGTAGAATGGGAGGGAGAGCCTTCAGTTTTCAGGCCCCTCTTCTGTGGAACCAGCTTCCAGTTTGGATTCGGGAGACAGACACTATCTCTACTTTTAAGATTAGGCTTAAAACTTTCCTTTTTGCTAAAGCATATAGTTAGGGCTGGACCAGGTGACCCTGAATCCTCCCTTAGTTATGCTGCAATAGACATAGGCTGCCGGGGGATTCCCATGATGCATTGAGTTTTTCCTTTCCAGTCACCTTTCTCACTCACTATGTATTAATAGACCTCTCTGCACTGAATCATATCTGTTATTAACCTCTGTCTCTCTTCCACAGCATGTCTTTATCCTGTCTTCCTTCTGTCACCCCAACCGGTCGCAGCAGATGGCCGCCCCTCCCTGAGCCTGGTTCTGCCGGAGGTTTCTTCCTGTTAAAAGGGAGTTTTTCCTTCCCACTGTTGCCAAAGTGATTGCTCATAGGGGGTCATATGATTGTTGGGTTTTTCTCTGTATCTATGAAGCGCCTTGAGGCGACTTATGTTGTGATTTGGCACTATATAAATAAAATTGAATTGAATTGAATTGAATTCTTATGCCTGCTACAGGAGACAGAAGATAAATAGTTTAGATTGATAGTTTCTTTAAACCACAGCACTTAAATTATCTTAAAGAAAAATCAAAAAATGAAAAAAACCTCTGTTTTGTTCAGATTTGGTGACTGTCTCCACTTCGCTACAGGTAAGGTTTGAGTTTCATTAATTTGCCACAAAAAGACAAAAGCGCAACAAATCAAGTTTAAAATTTAATATGATTGTTTGTTTGTTTTTTTTTACTTTGTGTAGTTCTATTAGAGCAGGGGTGGGGAGCTCCAAGCCTTAAGGACTGGTGTCTTGCAGATTTTAGATATCAGTCTGCGTCACCACACCTGAATCAAATGATTAGTTCATTACCAGGCCTCTGGAGAACTTCAAGACATGTTGAGGACGTAATTTAACCATTTAAATCAGCTGTGTTGGATCAAGGACACATCTAAAACCTGCAGGACACCGGCCCTCGGGGGCTAGAGTCCCCCGCCCCTGTATTAGAGTAATGTTTTGAAATACTTTGCTCAAAATAATTGAAAATCTCACATGTTAGCACAATTCACATTGGCTTAACACACCACATGATGAATAGTAAAAACATCGCTCTTGTCAGATTTTAACAGAGGCTTTCACATTAATTAGTCATGTGTTAGACGGGATATCCCAAAAACCCTAAACAAAGAAAATCCACCAGGGAGGTGGGCCTGTTCAGGAAAAACTAAAAAAAACCCTCCAACTTCTCCATCTGTTAGTTTGTGTGAAACTGATGCTTCCACTACACCAGATTACATATAAAGCTTTTATAAAAATTTTACAGATTTCAAGTGAAATGATAAAAAATATTGTGTAAATTAAACAGTGGTAACATTTAAAAATATAAAAAATAAGAGATTATGTCTCTTGGATGGCCTGGGAAACCGCTGATGTTCCCACAGATGAGCAGGAGAATGAGCACCTTTATCTTAAATCATTTTTACTTTTATTAGATGTGCTTAATCGGTGACTTACAGTGCCATCTCACGCGTTCAACCTATTCCTGCATGCGTTTATCTCAGGTACTTCAGCTTCCTCCAGATAGTGTGACAACCCACGCTGGTATTCTAAATACCACCTTTTTAGATGGTAAGTGTAACGGAATGCAGTTACTCATATTTTGCATTTTAAATACATAACAGCGGTACATGTATTACGCTACTCCCCATCACTGTGTGTGACAACTCACTTTCTGTCGGTCTGTTTGTCTGTTTTGTGCCTCGTTTGCAGGCGCTGGAGGAGGAGTAGAGTAGCTTATTTCCAATTAGTGACAATGGCCAGAACTGGGCCTAGCATGCCAGTGCTTTACCCTGTGTTTTTTTTTTTTCTTTTTTTTGTGTTTGGTTTGGGTTAGCACTGAACAGTGTTGCGTACGCCATTATTCCACCCATGCACAAATTTACACTACTGTTTGTACTGACCACAAAATCCATGGTTTGTGTAAGGCTTCTGTTTTATTTCTTCATTTAAAATAAATAGCTTTTTGAATGATACCATGCGGCCTGGTTGGTGACAATAGGCAGAAAAAGGATGTTTAATGTGGGTCAACTGAGCAAAACGGTTGAAACCAGTTTGAACCAGACAAGCTGTACCCTTTTTTTGTCTCACCACATTTTAGTGGTTAAAGCAGAGAGAGGCTCAGGTTAAAAAGCACCTCCATCTCATTTCCTCTTAGCTGAAGTGACATCACAAACAGTGGAAAGAAACACGCAGTTTACTTGTTTTTAGTTTAAATTTTAGGATAAATATTAAAACAAAGATTATCATGACACGAGTAGTTTGGGTCTTTCTGGCTCGTAAAACAAAGAAGCATTTTTCATTGCCTCACTTTATAGACTTATGAAAAAAGAAACATTTCTTTAAAGCTATAGGGGGGCAAAGCCAAACCACAGTGTCTCACAGAATCAGGAAGGAGGCGTGTCTAACGAGATGTGACTATGACCTTTGACTACGATCAAAGTGTCAATCACCAAGAGAAACAATGGAACCAATGACTCTGCTGTGGCTGCTCTCTAAGTACAGCATTTTGAATTAATACTACACTAGCTGACATCTGCATTGCAGTTCTGTTGTCTCATTTAGGGTACCAGTTATAATAATTGAGTTTGTTTCCAATAACATTTACTTTCATTTAAAACATTCTGGTACCCCTATACCATTTTTCAGCTCCCAGGATATTCTTTAACAAAGTCTAAAAAAAATAAAAAAGAGAATTTGGGAAACAACAGTCTTAAAATATATATATATATTAAGGTCCCCACAAACTCTAACCAAGTTACATTTTATCTTCATTTTATGTTTTTAATATAAAATGTATTTTTAAAAAGTATGTTATTAAAACACTCCTGTCTGCTAAGATTGCTTTTACTGTGTTTCCAGTTTTGAAAGATGACTTTCAAAACACATTTGCTGTGAAATAGAAATAGGCTCATGACAAGCTGTCAAAGGCCGAACAAACAACTTTTTCACTGCATTTGACCTGCGATACTGTGGAGTTAAAACATTTAAAAGTGAAGTTTAGTGACTTTAAACATGCTTTTAATGCTTTGTGCATGCCTTGCTGAGTCTAAAACTTGAAACTAACCTGAGTATCATTTCTCTTTAGTTGTGACCTTATTACTGATCTGCACAACAAACCAAGGTCAGTAAACCTCTGTCAAAGTTGGAAACTCAGCAGCTCTAATAAAATAAAAGTCTGTAAAGTGCTTCAGGAGAGCTCATAGAGGCTTTTCATTGGTGGGATAGATCAGAATTGTATCTTGCCTGCAGTTAACTCCATATGAAAATGCAATATTTTTAGATCTTTGTCACCTTTTCATTTTTCAAAGTAATGGGATCCAGAAAAGAGAAGTAGTGACATAAATGGAAGAATTTGTGGGCATATTTCAAGTGCAATATACTGCAGGCCAGCAGAAACACGTTACTGTTGCATGTTGTGGTGAAACTCAGAGACATCACATCCTGTCCCACTTTCATGTCACACTTTAACAACTTTAACCCCTTAACATCCAGAGCCTTTTTTGCAAAAAAGATGATATTCTTGGAAGGACTGTGTTTGTTTTGATGCACCCAGATTTGCATATTAACAATCATGGGGCATGTTCAGAAACAGCTCCGATGATGACGTCAACGTGTTTACGGAAGCGGTTGTGGGATTCATCGGGAAACTAGCGGATGATACCGTGGAGACAAAGACTATCACAACGTTTCCCAACCAGAAGCCGTGGGTGGATAAAACCATCCGCGACGCTCTGAGATCCCGCACCGCTGCCTACAACATGGGACTCACGACGGGGGACATGGACCTGTACAAAGCCGCGTCATATAACGTGCGGAGGGCGGTGAAAGAGGCGAAGCAGCGCTACGGGAGGAAACTAGAGTCACAACTCCAACAGAGTGACTCTAGGAGCCTGTGGCGGGGACTAAGGACAATAACGGACTATAAAGCACCAACAACCGGTATGACGAACGCGGCCGTGACTCTGGCAGACGAGCTGAACACTTTCTATGCTCGCTTCGAGGCTGCAGCTAAGGACTCCAACGATGCTAATGTTAGCGGCGCTAACGGCTGCAGACAGGAAGATACTGCCAGCACCGGAAACGTGCTCGTCATCTCCGAGCATGAAGTAAGGAGAGCCTTCAAGAGAGTGAACACCAGGAAAGCAGCAGGACCAGACGGCATCCCAGGTCGTATCCTAAGAGACTGCGCATACCAGCTAGCTCCTGTGTTCACTGAGATATTCAACATCTCTTTATCTCAGTCGGTGATCCCCACATGCTTCAAAGAGTCCATCATTGTTCCTGTCCCGAAGAAACCCCACCCTGCTTCTCTCAATGACTATCGCCCTGTAGCCCTCACCTCAGTAGTGATGAAGTGCTTTGAACGCCTGGTCAGAGACTTCATCATTTCTTCACTACCAGACACACTGGACCCACTACAGTTCGCTTACCGTCCAAATCGTTCCACAGACGATGCCATCTCTCATCTCCTCCACACATCACTCACTCACTTGGACGCTAGAAGGGGGAATTATGTTAAAATGCTCTTCATAGACTACAGCTCTGCATTTAATACCATAATTCCCTCCACACTCACCACCAAGCTGGAGCATCTGGGACTCAGCTCATCTATGTGTCAGTGGATCTCCAACTTCCTAACTGGCAGACCACAGGCAGTAAGGATGGGCGGACATGTCTCAGCCTCCACCACTCTCAGCACTGGAGCCCCCCAGGGGTGTGTTCTGAGCCCCCTGCTGTACTCTCTGTACACATATGACTGCGTGGCCACTACCAGCTCCACCACCATCATCAAGTTTGCTGACGACACCGTCGTGGTGGGCCTGATCTCTGATAACAACGAGACGGCCTACCTGAAGGAGATTAGGAATCTGGAGAACTGGTGCCAGAGGAACAACCTCCTTCTAAACGTCAGTAAGACAAAGGAGCTGATAGTGGACTTCAGCACTAAGCAGGAGAGGAACTACCAGACCCCTGTCATCAACGAGTGCCCAGTGAAGAGAGTGGACAGCTTCAAATACCTCGGAGTTCACATCACGCAGGACCTGTCATGGTCCTGTCACATCAACACCGTGGTGAAAAAGGCCCGTCAGCGTCTCTACCACCTCAGACGCTTGAGAGACTTCCAACTGCCCTCCAAGGTGCTCAGGAACTTTTACTCGTGCACCATAGAGAGCATCCTGACTGGAAACATCTTAACCTGGTTCGGGAACAGCACCATGCAGGACAGACAAGCTCTACAGAGGGTTGTGCGATCAGCTGAGCGCACCATCCGCTCCGAGCTCCCTGACCTGCACTCAATCTACAGCAGGCGGTGCTGGACCAAGGCCAGGAAGATGGTGAAGGACCTCAGCCATCCCAACAACAGACTGTTCTCTCTGTTGAGGTCAGGAAAGCGATTCCGCTCCCTGAAGACCAACACAGAGAGACTGAGGAGGAGCTTCTTCCCGCAGGCGATACGGTCTCTCAATCACACCACCACACAGTACTGACCCACACATATGGTTCTTACACACACACTGGACTTTCTGGACTTTGTTTCACTTCATCACTTAAATCACTGCTGCTGTTATTGTGTATATATTTATTTATACTTCTTGTGTATTTTGTTCATACATTCTTATATAGTTCTATATTGTGTATTGTGTATTTTGTTGTACAGTTATTTTATTTTCAATTTAATTTATATATTTTATCTTATTCTTTCCCAGTGTGTTGTACAGTTATTTCATTTTTAACCTTAATTTATATTTTATTCCTTCCTAGTTAAATTTACCCTTTTTAATTTTTCATATTTATTTCCTATCTTATTCATAGCCTTTTCCTTTTTTGTTTTCTTTAGGTCACGAGCAGTTGTCCAAGCATTTCACTACATATCGTACTGTGTATGACTGTGTATGTGACAAATAAAATTTGAATTTGAATTTGAATTTGAATCATGAAACTGAGCTCTTTCTTAGGCAGTGGTGCTAGTTTCAGCTATTATGCAAATATGCTTATAATAATGGATTGATTCATTCACTCTCACATTCACACACTGGTGGAGGCAGCTACAGTTGTAGCCACAGCTGCCCTGGGACAGACTGACAGAAGCCAGGCTGCCATATCGCGCTATCGGTCCCTCTGGCCAACACCAGTAGGCGAAGTGTCTTGCCCAAGGACACAACGACCGAGACTGTCCGAGCCGGGACTCAAACCGGCAACCTTCCGGTTACAAGACGAACTGCCAACTCTTTGAGCCACAATCGCCCCAAATGTAATATATATAAGACTGGGTTAACCAGCTGACTCAGCTTTCACTGAAGAATTTACTGTTTTATCATATGATGACATGTTTCTTCCACTGAAAACACTACATTCACATTAGCAGAATACAGTCCCTGGCATCTTGATTGTTGTTTTGTCACAGTGAAAGCAGCATGTGCTTGACAAGCACATAACTGTTAACTTAACTGTTAAGTTCATTTTAGTACATTTTAAAAAATAAACATAGTTACTACATATAAACACGTGTATGATACAATCCATGGTCGCATATAACACAGTAACATGACAACATGTACCATTGGTGTATAATTTGAAATTTAGTCACTATTTTCTTTCTTTTTTTTTGGGATAACTTTCTGCATCTTCTTCCAGCAGCTAGATCGTAAAGACGGAGAAATGGACTTATGTTGATTTGGAAGACAGAGGAATTGAGCTGGAAAGTTGGAAATTGCGGAGTAGAAAGGCACCCAAGTGCATTGAGGCAACTGCTGTTGTGTTTTGAAGCTATATAAATGAAACTTAATTAAGTTAAGCCAGCCAGTGGAGATAGAGCTCCAATGCTCTCCCATTAAATCAACTGAGTGGGAATGTCAGATGTTCCAAAAAGCAGCAAACCCATCTGGAAAACCATAAACAAAATGTCAATCCAAGTCAATAATTGACAATTTAGGAACTGTACTACCCAGCTCGTCTGACTGTGAGTCCCAGCAGCTCTCAGTTCTTTGATGGAGACTTTGTATCTCTGAGCTGTGAGGAGGACGACAGCTCTGCTGGATGGACTCTGAGGAGAAACACAAGCAAAGAAAAAAGCAGTCAGTGTGGAACTGACTGGGGAGGATCAGCTGGTTCTTCCTGCATCGTTAGTCACATCATCTCATGGGACAGTGGAGTTTACTGGTGTGAGTCCAGAGAGGGTCCCATCAGTAACATGGTTAACCTGACAGTCACTGGTAAGCTGAGTGTGTGGAGTTAGTGTTGATGAAGCTGTGTGTAAATGGATGAAATGCTGTAGTTTGTCTCTGTGTTGAGGTGGATCAGTGATCCTGCAGAGTCCTGTCCTCCCTGTGATGGAGGGAGATGACGTCACTCTGCTCTGTAAAACAAAGACCACTCCCTCCAACCTCCCAGCTGCTTTCTTCAAAGATGGAGTCTTCATCGGGAAAGAGCTTACAGGTCACATGACCATCCAGCATGTTTCCAGGTCTGATGAAGGCCTCTACAAGTGTGACATCAGTGATCATGGAGAGTCTCCATCCAGCTGGATCACTGTCACAGGTGAGGAGTTTCACTCTGATTTCACCTTTTATTTTATTTATTTATTCACCTGAACAGATGGGATTCTCTCTATAGGTAGACCTCCAATCAAAGCTCCACTTCCTGCCTTAAAACCACCCATCTCTTCCTTGAGCACAGTTTCTGTCCAGCCCACATCTGGAGCTCCGTCCTCTGTCTCAACACACTCACAGCTCACGCTGACCCTGCTCCACTACCTGGTGGTGTTCTGTCCATACTTTATCTCCACTCTCCTCATGGTGTCTTTATATTTATCCAGAGCCAATAATCAATAATCAATGACCTAATAACCTAATGATTGGCAGCTGTTAATTGTTTAATTCTTTAAATAGAATAAATCAAACTTTCCTTTCTGACCTTGCTGGACTCCATGAAATGCCTCCTGTGACAGTGATGATCCCGCCTACACAGGCTTAACAGGGACTGGACCAGGAGATTGATGATGTCACAAAGACAGAGGGAGTGTCATGGCTCATTTTTTACTCTATGTTGCTTTCGTTGAAATACTTCCAGAGCAGGTTCACAAAAGTTTGACTGTAGATTTATTTATTCTCACTGGTCTGCTCATCTCTGATTAACACAGCAGAAGCATGGAAGTCACAAAGTACTATATGACCCATTAACACACTCTTAGCATCAAACTTACCCTGAATAATGATGCAGATACTCTTTAAGGTTTGATTTAATGTTTTAGTGCTGTGCTCTCTGATTGGTCTTCTGATCTGGAAAGACTCATGCATAGCTTTGTTTGATTTCAATTGGACTATTGTTACACACTGTATACCAGAGTTACTCATTAATCTTTTATCCATTTGCATTGACTGAGAGAAGAGATCACATTAGTACAGTGTCAGCAGGCTTGCACTAGCTCCCTGTGAATGATAGAATTCAGTATTAAGACGCTGTTTGTGTTTAAAGCCTAAATGGTGTCAAACCTGCATATGTGGTAGAAATAGTGTGTCTGTATTTTCCCTCCAGATCATTAAGGCCTTCTTAATCACTTGTGATCATCCTGCAGTTTAAGCTCATTTCAAAAGTCGGTGTTGTTAGTATTGTTGCACAGTCTCTTCAATCACCTCCCAACCGACCTCAGATAACAGTTTCAGACTCAGCTGAAGATGAACCTTTTCTGCCTCTGTGTTTTTAGACCTCTCATTTCTGGAACTGTGATTGAAGGATTGGGTGCTCTTGGGTTATTTCATATACAGACTGAATATGTATATTCTCTTTTTATATTTTCTAGACAGAATTATAAAATCACTTTGGTTTTAAATGTGTTATCAATGAAATTTCAGAATCAGAATCAGAATCAGAATACTTTATTGATCCCTGGGGGAAATTATTTTTTGTTACAGTGCTCCATTTTAAACCAACATTAAGACAAGACAGACAATACACTAACTAAGAATAGTACAATATATACATATATATATATACATACATACATACATACATACATACATACATACATACATACATACATACATACATAAGTCACTCATAAATAAATAGTTGGAAAAGAAACATGTGTAGCTGTAGCAGTAAACAGTGTGTTAAGTGGATGCGTTGTACAGGGAGATGGCCACAGGCAGGAATGATTTCCTGTGTCGTTCAGTGGTGCTTTTTGGTAATCTCAGTCTCTCACTGAGCGTGCTCCTGTGACTGACCAGCATGTCATGGAGTGGGTGGGAGGTGTTATCCAACATTGTCTTTATCTTGGACAGCATCCGCCTCTCCGACACCACCTTGAGGGAGTCCAGCTCCGTCCCCACAACATTGCTGGCCTTACGGATTAGTTTATTAAGTCTGTTGGCATCTGCGACCCTCAGCCTGCTCCCCCAGCATGCAACAGCATAGAGGATCGCACTGGCCACAACAGACTCATAGAAAATCCTCAGCATTTTCTGGCAGATGTTGAAGGACCTCAGTCGCCTCAAAAAATAGAGACGACTCTGGCCCTTCCTGTAAAGTGGTGTGGTGTTTTTAGCCCAGTCCAGTTTATTGTCAATGTGTACTCCAAGGTATTTATAGTCCTCCACAATGTCAACACTGACCCCCTGGATTGAAACAGGGGTCAAGTGTTTCCTGGTCTTCCTGAAGTCCACGATCAGTTCCTTGGTCTTTGCCACGTTGAGCTGCAGACGATTCTGCTCACACCACGTGACAAAGGAGTCGACCACAGCCCGGTACTCTGTCTCATCATCCCTGCTGATGCATCCAACCACCGCAGAGTCATCAGAAAACTTCTGAAGATGGCAGGTCTCTGTGCAGTGGCTGAAGTCTGTGGTGTAGAGGGTGAAGAGGAAGGGGGAGAGGACAGTCCCCTGTGGTGCCCCTGTGTTGCTGATCACCTTGTCAGACACACACTGTGGGAGACGTACATATTGTGGTCTTCCTGTCAGGTAATCAACAATCCAGGACACCAGAGAAGCATCCACCTGCATCGCTGCTAACTTATCACCCAGGAGGGTCGGCCTGATGGTGTTGAAAGCACTGGAAAAGTCAAAAAACATGACCCTCACAGTGCTCGCCAGCTGGTCCAGATGGGTGTAGACACGATTGAGCAGGTAGATGATGGCGTCCTCAGTTCCGAGACGAGGCTGATAAGCGAACTGAAGGGGATCCAGATGTGGTCTTACTATGGGTCGCAGCTGGTCCAGGATGAGCCTTTCCAGGGTCTTCATGATGTGGGAGGTCAGTGCCACGGGCCTGTAATCCTGGGGGCCACTGGGACGTGGCCCACGTCTTTGGTACTTCCACATCACCGGGACCCTCTGCAGACTCAGACTCAGCATAAACAGTTTATGAAAGACTCCACACAGCTGGGGGGCACAGGCCTTGAGGACAAGGGGACTCACTCCGTCTGGTCCAGCAGACTTGCCTGAGTGAAGTCTCCTCATTTGCATCTCAACTTGGTATTGAGTTAAGGTGATGGGTGGGGGAGGGGTGTCAGGAATCTCACAGGAGGCAACATGTGAAGAGAGAGGCTGGCACAGTGGTGTGGCTCTGGATTCCAGGCTGACTATAGGTGAGGTTGTGGGGGTGGGAGCAGACACTGTGGTGTCGAATTTACTTTGTTACGAAATTTACTCACAAATTAACTATTAATTTGTTTCTGTGTGTACCGGCTAGTCAGGGTTGTGTGCTAACCACATCATGGTTGGGGAAATTAACATGTTCATAGACTAGATAAATATGTTCCTATTTTATAAATACTGTTTGTATATTTCTGTTTTCTTTAAAAAACACAGCAGACAGCTGCAGGTAATAAGCTAAAACTCTAGATTACAATAGATTGAGACTGTTGTGTGTTTTGAAGAAGCTGTTTTTGGTTGTCCTTTGGTTCCCTCTAGTGACTCATGGAAGTATAAGCATTTCTCTTTTCCAGCAAAGTGTTTCAGGAAATTTGTCCAGTTTGGTTCACAAAATAAAATCATGGCTTAAACATATAGTGGATCTCTTGTAATGGTGTTTACCGTAATACTGTGAATATCAGCATATAGTGTAAGGTAGAGGGGGAGCTACTTTGATCAGACATTTTCAATAGGCCCCTCCTACCTTTAGGGCCCCAAAGTGCAGTGACATGTGACTGGTGCTGATCCAATAAGAAGTAAATACAGGACTAGTGATGTTACGTCTGACACTGAAGCCTGAGTCCTGTAAAGGGCCAGTAAAGTTGCATGTCCAAATAAAGCCTGTGTCTGTTTTTAGAATATCTCGTGACCAAAGGCTCAGTTTCTCTGAAATGATGCCACTGCCTTGTTATGCGATTCGAGCTGTTTAAAATGCAGAAATTATTTTTTCACATGAACAAGGAGATGTAAGCAGGTTAGGCGGACAAATATCAGCAGTTAGGAGCATTTTGACATGCTATTGCACAATAATAACATAAGTCAATCAATAAATCAATCAGTCTCAAAGAGGATGATTAGTCGTGTGTGTGTGTATGACACACACGATCACTACACAGGCCAGTACTGCATTTAACAAGTACTAATACCAATTCTTTTAACTTATAATGGAGCTTATGTAGGAGAGAGCAATGTTTATGCAATTAGGTATGAAGTGTATCACCAACTGTTTCACTGTTAAGCCTGTATTTCACAACTATGGGATTAAACAAAAGCTCTTATTTAAATTAGTACAAAAATACAGTTTACTCTTCATGTCTTTTGTAAATGTGGTGTAAATCTACCTGATTTTAAAGCATTTGGGACAGATTCTGTTGATTTAAATCTGTTACACAAATAAGAATGACTTTACAATTAAGACAGAAAGGTTAATAATGTATATTCACATATACATCAATCCTCATGTCTGAGTTGTGTGTTTTTTTTTTCAGGTCTGATAAAATAATTTTTGGCTCAAGATACCATTTTGAATAAAGGCTACAGGTAAACAGTCTGCTAACGTGACAGCTATGAAGACTAATAACACTTTGAAAATTAACATTAACTAATTTTGAAGATCTAAGATGGCCTGGTTGGAGTTCTGTTCAAGATACTGAACCCTGAATTGCCCACTCACTGTGAATATTACTAGTACTAGTAGTATTTGCGCATGGATAAAAATTATTGTGATATTTGGTGAAAGAGAACATGGGAAACAGAGGGGGAGCTATACAGACAGGCAAAGAAAGACAAAGGTAAATGCACAAAGGATAATGAGGGGATTGGGAAACAGGAGGGAAACTGGAACTAATCAGACACAATGAGACAGGCAGGAAGCAAAACTAAATAAACTGAACACTAGGCAAGGGACTATAAAATAAAACAGGAGACATGACTGACTAGGGAAACAGAGAGGGAACATGAATCATAGAGACAATAGTAACTAAATGTGGAACACAAGGAAGACAGTGACAAAAACTAAAGACTATGAACTATGAATATAACACAAGCAGAAAACAATAAAGAGAATCAAACCCATGAAAAACAACATGTCAAGAAAATAACTTAAACCAGACTTACACATAGTGAGTCAAGGACCCAGTACCGTGACAGAGTTTCTCATCCTTAAACTGAGTGTTAGTCAGTGTGAAACTGAAGTAACTGATAGCAATCAGTTTCACACGTCTCTAAGTTTCAATAGATTGTGAAACTTAGAGACGGTCTGCCTCCGAGTCTCTCCTGAGCCTGACAAGGCGGGCACATCCAGTTATTGGTTCAGAATTTCACAAAAACATATGATGGTCAAAGCTGTCATACGGATATTTAAAGTACTTTGAGAGGTCGAAAGGTAGAAGTCAATGATATTTTAGTTATTCTCTTGAACGGCAGGAGTTGAGAGGTGGTTGCTGCCCCTCTATTAATCATGAGGAAAGATGCGGGCCCTTACATCGGAGGAATCTCCAATTTTGAGGTCTGAACACTCCTCGCTGCAGCGCACACATTATGTAACTAGTTTTGTCTTTGGGTGCAACACACACACACACACACACACACACACACACACACACACACGTAGGAAAACATTTAGTATACACATCCAGAAATGCATACACTATTATATATTGTACATATATTTATTAGTTTCAGATTAGCCATTCTTGTATTTTGCTCGTTTGTGTTATTGTGTTTTGCACATCTCTGTTGCTTGTGGGGCTCACACACAAGAATTTCACTCGCATGTGCTGTGCCAGTGTGCCTGCACATGTGATGTGACAATAAAAGTGATTTGATTTGATTTGATTTGAAAATGCACACTTTAAGAGCAAAAATAATATCATATAGCAAAAATTCAGCAGGCCCACTAGTTCAGAAACTCATCACTCACGAAGAAAGCAAGACAACGGCGAAAATGGTTTTTTACTTGCTAGCAAGGGAAGGCTGGTCGGACAAAGGCTCTTCGAGCTGAACACTCCTCACCTATGTCCTAGCCAACTTCAAAGAAACACCTCACCAAATAAGGACACACAGAATCTTACTTGCAACGTCTGGAGTTAAAACTACAGCTAATTGCCTTCCACACCATTCAACAGGATGGGGAGGGGAATTGAAATAGAAGAATGTCTTTGATCTTTGATAAAATGGTTTGGGCATCTGATTGGGATATCTCCTGAGCAAGGTGTTCTGAGCCTGTCATAGAGTAAGGAGACAATGAGGTGGACTCAGGACACGCCTAAGAGATTATGTGTCTTGGATGGCCTGGGAAATCGCTGATGTTCCCCCAGATGAGCAGGAGGATGAGCACCTTTATCTTAAATCATTTTTACTTCTATGTGATGTTCTTAATTGGTGGCTTACACTGCCACCTAACATGTTCAACCTATTCCTGCATGGATTTATGGCAGGTACTTCAGCTTCCCCCAGCAGGCTGACGATATGCAAGTTAAGTTAAATGGTGATTCTAAGCTGTGTTAGCTCTGGTCAGTGCTATTTCAGGCTTTATTGTGTAATACCCTGAAGTAGGCTGGGATAACCAGTGTTGGGGAGTAATGGAATACATGTACCGCCGTTACGTATTTAAAATACAAAATATGAGTAACTGTATTCCGTTACAGTTACCGTTTAAAAAGGTGGTATTCAGAATACAGTTACTTTGTTGAAATAAATGGATTACACTGCGGTACTTTCCTGTTTCATTTTGTCGCGGGTCAGGACTGTTTGGGTTTTGTTTGACAGCTACGTTCTGTTGTTCCAGGCGGCAGCGTTACGGTTGCCATGGTTACAGGGCGACGAGCTCTCTCTCTGACTGTGTGTTTCTTGGGTGAGAGAGCGCCTTTTCGTTGTTGTTGTTGTTGTGCTAAGCTAACAGGCAGAATGCTACAAGCATAGCTCTAAAGAATGTAGCATCATGGGCAGTGTAGTCCGTGTTGCAGGGAGAATGGACTGCCATACACGTTATGGGTCTGTGAGCGCGAGGAGGGAGAAAAGGGGGAGTGGAAAGGTACGAGTTGTCGTCGAGGAAAAACGGGAGCTGGAAGCATGTAAATATAATAATAACCACTGCAGCCAAGAAGAGTGCCTGACGAGCCCAGTTGTAAGTAAGCTATTAAGACTCGACTGTACACCGTGTTCGTGTTTTCCTCCGAAAACAATAAGTTCTGTTGGAGCAGTCTTTCAACGCCTCTCTCTGTCTCTCGCAAGAAAAGTTGACCCACACAACAAAGTAAAGCTATTTTTCAGCTACGAGCTGACAGGGACCCCGCCGTATTAGTCAGAGGTCCCTTTACTACAGTTCGGAGTCGCGGACCTTCAGTAACAGTAATAAATCACACAGCAATAGTACATTCACGTTGTTGTAAAAAGCATGATAATATATTAAGTAATCCAAAGTATTCAGAATACGTTACTGTCATTGAGCAACGTAACGGAATATGTTACAGAATACATTTTGGGGCATGTATTCTGTATTCTGTAATGGAATACATTTTAAAAGTAACCTTCCCAACACTGGGGATAACCGCCACTGCCCAAGAACTTTGTATAGTGTGACAACGCACTCCATGTTGCCCTTCTGTCGGCCTGTTTGTTTTTCTGTTGTGTGCCTCGTTTGCAGGCATTAGGTACTTTTAACCAGTGTTGGGACTAACGCGTTATTAAGTAACGCGTTACAGTAACTACGTTATTATTGTGGTAACGAGCACGGTAACTAGTTATTATGCCAAAATCAGGAACGCGTTAGTCGTTACTGGGATTTAGATAGGGTCGTTACTCGTTACTTTGTGTGGTGGCTATCGCGGAGCTTCCACAGATTCAGTAACATTAGCAAGTGGTGGAGGCCAGCAGGTGGATGAGAGAAAGCAACACGTTCTCGGGCTGGAGAAAGGGGACGCAGAAGGAAAAGAGACCCGAGGCGGCCGCCGGTCCAAGTGTGAACTGAACTTCAGGTAAGAAGTTATGACCTGCAGTCTCTCTGGGTCAGATATGAACCAAGTTTAGGTGGAGTTTATTTTCGTTATGCTGACTTTTTCCGTACTGCGTGCTAGCTAGCATGACGGAGTTTCTATACAGCTGGGTGGGTGCTATGAAGTTAATGATGTTGAACTTTATTTTGTTCATAAGTTATTAGAGTTGCCAACCGTCCCGTCTGGTATTCAGAGAAAATATTATGCGTTTCTTATTGAGGTGAAAAGGAACAGAGTTTGTCCCGTAATTCAGCTACAATGAAAAAGGCACAAAGCTGGAGTTATTCTGTGTCTTTGCTGCACAGCTGCCTCTTCTTCTCTCATTCTCCCCCCTCCCTCTCCCGTTTCTACTTAAATCATTAAACTGATCAGCTGATCGGCTCTCTTGTTTGTTTATCGCCCACTTTGCGCCGAAAGAGTAAACCAGCGGATGTCACGCTAAACAACAGCAGCACGTTTAAGCTTGATCAGCTGTTGTTAGAATTTATTTAATATTAATTTCTAGTATCAGCTGATGTTTGCTGGAGCCACAGCTGCAAAAACGCTGCTGGTCATGATATCGGTTTGTATATCTGGTGAGAGGGAAACATGAAGATGAAACCAGGAGATGTCCTTACTGAATCATCAGAGCTGAACAGGTGATAGAGAAACAGGTTTACCTTTTAGGTCACATGAATGAGTTGAAGGGAAGTTATGAACTGTTTCTGAGAGACAAATAACACCAGGATCCTTTTTTAGGTAGCTGACAGCTGGTAACTGTGCAGGTGTGGATCTAGCAAAGTTTTGCCAGGGGGGCCAGGTAGGGCATTAACAGGGAGAGGTGGGCACAAAGAAATACTTTTCTATCTTATTCTTATTTAAAATGTCTAGCTTTTAAAAAATAATTATCTGAATCTTACAACAAACGATTGATAGATTGATGCATATATACCATCAAAACAGTGTACATCACTGTCACAACAGCGTTTGTTTTTATTCAAAGGCTTTATGATTTTTCCTATAATGGTGGGCCGGTCTCTAGTCAAAATGTCCGGGCCAATTTTCTGTCCCAGTCCAGCCCTGTATGCAGCTCATCTGCAGTCTGGTGTTACCAACATCTTCCTATTCAGAAGGCAGAATTTCCGAGTTCTGAGTACAATCAAAGCACCACGACTGCAGTTTTTGTGTTGGATGTAAAAGGCGCACATGACGCTGTGACGTAGGCTAGAATCATGGCACCAGTCAATGACGGTCCAGGCGTGGGATTTCTCTCGTGGAAATATGCACATTATTTTTTCCTTTCTATTGGTAGGTGGCACAGTGCACTTGTGGCAAGTAAGCAAGCTAGAAGACTGGCAAAGTTATGGAAGAAACACATTAACAAGAGAATTCTGAGTAAAACCAAAGTTACTTTCCCTAGTAACTAGTTACTTTGAAAGTAACGAGTAACTTGAAGTAACTGAGTTACTTTTGAGAGAAGTAACTAGTAATGTAACTAAGTTACTATTTTAAAGTAACTAACCCAACACTGCTTTTAAAACACGTCTTAAAACCCATTTTTACTCTTTGGCTTATGACACAGTCTGACCCTGATTTTATTGTTTTAAATGTGTTAATTTTTTTTATTTTTTTAACATGCTCAATGTATCATGTTTGGCATGTCAAGTGTACAGCACTTTGTGTTCAGCTGGTGGCTGATCTGAAAGCGCTATATAAATAAATTGCTTGCTTGCTTGCATTAGAGGAGTAGAGTAGTTCATTTCCAATTAATGACAATGGCAAGAACTGGGCCTAGCGTGCCAGTGCTCTATAAAGGCCATCTGAGCTCAGTCACTAACATGTTCTAATCCCAAAACTTAACATACCAACGCCATGTGACAAATCATTGGTATGTTATGCATTGGGAGTGAAAAGGGTCTCCAGTCACTATGTGGTGCTCTCCTCTGAGATACCCTGTGGTTTTTCGTTCTGTTTCGTTTGGGTTAGCACTAAACAATGTTGTGTATGCCATTATTCCACCGATGAACTTATCGACACCACTGTTTGTACTGACCACAAAATCCATGGCTTGTATAAGGCTTTGTTTTATTTCTTCATTTAAAATAAATAGTTTTTTATTATTTTTCCACAACTCCACACTTTGAGCAGGCTAACCACACACAACGCAGAGACACCAGAGAACACCCCACCCTGTTCACAGCTCATCCCCAGCTTATATGACCTCAGAGAGGTGATAGCTGACTGGGCCCAGGTGGCAAACGAGGCTAATCAGAAGCCGCTGTGTCCTGGGGAGAGAGAAGAGCAAGAGAGAGACAGAGGGGTGGAGCAAAAGAGGAGGAGGCGGAGAAAAACACCACACCCACACAAGGGCAGTATCAGGAGGCCCAGCTAGGGCCGTAACACCCCCTCCCATATATACAAACCCGTGGTTTGTCACAGAACGTCCTACCCAGCTTTTAAACATATCACCTACCATGCACGCATACCCTGCCAACTCTGCCAAGACCTTTCTGAGGGTTTGAAAACACTGAACGGTGTTGGCTCAAGTCCCTCAACATAGTGTCTCAAGTGATAGCCAGGTGTTTGAGCCATCACATATGGAGGACCCATCAGGCAGCTAAAAGGCCGTACAGCATCACTTCTCTGATGCTTCTTCACTAGGTCATGGCGAAAGGCATGCGGGTTACCCAGAGGTGCAGGTTTGAGTGTTTGTGTCGTACACAATGGGTCACACTGCAGGTCATCTGGACCCGAAAGACAGTCAACAGGTGGCAGATTACAATTAGTTGATCTCTGACAGTGACCGAATGACACCACTGAGCAATTATGCGCCGATTGTTGCCTAGGACTGGCAACTTTGTTGGTTTGTGAACCACAGTTCACTCTTTTGAAAGCAGATCGATTTTGCTTTGAGTTTTCTTTCAAACAGTGAGCAATCAGGTGGCCAGGTTTGTGGCAGAAGAAACAGAGCTTTGTTTTGGCTCTTGAAACCACGCCTGTATTGACTTTGTTAGCTGGCACACTCCTAACTCCCAAGACTGACTGTTTCTGTTTGTAGGCCCCACAATCTGCTATTAAATGGCCAGACTTTAAACAGAAAAAACACTTTCTTTTTGCCTTTGAATGGGACACAAGTACCTCACCCTTTGGGTACTGTCTAGCTGGCACATCACTAACCTTCACTAGGTCATCGCGTCGGTCGTGCTTAATGACACTGGTTTTATGGATGAGGGCAAACTCATCAGCCAGTGTTGCAGCATGCTGTAATGAGGAAACCTTCTGTTCATTAATATATACCGCGATGCGCTCAGCAATGCAGTTCTTAAATTCCTCTATGAGCATTAGTTCCCGGATCGAAGCCAGGTCAGTGGCTTTGCAGGCCGCACACCACCGATCGAAAAGAACACCTTTTTCCCTGGCGAAATCAAGATAGGACTGACCCTGACCTCTTCTCAACCCCCGGAAACGCTGCCTATAGGCTTCTGGGACCAGCTCATAGGCCAGCAGGATAGCCCTTTTCAGCTTGTCATAGTCCAAGCTGTCCTCAGCTGACAACGAGGAACAAACTTCTTGAGCCTTACCCGCCAGCTTACATTGGAGCAAAATGGCCCATGAATCCCGTGGCCAGTGCAAGGCCGTGGCTATTCGTTCAAACGACTCGAAGTAGCTATCGACCTCAGTGTCACGGAACATCGGAACCAGACGACTGTTTTTCCCTACGTCAAACAAGGTGTCGGCCTGACGAATGGAGGCAGTCGGAGGAAGGGAAACCTGCCGGAGTTCCAGCTGTCGCAACCTCACAGCTGTCTCTGCCTCCACCTCCACCTTCATCAGCTCAACCTCCCTAGCCCTAGCCAGTTCCGCGTCCAAACGCCTAAGCTCTAGCTCCCTTTTCAGCTGGAACTCTCTCTCACGCTGCTCCTTCTCCAGCTGGAGACGAGCCAGACGGACACGGAGCTTAGCATCCAGCTTCGAGCCTTCACTTGATTCAATGGAGAGGGGTTCGAAGCGAGGCACTGTCATGGGTTTGTCCTCAGGCAGCCCCTGATCAACAGGTGTCGACACCAATGGACCTACAGCTTGAGCTGGCGCCTGCAGAACGGGCTGAGACGCTGCACCACGCTCACCCTTAAACACTGCAATATCAAAGGTAGCCATTGACTCTAACACAAAAACTACCTGAGGCTAACAATAACAACAAAGAAGCACCACCTCCAATACACAAATGAGAAACAGGCGGGAAAAGTGTGGCCACAGGTTAACCAATAAATAAACCCTCTCCCCAGACCTGCCTACTAAAATCTTAGCCTAGTTAGCTTCTGGAGTGTACCAGGCTCGAGGCAACTTTAAAGGCTAAGCGTCAAGTGCACAAAGCACCGACAAGCCTACCCCCGACAGGGAACTAATCCCCACCCGGGATGACTCCGAAAATAACAAAGGAAAAATAAAAAATGAGTGCCCGAAGGAGGAGCTTACGCTCAGCTAGACACTCCCCTTTGCTAACTGGAGAGAGAGCGCAGCAGATACAATACAACTAAACAAGCCACCGGCAAACAACTCACTAAAACTCAATTGCTGTTCCTTCCAGTCATATCCCGGACGAGCCCCCACTTTGTTACGTTCCCCCCGAAGGGGTCTAGGCATGTGAGAGAGGGGACCAGTAACAAATGAGTCCGGAATCAGAATGAAAAAGGAAAACAAACAGAGTTGTTCTGCATCAATAAAACTTTATTACAAAATGGTACAGGTTAACATTAACTTAAAGGGCCGGCAACGCCGTCTTACCAATAACGCCAAAGAAACAAAGAAAACGCTCTCAGCCACGAAAGGCAGGAGGACTACCAAACAAACACAATAAAAAAGGAGGCACTCCCCACCACGGGGAGACACTCTCAGGGCCCACAAGCCCACACCACTCACGCAAAGCAGCTATGCTGTTTCCACAACTCCACACTTTGAGCAGGCTAACCACACACCACGCAGAGACACCAGAGAACACCCCACCCCCTGCTCACAGCTCATCCCCAGCTTATATGACCTCCGAGAGGTGATTGCTGACTGGGCCCAGGTGGTAAATGAGTCCAATGAGCAGCAGCTGTGTCCTGGGGAGAGAGAAGAGCAAGAGAGAGACGGGGGGTGGAGCAAAAGAGGAGGAGGCGGAGAAAAACACCACGCCCACACAAGGGCAGTATCAGGAGGCCCAGCTAGGGCCGTAACAGGTACTAACAAAACATTAACGTGTAATCTTTTTTATTCAACACATGAATGCACTTAGAGCCATTTATGTAGCTGTGTGTGTGTGACAGAATGCAGAAATCTAGCTTTTGAACATATTCCAACCCTCCCAAAAAAGACAAATTATGGAATTTTCTGCAACTGAATATTTCATTAATTTTGGTTGGTCTTCCTTGAGTTTGGCCTCATTGGCTCAGTGGGCATTATAACCTACAACTCTTGCACCAATTTTGAACATAACAATGAAGCTGAAAAAATGTAGCTGTTCACCAGCATCGCAATTCCATTACTTTTTATCATGGCTTACCTTGGTGTGGTTTGCAAAGTGCTTCAGAAAGATGAGGAAATCTGTTTCTTGCACCCATCCTGATTTATTTCCACTACCAGTACTTCCTACTGGTCCATCTCTGACACAGTCTGCATAATGTATGTCTGGGAACACAAAGGAATTGTGTTGCCAATGGCATTAACCACATATACAAATGCGACCAGTGAACCTCTCTCTGCTGATGTCGTTGCCCCAACTTGTTTAATATAAGTTAAAGTAATAGTGTGGTAAGTTGTAACATCTGCATTATTGTTACAACTAACCCAGACTGTTGCTGTTACAACTGACCCAGACTCCTATAGCCATGAACTAGCTAACATTACAGCCAACAGCTAAAACATTAGCACTAAAGACCTACACAGAATATATCCCCATAGACATACAAATAACATAATTTAAGTTTGATGAGTTTAACTGCAAAGCAGATAATGCTATTACAAATTGAAATAAAGTAGAAAAACTTACTTTTTGGCATACAAATTACTTTTTTTCATGTTAAATTATCTGTGTTTGACAAAATGTGCTGATTTTTCACATGTGATAGCAGAACTGAGTTGGGCATGTACAGGATGAGTCACATCATTTGAAACTTAGCCCTGATTGGAGAAATTGGAAGTGTTACAACTGACCCACGTTACAACTATCCCCGGTCTCCCCTATTCATGTCAATGAAACTGCCAGTGTCATCAAAATGAGAAGTCTTGACACCATCTTGATGAACAAGATAGTCAAGTGGCTTTGTCATGTTTCCATTATGACAGTGTACAGTATTCTCTCAGTGTTTTCCAAAAAAGGTCAGAACTTGGTGACACTACCTGAAAGTGCTCAAGACAGCACTATGCACTTTTTGTACAGCCGTGTACAGTAAAATTAGAGTAATGTACACTAAACATGAGATATTATGAGATGTTGGATTACTGTCCAAGACTATACATACCTGTTCTCCCTACAAAATTTTTGACTGATTAAATTCACAGTGTTCTTCCAACATTTGGTTGGATCCTCTGACCAGCCTCATCCATTTTGAGACAGTGATTGACAACATGGTCCACAAGTTTGCCCTGATTTCATTAGGGATCTGCCTATGTATTTGGCGTCTTCTCCCTCTTCCCTTGTTTTGTCCCCCCCGCATACTCACCCCTCTTCCACGATGCTGACCTTCCATATCTGTGTCACAGAATTGTAGACATGGTACACACTATGTCCTGCTTGGTTCATATATGCTTGCCAATTGAGGGTTCTTGGGATCGATCCATGAGTGACTGTGAACAAGTGGCTTGTCATTGGTTACAACTATTACTTCACACACCTCATTGTCAGCGAAAGCTCAAGTTCACCTGAGAGAAAATGTTCAATTTAGGGGACATTTCCAGGAAAAAATAATAATGCTGGACAGCATTTGAAAACTAATTTACCAATTTTGTATGTAATGATTCAAGCAATGAAATGAAGACTATTAGTTTTATTGGGAACAACTATTCAGCATCCAAAAGTATAGTTCATTTTGACTGACATGACATAAGCAAATAATAATGTTGTCGACAGCAGAGAACTGTATGAAAGCAACTGATACAACTGTCCACGAGCCTTTGCAATTTGTTCAGAGGAAGGAGAAATTGCAACTATGATGTGTACAAATGTGGGGATAGGTTAATTGGATAATCCAAATTGTCACTAGGTGTGAATGTGCGAATGAATGTGAGTGCGAATGGTTGTCTGTCCCTGTGTGTTGGCCCTGCGACAGACTGGCGACCTGTCCAGGGTGTACCCCGCCTCTCGCCCTATGACAGCTGGGATAGGCTCCAGCGCCCCCCGCGACCCTGAAAAGGATAAGCGGAAGCGAATAGATGGATGGATGGATGTGTACAAATGACTAAATGTTGTAGAGGTTGCACTAATGGTTTTGAGAATTTTCATTCTGATCTGACCTGGCATCTTGATTGTTGTTTTTGTGCTTGACAAGCACAACTATCCAAACTAGTTTGTTGATCAGGAAATGTAATGAATTGGTCATCTGTAAAAATGCTCTTCAGATTGTCTGTTTTGAGTATTGTTCTGTACATCATTACAAAGTATGTAAGTTCTCCAGTTTATGTTAACTCTTAAGTTAATTTTAGTACATTTTAAAAATATACAATATAATATAATATACTGTATGTATCATGTATGTATCATACACAAACGCGTGTATGATACAATCCATGGTAGCATATAACACAGTAACGTAACAATATGTACTATTGGCGTATAATTTGAAATTTAGTCACTATTTTCTAATAATAGTACCTGTTAGGAGCATGAAGAAAGTGAAAAGTGTCTCAGTATAGAACCCTATGGAACTCCATGATTAACTTTTTTTGTGTGTGTGAAAAAGGCAACCGCTGTTGTGTTTTGAATATATATATAAATAAAATTTAATTAAGTTAAGCCAGCCAGTGGATATAGAGCTCCAATGCTCTCCCATTAATTCAAATGAGTGGGAATGTCAGATGTTCCAAAAAGCAGCAAACCAATCTGGAAAACCATAAACGAAATGTCAATCCAAGTCAATAATTGACAATTTAGGAATGGTGCTACCTGCACACTGCTAGAAGTCGCAAGCTGTCATACAGAGAAGCAGCCAATCAAAGTGGTTAGAGGTTTTAAAAGGTTTGCAATTGTTAAGAAATATGGAGGATGTATTCTCCTCTCCCTCACAGCTCATCTGACTGTGAGCCCCAACCGATCTCAGTTCTTCGAAGGTGACTTTGTATCTCTGAGCTGTGAGGAGGACGACAGCTCTACGAGATGGAATCTGACAAGAAACACAAGAAAACAACAGAGGACTCAGTGTGGAGTTCGGTGGGGGAATACCAGCTCGTTCCTCCTGTAACATCAGTTATGTCTTTCCACTGGACAGTGGAGTTTACTGGTGTGAGTCCAGAGAGGGTCCCATCAGCAACACGGTTAACCTGACAGTCACTGGTAAGCTGAGTGTGTGGAGTTAGTGTTGATGAAGCTGTGTGTAAATGGATGAAATGCTGTAGTTTGTCTCTGTGTTGAGGTGGATCAGTGATCCTGCAGAGTCCTGTCCTCCCTGTGATGGAGGGAGATGACGTCACTCTGCTCTGTAAAACAAAGACCACTCCCTCCAAGCTCCCAGCTGCTTTCTTCAAAGATGGAGTCTTCATTGGGAAAGAGCCTACAGGTCACATGACCATCCAGCATGTTTCCAGGTCTGATGAAGGCCTCTACAAGTGTGACATCAGTGGTCATGGAGAGTCTCCATCCAGCTGGATCACTGTCACAGGTGAGGAGCTTCACTCTGATTTCACCTTTTATTTTATTTATTTATTCACCTGAACAGATCGGATTCTCTCTATAGGTAGACCTCCAATCAAAGCTCCACTTCCTGCCTTAAAACCACCCATCTCTTCCTTGAGCACAGTTTCTGTCCAGCCCACATCTGGAGCTCCGCCCTCTGCCTCAACACACTCACAGCTCACGCTGACCCTGCTCCGGTACCTGGTGGTGTTCTGTCCATACTTTATCTCCACTCTCCTCATGGTGTCTTTATATTTATCCAGAGCCAATAATCAATAATCAATGACCTAATAACCTAATGATTGGCAGCTGTTAATTGTTTAATTCTTTAAATAGAATAAATCAAACTTTCCTTTCTGACCTTGCTGGACTCCATGAAATGCCTCCTGTGACAGTGATGATCCCGCCTACACAGGCTTAACAGGGACTGGACCAGGAGATTGATGATGTCACAAAGACAGAGGGAGTGTCATGGCTCATTTTTTACTCTATGTTGCTTTTGTTGAAATACTTCCAGAGCAGATTCTCAAAAGTTTGACTGTAGATTTATTTATTCTCACTGGTCTGCTCATCTCTGATTAACAGAGCAGAAGCATGGAAGTCGCAAAGTACTATATGACCCATTAACACACTCTTAGTATCAAACTCACCCTGAATAATGATGCAGATACTCTTTAAGGTTTGATTTAATGTTTTAGTGCTGTGCTCTCTGATTGGTCTTCTGATCTGGAAAGACTCATGCATAGCTTTGTTTGATTTCAATTGGACTATTGTTACACACTGTATACCAGAGTTACTCATTAATCTTTTATCCATTTGCATTGACTGAGAGAAGAGATCACATTAGTACAGTGTCAGCAGGCTTGCACTAGCTCCCTGTGAATGATAGAATTCAGTATTAAGACGCTGTTTGTGTTTAAAGCCTAAATGGTGTCAAACCTGCATATGTGGTAGAAATAGTGTGTCTGTATTTTCCCTCCAGATCATTAAGGCCTTCTTAATCACTTGTGATCATCCTGCAGTTTAAGCTCATTTCAAAATTGGGTGTTGTTGCTATTGTTGCACAGTCTCTTCAATCACCTCCCAACAGACCTCAGATAACAGTTTCAGACTCAGCTGAAGATGAACCTTTTCTGCCTCTGTGTTTTTCTAATTTCTGGAACTGTGATTGAAGGATTGGGTGCTCTTGGGTTATTTCATATACAGACTGAATATGTATATTCTCTTTTTTATTTTCTAGACAGAATTATAAAAGCACTTTGGTTTTAAATGCGTTATCAATGAAATTTACTCACGAACTTACTATTAATTTGTTTCTGTGTGTACCGGCTAGTAAGGGTTGTGTGCTAACCACATCATGGTTGGGGAAATTAACATGTTCATAGACTAGATAAATATGTTCATATTTTATAAATACTGTTTGTATATTTCTGTCTTCTTTAAAAAACACAGCAGAAAGCTGCAGGTAATAAGCTAAAACTCTAGATTACAATAGATTGAGACTGTTGTGTGTTTTGAAGAAGCTGTTTTTGGTTGTCCTTTGGTTCCCTCTAGTGACTCATGGAAGTATAAGCATTTCTCTTTTCCAGCAAAGTGTTTCAGGAAATTTGTCCAGTTTGGTTCACAAAATAAAATCATGGCTTAAACATATAGTGGATGTCTTGTAATGGTGTTTACCGTAATACTGTGAATATCAGCATATAGTGTAAGGTAGAGGGGGAGCTACTTTGATCAGACATTTTCAATAGGCCCCTCCTACCTTTAGGGCCCCAAAGTGCAGTGACGTGTGACTGGTGCTGATCCAATAAGAAGTAAATACAGGACTAGTGATGTTACGTCTGACACTGAATCCTGTGTCCTGTAAAGGTCCAGTAAAGTCGCATGTCCAAATAAAGCCTGTGTCTGTTTTTAGAATATCTCGTGACCAAAGGCTCAGTTTCTCTGAAATGATGCCACTGCCTTGTTATGCGATTCGAGCTGTTTAAAATGCAGAAATTATTTTTTCACATGAACAAGGAGATGTAAGCAGGTTAGGCGGACAAATATCAGCAGTTAGGAGCATTTTGACATGCTATTGCACAATAATAACATAAGTCAATCAATCTCAAAGAGGATGATTAGTTGTGTGTGTGTGTGTGTGTGTGTGTGTGTGTGTGTGTGTGTGTGTGTGTGTGTATGACACACACGATCACTACACAGGCCAGTACTGCATTTAACAAGTACTAATACCAATTCTTTTAACTTATAATGGAGCTTATGTAGGAAAGAGCAATGTTTATGCAATTAGGTATGAAGTATATCACCAACTGTTTCACTGTTAAGCCTGTATTTCACAACTATGGGATTAAACAAAAGCTCTTATTTAAATTAGTACAAAAATACATGTTACGCTTCATGTCTTTTGTAAATCTGTCATGAATCGCTGTGTGGCAGGCAGGAGATGTGGACCCAAAATGCAGGCGCTCAGACTGCAGGTGTTAACTCAAAGTCACAGCTTTATTGGCCTGCAGGAAAAAAAAAAACATACAAAATAAAACACACAGGGCGATCCACACAGCATGAGGCACAACGTGACACTGACTCAGAGAAACACAGGGTTTAAATACACTGGGAAGTAACGAGGGGAATGAGACACAGAAGGGGAGCACAGCTGGGGGAAATCAGAACTGACGAGACAAGGAAGCAAAGTAGGATACACTCACATGAGACACAGACCTTCAAAGTAAAACAGGAATTAGCACAGATGCAAACTAGACTGGGAGACAGAGCAACTAAGAAGCACAGAGGGCAGCTACCAAATACTCAGAGAACTAAACAGAATACAAGAAAACCAAATTAAGACACTACACTAAAGAATAAGCTGGGACAACAAAGAGAACTAAGAACATAATACAGAAAACTCAGAGGCACAAGAAACTCAAAACACTGGGTCACTGACCCAGGACCGTGACAAAATCTACCTGATTTTAAAGCATTTGGGACAGATTCTGTGGATCTAAATCTGTTACACAAATAAGAATGACTTTACAATTAAGACAGAAAGGTTAATAATGTATATTCACATATACATCAATCCTCATGTCTGAGTTGTGTGTTTTTCAGGTCTGATAAAATAATTTTTGGCTCAAGATACCATTTTGAATAAAGGCTACAGGTAAACTAACGTGACAGCTATGAAGACTAATAACACTTTGAAAATTAACATTAACTAATTTTGAAGATCTAAGTTGGCCTGGTTGGTTGGTACATGAAATTTACCAGTTTCTTGAGGAGTTCTGTTCAAGATACTGAACCCTGAATTGCCCACTCACTGTGAATATTACTAGTACTAGTAGTATTTGCGCATGGATAAAAATTATTGTGATATTTGGTGAAAGAGAACATGGGAAACAGAGGGGGAGCTATACAGACAGGCAAAGAAAGACAGGACTAAATGCACAAAGGATAATGAGGGGATTGGGAAACAGGAGGGAAACTGGAACTAATCAGACACAATGAGACAGGCAGGAAGCAAAACTAAATAAACTGAACACTAGGCAAGGGACTATAAAATAAGACAGGAGACATGACTGACTAGGGAAACAGAGAGGGAACATGAATCATGGAGACAATAGTAACTAAATGTGGAACACGAGGAAGACAGTGACAAAACTAAAGACTGTGAACTATGAATATAACACAAGCAGAAAACAATAAAAAATAAATACTTCAGTTTCACACTGACTCAGGACACTCAGTGAGAAAAACTGAATATCATTCCAGATTATATCTATACTGCATCAGAGGGACAGAATTCCCTGATTGTGTAAAGATAAATTAGAGATATTTCCAATTTTTTTTTAACCACAAAAAAAAAAAACCCAATTTGGATTTAATTTAATTTGTTGTTTTTGAAATTAAAGTTTTAAAGGTTTATGTCAGTTTTTTCAGTTTCAGTCATAGGTGACTTGCAATGACGGAGTTTTCACAATTCCCACATAATTTGTTTCTCTACACTAACAAATAAAAACACTTTTTTTCCCATATGAATTAAAAAAAATAAGACTTTTAGCAAGTGTTTCGGAGACAAACTTCCAGCTGGAAAAGCAAAGAATCCTGATTAAGTACGGAACTGCTGGCAAAAGACTCCATTTCAAGTAGGCGTGTCATGACCCTGTGCCTTCTCGGCTGACTCTGTATGGCTACAAGTGTTTCTGTTGTGTTGCGTCTCTCTCTCCTCCCGTGCACTGCGCTCTACCAGGGCGTAGTCATGACGACTTCAGCCCCTGGCTCAGACACCTGCAAGCAATCGTCTCATCACCACGCTCACTTCTCAAGGCGGCTGCTGAGAATGCTTCTTCGCTGGATTATTGTGCAACACTCGTCAGTGTCATTGCAAGTCTGAGCTTTTCCATGAGTTTCTTTCGTGCCTCAACTTACCTGTTCTTCCTCCCTGTGCCAGACTTCTCGTCAGCCTGAGGACCGCTGTTTGGTGAGCTAAAGCCGGAGTCGGAGCTAACTTGAGCATCAGCGAAGGATTGTGTACATAGCCCCGTGTGTCCCCTTCCCGTGCCTGTGTTCCCCGGAGACCCTCTTCCCGTACCCCCTCAACTGTATATATCTGCACCTGGTGTCTGTGTGTAAATAGATTGTGAAACTTAGAGACGGTCTGTCTGGGGTGTGGGGCCTCCCTGCTGCTGCGGAGTCGGGGTGGTCTGCCTCTCCCCACCGCAGGGAAAAGGGTAACACCACCTGGGTCTGGGTGCAGTTCCCCCCTCCAGGGGCAGGGGTACCTAGACCCGGTTTGTAGAGTACGCTTGGGGAGTGTGATCGTGTATACAGCGTCTCTTTATATTTGTCTCCACGTCGGTTGAGTGTGAAGTGCACATGAGAGCATGAGGGTGGGAATGGATGTTTGTGTCTGTGTGTGCCTGTATGTTTGTGTCTATATGTCAGGTTGGGTATCAGACGCCACCTCTCTGGGGACATCTCGGGCCTTCCAAGGTTTGGAGGCCTATCTCCACCCACCACCACTTCCCCTGCCGGTGGCGGACTCCCTCAGGTGTCGGTGCGTTGGTGGTTCTTTGTATCTGGGGGTGGGCGTCCGGGTACACACCGGCTCACTCCTTGGCGGCCGCTTATTGGGGCTCGCTCGGGCCATTTCGGAGGTGGGATGCCCCCGGCCTCTCGGCCTGGGGCTCGGTCACTCAGGCACAGCTGGCTGCTGGCGGAGCCCACGGGCGCATCACTGCAACTCCCCCTGGCTTCTGCTCCGCGGCTGCTGAATGAGCCCTCATCTGGGACTCTCCTTAGCTCTTACTGGGACAGTGACGCAGCTGCCCCTCTGTGGGTCTTCCTTGGTCTCTTGTGTTCTGGGGGCCTCTGGATGTCTGGAGTTTTGATCTCCTCCATACCTGCTTCATACCATAGAGGACAGGGCTGTGGCTCCCCACACTCCCTAACAGATCATTACATGGAGAAACCTTTGGAATGCAAGCATGCTGATCCACACAGGTATGCACACAGGTGTACACATGGGTATTCACAGACGCAGACTACAGCTTTCTTGGCTGCTGCCTCAAAGCACACTGTGCACTGTCTATCTTGCGTGCTGAACAATATCGTCTATTATTTAGTAACTATTGATATCTATGACTAGCTAGTTTATTGTGATGGTGCTTTTTTTTTCTAGTATTATGTTGCTCTTTGTTGTTTGCTGTCTCCTCTGTTTTTTTTTTTCTCCATACAGGTGACCCAGGAGTTCTTTTTTTTTTTCTCTCTCTTCCCCCCCTTCTCACCGTCTCTTCTCCCCTTTGGTTTTCTTTCTTTCTCTCCCCCTCTTTCTTTCATTCTTTCCCCCTGTCCTATCCCACAGTTATGTCTGTCCCGTTTGCAACTGAAAATAAAATAAATTCACAATTATAATAAAGGTCAACCAAATGGACCAATATGGCAAGGCCATGATGATCCACTTGGTAAAATAAATCCGCTTGGCATCTTTCTTGGCCTCAAGACAACAATTCTGATGGCTATAGATCCAAACGGGACACAAAAAAAAAAAAAAAAAAAAAAAAAAAGAGACGGTCTGCACATCCAGTTATTGGTTCAGAATTTCACAAAAACATATAATGGTCAAAGCTGTCATATGGATATTTAAAGTACTTTGAGAGGTCGAAAGGTAGAAGTCAATGATATTTTAGTTATTCTCTTGAACGGCAGGAGTTGAGAGGTGGTTGCTGCCCCTCTATTAATCATGAGGAAAGATGCGGGCCCTTACATCGGAGGAATCTCCAATTTTGAGGGCTGAACACTCCTCGCTGCAGCGCACACATTATCTAACTAGGAGTTTTGTCTTTGGGATAAATCCATTTTTGTCCAAGGGTGCAGCTGCCACACTACGTGCACAAAAAAGGGGAAACACACACACACACACATACACACACACACACACACACACACACACACACACACACACACACACACACACACACACACAACTGGTCCAATTTAGATCCACAAATTCTCTCTAAAGGTAAATCACTCAAAGGATCCAGGTTTTCAGCAGAGAGAAGAACAGAAGTTAAGATCACAGAGCCAAAGCATACAAATGTGCAAATTTCAGCAGTAATAATTCAATAATTGTTAAAAAAAAAAAGTCTCACCCCAGGTACATCGAGCTGAAGCACAGGAAGCAGCAAGAGCCAGACTTTGCTGTTATAAAAATATAACTGAAGAAAATTAGAATGAAATAGCCGATGCAGGAGCACCATGACTTTTCTTTTTTTTTTTTTTTTTAACAAACCAGTATTGATTCTCTTCACCATTAATAAGTTGTCTTTTTGAAAAACTGTAGCATTTTTATTTACTTATTTATTTTTGGTTCTTTATGGCAGCACTCAGAGATTTGTGGAAAATGATTCATCGTCTGTAAAAAGCCCCTTTGTCCCATTAGTCTAATGCTGCCAACACCACCCCTTTCATGTGAAAGTGTAAGGAAACAAAGAGAATATAACAGGACTGGCATGGGAGGCAGACACTGAGGCAGACTGAGACTAAAGACTAAACAATCATAGACAAGGACAAAAAAATAAAACAAAGTGACAAAGTAAAACTGAAAGTTAAATAATTTGCTAAACACAAAGGCAGGAAGCACGGTGAACAGGATACAGGGGAACTCTGGGTGATTCATGAAGCACAACACAATGAATGAAACCAAATAGCCCTGCCTGCTACATCCAGATAAAGAGAATCCATTTTATTCGATTTTCTTACCTGGATGATGGAGCATCCATGAAAAGAAATCGTCCAATTCATGGCGCATCGGGCGCCAAGGCTACGTTCACACTGCAGGTCTAGATGCTCAATTCCGATTTTTTGATCAAATCCGATTTTTTGTCTGCTTGTTCACACTACAACTAAAATGTGACAGCAAACGCGCTCCTGTGTGAACGCTCAAAGCGGCCCGCATGCGCAAAAGAAGTCGTCACACACGACGCACTCTGTTTAAACCCAGAGCAAACAATATAGTTTGACTGATGGCCCTTAATATAAAGACTTCGGACTTTACGTTTCCCAATTTTTTGCTTTAGGTTATTTTGTTATTTACATAATAATGTAAATAACCTAATAATGATCCTTATTGCTGTTTTAGAGAGGAGCGGTGCTTAAAAGGATAGTTGCAGACTTCTGTCAGAATCTGCAGATTATACAGTACAAATAAAATGTTCACGTTGTCTTCCCAACTGTTTCACTGGATGGCCAGGAAGCGTTCACGATGTCTTCTCCGGTGCTGATAATTGGCGTCTGTCTTGTGTCAGTGACGTAAAAGACGGATTTAATGCGACATAACCGTTCAAACAGCAGTCGCTTTCTGAAACATCGGATATGTATCGGATTCAGTGCCAGATCGGATTTGAAAATATCGGATTTGTGCCGTTCACACTGTCATACCATGATCGGATATGGGTCACATAGGGTCAAAAAAATCAGATTTGATGCGCTTTCGCTTTCGTAAGTCAAGATAAATCAAAGAGCCAACTGAAAAAACTGAAGGCAAAGGAACCTTAAAGACTGAAGTGAGACCATACAGTCAGAGTGAAACCGACTAGAAAATGCCCAATAAATGAAAGAGGATACTCCTCCACTTCCTGCCCCAAGTGGAGGAGTTTAAGTATCCAGGGTCTTGATCACAAGTGACGGGAGCAGGAGATCGATAGACGGATTGTTGCTGTGATTACAGTGAGGTGGACACTGTACTGGTCTGTCATGGTGTAGAGAGAGCTGAGTGTAAAAGCAAAGCTCTCGATTTACAGTCACTCTATGTCCCTACCCTCACTTATGGTTATGAGCTGTGGTGACCAAAAGAATGAGGCCTCACCCTTAGAGATAGGGTGAGCAGTTCAGGCATCCGGGAGGGTGTAGAAGTAGAGCCGCTGCTCCGCCACATCGAAATGAGCCAGTTGAGGTGGTTTGGGGATCTGGATGCCTCCTGGGCGCGGTGTTCTGGGAGATTATATCTCTCGGCTGGCTTGGGAACGACTTGGTGTCCCCCCGGACAAGCTGGAGGAGGTGGGCGGGGAGTGGGAGGTCTGGGCTTTTCTGCTTAGGTTGGAACCCCCCTGACCGGCCCTGGATAAGCAGAAGAAGGTCGATAGATGGATCATGGATAACCAAAACAAAGACTCAAAAAAACATACAATCCTCAAAACACAAGTCTCCCCATTATTATTATAAAGAAAAGAAAAGAAAAAGCTTAGACAGAAACCTAAAGTCAGATGCTTTCAAGAAATCCAGGGACCATCCCACTGGTATATCCCATGATATTGTTGCTCAAAACTCATTATAGAAACAACGCTTAACAAAACTTGGAGGGAGAAGCTGATCTGGTAGCAGCTTTGAACAGAGTTTAAATGAGAATTTCTACCCTGAAAATTGCATATGTACGTACATGGTATTACTAGGAAAACAAACTGCATATGACAGCCCATGTTCTGGGAATTTATTGCCTTGTTACTGAGTAAAACATCAGCTTTTTCTGAAGGGTCAGGTGGGAATTTATTTTCAGACATGATGAAATAAATCAATTTCCTGTTGCTGTAAGACCCGAGGTGTCGTTCTCAGCTGATATTTTGACATGTTTTTGAAGGATTTCAAAATGTATACTCTTTTGCAAAAGTGATTTCCTCTTTATTTTCTCAGATTACGGAAACAAATTGTTTCACTCACACGGTTAATCACAGGATTAAAAACAACAAATTTAAAAAACAAAACAACACACAAAAAAGTGACACAATGCCAACAATAGTTTTCAAGACAAGTTTCCTGATCAGACTTTGTTTGATGCTTGTTTGGATTCAGTCATCCTAAAGTTTCAGTGAGCTCACTCAGTAGAAGAAAGACAGTACTGGAATATAATGAGTTAAATTTTTTTAGTTAAATTTATTGAAAAATAATACATACAGACAAATAAAACAATAGAAGCTTTAGGTACGAATAGAAAAAGATGTGTTAAAAGAAAACAAAGATTTGACAAAGATTTTATGCTGGGTGCCTTTCCTTTGGTAAATGGTAAATGGACTGGTTCTTATACAGCGCTTTTCTACTCTTCTGAGCGCTTCAAAGCGCTTTATACAACTTGTGTATTCACCCATTCACACCCATTCGCACAAGCACATGTTTCTAAGTGCTTTCTAACTAACATTTACACACATTCATACTCCGATGGATGCATCGGAGAGCAATTTGGTGTTAATATCTTGTCCAAGGATGGCATGCAGACTAGACCAACCTTCCGATCAGTAGATGACCTGCTCTACCGCCTGAGCTACAGCCACACTCCTCAGTTGAGGCGGGTGGAAATGTCAGAGTGTGCTGATGTTACAGTGGTTAGAACTGCCACCTCAAAGTGGCTGCGATTCTCAGGATAGCAGTTAACTGAGGCGTTGTCACTGTCACCTAGCAACCCGTGAAGAAATGGTTGGCGTTCCTTAGACGTATGTTCAAAGATGTCTTTAGCATCTTTTCAATGAGTTTTGCCTGAGCTCCTTTCCTGCTTTTTTTCAAAAGAGGTAATTGAATTGAATTGATTGATTGATAATACTATTCATCCAGAGGGAAATTGGGTTAAGGCTGCCAGCCGTGCCAGCGTCATCTTACCGTTCCAACCATACATACATTACACAAACATCACATGGGGAAGACTTCTCTCCAAGATGTTATCCATATTGAGTTCAAAACACAGTCTGAGTACTCACAGCCCTGCCCATCATCTATAATGTCGGCCAGCCTTGTGGGATTTTGAACAGCTGTAGCCGTTTCTTGTACTTCGATAAGCCAGGTCCGAGCCAGCTCCAATCAGTCAGATCGTGGTTCCGAATTGGTAGATGTCGTTCAATGTCCTCCATCGAGAGTGTCGCCAGACACACGACGCAACCGACCATCGAGTATGCGGCAGCAAACGTCTCCTCAGGACAATCAAGCTCTCCCAAGCCCCGGAAGGTGTTAATTCCATTACTGGACCAGTTGATCAAATCCATAATTATTTAGGTTTTAGAGAACAAAACTGAGAAACTCTTTGAGGGTTAGAGAATAAGCGAGACAATACAAAAGACACGAGAAGCCAAGCAGGAAAGATAAGGGAGAGGGAGAAGGAGAAAAGTGTGACCACCTCCGTCAAGAGCAAGAGAATCATGAATAATGCTATGAGAATGGAGAATAGAATAGAATAGAATTGACCATTATTGTTACTGTACATGTACAGCGTGTTTACTCACAGCCTAGGGGAGAAGCTGTTAGTGAGTCTGGAGGTGTTGAACGTCATTGACCTGTGGCACCAACCAGAGTGCACAAGGGGTCACCTGTGATGTCCCTGGTTTTCCTGATAGAATAGAATAGAATTCGACTTTATTGTCATTGCACATGCACAGGTACAGGGCAACGAAATGCAGTTTGCATCCATCCAGAAGTGCTTTAGTGATATAGATATATTAGGAGGATATAGGAGGAGCTGATGATGACCCCCAGGGGTGGCAGAGGGCAGCCAATGAGTTTCTGGGCAATATTAATTACCCTCTGGCCAGCCTTCCTGTTCTCAGTTGTGGCTCCTGTGTACCAAACACTCAGGTGGTAGGAGAGCATGCTCTCTACTCAGGAGCGGGAACGGGCCAGCAGCAGCTTCTGTCCAGATTGTTCTTCCTGAGGACAAGCAGAAAGTGTAGCCGCTGCCGGGCCTTCTTTAGCAGGGTATTGCTGTTGTGGGTCCAAGTGAGATAGGCAGAGATGTGGGAGCCCAGAAACCTGAAGGTGGAGACAGTTGGCAGTTTATGATGTGCTGACAGGCTATCCACTCCATGAAACCTGTTTCAGTTCTAAATTTTAGCAGCAGGACATTTCAAATCAGCTGTGGTTGCCTCAGTAGTCTGCTGCTTCTTTCTTTTAAACGTCCACAGAAGCACAGAACCACCTATAGTAACAACAAGGACAGCAGCAACAACAACAGCAGGAACAACCATCAGGACAGTTGGAGTTTCTTTCTCTTGAACGAAATGCATGTTTCCACCTCCATGTTCTCCTTCAGTGATGGGCTGCTCAAACATGCTGTTAAGTGTTTCACCTGCAGAGAAAACATGAATTGTTAGAGCAGAAATGCTGAGACACCAAAATAAGAAACCAACAAGAGTGTGTGTTCTGCAGGTGAAACTACTGACAACAGCTTCAGTTACTCATCTGGAGCAAATTATATTTTACAGCTGCGAAAACAGCAAAAAGTTTTCAAATATATACAGCTAAAATATAGCTTTAATGACCAATGTCCACCAAAGTACATTTAGTATCCATGTGTGAGAGAATATGTCCAGAGAATATTCATGGATGTAGTGAAGCAGGACATATAGAGGGTTGGTTGATCTGATATCCTCGTGTTGGTGTTGTTCCCAGACCATCATGAAAATGTTGTTCCAGGATCAACATTGCAAGTGACCAATCAGAATGTTATGACGTCATACTTTTGCGACTTCGGGAAAAACCGGCGTAAAACAAAAAACTGTACTTAAGCTGCGTGAAACCGCCTCTGTCCGCCGATCAACAGACCCTGACCCTAATCCTAACCTTAACCGTAACCCTTTAATAAACAGTAAGTAGAATTGCAACATTGCAACATTGGAATTTCATAAATGCACGAATGGCTTGGCGCGCAAAAGAATAACGTCACAACAATGTGATTGGTCACTTGCAATGTTGAACCTGGAACAACATTTTCATGATGGTCTGGGAACAACACCAACACGAGGATATCAGATCATCCATAGAGGGTTGGTGTGACAGAAGGGGATGCTAAGGATGATCAGAGTGAGATTCTGTATCAAGCCCAAAAGGGAGCAGCTGAAAGAAGAAGATTGCTATGACTTTACCCTTCACACTCGCCATCGGAGTAGAAGTGAGCAGAGGGGACAGTGGGTGAGTTATTTTACCTACACACATATTGGTTGGTCATTTACTATATCACACAAGTACAGAAAATTCTTCTTAAAGTGAGCAAGTGCTGCAATTTCCGGGCTGGGGAAGAGACTCACCTGTGACTGTGAGGTTGATGAAGTGACTGATCTCAGTGTGAGCTCTTTTATTTCTCACAGGGTTCCTCACAGCTACGTGACACTCATACATCCCAGCATCATTAAACGTGACCTTCTTCAGGATCACAGAAACGTCTCCATCCTTCATCTCCGGGTCCCTCAGCTTCACTCGGCCATGAAAAGATGGATGTTGGTAGTTTTCATAGAATCGTTTGTTCCTGTAGAAGTAGACGTAGCCGTCTGTGTTCAGGTCAGCTCTGCTCCACTTCAGCACTGAGATTATTTCATCTGTGGAAATCTGACACTGAAGAGTGACGTCTGCTCCAAACTTCACCTGCACATCCTGCTGCAGAGCTGAAGGAAAGAGAACAATCGGTAAGTATGAAGTTTATCTTGCTCTACTGTTACTTTAATACGTGTAGCTGCTGTTTATACAATGTAAGTGATAACTGAAATGATCAAATCTCACATTTGTCTCCAGTTCATGAAATCGCATGAATGAATTTCAGAAAGCTTAACATTTAACATGCTAATTATCGCTCCTGTGTTTTTTTTTTTGTTTGTTTGTTGTTGTTTTTTTGCAGTTTGGGGGCATTGCACAGTGGGCTTGGGGTGTCTGTCATCTCAACTCCTAAGAGGACTATGCCATTGCATTTCAAACTTGCCTCTCTGACTTTGTCTCCAAACCTCTGATATATTCATTCTAATTATGTCAATCCTGTTCACTCCAAATCAAACCTTAGCATCTTCAGTTCAGCCTCCTGCCTTTTCGTGGAACCAGCTCTAAGCCGTTCATCAAAGCAGGTCTCACAACCATCTTGTAGAATGTTACAGGAAAAATGATTCTATGTTTCTTTACCTTCTTTTAAATGTACAAAGATGCCCTTTGTCTATGGTTAGATTAGTTTAGAATTATCCTTTTAGACTTTCCCAGCGAAGACATACTGTTTTGGGACATATTGTTTTAGATTGTTTTATCTCTCACAGCTTTCTCCCAGCTCTCTGCTGACGAGACTAGCGCCACATATGGAGTTGTTTATTTTATCTGTTTATTATTTTCTTATCCTGTTCTCACTGTCTCTCCTATAAAAAGTGCCAAGCCTCTGTTCATGGTGTGAGTTGTTCTTAACAGCTTACCCGTGTGCACGTTAAAGCATAAAAAGTGATCTTGTCTCATTGTGTCTTTATTTCTCCTGGGTCTTTTACAGAGTTTTCCCCCAACATTTCTTGGTCCTTCGAGAGCCGGAGCGCCTCCATCGTGTCCCATCTCCGTGACCAGTCCACGTTGTTCGCCTGTCGACAGCTCACACACCAGGTGTGTGATAAAAGTCCAAGAGCGTTAAATTCGGGTCTTGGCCAATGTCTTAGAAAGCGACCCACGGTGGTGGGGCCCGATCGAGGTGGACCAGACCCGGCGACACTGACCAGGTAGATACAGACACACTGACACAATCTTGCGTAAAAGCGCATTTTAAATTCAGGGAATTTAAAATAGCGGAAGTAGCTCGTCGACAGGTAGCTTTGGAAGCTCGTCGACTGGTAGCGTAGCTCGTCGACTGGTAGCTTTGGAAGCTCGTCGACTGGTAGCTTTGGAAGCTCGTCGACTGGTAGCTTTGGAGCTCTGGGTAGCTCCCCCAGCTGGGTCTAGACTGGGTCTAGGGAGTAAGTAGCTCTGGGAGCTCCCCTTATGATAAGGGTTCCGGTCGCGCGCGCGTCAAAGCTGTGAATGTGAATGTGTGTGTGTATCGTTTTAATTAACGGAGCAAGCTGAATTTTCACGGTCCAATAAGAGACTGAGCTGCTCCTACTGTGTTTTTCTTTTACTGCTGTTCACTGACGTGCTGGTGAGTTGAGAGAACGGTCGAGTTCCGTCTCGTAAAGTTCACACCGCTTTCGGAACTAGTCCGAAAGTAGAAGGGCGTGTGAGCAACCACTCTCGTCTCTAATACCAGCGAAGGTGATAGCAGCTGTATCGTGTATATATTACTTAAACAAAAAATAAGTAAATACATAAATAAGATGGGTAATCAAGCAAGTGAAATTAAAACTCACTCCTGCTGACGAGCAGTGGTGAGAAAAGAAAAGTCCAGACGCCGGACAAAACAGTGTCTGTAAATTGAGAGTCACAGTGACACATAGTGATTAGGCATATGATTGAAAAATGCCTAGGTTTAGAGCTGTGAGCTATGAGCTGTGAGCAATGCAAAGTTAAATATATATACGGTATATATATGTATAAATGGGAAACAACCCTAACTTCAAAGTTTGAAATGTGTGAGATGCATGAATTGTTTGAAAAACTAGAAATTATCTAAAAATGCCTTAAGTGAAAATGTAGTGTTGCATCTATTCTCCCAAACCAAGAGAAAATAAATAAATAAATTAAAAAAAACAAAAAAAAAAGGAGAAGAAGCATTCTGTAACTTAAAAATAAGGCTGACGTGTTGACAATAGACTAAGAGACTCATTTTCAGAACAGAGAGGCAAGCAACGTCACAGACACCAAGGCTGCAGACAGCCACGCAGAAACAGCAGATAAAATAGAGACAACGCCTGCTAGAACCGTGGAGAGGAAGGTCACTTCACACGAGATTGTAGGAGTAGGCCACAGAGAAATAATGCAAAACAGTTTTGAGGCAGCCACTTAAGAACTTACAGTTTTCAAAGGACAAATTAGTTGTAAAGTCAGCCTCAGGCCACACAACTGTACAACAATTAACTGCCCCTTTAGACCTAGTATATACAGCAAGTGGCCGCAGGTGCTTTATTAAATGCATATATGACCCGTCGTGTCCAGTAAATTTGCTAGGTAGAGACGCTCTGACAAAACTTAAGATAGGTGTAATACCAGAAAAGAATGGCATGACTGCTGAGTGCATGCTAAATGACACCCCACCAGAGCCAGATAGCACTAACACAGAAAACAGTAGCCGCGTGTGTCTCTCTCCAGGCTACGGTGTTCCACATTATTACTGGACTCTCGCTTTGCCACAGCTAAAAGCACTAGTGCATGACGTGTCAAAAATATAATGCTCAGGGAAACCTGAGACCACAAAGAGGCTGTTTTCCCACACCACCTTATCTTTTTCACACAATCCATATGGACTTTATTGAGCTAAATGAATGCCAAGGGTAAAAATACGCCCTAGTGGTTATAGATGTATTCTCAAAGTGGCCAGAAATCTACCCAGTGAAAAAGGCAGATACAATTTCAGTAGCAAAATGTCTAAGTTGTAGGAAAATAAAGAGGTGATTGTAAATAACGAAGAATGTAATGATGTCTATCAAGTGACTTGCAGATTACAGCCTGGTGACTGGGTTCTGATCAAGGTGCTCCAAAGGAAAAACTGGAGCGCACCCAGGTGGGAGGGACCATATCAGGTTAAGCCATCTAAACTCAGCCGGCACAGGCTCGCCCAATTGTCGTGATCTCGCTCGGTGGAGGGATCAGCCTTTCTGGCCGAGGGGTCTACTCTCAACAGGAGGGTGTGTTCTGCTGTCATGAGGTGTTGGCTGCTTATCACTGCAGCGGGCTTGACCCTGGCCGGGCTCCTCATCTTTGCTTCCGTGAGGGACAATAAGTCACGCTATATGAAGAAAAGGCAGACACTGTATGACAAAGGAAAGCACACCAAGTTTCCCCATGGCTACGCCACTAATTTCTGGTGGCAGTTTATGAACACTATCGCTCACTTGAATAACAAAACTGACTGCTATGCATGTACCCATATGCCCCTATCCTCACAGACGTCTGGCCTGTGGCCGTACAGCATACCTGAAGATCGCAGTTGGTGTCTGGTGGGCCTGGCAACACATCCAGGCTACCGTACTCTTTGGTCCAAGGCCAACTACAGCATCCCTGCAAAAGCAACCTGGAGGTCATCGTCACTCACGAATGTGAACTGTTTCGGACAGACCTACCTACTGACCTGGCCCCAAGTCTCAGACCCACTGCCTGATGTAATTCTACTGAACAAACCGAACGCATCACAACTGCCAGTATGTGTGATGAACAATGGATCGCGGGCAGTGGGGGAGCTGCCTACTCACCTATGTAAGTACATATACACTTTCTGCCCACGGAGGAACGAGAGGAAGTGTATGGCCTGTTCAATCAACGCAACCTGTGCCAGTAACACGACGCTGATGAGCCTCAACTGTCGCTCCAACTACAGCTACCGAATGCCACTAAAAACAAAGACTCAGTACCAGACAGGATGTGCACGGACGGCACCAAGCAGTAAAGGAACCAGAGTTTCGCATCTGAGGAGGAGTGAAATTCTTACAGAGCTTGATCCCCGGCATTGGAGTTGCCGAGGTGACTAAGACCCTGGGAACGGCCTTAGCAGGAGAACAGAAGGCCATCAGAACGATGGTGCTGAAGAACAGACTGACTCTAGACCTGCTAACAGCATCACAAGGAGGAGTTTGCAAGCTGATCGGGGAGACATGTTGCACCTTTATCCCTGATGGATACGACGCTGGAGGAGACATTTATGCACTGACCACACATCTGGAGCAGCTACACCGCCATGTCTAAGAGTAATAACTTCAAAGATGATAACAACTACAATGACTGCTTATGTTGCCGTGCCTCAAGAAGAACAGCATCCCGTTGCAATTCTGTTAGAGGAGAACCTGTAATAGCTGCTAATAAATTACGTGGTGATTAAAAATGACTTGTCAAGTGATCATGATATGATTAACACATTAGTAGTTTATGCAGGTACAACATAAGGTTTTTATCCTTTTTTTTTTAGTTTTATTACTTTCTCTTGACTATTCCTTTTGTTATTTCATTTACTATACTTTTCTTTGTTCTTTTATTATCTTTTTTATTTGTTTTATTCTTTAGACCACATGATTTACATTTCTGATATTTTGAAAATTAGAAAATTGCTAAGCGTAACTAATCAGTAACCTTTTCAGACAACTGTTTTGCACATTTAAAATAAGTTAAAACAGGAGGGAATATGTTACAGGAAAAATGATTCTATGTTTCTTTACCTTCTTTTAAATGTACAAAGATGCCCTTTGTCTATGGTTAGATTAGTTTAGAATTATCCTTTTAGACTTTCCCAGCAAAGACATATTGTTTTGGGACATATTGTTTTAGATTGTTTTATCTCTCACAGCTTTCTCCCAGCTCTCTGCTGACGAGACTAGCGCCACATATGGAGTTGTTTATTTTATCTGTTTATTATTTTCTTATCCTGTTCTCACTGTCTCTCCTATAAAAAGTGCCAAGCCTCTGTTCATGGTGTGAGTTGTTCTTAACAGCTTACCCGTGTACACGTTAAAGCATAAAAAGTAACTTTCTCTCATTGTGTCTTTATTTCTCCTGGGTCTTTTGCAGAGTTTTCCCCCAACATAGAACTATCATCTCACTCCTGCTGCTACCGTTCTTTCACAAGTCACCCCTGAAATCCTGCCTGCACTCTCTTCTTCATTGCTCTTTTTCACCGTCCATTACTTTGTTCCAGTCTTTAAACTTTTGGTTACTTTTTACCTCTGTTTCATGCAGCTTCCCTGTTACACCAGTCTCCCTCTCATTCATATAAATAAAAGTTTTTTCTTGTCAGCCTTTAGTTGTACAGAATAAAAATATTAACAAATTTTGTTTCACTCACCTGTTGATTCAGCAATTAGGAAGAAACCCAGGAGGACCCTGTGAAAAGCCATGTGTGACAACAGATTACACTGAAGTGCCTGCCAACTAAACAAAAAGTTTTATTTTTCAGTCAACTGAAACCTTTTATGTTGAGAGGAAGGGAGTGGTTTAAAGGAAATGAGTATTATTCTGAAAGGCAAAAGAAAAGGAAAGTTAGCTATAGCATGCCTTTTACACAGTTTCTTACAAGCTTCCCCTTTACTATTAAGCATTTGCCAGAACAAAGTAAAAAAACAAACAAAAACCTGATTCACAAAGTTTCGGTGCAAACTGCGAGTCAATGAAGAATACATATAAAAAAGATAAAAACCATTTATTCTGTGGTGTCACCAAATTACCTTTACACAATGAAATAAATCTCTCTGATTCACATGGCAGTGTGGTCCATCTTCTTAGTTTCACACTGTGAAACCTTGACAATTTTAGTTTTCGAATGACCTTATGAAAATTTACATCTTTACAGCACTAAAAGCTCAAATGTCTTAGCATTGACTTTTAGATAAACATAATTATTTCAGATGAAACAAATTGAAGGAAAACCAGCAGAACAAATGTTAACTCCTGGGCATTTCTCCCAATTCTCACCTCTAACAGTGTCGTTGGGCTGGGACACATCCTTCCCTGATGACTCACTCTGTTAATCCCAGAACATCTTCGTGTGGTGGAGCAGCAGTAGAAATTTCTCCCTACCAGCGATGGGAATAACGGAGTTACAAGATGTTACCTGCAACACCAAATGTTTTTTAACTGAAATATCAGCACCTGACTTCCACTGGGCCGGTGTGAGCTCTCCAGCCTGCCTGTGTACATGTGGCTGACAGTTCTGCATACCTTTCCCTCTTTCTCTCATGAGAAGCCTCTGTCTGCTTTTTTTATGGGATAGTCAGCTCCACCTAACTATTCTGTCAGTGACTGGCCATGTTTGGGTTCAAGGATAACATGGTGATCCCCACAAGGAATTTCAGCTGGTAATCAAGTTTGACTGCCAGCTGTCAAACTCCTCCAAGTGACAAGAGAGACCATTGCATCTTGGAAAGTGACTATGCCCTTTCTAGAAAAGGCCACGAAGGCCGTGTGATTTTTTACATCATGCTAGTTGTTTGGGAACTTTATGTAAAATTATTCCTAAGAGATCATCTTACCTGACCACTTGTTTAAGATGTTTTAACATACCAATCATCTTGTTCCAGTTTACAGCTTTCTGAATTTAAGAGTGCTAAACTCTGAGTCTATTAGAGCATTATTTTGACACAGAAGGAATCCCAAGTAGAAAATGATCCTGGTGTCCAAGTGAATGGGACAAATTTTCATCCCTATGAAAGAATTAGCTTTGTGCAACTGCCTGTCCCACAGGGTGATGTGGGCCTTTAACATGCTCCCTTGTTTGCAGAGTGAAAATGTGTTAATATTTCTATACTTCTGAAGCTACCTGGGGAACAAAAGAGAATTAAAAAGCTGAATATTTCAGACATATATTTTAAATCTCTGTATATGAAGGTAAATTTTTTTCCATGCCTCCATTAAATATACTGACCATTGATATACTGAATTTACTGACCCCCCCCCCAAAAAAAAAAACAAAACAAAAACAAAAAAAAACAAGAAAACAACAACATAGTCGATTCATCAGTTACACTGTTTGATATAAGAAGTGTTTTTTCAAACAATATTTATTTCTATTAGTCTTTGCGTTTGTTGCCTTCACTTTTGTTTTGATAGGATCACAAAGGTGCTGTCATCTTGTGCCTTCGAACTGACAGTGGTCTAAGTAGAAATGAGTAAAGAGGGCTCGCATTTGTTTAGTGTGTGGGTGTAAGCTTCAAAGACCACCCATGCATGCATGCAACACCTCACTGGCTTTTAGTGCCTGACATTTAAAGAAAGGAAACAAAGGGGGGGATCACTTCCGTCAGAGGGGGGTACCTATAGGGGCCTTTACTGATACAGTGATACAGACACCCTATAAACGTTTACATCTCATTTGATTATTGCTACATTATATTTACATACGTGTGTATATATATATATATATATACAGCTAGATAGATATATAATGGGTTTTAATTAGGTTGGTACAGTTGTAGTTAGGTTAGGACATCTTAGCAGCACTGCATGGCAGCATGTGACAATTTTAATTGATTATATGGTAAACTTTAGATATTAGTGGTGGCTGATGATCAAAGTAGCCAGTTATTTTACTTGAATTCTTGAATCTCTCCCTTCCTAATTATGTCTCACCATTATTTTCTTACCATGTTACTTTCACCTTCCTTTGTGTCTTCACTTCTGTGTTTCTCCACAGCTGGTGCTAACAGGTGGTTATTGGGTGTTGCTGGTTACTTGACGGTGGTGGAGCTGCAGCAACAGCAAATTATCATGTCATTAATTTGACACATTTTGCTGCATTTATTTTTTTGTGTGTGTGTATCATGTTGAAAACACGCAGTTCTTTGAATCTTTGGGCTGAAGGAAGGACAATACTCGGTGTATAAATGCTCAATCAACAATCATTTATTTCCATACAATTCAACAATAAGAGCATTACAACGTCCGGACGGGAGAGATGCTACCAGAGGGTCAGGCACATGTCTCAAAATGGTGACGGGTTGCTCAGCTTTTTATAGTCTCTAGTGGCCCCCAGCTAGTCGTAAAAGCCAAAACATCACATTTTTTCTCTGTTACAGCGCCTAAGTTATGACCTCGGCAGTTGTTTCTCTGCTTTCTGTAAGGTGGGGGTGTGGAATGTGGTCTGTCTATCTCCCCTGTCTTTAGACACAGAGTCTCCTGCTTACAACCTTCTCTTCATGATTCAACAATTAAGCATGTCAAGAAAACAGTGTCACACATTCCCAGCAGATCAAGGATACAGAGTGATGCACATTTATCTAATGAACTAATATGTGAATATGTTCTGTTAACTCAAAAGTATAATGAGAACTAAACTACATACAGATCACACACTCTATTTTAAAGGGTATAATATGATCTACAACAATATCATAATTCAACTATTTTGATTACATCTATAAGGTAACATATAATAACAGAATAATATCACAATCAGCTTGTCACATCCATAGTTTCACTATTTCTTCTACATTAAACTCTGTAGGGGAGGGTGCTGCGTTCAGAGATTTCACTACAATACAATGTCAGTATTGAAAATGAACGACTGGGCTGCTTTACAGGCGATTTGCAGCGGCCCTTCAATTGACCCATCGGCCCAAAAATAGGTCGTCCCACCGGGAAGATGTCCATTATGCAAGATTACCAATACAGCTCTCCTCTGTACGCTTTAATGTTTAAATTGATCCTGTTTAAATATTCAGAGTTTCAATTTGCAGCTGTCACCTTAGAAATAAACGGAGCACTGAGAGTGTACTCAGGTTAACTTGATTAATTTTACCGTTATATTTTTTGTTTTTTAATCACCATTTGATCATCGCTTGCAGAATATCTCTTTATGTGCACACAGAGCCTAAAGCAGTGAACCTGCTTTAACAGAAAGTTCATTACCACCTTATTTTTAACCTGTTTGAAGCTTTAGTTATATTAAATGATGTTGTAATTTCATAATATTTTGCGGGGGGTGGAGGTGGGTTAATAATTTCACAAAAAGCTCTTCAAAGAAAGAGACTGGGCTTGAACCACCTGCTGCCCGTAGGTACAGATAAATGAGAACGGGTGCCGTACAAATTTTAGGGTATTACATAAATAAATGGGTAACTACCTAAAACCCATCTGGACTGTATGGTTCACTAAAACAGTGATGTTAGTTTAAAACGAAGTGCTGTTCTTTTTTAACATGAACACAACCTTTTCCACCTCTTTAAAATATGTTATTCTTGTAAACATATTTTATTTAAGTTGCTTATTTTTATTTTTGTACAAAAAACAAAACAAATCTGAAAATCTAAAAGCCGAGGTAGAAAAAAAAAGCCTCCCTCCCTAATATTCACCTTTACTCGTTGAATGGAGGAACAATTTCCCCTCACTTATTGTTAACATTTGGTTGGACACTCAGCAAACGTGTGTCAGTATTGTCTCTGCAGTATAATAAATATTCTTATTTCAAATATTTGAATTCCACAAATGGCACTCCTTTACACAATTTAATGATTTATTTATTATGCGGTGTGCAGATAATAGCGGAAAATAAAACCATCTGGTGCTCAGTATACATGCTTTTCAAAGCAGCAGTTGACCAGAGGACAAAAACTTCACAGTTTAGTAATGCTAAGTAACACTTGATTTTGCAGTGTAGAGAAACATTGTACATTGTACTCATGATAATTTGCATAATAATGGTTCACGGCAAACTGAACAATCAAACTCGAAATAAACACACTGATGACATACAACACAAAAACAAGGTGTTATCAGAAACTCAACATCCCTATAATCAAAATGATCTGAATAATCATAGTTTCAGTTTCTTCTTAAGGATTTTTGTTCTGAGTATGTGAAGTGTGTATCAAGGAGGGATGTCGAGCTCATTTTAATTAAATATCCACAAATGGAGAGCAAAATTCAAAAGGAATACATTTAATTAATCTAATAATAATGATAATATCAATAACACCACCACCACTATGCCATTATTATTATTAAAAATAATAATTCATTATTATTTATTATTATTATTATCATTTTGATAATAAATTAATAATAAGCCTGTCAATCCTCTCCTAAAAAAAACTGTATAAAACTGTATTTTATTCAAATATGTAAAAATCACAGTTAAAAAAAAAAAAACACCAAATATTTTAAATTCATTGGCTTCTTTACATATGCGTTGATATTCTATGTGTGCAGATCAGACTGTGTGGTATAAATAAGCGCGAGAGGTAAAAATTTATCAAACGTTCAGCAAAATGCAAACACATACACATGAATGTAAAGTATTGATGAAGTAATTCAGGTCAGTAAGATCTGTTTAGTCTCAGCTAATAATAAAAACACTAAACTAAGGGCTCCAAAGATCAGATCAGCCCCTTCGAGCAGCACTTGGTTGAAGTGGAGAGAAACCTTCACACCCAAGCTAAAAAAGACTATATTACTTCTGCTTTTGATTAGAAAAAGTAAACTGAATGGATGTTAATTCACTGAGCAGTTTCCAGTTTTTTGTTCCCCTCCCTCCCTCCACTCAACATTTTTAGCCCTTTTCTATTAGTACCTACTCAGGTCAGGTCGGCTCAGCTTGACTCAGTTTTTTAGGGTTTGCCATTATCTTGTAGTACCTGGTACTTTATGAGTGAACTAAGTGTGGCGATCCAAAAATGTGACATTATTGATGGCTAGTCAGTGTTGCTGACTAGCCACTGTTAAAAGCCAGCAATGAGGGAAAGGACAGCCACAGAACAATCAGTATATCACCTTGACATCCTTATGTTCGGCTGCATCACTTTCACGCCTGCATGCATGTCAGGTGGCACTCGATTATAAAAGCAAATGACCAAAACCAAGCAGAGCAGAGTCGAAGTAGGTATTAGTAAAAAATGGCTATTTGTAGCTGAGTTGAGGATATGGAGGCCTCAGTAACTGACTGATGTATTCACCATACCACCACCTTTGCAGAGGTGTAGAACCTTTACTGACCTCAGTAGACTTTCATTTTTTTTCCTACAGTCTTGAGGTAAATGTTGTTAAAGCATCAGCAAACATCTTTTCAGTCTTTCTCCTTTGTTTTTTTGTTTTCTAAAAATGTAACACTGCTCAAATAAAAGAGTGTGAAGATAAAATGTCTGACATCATGTGACAGAGGAAGTGCGGTAGTTTCAAAATTATCACCCGCAATGTCTAAAACTTTACTTGATTTGACATTAATGGACAGCAGAGATGTCCTTCAGTGTGGTGTACTTGATAAACGTAGTTACTGAAGTGTCAGCGTTTAATCTTTCCTCAACCCTTTACTTTCAGTTTGGGTCAAATTTGACCTTTTTTGACATTTTACAACGGTCTTAACAACACATCACCCCCCACCCTCACATTTCCATCGGCATCCACTAAAGTTACACACTACAAGTTTTTCTTCCCCCACTTACAAATCCCTCAATGGCCTGGTCCCACAGTACCAGTCTAACCTGCTGCACCCACAAACACAGTCTCGATGGTCGGTCTCTCTCCCTCCTCAACCTCCATACTTTCATGGGCAGAGCATTCATTTTGGTTGCCCACACCCTCCTTCCTTCACAACGTGCCATTGGGATTTTTTTTGTTGTTATTCCAGTTGTTATTATAACTTTTATTATTATAATTTGGTGTGATTAGCCTCACAATAAGAATATTCCTGGTTTAAATCTTGCCTGTGGCCTTTTTGCATGGATTTTCTTGGTACTCCAGATGGTTCAAAGTCTAAACACATACATTTCAGTTATGTTAGTAATTCTAATGTGTCCATGTATATGCAGTACATAAAATGCTTGCAGTGCACCTGCAAGCACAAATATCCATGTGTCATTCCATACATGCAAAGGTGTGCACGCAAAGTTTCCTACCACTGCTTTGAATGCACAGATTAGCTTCAATAAGCAAGATTTGTTCTCTAGGTGTATATATTTAACTAGTATTAATAATTATAAATGTAGTTATGAGGGCATTTTTATGATAGATATGTGAGGACAGTATTTAATCGTTGTAATGGTTACAAATTATCATCTAATAAACAAACAGTTTGTGATCTTATCATTTTCACTTTAAATTAAATATATTTAAATCCTTATGGCGGTTATTTGTAATCAGCAGGACTGATTCTTCCTCAGTAGGATGTGACGCTGCTTCTTATTTCTCTTAAGAAGCAACAGTAACAAACCAACAGCTGCAGCAACAGCAATGACAGCACCAACAGCAGCAACAATCAGGATAGTCTGTGCTTCAACCTGTTCAACCTCAGTGTTTCCATCAGCATCTTCTCCTTCCATGATGTGCTTCTCCAACATGTTTTCATGCACTTCACCTGCAGAGCAAAGATTAGCTGTCAGAGAAGAAACCCTCAGATGTGAGCTTTAACGTGTTCAGCAGGTAAAGCTAGCAGGAGAACAGCTTCAGTCAGCTGCAGTTAAGGAGATGTCAAGTTACATAAAATGTGTTTGGCTGTTGACCGAAAGCATCTATGTTAGCAGCATGCTACGACTTTACCCTTGATATACAGTAGTAAGAACTGCTAGCTCAGTGCATGTCATTTTCTGTATTAAAGCTACTCGCAACAGAGTGAGCAGCTCAGCATGTTTTATCTGACATGTGACACTAAACACACATATGTTTTTGCTGACTAAAGCCCAAAGGTTTTGTGTCACCTGGGCTTGAACTTGCTAAGTGAACATGCTAACTACGACATTATGGACGCACTCCATTTGCTGTTGGCATGACAAACTCACCTGTGACTGTGAGCTCAATGAAGTGACTGATCTCAGTGTGAACTCTTTTACTTCTCACAGGGTTCCTCACAGCTACATGACACTCATACATCCCAGTGTCATTAAACGTGACCTTCTTCAGGATCACAGAAACGTCTCCATCCTTCATCTCCGGGTCCCTCAGCTTCACTCGGCCATGAAAAGATGGATGTTGGTAGTTTTCATAGAATCGTTTGTTCCTGTAGAAGTAGACGTAGCCGTCTGTGTTCAGGTCAGCTCTGCTCCACTTCAGCACTGAGATTATTTCATCTGTGGAAATCTGACACTGAAGAGTGACGTCTGCTCCAAACTTCACCTGCACATCCTGCTGTAGAGCTGAAGGAAAGAGAACAATCGGTAAGTATGAAGTTTATCTTGCTCTACTGTTACTTTAATACGTGTAGCTGCTGTTTATACAATGTAAGTGATAACTGAAATGATCAAATCTCACATTTGTCTCCAGTTCATGAAATCGCATGAATGAATTTCAGAAAGCTTAACATTTAACATGCTAATTATCGCTCCTGTGTTTTTTTTTTTTTGTTTGTTTGTTGTTGTTTTTTTGCAGTTTGGGGGCACTGCACAGTGGGCTTGGGGTGTCTGTCATCTCAACTCCTAAGAGGACTATGCCATTGCATTTCAAACTTGCCTCTCTGACTTTGTCTCCAAACCTCTGATATATTCATTCTAATTATGTCAATCCTGTTCACTCCAAATCAAACCTTAGCATCTTCAGTTCAGCCTCCTGCCTTTTCGTGGAACCAGCTCTAAGCCGTTCATCAAAGCAGGTCTCACAACCATCTTGTAGAACTATCATCTCACTCCTGCTGCTACCGTTCTTTCACAAGTCACCCCTGAAATCCTGCCTGCACTCTCTTCTTCATTGCTCTTTTTCACCGTCCATTACTTTGTTCCAGTCTTTAGACTTTTGGTTACTTTTTACCTCTGTTTCATGCAGCTTCCCTGTTACACCAGTCTCCCTCTCATTCATATAAATAAGTTTTTCTTGTCAGCCTTTAGTTGTAAAGAATAAAAATATTAACAAATTTTGTTTCACTCACCTGTTGATTCAGCAATTAGGAAGAAACCCAGGAGGACCCTGAGAAAAGCCATGTGTGACAACAGATTACACTGAAGTGCCTGCCGACTAAACAAAAAGTTTTATTTTTCAGTCAACTGAAACCTTTTATGTTGAGAGGAAGGGAGTGGTTTAAAGGAAATGAGTATTATTCTGAAAGGCAAAAGAAAGGGAAAGTTAGCTATAGCATGCCTTTTACACAGTTTCTTACAAGCTTCCCCTTTACTATTAAGCATTTGCCAGAACAAAGTAAAAAAACAAACAAAAACCTGATTCACAAAGTTTCAGTGCAAACTGCGAGTCAATGAAGAATACATATAAAAAAGATAAAAACCATTTATTCTGTGGTGTCACCAAATTACCTTTACACAATGAAATAAATCTCTCTGATTCACATGGCAGTGTGGTCCATCTTCTTAGTTTCACACTGTGAAACCTTGACAATTTTAGTTTTCGAATGACCTTATGAAAATTTACATCTTTACAGCACTAAAAGCTCAAATGTCTTAGCATTGACTTTTAGATAAACATAATTATTTCAGATGAAACAAATTGAAGGAAAACCAGCAGAACAAATGTTAACTCCTGGGCATTTCTCCCAATTCTCACCTCTAACAGTGTCGTTGGGCTGGGACACATCCTTCCCTGATGACTCACTCTGTTAATCCCAGAACATCTTCGTGTGGTGGAGCAGCAGTAGAAATTTCTCCCTACCAGCGATGGGAATAACGGAGTTACAAGATGTTACCTGCAACACCAAATGTTTTTTAACTGAAATATCAGCACCTGACTTCCACTGGGCCGGTGTGAGCTCTCCAGCCTGCCTGTGTACATGTGGCTGACAGTTCTGCATACCTTTCCCTCTTTCTCTCATGAGAAGCCTCTGTCTGCTTTTTTTATGGGATAGTCAGCTCCACCTAACTATTCTGTCAGTGACTGGCCATGTTTGGGTTCAAGGATAACATGGTGATCCCCACAAGGAATTTCAGCTGGTAATCAAATTTGACTGCCAGCTGTCAAACTCCTCCAAGTGACAGGAGAGACCATTGCATCTTGGAAAGTGACTATGCCCTTTCTAGAAAAGGCCACGAAGGCCGTGTGATTTTTTACATCATGCTAGTTGTTTGGGAACTTTATGTAAAATTATTCCTAAGAGATCATCTTACCTGACCACTTGTTTAAGATGTTTTAACATACCAATCATCTTGTTCCAGTTTACAGCTTTCTGAATTTAAGAGTGTTAAACTCTGAGTCTATTAGAGCATTATTTTGACACAGAAGGAATCCCAAGTAGAAAATGATCCTGGTGTCCAAGTGAATGGGACAAATTTTCATCCCTATGAAAGAATTAGCTTTGTGCAACTGCCTGTCCCACAGGGTGATGTGGGCCTTTAACATGCTCCCTTGTTTGCAGAGTGAAAATGTGTTAATATTTCTATACTTCTGAAGCTACCTGGGGAACAAAAATAAGGAGAATTAAAAAGCTGAATATTTCAGACATATATTTTAAATCTCTGTATATGAAGGTAAATTTTTTTCCATGCCTCCATTAAATATACTGACCATTGATATACTGAATTTACTGACCCCCCCCCCCAAAAAAAAACAAAACAAAAACAAAAACAAAAAAAAACAAGAAAACAACAACATAGTCGATTCATCAGTTACACTGTTTGATATAAGAAGTGTTTTTTCAAACAATATTTATTTCTATTAGTCTTTGCGTTTGTTGCCTTCACTTTTGTTTTGATAGGATCACAAAGGTGCTGTCATCTCGTGCCTTCGAACTGACAGTGGTCTAAGTAGAAATGAGTAAAGAGGGCTCGCATTTGTTTAGTGTGTGGGTGTAAGCTTCAAAGACCACCCATGCATGCATGCAACACCTCACTGGCTTTTCCATTTAAAGAAAGGAAACAAAGGGGGGAGGGGGATCACTTCCGTCAGAGGGGGGGTACCTATAGGGGCCTTTACTGATACAGTGATACAGACACCCTATAAACGTTTACATCTCATTTGATTATTGCTACATTATATTTACATACATGTGTATGTATGTGTATATATATATATATATATATATACACACACACACACACAGCTAGATAGATATATAATGGGTTTTAATTAGGTTGGTACAGTTGTAGTTAGGTTAGGACATCTTAGCAGCACTGCATGGCAGCATGTGACAATTTTAATTGATTATATGGTAAACTTTAGATATTAGTGGTGGCTGATGATCAAAGTAGCCAGTTATTTTACTTGAATTCTTGAATCTCTCCCTTCCTAATTATGTCTCACCATTATTTTCTTACCATGTTACTTTCACCTTCCTTTGTGTCTTCACTTCTGTGTTTCTCCACAGCTGGTGCTAACAGGTGGTTATTGGGTGTTGCTGGTTACTTGACGGTGGTGGAGCTGCAGCAACAGCAAATTATCATGTCATTAATTTGACACATTTTGCTGCATTTATTTTTTTGTGTGTGTGTATCAGCTTGTCACATCCATAGTTTCACTATTTCTTCTACATTAAACTCTGTAGGGGAGGGTGCTGCGTTCAGAGATTTCACAACAATACAATGTCAGTATTGAAAATGAACGACTGGGCTGCTTTACAGGCGATTTGCAGCGGTCCTTCAATTGACCCATCGGCCCAAAAATAGGTCGTCCCACCGGGAAGATGTCCATTATGCCAGATTACCAATACAGCTCTCCTCTGTACGCTTTAATGTTTAAATTGATCCTGTTTAAATATTCAGAGTTTCAATTTGCAGCTGTCACCTTAGAAATAAACAGAGCACTGAGAGTGTACTCAGGTTAACTTGATTAATTTTACCGTTATATTTTTTGTTTTTTAATCACCATTTGATCATCGCTTGCAGAATATCTCTTTATGTGCACACAGAGCCTAAAGCAGTGAACCTGCTTTAACAGAAAGTTCATTACCACCTTATTTTTAACCTTTTTTAAGCTTTAATTATATTAAATGATGTTGTAATTTCATAATATTTTGCGGGGGGTGGGGGTGGGGGGGTTAATAATTTCACAAAAAGCTCTTCAAAGAAAGAGACTGGGCTTGAACCACCTGCTGCCCGTAGGTACAGATAAATGAGAACGGGTGCCGTACAAATTTTAGGGTATTACATAAATAAATGGGTAACTACCTAAAACCCATCTGGACTGTATGGTTCACTAAAACAGTGATGTTAGTTTAAAACGAAGTGCTGTTCTTTTTTAACATGAACACAACCTTTTCCACCTCTTTAAAAATATGTTATTCTTGTAAACATATTTTATTTAAGTTGCTTATTTTTATTTTTGTACAAAAAACAAAACAAATCTGAAAATCTAAAAGCCGAGGTAGAAAAAAAAAAAGCCTCCCTCCCTAATATTCACCTTTACTCGTTGAATGGAGGAACAATTTTCCCTCACTTATTGTCAACATTTGGTTGGACACTCAGCAAACGTGTGTCAGTATTGTCTCTGCAGTATAATAAATATTCTTATTTCAAATATTTGAATTCCACAAATGGCACTCCTTTACACAATTTAATGATTTATTTATTATGCGGTGTGCAGATAATAGCAGAAAATAAAACCATCTGGTGCTCAGTATACTTGTTTTTCAAAGCAGCAGTTGACCAGAGGACAAAAACTTCACAGTTCAGTAATGCTAAGTAACACTTGATTTTGCAGTGTAGAGAAACATTGTACATTGTACTCATGATAATTTGCATAATAATGGTTCACGGCAAACTGAACAATCAAACTCGAAATAAACACACTGATGAATACAACACAAAAACAAGGAGTTATCAGAAACTCAACATCCCTATAATCAAAATGATCTGAATAATCATAGTTTCAGTTTCTTCTCAAGGATTTTTGTTCTGAGTATTTGAAGTGTGCAAGGAGGGATGTCGAGCTCATTTTAATTAAATATCCACAAATGGAGAGCAAAAATCAAAAGGAATACATTTAATTAATCTAATAATAATGATAATATCAATAACACCACCACCACTATGCCATTATTATTATTAAAAATAATAATTCATTATTATTTATTATTATTATTATCATTTTGATAATAAATTAATAATAAGCCTGTCAATCCTCTCCTAAAAAAAACTGTGTAAAACTGTATTTTATTCAAATATGTAAAAATCACAGTTAAAAAAAAACACCAAATATTTTAAAGTCATTGTCTTCTTTACATATGCGTTGATATTCTATGTGTGCAGATCAGACTGTGTGGTATAAATAAGCGCGAGAGGTAAAAATTTATCAAACATTCAGCAAAATGCAAACACATACACATGAATGTAAAGTATTGATGCGTATTCAGAAGTAATTCAGGTCAGTAAGATCTGTTTAGTCTCAGCTCACAACACCTAATAATAAAAACACTAAACTAAGGGCTCCAAAGATCAGATCAGCCCCTTCGAGCAGCACTTGGTTGAAGTGGAGAGAAACCTTCACACCCAAGCTAAAAAAGACATGCTATATTACTTCTGCTTTTGATTAGAAAAAGTAAACTGAATGGATGTTAATTCACTGAGCAGTTTCCAGTTTTTTGTTCCCCTCCCTCCCTCCACTCAACACTTTTAGCCCTTTTCTATTAGTACCTACTCAGGTCAGGTCGGCTCAGCTTGACTCAGTTTTTAGGGTTTGCCATTACCTTGTAGTACCTGGTACTTTATGAGTGAACTAAGTGTGGCGATCCAAAAATGTGACATTATTGATGGCTAGTCAGTGTTGCTAACTAGCCACTGTTAAAAGCCAGCAATGAGGGAAAGGACAGCCACAGAGCAATCAGTAAGTATCACCTTGACATCCTTATGTTCGGCTGCATCACTTTGACGCCTGCATGCATGTCAGGTGGCACTCGATTATAAAAGCAAATGACCAAAACCAAGCAGAGCAGAGTCGAAGTAGGTATTAGTAAAAAATGGCTATTTGTAGCTGAGTTGATGCCACACCATACCACCACCTTTGCAGAGGTGTAGAACCTTTACTGACCTCAGTAGACTTTCATTTTTTTTCCTACAGTCTTGAGGTAAATGTTGCTAAAGCATCAGCAAACATCTTTTCAGTTTTTCTCCTTTGTTTTTTTGTTTTCTCAAAATGTAACACTGCTCAAATAAAAGAGTGTGAAGATAAAATGTCTGACATCATGTGACAGAGGAAGTGAGGTAGTTTCAAAATTATCACCCGCAATGTCTAAAACTTTACTTGATTTGACATTAATGGACAGCAGAGATGGTCTTCAGTGTGGTGTACTTGATAAACGTAGTTACTGAAGTGTCAGCGTTTAATCTTTGCTCAACCCTTTACTTTCAGTTTGGGTCAAATTTGACCTTTTCTGACATTTTACAACGGTCTTAACAACACATCACCCCCCACCCTCACATTTCCATCGGCATCCACTAAAGTTACACACTACAAGTTTTTCTTCCCCCACTTACAAATCCCTCAATGGCCTGGTCCCACAGTACCTGTCTAACCTGCTGCACCCACACACACAGTCTCGAGTGCCATGGTCGGTCTCTCTCCCTCCTCAACCTCCATACTTTCATGGGCAGAGCATTCATTTTGGTTGCCCACACCCTCCTTCCTTCACAACGTGCCATCGGGATTTTTTTTTGTTGTTATTCCAGTTGTTATTATAACTTTTATTATTATAATTTGGTGTGATTAGCCTCACAATAAGAATATTCCTGGTTTAAATCTTGCCTGTGGCCTTTTTGCATGGATTTTCTTGGTACTCCAGATGGTTCAAAGTCTAAACACATACATTTCAGTTATGTTAGTAATTCTAATGTGTCCATGTGTATGCAGTACATAAAATGCTTGCAGTGCACCTGCAAGCACAAATATCCATGTGTCATTCCATACATGCAAAGGTGTGCACGCAAAGTTTCCTACCACTGCTTTGAATGCACAGATTAGCTTCAATAAGCAAGATTTGTTCTCTAGGTGTATATATTTAACTAGTATTAATAATTATAAATGTAGTTATGAGGGCATTTTTATGATAGATATGTGAGGACAGTGTTTAATCGTTTTAATGGTTACAAATTATCATCTAATAAACAAACAGTTTGTGATCTTATCATTTTCACTTTAAATTAAATATATTTAAATCCTTATGGCGGTTATTTGTAATCAGCAGGACTGATTCTTCCTCAGTAGGATGTGACGCTGCTTCTTATTTCTCTTAAGAAGCAACACTAACAAACCAACAGCTGCAGCAACAGCAATGACAGCACCAACAGCAGCAACAATCAGGATAGTCTGTGCTTCAACCTGTTCAACCTCAGTGTTTCCATCAGCATCTTCTCTTTCCATGATGTGCTTCTCCAACATGTTTTCATGCACTTCACCTGCAGAGCAAAGATTAGCTGTCAGAGAAGAAACCCTCAGATGTGAGCTTTAACGTGTTCAGCAGGTAAAGCTAGCAGAACAGCTTCAGTCAGCTGCAGTTAAGGAGATGTCAAGTTACATAAAATGTGTTTGGCTGTTGACCGAAAGCATCTATGTTAGCAGCATGCTACGACTTTACCCTTGATATACAGTAGTAAGAACTGCTAGCTCAGTGCATGTCATTTTCTGTATTAAAGCTACTCGCAACAGAGTGAGCAGCTCAGCATGTTTTATCTGACATGTGACACTAAACACACATATGTTTTTGCTGACTAAAGCCCAAAGGTTTTGTGTCACCTGGGCTTGAACTTGCTAAGTGAACATGCTAACTACGACATTATGGACGCACTCCATTTGCTGTTGGCATGACAAACTCACCTGTGACTGTGAGCTCAATGAAGTGACTGATCTCAGTGTGAACTCTTTTACTTCTCACAGGGTTCCTCACTGCTATGTGACACTCATACATCCCAGTGTCATTAAACGTGACCTTCTTCAGGATCACAGAAACGTCTCCATCCTTCATCTCTGGGTCCCTCAGCTTCACTCGGCCATGAAAAGATGGATGTTGGTAATTTTCATAGGAGCGTTTGTTCCTGTAGAAGTAGACGTAGCCGTCTGTGTTCAGGTCAGGTCTGCTCCACTTTACCACTGAGATTCTTTCATCTGTAGTAATCTGACACTGGAGAGTGACGTCTGCTCCGAGCGTCGCCTGCATATTCTGCTGAAGAGCTGAAGAAAAGAACGATCAATTTTCTTATTGCAAAGACATTTTTAATGCATGAAACTGACATTAAAACACGACATTTAATATTTTTAAACAAACCACAGTTGACCAAACAAAGTTTGAAGGAAAATTTCACCAATCTCAGGCGTGAAAACATCTCCTCTCTGTATTTAGCGCTGTAACCATATCAGGTTCTCTGAGCATGATTTAAAAAGTTCACTTTATGTTTTAAAAAAAAGAAGAACAAGAGAATTTAAATCTAGACCATGCTATGTACTGAAAGATTAGATAGAGAGACCGTGAGAGCGAGTGATGGAGATTAATGTCATCAACATACCAGTGTGTCAAAAGAAAATTGTACATAGTGTGATCAGCTACATGAAATGTGCTCTTTTTATGGATCACTAAGCAATCCACATGTCTACGTGACTTTTCACATAAACTCTTGTGTGATAAACTTATTTAGCAACTAACAACCTCAGCTCTTTTCTAAGAACGTACAGACTTAGAAAAGGGGAACCTCAGCTCTGAGTTCTTGGAATAACTTTGTTATCTTTGTACACACATGTGACCAGCTTGTATAAATAAAGAACGCAGACAGTGACAAAGCGCGAGTCCATGAGTGCCTCCTGCAAGGCCGAGCGCTCTGTGACTGCCCTCGCGAGTAAAGACAACTGCAGTGTTTGTGTTTTCTAACTAAAAAAAATCTCCTTAAAAGTGCTCAAAATGTCCTTAACTTCAATGTAGTTACTGAATTTCGTTCAGTAACTTATTTGATTATTCAATAGTGTAATGTGATTACACGACCACATTACTTTGAAATGTTTTACAGTCAAGACTTTACACAGACCCTGAAAATCAGCAACCAGCTTTATAGATATAGTAGCACAGTCGTTTGAGATGCACTATATCAATATAGATTCAGAGAGCATATTTAAAATCCATCTTTGCGATTCTGTCCACTCTTACCCTCTATATTTGGTTGCTTTTCAGCTAGTAAAGCAGAGCAGAGGTGGTAGGCCCAAATGGGGCTTTAGTTTTATTATATTGTATTAGAGACAACAACAAGCATATATAATATGACAGTTTTAGAATATATACGGTATTATTTTTATACACTTGTTTCAAATGGCAACATTTGGCAAACTTTAACTGAAAATGTAATTGATTGACAAAACTTGGTAACTGGGTAATAAAAAACACACGTGGTCTTCTGATCCATCTATGTGACCAAACCTACACAGGTGTGTCTGCATTTCCTCTTTTTTTCTCCGTTTGTCCTCTGTCATCATAGCAAATCCAAGTGGAGGCTAAGACCAAACTCCCTTTGATTTCCAAGAATTGTCCTCTCCTTGTTTTCAACATCACTTGTAATATTGAGTTTCCCCAATGCTGTGGTGTTCTCAAGGAATGTAAACTTTTCAAAGTATTGCTTTTAGTTGGATTTGATTTACTTACAATTTTTAGAAAATGTAAACTATAGTTAAAGTATGATTATTCTTTTTGCAGTAATCCAACTGTTTCTCTCCATCCAAACATGTATACTGTTATCTCTGAGCGAGCAACGTAACAGGGACAACCATCAACAAGGTAGACAGTGGAGGAAGGATACAGAACAAAAGCGTGATTTAGTTTTTTATTACAGCTTTACACACTTGAATTAATTAAATATTAAGAAAACGTCAAAACACACAGTAAAAATCTATCTAATCTAATCATCTATTGAAAACAAAACACACAGTAAAAACATGCATCTATTGAAACCCCTAAAGTTTCTTTCTATAATAAGAAGCAAGCCTGACACATGATAACCAGTCATGCCAACTACAGCTGTGTGGATGTTTGCTAATTATTATATATTTACCCAAAAGTGCACTTGTGAACTCTGATGCTGTCATAGTTGATTCTCAGTCCCTTTATCCTTTCTAAAAGTCTTCAAGAATTACTATTATTTTTTCCTCACAGCTCAATGAAGAAAATAATTACATTTAAAGTTTGCAGTTAAAAGTAATGCATGTGATCTATAACCCATTTTATATCAATGATTTATTTATTTATTTTAACCAATTACGAAAAGAGAAAGTTAAATTCCTTTGTCATTTGCAATCAGCCGAACCTTATTCCATGACTCATTTCATGACTCATTAGTTTCCTGATGACGCGCTCATTCTCGCAAATCCCGTTTTCCGACTAGGAATGCGTGATTAGCCGGATTAAAAAAAAAAGAAGTCTTTTGACCATCCCGTTGTCACAAAGGGGTCACAACCTAGTAGTGAGATTTCACCTGTTAAGCGAGAGTGAGTTTATCACCTTTAGACTGGGTGCCAATAACCTTTTTACGTAAATTGAATGGAACATTGAGACACGAACAGAACTCGCTCATTTATAAAACTGCCTTTAGTTGCAGAAAGAATAAGCAAGGAAAAAACTGTTTGACTCACCTGCAGACACAGAAATTAGTGACAAAAACAGGAGAAATCTGACAAAAGCCATCTGTGACAAGCCAGAGGGGAGAAGATTATAGCAGCCCTGACCTGAACAGAAAGAAGCAGCTCACATTCCAGACCTACCAGCCTTTTTAGGGAGGGTGGGCCACTTTAAAAACGAAACTATTTAAAATTACAGTCACACCGGAAAGTAGAACCATATATAATCCGCACTTTAAAAATGCAATGAAGAATGTATGACATTTCAGACAGAAAAAAGTCAACAAATCAATAGAAAACCCCCAAAAACTTTGATTTCCGATTTCCTTTTTAGACTTTTAAATGTGACAGTTCACCAGTGGATTAACAGGAAGCTCAACTGAATTCGTCTCCCTTCCCCCATCAGAACAGAAAAAAAATCATTTTCAGGTGAAATAAATCTGCTTTAGTTGATTATGATTTAATGAAACAAATATATAAATAATTAAATGTCCATTGATGTTCTCATTAATTATCTATTAATTCGTTTTGGCACCCATGTTTGGTCCTGATGCCTTCAAGTCTGGAACTGCAGCTGCTAGAATGCAGCTCAGGGAAGTATTCAGTTACATGTAGAGGATCTTTATCACCGATAACTTTCAATCAGTAAGAGACAAAGACTAAAGGGATCCAGTCCAGGTTTCTTTCATTCTTGATCAGCGTCAGACCTGAACGCACGGAGCAGCAGATCCAAATTAAAGTTCCCGCTCTTATTTATTCACATCTGAAATAATTGGCGCACTGAGTGTTCATAGCTGCTGCTGGTCTCATGTAAGCTGTCCTCACTCTGATTCAGGCGGCGCCCAAATAGTGTGTTACGGGCGGAGAGAGGGGAAAGCAAAACACCCACTTTTTATGTGAGCGTGCACAAACAGACACAGACAAACAGCCAACAAACAAAAAAAAGACAGAAAAAAAACACATTCAACCACTTCGTGTCAGTAACTGTTTTTGTGCAGTGAGGCCACGAGGTCCACTTAAAGACGCGTTCATATGATAAATATGAAGAAAGCTCCTGTATGACACTGATGGAGTCAAAACGAGTTAACGCTCACCTGCAGTCACGGTGAGCCCAGCACAGACATTTCCGCCTCATTGTTCTGCTGACCCGACTCTTCAAGCTCGCTAAATATCCAAGGCTGGTGAGATTTCCTGGGAACAGAACATCCCTTATCCCTTTATCCTAATTCTAATCCGAACGATGTCGAAGTTCAATTTGAAAATAAAACTCCCGAGTGTCATGACAGGTGGGTTTGTTCTCAGCCTCGCGCTCTGGCGACTGTTTGTGTCACGAGGACGAACAAAAACAGTCTGTGGGTGGGATCAGAAACACGTGCGTAATAACAAAGAAGGTCACGTTACTCAAATAAACGTCTGGCAGGCTTCGTGTTTCACAGCTGATCAACAACAAACCTGATCATTAATCAATAATCAGTCATATTAAAACCATCACAGAAGCTTTTTAATAGAATCAAAAGGATTCACGATCATCTTTACGTGAATCTCTGTAACTTTTAACCTTTATATACACTGCATGGCATTTCTATTTCATCTCATGCTCCTACTGCAAGTTCCTGTAAGTGCTTCACAATAAAACCCTATGTAAGACATCCAATTGAAGTGTTCATACAAAGGCTTTTAATTTGTAACAGATGCAGGAAGTGATGTGTTTAGACAAAAGAGGATTTAGCTTGTAGCTACTTTCAGCTGCTCAAAAAACTGAATTATATGAAGTCAGTTTCTGTTTATGTGCTTTTTTCCTTCAGAGCTGTTCTCTTGTTATCCAAAAATAATCAAAGCACTTTAAATATCAACACAACAGCTTTAACTTTTTGTGTGAAAGTACACAAACTACACCAGTGCTTGAATCTGATTTCTCACTTTGAGGAGAAGTGAAATATTTCACTTTTCACTGATATGTGACCCATCAGAAGTGGCGGTCCTAGCCTGTTTGGCGCCCTGGGCGAACTCTCCCTCTGGCACTGACAGATGCAAACAGACTAAATAACCTGATCCACAAGGTCAGTAATGTTGTGGGGATGTAGCTGGACTCTGCTAGGGTGGTGCCTGAGAGTCAGATGTTGTCCAAGATAAAGATAGTGTTGGATAACACCTCCCACCCACTCCATGACATGCTGGTCAGTCACAGGAGCACGTTCAGTGAGAGGGTGAAATTACCAAAAAGCACCACTGAACGACACAGGAAATCATTCCTGCCTGTGGCCATCTCCCTGTACAACGCATCCACTTAACACACTGTAAACACTGCAAAAGTTACACCCTTTTTACACGCGCTCTTTTCTACTCTGGAATATTCTTGAAAATTTTCTTGATAGTTATATAATTATTATATTATATTATAATTATAATCACCTCTGTTAATCCTTGATATTTATAATTGAGTGATCTCTACATATTAGTGCTATTTCTTAAATGTGTAAAATCTGTAACATAATGTACTGTTTGGAGTTTAGTCTGTTACTGCTACTATTTTTACCATTTCTTCTTGGAGCAACTGTAACCCACATTATTTCCTTAGGGATTAATAAAGTATTCTGATTCTGATTGGTTCAGGATGACCTGCCATTATCCAATGACACATCTGCTTACCTGTATCTTTTGCTCGTTTCTCCTCCTCTTCTTTTTTCTTTTTTCTAAACTGAGCTCCTGATGGCTTTGAACTTTTCTTGTCCGTCTTCCACTGGTTTTAATTTTGCCCTCCAGTATGAACACCCACCTCACAACCCGAGGATCATAATCTAATAGACCTACACCTTAGTTCACAGATTCACTTTGTCTAGGGTTTATTTCTGGGATTTCACACAACCCAGGATTCAAATCATGAATACATAATGGGCTTGGATTTACAACATTATGAATGAAATGTGCTCTATTTGGAAGCAGCAGCCCCCCCCCCTTTCGACAGGTTGTGTGTGAGACTTTAAATCATCAAACTGTAAGCCTCGTCGTCTCGTCGTCTTATGGACTGTACGTAGTGGAGATGACAATAAAGTTTAAATTGACTTCAGCAGCAAGCAACCACGATGCCGCCCTGGGCGACCGCCCATGTCGCCCATATCAAAAACCACTACTGCCCGTCAGCACTGCAGCTGTACTGCAAACACTTCAGTTTGTTCGGGATTCTTTGGCTGTGCTGGTTATTCTGATGTCACTTTCACTGAGCTGCAGATTGATGCTTTAACACTTTCAAGCCTCCAGGTGGCAGAAGAGCAACTTGAGCGACAACCAGTATCATCATAGAAGACACAAATATTCAAACATCATCATCATAAAATCTGTCACACACCATCTAGAAGTCTTTTTTTTTTACTGAGGAAGGAAAAAAAGGCGATTCGTTCTTAATCTGTTACTCCAGGGAAACACAAAGAGTGCAGGAGGAAGTTCAATCATGCAGAATATGAGTCATTACAGGTCACCTCAGTGTGATCCATGATTTCACGCACGCTTCGAGATGTGTACAGGTTGAGCAGATTGAGAGTGAAGAACATGTCAAAAAGAAGACTCAGACTTCGTCCTGAAGCAGAGGCTGCTCACTTTATTTTATCTGGAAGTGACAAGACTTGTTTAAAGGCCCAATGGATCAATGACTATAAAGGTTTCCCACTCCTCTCAGTGTTAACAAGAAGATCAGGGTAGATTGGCATTCAGCGGTGAGTGAGAGGAAGGACGCTAGCATCAACTAGCTAGCCGGTCGTCACGACAAAGCTACAAGAGCGTCTCTCAGCATGGGCCCGAAAAAAGTTCTGTCAGCCGAGGAAGGAGACGATATTAAGAAGTCGCTGGAGTTTATGACAGAGGAGATTTCTACTGTCAAACTGCAGCAGAAAGCCATCCTGGACCTGGTCGAGGAAGTTAAGGCTCTCCGCATCCAGAACGCCGAGAAGGATCGGCGGCTGGCGTACCTGGAGAACAGAGTGGCGGATTTGGAGCAGTACACCCGGATGTTATCATCACGGGGCTTCGCATCAAACCCCGGTCATACGCCCGGGCGGTCGCCACTGACAAGGTAGGAGGGCCAGGAGAGGAAGATGTCAACTCCACGGAGCATCAAGTGGTTACCTTTCTACGGTCCAAAGGTGTGGAAGTGGATTATAACAACATTGAGGCTTGCCACCCTCTACCCCGAAAAAATGACAGTGACAAACCAGCCATCATTGTGAGATTTGCAAAAAGAAAACAGAAAACAGCACTGTTAAAACAAGGAAGGAAACTGAAAGGATCCGATGTCTTCATGAACGAACATCTGATAAAAAGAAATGCGGACATTGCCAGGAAAGCACGTTACTTGAAGAAACAGGGAAAAATTCAAAATACATGGACCACCAACTGCAAAGTATTCATTAAACTCAATGGAACACCGGAACAAGCCAAAGTGTTGGTCATCAGAAATATGGAGGAGCTGGACAAATACTGAGGTCAACTTACTCTGGAGGTATGAATACACATGTGACGTGACACACAACACAACACATGGCACAGTCCAAAAGAACTTCATCTGCATCCGGCAACAATATCAACATGACTCATTGGAATTCTCTTTATGATAATCTGGAACTGAGAACATTTCGATACACAGACCATAATGTTCTAGACTTAGAAAAGGATATAGACCCGGAAAATAATTTCTTCTACAACATCAGCTGTAACTGCTGCTACTTCACTGATGAACAGTTTAAGCACACCATCAACACGGAAAATAAATTATCAATAATCCATTTTAATAGCAGAAGTCTGTATGCCAACTTCAACAATATAAAGGAATATCTAAATGAGTTGACAAATCCATTTGGAATTATTGCCATTTCTGAAACATGGATCAATGCGGAGAAAGGAATGGACTTTGGACTGGAGGGATATGAAGTGAATTTTGTAAATAGAAGGAACAAGAGTGGAGGGGGAGTAGCTGTGTATGTGGATAAAAACCTAAACTACAAGGTGGTAGAAAGTATGACAACTGTAATTGATAATTTACTAGAATGTATAACAATTGAAATTTATAAGGAAAAAGAAAAAAATGTAATAATTAGCTGTATATATAGAACACCTGGCTCTAGTATTCAAGTATTTAATGACTTCATAGAGGAAATATTCTCTAAAACAAATCAAAAAGTTATGTTTATCTGTGGTGATTTTAATATTGACCTGTTGAATCCAAAAAAGCATAAAATGAGCGACGAATTCCTAAACACTATGTACAGTTTGAGTTTACATCCTAAAATAACCAGGCCTAGCAGAATTACACCACATTGTGCCACCTTACTTGACAATATTTTCACTAACAATATGGAAAACAACATTGTGAGTGGATTATTAATTAATGACATCAGTGATCACCTACCAGTTTTTGCAGTTTATGACACTAATTATAAGAAAAATCAGCATGAAGAACAACTGTCATTAAATGTGACGTTCTTCAGGATCAGAGAAACGTCTCCATCCTTCATCTCCGGGTCCCTCAGCTTTACTCTTCCATGAAAAGATGGATGTTGGTAGTTTTCATAGGAGCGGTTGTTCCTGTAGAAGTAGACGTAGCCGTCTGTGTTCAGGTCAGCTCTGCTCCACTTCAACACTGAGATTCTTTCATCTGTGATAATTTGACACTGGAGAGTGACATCATCCCCAAGCTTCACTTGCAAACCCATCTGTAGCGCTGAAGACAAAAATCATCAGTTTTTATCTTAATGCATCTATGTTTATTATTAATTTTATAATTTTAATGCATGGAACTGATGTTAAAACTGCACATCTGCTGTGCTGATGCCTAAAGGGAGCAGTCAAAAGAAGTGTTATAGAAATGTAAAAATTTTATCTTGAGATGCATTAACTCCTTCAAACCCGCAACGTATTGGCCTGAAAGCTGCTGCTTCAAGTTAATTTAAAAGATATACACAAACACTTTGATGAATCAATGATTATTATAACCAGAGTCACCATATCAGGCTTCCAGTTTAATGACATAATTATTATGTCATTTTAAATTACATAATAATTTAAAGTCTAATATAGTTAAATAAAACTATGAAAATATAAAAATAAATTAACTATAAATTAACTATAAAAATATAGTAAATTTGTCATCAGTCAGCTTGATTTTTTGTTTGTTGTTGGTAAATAAATTACACTCGTTTAAGAGTGTAGGGGAGTGAAGAGAGAGTCTGCATCTGTAAGATAACATGTATGCAAACAGGAAGAGAAAGTGAAAGGGACAGCTAATAAAGTATGAACCGAGTGTGACAAATGAATATTTGAACCAATTAAGAGAAAAAGACGTGTGAATCCTAAGTTTGTATTTTTTGTTTATAAACTCAGGGATTGCAGTGATGCTACAGATTAACATGCTTATTTAATCAGTCAGTTCATGTGGACATAAGCAATGAACATTACTAGAAACGATAAAATTTTTTACTGTCTGTTGGAGGAAAACATCATCCGGCCAACACTTAAACCTTTACAAACAAAACCATTAACTGGGCACTAATTAACTTCCCATGTGAATTAAATGGAGCTCAGCTAGCATAAACATTGTTCACTTTACTCATGAGTTTTTGGTTTGAGAAGAAATTTTAAAAATGTAAGTGTGTTTCACTAACCTGCAGAAACAGATGCTAGAGGCAAAAACAGGAGCAATCTTACAGCAGCCATCTGTGAGCGGAGGGTGGAGAGGGGAGTAGCAGCAGCCTGATAGTGAGACAGAGAGGAAAGCCTACATCAACACCAAGCCTTTTATATAGCGGGGGACTGATCCTAATCTTATCGCTGAAACTGCAGCTGGCACAACACCAATTAGAAATGTTCATTTAACATTTTAGGATATTTATAACCAATCATTTTAACCTTACAACACTATCACTGGGGGATTTTCACCCGAGCAAATATATTTACACAATTTTCAATATGTTGCATTTGTCTGAGTGTCATGGGTCCTTGCGTAGCTTCAGCACTGTCTTTGACGTCTTTGAAGGCTGTTTCCCTACCCCAAAGCCCACTTTTTTCCTACAGGCATCTGTTTGGGTTTGTTTGTTTCTTACTCTCTGATTGTGTAATAAAAGTATGAACATGTATTGTATGAAGCGCCTTGAGGCGACTTTTGTTGTGATTTGGCGCTATATAAATAAAATTGAATTGAATTGAACTGAATTATTTATAAGTTACACTTGTGTTTGAATCCTTGCAGCTTATCACACATTTGATTTCCATATGTGACGACTGCAAGTGTCTAGAGTGAGGACAGACTGAGGGACCCACTGCTGCACATCATCTGTGAGGCTTTGCATCCCCGATGATCCACCAGGACAAACTCAGCAGTGTGTGAGGAAGAGGAGGAGGAAGAGCCAGCAGCAGCTGACAGATGGAGAGAATAGACAGACTGTTCCCTGTTTGTGAAGGACTGCTAGAAAAGTTTAACATAACTGTCTGTCCTGAATCAGTATTATTAGGTAATGTTCAAATAATTGTATCATTCCAGTGTTTTCAGTGTGGGAGAAAGTACTCAGGGCCTTCAAGTTACACACTATGAAAGGCAGCAACAAGTTTAATGTTCAGAAACCTAAAGTATGTATCAGCAGCAGAATGGAACTAAAAATAAATGTTTGTTTCAGTTCTATGAAGCTTTGAGTATTTTGGATTAGTAGTACTGCTGTGTTTGTTGCATCATATTGCTGTAATTGTTTATATGCTTTATATATTCTGAGGTAAGTTGATCTATAGTGTTACATCATATTCTATAAGGATGTTATGTGTTTGTAGACTTTCTGCCCAGTTTGACCCATTTAGCAGAAGTCAGCCTGTTTAAGGCTCTGATATCTATTCTGTATGACTTAAAGCAGTTATGACATGGTCTGATTTTCTCACCCAATAAAGGAATATTCAATATATCAGTCTGCTCTTCATTCTATCAGAAATGGTCTTCACAGCTCGTACATTTTCTTTTTACACATGTATCTAAGCATTGAGCCAAATGTAATGATGCCAACATATTAAACGAACAATATTTGTCTCTTATGTATAACACATCTGTATATCCACTGTCAGAGATACTTGTCTTTGAGCACTGTTTCATATTCGTGTGTCATATGCTTATTCAGCTGATCTCTGACGTCTCAACAGTAGGTTATGCACAGAAAGAAGGCAAGGCAAGGCAAATTTATTTGTAAAGCACAATTCAACAACAAGGTGATTCAAAGTGCTTTACAGAGACATTAGAAACAAAAACAAATAAAAAGCATAATTTAAAATTGATTAAAACAAGCAAACAAACAAACTAACTAAACACACACATTCACATTCACACCTGTTCGCGCGATCTGAACCCTTATCGTAAGGGGAGCTTCCAGTCCTTCTGTGGACGAGCTACTTTCTATTTTAAATTCCCTGAATTTAAAATACTCTCTAGAAACGAAAGAAAGGAAAAGAAAATGAGTGAGTGCGCACAGACAGACGCAGAAAGTCTGCACAGGAAGTTTTTAACCTCCTATCAGTGAATCTGACAGAACTTTCAGGTTCTATGAAGCCAGCAAACTAAAAAGAAAACAAACCGCTCTGCAGTTTCCCCACCCTCCATGTCAGTTACTGCTTATCTGCAGTGACAGCTGGCAGATCACGCGGTTTAAAGGCATGTTTACATGATAAATATGAAGAAAGCTCTTGTGTGACACTGCTGGAGTCAAAACAGGTTAACACTCACCTGCAGAGATGACCAGATGTACCAGCAGCCACATTGTCAAATTGTTCTGCTGATCCGACTCTTCAAATTTTGCTAATTATCCCAGTTTAAACTATGATGGGGTTAAAATTCAGCTTGGAAATAAAGCTGAGATGTCCGAGTGGGTACAGTCGCGTTTGTTTTCAGCAGCTCGATCCGATTATGTCAGGAGAAGGAGAAAATAAATAATAATAATATAATGAGGGCGGGGTCATAAACACAAGCGTAAATGCGACGAGGCTGAAGACAAAAACAAAAAGCGTGTGCTTCAGGGCTGATAGAAGCTGTTTAACACGCTTTACTTTATATCTACCTGCCCATCTCTATTTGATGATTTCATATTTCAGTATTTCTCTTTGATCTCTCATCCTCCTCTGCCTCACACTGAGGACATGTCTGTAAAAGTTTGAAACTGAGTGTTTAGAGCAGCCTGAAGTTTTAACTTGCAGGGATTTCCTACTCTAATATCATTGTTTAATGTGACGCTCTAGAAGACGATGTACATCACAGAAAATATGAAGCCTTTTTACTTTACATCTCTGCACCATCCTCGGCCACACAGTGATCATCCTGCATGGGTTTAAAAAGTAATGAAAACAAAAATAATGAAACCTGTTTTATTGTTTGAGGGCATTAAAGAGCACACATGTCACAGTAGTAGAAACAGAATATTTCTAAGGACTAAGATGATGACTGTGGAAGTGGGCAAGGAGTTTAAAAATATCTGAAAGTATCTCTGAATATACTCTGAGTGCATTTGATTTATGTTTTAGAGACAATTCAGTTGATTATTATTCATGTGATTATGTTTTCCTGCCACTGAAAAATAACAGATCTTACAGTGTCTCAGATTGCTCTGCTCATGAGCACCTGGGAGTTTCTAACACATGGCTGGTTGAAAGAGGAAATCTCCATTGTTGATGTGATGGAGAGAGAAACTGTCTGTGAAGTTTCCTGTAATAATCACACTACAAAACAAACAGGTGCAGACTGTAGTGATTGTAACCTGCTGAGAAAGTACAAGAATTCTTTTTTTCTGCATTTTTTAACAGATTTAACAGTTTTTCTGTAAAACAAACAACAACTTTCTTAAATTTTATTAAGATACAAACTGAAATGTAATCAATCATCTTTCAGGGAGAAAGTAATTCACATTGTTGGAAATTTCCCAGAACACCAAGAGTCTGTGGGCAAAGGTAAACACACAGGCAAACAGATGCGGTGAGAGAATGATGAAAGGAAAGTGGAAATAACAAAAGACATAATGAAACTAAAACACACTGAACAAAATGTTGGGGGAAAACACCATGATGCAAATGCAAACAGCAACCTCTCAAACAGATTTCAAAAGTACGAAAAACTCAAAACAGAGAAGCTTTCAAACTGAGAACATGAAGTCTGAGTAAAAGCAACCAGAAAACCCCCAAAATTATGCAATAAAAAACTTAAAAGGAACTCAGTGCCTTGAAGTGGTCATGAAACAAAAACAGTAAAATAACAGCAGAAACATAAAGAAACAAACAAAAAGAAAAAAAAAGTCCCAACTGTTACTATGAAAATACAGAAAATAAAACTCAGATGCTCACAGGTTATGCTGTGAAACTATGGGAAACAATTACGCTAAACAAACAAAAACAAAAGAGATGTTATTGTTAGAGTTTGAGTTTGACACTTTGAGTGGGTATAAAACTGATTTGGTTGCAGTTTTAAATTTGTTTGTCTGCCCTGAAGATTTCATGTGGATATCTTCTGCACTTCAGGGGAAAAATGCTGGAGAAACCGGGTGAATTAATACTACAAAGAAAGTCTGTGTGTTTTTTCTAAATATACTAAAGTTATGGTGCAAAAAAAAAAAAAAAAAAAAAAAAAATCAGCTGATTCTGAAGAGGTCAGGCGGGAACTACGAACACAGACGCCGCTCCTTCTCAGAAGCACATCGCCCACAGAACTGGTCCCACCTGTCCTCCCTCTCTGTGTATTGCTCTCACGCACAATTAGCTTACTGTACCAGAAACTCCTGGACGTTTCAGACCAGCTGCTGGTTATCTGCCTCCATGTGCTGCTGTTTCTTTCTTTTAAATCTCCACATTGCCACAAATCCAGCTGTAATAACAATGACAGTCGCAGCAGCAGAGACAGCAGGAACAACCATCTGATCTGTCCTAGTCTCCACTTCTACCACCTCCTCTATGTTTCCATCTCCTGTTTTCACCAGTTTCATGTTTCCATGAGTTTCACCTGCAGAAAAACATCAGCTGTCAGCGGAAAATCTGTCAGACACCAAAGCAGCAGCAAACCTACAGGTGTACAAATCCAGGACACCGGTTGTTTGTTGTCACAGACTCTGCAGCCATAATCAGTGCTGATACCTCATGTTATTTTTGTGCATATGTTTTCTTACCTTCTGCACATATTGTACATTTAATCTCTGAACACATCGTAATTCAATTAACTGCACATACACGTGCATTTTTGTGTATTTCTATGCTGTATGTGTGACATTTGTTTAGTATGTTTTGCTTGTCTTTCTGTAGCACCGATGTGGGACAATACTACAATTTCAGTATACTATTGTACAAACTATGACTGTGCAATGATAGTAAAGAGCCGGCCCTACAGCAGCTTTAGCTCCTCATCAGAAAAAAAGCATGTCTAGCATCTGTGCTAGCAGCATGCAATGCTACTGCCCTTCACATTCACACTGGAAGGAGTGAGCAGAGGAGACCATGGGAGGTACTCTTCATTTATTTGTCAAGTTGCAAGTGCAGAGAAGTGTAACCGTCTCATAAAGCTGCGAGACTGCGCAGTTCCTGTAGGTGCTGGGAGCCAACTGATTTTATTTTCAATTTTCAGGTTTGTAAATGATGTGGGAGCTGAGCGTGAGCTCCACAAACTCACCTGTGACTGTGAGGTTGATGAAGTGACTGATCTCAGTGTGAACTCTTTTACTTCTCACAGGGTTCCTCACAGCTATGTGACACTCATACATCCCAGTGTCATTAAACGCGACGTTCTTCAGAATCAGAGAAACGTCTCCGTCCTTCATCTCCGGGTCCCTCAGCTTCACTCTGCCATGAAAAGATGGATGTTGGTAGTTTTCATAGGAGCGTTTGTTCCTGTAGAAGTAGACGTAGCCGTCTGTGTTCAGGTCAGCTCTGCTCCACTTCAACACCGAGATTATTTCATCTGTGGAAATCTGACACTGAAGAGTGACGTCAGCTCCAAGCTTTGCCTCAATATCCTGCTGCAGAGCTGAAGACAACAAAATAATCAGTAATCATGAGTTTAATTTCAAACCTGTGACTTTTTTTAATTTATGAAGCTGCTGTTAAACATAACCTTTGACACTTTTAATGTTTGACACATCTCTGGTGTGAGCGCCTCATGATGGAAACGTTTTTAGGCAAGTAAGCGAAGTGACTTCTTGTAAAACGCCTGCAGTTCTGGGAAAAATAAAAGTTTCCATTAGACTAAGTGAAAATTTAAGTAAACTGCAAGACTCAGGAGCTTTCTCAGCAATGACCTGACATAATCATCTCTCACATCGCTGTCCTTCTGTTCTTTACACTGTTACTTCAGTTCAAAGCTCATTTAAATTCATATTTCCAGCTTCGTAACAGTTTACAGGGGGGTGAATTTAAAAGAAAAAGAAATAAAATTAGGAACATGGTTAATTAACAGGTGTTATAAGATGGCTGTGTGCAGCTTCTAACTGCTGACTTAACCTCAGCTAACTGGAGATGCGTGAATTAGACCTGTGGACCTTCTTTGTCCTGTTGGTGCATTTTTAATTTAATTATCTTACAATTAATATTATTGCTGCTGTGCAGAGGAGACCATCAAATCAGTTTTTGCTCCAGGTTTTTTGAGTGATTTATTTGGATGTTAGCATATCAGCACATCCAATACAGATCCAACAATATTCAACATGAACCCCAATAATCAGACGACCCCTATGAGCAAGCAGTTGGTGACAGTGGGAAGGAAAAACTCTTTTAACAGGAGGAAACATTCCGGTTGAGGGTGAGCGCAGGGAGACAGGATAAAAGACATGCTATTGAACAGACTGTGAGATGAATAGTAACTCAGGATTAAATGCAGAGAGGTGTATAAACACATGCTGAGTGAAAAAGAAACACTGTGCCAAACTGCAAAAAAAACAGGTGGTCCTCAGGTTATAGCAAACAGAAAAAAAGGGGGCACAAACCAGAGCGTGGTTCTCCTCTCTGAAGGGAAGAACCATTAATACCAAGTGAAACTGGGTTGAAATTGTTTTTTAGTATTAGAAAAAGGACATTGCCCCAAACCACCAAACAGGTGGCCCTCTGTTTACATAAACCAGGTTTTAGAGAAAAAACTAGAAGTTCAGATCATGTGTTCACAGCATGATTCAGATAAACTAGAATCCGAATTTACTGGCTCTTAGTTGTGGTCAATTCAATAAGATGAGACAGATTCTTATGCCAACTACAGGGGACAGAAGATAAATAGTTTAGGTTGATAGTTTCTTTAAACCACAGCACTTAAATTATCTTAAAGAAAAATCGAAAATATTTTCTTCTGTTTTGTTCAGATTTGGTGTCTCCACTTTGCTGCACGTCAGGTTTGAGTTTCATTAATTTGTCAAAAAAAAGACAAAAAATGCAACAAATTAAGTTTAAAAATTAATACGATTGTTTTTGTTTTTTTTACTTTGTTTAGTTCTATTAGAGCAGAGGTTGGGAACTCCAGGCCTTAAGGGCCGGTGTCCTGCAGGTTTTAGATCTCTCCCTGGGTCAGCACACCTGAATCAAATGATTAGGTCATTACCAGGCCTCTGGAGAACTTTAAGACATGTTGAGGAGGTAATTTAGCCATTTAAATCAGCTGTGTTGGATCAAGGACACATCTAAAACCTGCAGGACACCGGCCCTGGAGGCCTGGAGTTAGACGCCCCTGTATTTGAGTGATGCTTTGAAATATGCATGTCGGACTAAGCATCAGTTTGTGTGAAAGTGATGCTTCCACTACACCAGATTAATTTTAAAGCTTTCATAAAATTTTACACATTTTAAGTGAAATAATATTTAAAAAAATCATGTTAATTAAACAGTGGTAACATTTAAAAATATCAAAAAAGATTTTTTTCACAAGCCAATAGAATTCTTGATGGGCCATTAAAACTAAAAAAGTTTTAAAAAAGTAAAAGTTATTTTTTCTGCCTTAGTTTAGATTTCACATGTATTGTGTTTTCATGACTTTGACCTTTCTTGAGGTTATTTATGCAGTTTTGTATTTTAACAGGAGATTACGAGTATGTAGGTGTTTATCCCTCACTGATTTTCTGTTTTGAAGTTTGCAGTCTTTTGTCTTTGTTGTCAGCATCCTGCAATTTCATAAAGTCAGCATCAAAGCGAAAACACTGTACAAGAGCCACAGACTCAGGATGTTTACATCGTGGTTTAACTAGGCGTGTACCCAGAGGGTGTCATAAAACTCTGGTACTTTTTACTTACGTAAAGTCTAAAAAGTTTTTTTCAACAGCTTTCAAAACATCGTGAAGCCCTGTGCAGACATTGTAGAGTCTACACCATCCACTATCTCACTATCAAAAACTGCAGTGTATTAACTCGAGACTCTTCATCCAAGGTCAATAAAAAGTGATTCAGGAAAAGAGGAAGTCATATTGACCACAACCTCCAAATAATACTCAAAAATGAACATTTCACATGTTAAACAAATCACTCTGAATGATACTTATTAACCATTACTTAACCCTTATTACTCATAGGTTTCTTCTTGGTTCTGTAGGAATAAAAATACAACTTCAGTTTCACTCACATGTAGATGCAGAAACGAGGGATGAAATCAGGAGGAAATTGAGAGAATCCATCTGTGACCACAGCTGTAAGATACTGCAGAGGCTTCACCTACACCGAAAGATGTTGACAGGGAACAGAAACCTTTTATACACAGAAGCGAAACAGAAAGAGCCACTCCGGAGTGCCCCCACAGTCCGCGTCACACTGTGTGACACTGGTGGACATGCACACACGGAGCAAAACGCAATGGTGCAGGTTGATCACATGAAGGTAATTCTTTTTACTACAGAAAGTTCCTGTAAATGCCCCATAATAAAAGCCTCAGTAAGCAATACAATGCAACTGTTTGCAGAAATGCTTTTAATTAGTAGCAAAAGCGCTACTTTTAGACAAAAGAGCATATAGCTAATAGCTGCTTCCAGCTCCTCTCTAATAAAGAGAGTTAAAAAGAAAAATTATTTTAAGTTAGTCATCAGTCTCATGTTGTGGACTTTTTTCCTTCTTAGCTGCTCTAAATGGTCTCTTGTTATCCAAACGAATCAAAGTACTTTAAATATCAACACGACAGCTTTAACTTTATGTTTTGTGTGAACGTGATGCTCAAACTGCAACAGCTGAATCTGGTCTCTCACTTTAAAGGGAAGTGAAGTGTGACCCGTCAGCAAACACTTCAGTTTGTTCGGGATTCTTTGGCTGTGCTGGTTATTCTGATGTCACATTCACTGAGCTGCAGATTGATGCTTTAACACTTTCAAGCCTCCAGGTGGCAGAAGAGCAGCTTGAGTGACAACAGATCATCATAGAAGACACAAATATTCAAGATTCATGATATGTATTGTCATATACACTGCAAAACACAAATGGTTATGCTGAGCAATGAAATTCATACTTTGAGAGATCCCTTCACACGACTAAATAAACAACTAAAAAAAGATTATTATAATATAAGAATAAACCTAACTCTAAGCATAGAAAATAATAAGTAAAGTTAAATGAGTGTTATGTACACAAGGGTAGGGTTTAGTTAAACACTCATAAATATTCAAACATGATCATATATTAAATCCAAATCAAAGAGTTTACTTTGCAGTTAAAAAAAAAAGTGAAATGTCTCCAAATGACCTTCATACAGTCAGAGTGTGTGGGAGTGGATCGCAAAGAAGCCAGGCAATACTAACGAGAGTTACTCAATATTCCAGCGACGAATAGCTCAGAGCCCCAGCCTTAAGAAGAGCCAGAGAACTGCAATTCGCTCGAGATCAGCTGCAGGTGCGTGGGCCAAGGGCAGGAGCCCAATCAGAGCTCCGCCCAGGCAGACAGGTAGGAGAGAGAGAGCGAGAGAAAAACAACAAACACTTGTGGCCACACTGGGCTGGCCGGGGAGGCACAGGGACCATGACAGTACCCCCACCCCCCCAACGGGAGCCTCCCGGCGACCCACCAGGCCTACCTGGGTGCAGGCGGTGGAAGTCCCGGAGCAGACCCCTACCCACGATAGCCGACCGGGGCACCCAGGAATGTTGCTGTAGCCCGTAGCCCTCCCAGTCAACCAGGTACTGAAATCCCCGACCCCGGCGTCAGGAGTCCAAGATGCGCGAGACTGCGTAAACCAGCTGGCCACCCACGAGCCGGGGGGGCGGCAGGGGCCTGGAAGGAGGGCACAACGGGCTGGAGACCACTGGTTTGACCTGAGAGACATGGAATACATCATGAATACGCATATTGCGTGGCAGTACCAAGCGGACGGATGCAGGGTTGATCACAGCACCGATTTCAAACGGGCCGATGAAGTTGGGGGTGAGTTTCTTAGATTCCGCACGTAAGGGCACGAATTGAGTGGAGAGCCATACCTTCTGCCCCACCACATACTCAGGGGCGGCCGTCCGGTGGCGATCCGCGAGTGCCTTATTCCGTTCCTTCGTCCGGAGTAAAGCCGCCCGAGTGGCCCGCCAGGCCCTGCGACACCTGCGGAGGTGATGTTGGACAGACGGAACAGTATGCTCACCTTCAACCATGGGAAACAGAGGTGGTTGGTATCCCAGAGACGCCTCGAAGGGTGACACGCCGGTAGCAGAGGATGTGTGACTGTTGTGAGCATACTCTATCCATGGCAGGTGTTCGCTCCAGATGGCCTGGTTATGAGAGGCGACACAGCGGATGGCGGCCTCCAACTCTTGGTTGATGCGCTCCGTTTGGCCGTTGCTTTGTGGGTGGAAGCCAGAGGAGAGGCTCATACGGTCTATGAGGGGGAAGTGAACGTGCCCCGTCTTTACTAAACACTTCAGCCAAATCATGATAAACACGCGGGACTGGCTGGTCAGACCCTTGAGATGTGGTTGGAGCAGGTGCAGCTTGGAGACAGTTCATGTAGCAGTCAATGCTCCACCCGGTTACTCTTTCTTCCAATCGATGTGCGGATTGTGTTGGAGCAGCCATGGATAACCCAATACAAAGGGGGTGCGCGGTGCTTGAAACACAAAAAGCTTGATGCGCTCTGAGTGGTTACCCGAGAGAGTAAGAGACAGGGGTTCTGTGATTTGGGTTATGTCTGACAAGCGTTGCCCAGATAGGGCTGTGACAGCAAGTGGATCGGGTAGGGCGTGTAGTGTGATGTTTAGCTTTTTCGCCAGAGCTGCGTCAATGAAACTGCTCAGCACATGAATCCACTAGAGCTTGAAGAGAGTGGGTAACGTTCTTAATGGTGAGTTTTGCAGGTGGTGGCTGTAGCTCAGGTGGCAGAGCAGGTCAGCCACTAATCAGAAGGTCGGTGGTTCGATCCCAGCCTGCATCCTGGCTGCATGCCAAATATCCTTGGGCAAGATACTAACCCCATGTTTGCCTACTGGTGGTGGTCAGAGGGCCCGGTGGCGCCTGTGTCCGGCAGCCTCGCTCTGTCAGTGTGCCCCAGGGCAGCTGTGGCTACAATGTAGCTTGCTATCGCCAATGTGTGTGAATGACTGAATGTAGTGTAAAGCGCTTTGGGGTCCTATGGACTAGAAAAGCGCTATACAAATGCAGGCCATTTACCATTTTTGCAGGTAACATAAGCCGGGGGAGAGAACATTTAGTCGTTATATCGCCCACCAGTATTCTCTCAACTACTGGCGAGCGCCCTTTTGCCCGTGAAGAGGCAAAATGGCCCTTACGGCTGCAATATAAACACTCACCGGCGGCCATACGCTGTTGATGTTCTGCGGGCGAGAGCTGCGAACGTCCAAGTTGCATGGGCTGCTCCTCCTCTTCAACCTCGCCGTGCTCGCGTGCCGCTCCAGGCCCCGGTGAGGCGTCCCTCGGTGGCCGAGGCTGAGCGAAGCGACGTTGCGTGCTTTGCCGTGCACGCAGGCGATCGTCTATTCGGATGCATAGGGACATGATCGCACCTAAAGAGGGTAACTCACGCACCATCAGTTCATCTTTAATATCCTTACTCACATTATTTAGCAGTGCCGTCTTTAAAGCTTCCTGCCCCCACCCCGCTTGAGTCGCTAGTGTCCAAAAGTCAACAGAAAAATCTGCCAGGCTCTGCTTACCTTGCTTCAGATTCATGAGGCGGAGCCCAGCCGCCGCAGCAGTGGAGCCCTTATCAAAAACACTCCGAAACAGAGACATAAAAATCATCATAAGTAATTTCGGGACTAGCGCTTAGCACAGCTTGTGCCCAGGTCAGCGCCAGTGGCGTGTCTAGAAAATTTTTGTTGGGGGGGCCAGGTAGGGGCACAGATTTGGAGAAGGGTGGCAGATGTAATTGGCAGATAATGTTAAAAACAATTCTATTAACCATAATTCAATAACCCTGTAAACCTAATAACCGAATGCGCTTTTAACTCTTATTAGAATGAGATTTTAACCACTACTGTGCAAAGTTTTTAGATACTGCGTTGCTAAAGGACAAGAGATACAATCAGTGCTTTGTCAGTGTTTACTCAGCATTCAAGGACATCAATATTTGCATAGTATTTTTACTGACATATAGTACACATATGTTTTGGGCAAAAACATTTTTTAATATTAAAATATGAACATTTGTAACAAACAATTGACAAATTAGCCAATGCAAAACTTTATCTGCCTGTTAAAAAAAGAAGATAATCTTCTCACAAACTGGTGTTTGGTTTTGAAACAGGAAAAAAGTGGAGAAACAACTGAAAAGACTAACATTTGAATAAAACCTGAAAGCAAGTAAATACTTTCTATGCTGCCTTATGGTAAACTTTGGTAATATTGATAAAGAACAGCACTGGCTGATGATGAAATCCAGTCAGCTGGCATGGTGACACTGCCAGTATTAACCTGCAGGGCTGGACTGGGACAGAAAATCGGGCATTTTGACTAGAGACCGACCCACCAGGTATTAAAACCATAAAGCCTTTGACTGAAAACAAATGCTGTTGTGACAGTGATGTACAGTCTTGTTGGTATATGTATGATTTCTATACATTTTACATCAGATAAAAACTTGGGTTGTAAGATTTAGATAATTATTTAATAAAAACTAGATATTTTAAATGAGAATAAGAAAGAAAAGTATTTCTTTGTGCCCCCTTTCCCTGTTAATGCCCTACCTGGCCCCCTGGCAACACTTTGCTAGACCCGCCCCTGCACAGTTACCAGCTGTCAGCTACATAAAAAAGGATCCTGGTGTTATTTGTCTCTCAGAAACAGTTGATAACTTCAACTCATTCATGTCACCTAAAAGGTAAACCTGTTTCTCCATCACCTGTTCAGCTCTGATGATTCAGTAAGGACATCTCCTGGTTTCATCTTCATGTTTCCCTCTCACCACATATCCAAACCGACATCATGACCAGCAGCTTTGCAGCTGTGGCTCCAGCAAACATCAGCTGATACTAGAAATTAATATTAAATACATTCTAACAACAGCTGATCAAGCTTAAACGTGCTGCTGTTGTTTAGCGCGACATCTGCTGGTTTCCTCTTTCTGGCACAAAGTGGGCGATAAACAAACAAGAGAGACGATCAGCTGATCATTGATCAGTTTCATGATTGAAGTAGCAACAGGAGAGAGAGGGGGGAGAATGAGAGAAGAGGCAGCTGTGCAGCATAAAGACAGAATAAATCCAGCTTTGTGTCTTTTTTCCATTCTAGCTGAAGTTCGGGACAAACTGCGTCTCTTCTCAGCTCAATACGAAACGTGTAATATTTTCTCTGATTGAGGGACCATTCCATTTTTTTAAGGAGCCGTTGGCAACTCTACTAACCTTATGAATAAAATAAAGTTCACTATCAGTAACATCATAGCACCCACCCACCTAAAAACTCCATCAAGCTGGCTAGAACGCAGTATGAGTTATTGCAACTGAGGGTAAAAAGTCAGCACAACGAAAATAAACTCCACCTAAACTTGGTTTATATCTGACCCAGATAGACTGCAGGTCATAACTTCTTACCTGAAGTTCAGTTCACCTGACACTCGGACTGGCGGCTGCTTCGGGTCTCTCCTCCTGCCTCCCCTTCCCTCATCCACCTGCTGGCCTCTGTGGAAGCCCCGCCATAGCCACCACCAAACAACGGAGTTATTTCTACACATCGACCTGCATCTGGCCAATCCACCACCTCTCATTGTTCATGCCATTACAAAAAATAAAAAAAAAATAAGTCACCGGGCATGTGCCCGGTATGCCCGATGGCCAGTCCAGCTATGTTAACCTGCAACCAAATCTGCAGCTCCATACAGCAATGTTACGACTTAGATTATATCTTATAACTCATGACTCTTATGTTAGCTGCCCTCAGTAGCATACTGTCTGAAATATTCCACGGCTGCAATAATTCTTTAAGTGTTATTTTTTCCTTGGGATTCTAATTTCGCCGAAGTTTACTAAACTCAACAAACTTAATATTACTTACCGGGACATTTATTCTGTCCTCATTTTCTTTCACCGAAAAATTGTTTCCTGCAGTGCCGTCTTTCTTGCTTGGCTCTCCTACCTTTGCTAACGTGATGCACATAGCGCAGAAGCCGATGCTGCATTCACTTACACTCGGATATCTGAGCTTCACCGTGAAAACATAATCGTACATTTGATATTTGATTGAATTTTATTGTTTTGCCTTTGGGGTGGCACCTGGGGTGGCCAGTCTGGTTGGGGGGGTGGCCTGTGCCCCCCCAGGCCACCCCGCTGGACACGCCATTGGTCAGCGCACGATCTCGTAGCAACTGAACAAAATATGAGATCTTACTTCTGTCATTAGAGAAGGCATGAGGCCGCTGGCGAAACTGGAGTGAGCACTGCATAAGAAAACCCGCACACTTCCCTAAATCCCCTGAAAACAGCTCAGGTGTGGGGAGATGAAACTCACACAGCCGGGAAGATAAACTGGAACAGGAAAGGGAGAAATCACTAGTGATGTGAAGCAGCCTCTTTGGACACCCCCGCTGTTTCCGGGCCGGCCAATAATAACGGTGACATTTAACGTATTTTATCCTATAAATAAACCCTGTAAAATGTATTTATCACCCCCCCCCCCCCAACAGCTCTTTTGAATGTCTCCCTAATTCTGAGGTCTCAAGGTTGGCATGTATGGCCACAACACCTCACTCTTGGAGCACTTTTTTGCCACATGTGTGATGTCACAGTAGGTCACCCTAGTAATATCCACACCACATAAAGTTAGCACAGAAGGAAATTTGTGTTTGGTTGATTATTTCTTTGTTGTAAATTCTTGGCAGTAAATCTTTTAATGTTGGAAAGCCTGTTTATTTCCCTTAAACTGGGCCAATTAAATGACACCAAACACGAGCAGAACAAATTCTTTGGCAGACAAGATTTAGTACATTTTTCATGGGCTTGACAAGTAATAGCATGCCTGACTACACAACCTCTGGTGCAAAAATGGATTGATGAGCTATAGGTAGATATGATAGATTTGTTTGTTCATTTCACTGCAACAACACATTGTTACAAAGAACTGCAGACAGTTAACCGTGTGCATGCACACTGCTTATTTTTGTCTGACTATGTGTGCAAAAGAATACACAAAAGTAAACAAGTTTACAAGATTACTCTGAATTATACTAAATAAATAAACAATTCAGTATAAATCAGGATGCAGGAATTAGAAATGTAATCAAGAGGACCTTGAGACAACTCATCTGTGACAACATCTTAGAGACAGTGCAGAGGCTTCACCCACGCTGACTGCAGGGAAGAAAAAGATAAAGAGAGAGAACGTTACATCTGTCACAGCTCACAAACTCTCCTTCATTAAATGGTAAATGGCCTGTATTTATACAGCGCTTTACTAGTCCCTAAGGACCCCAAAGCGCTTTACATATCCAGTCATCCACCCATTCACGCACACATTCACACACTGGTGATGGCAAGCTACATTGTAGCCACAGCCACCCTGGGGCGCACTGACAGAGGCGAACCACTGAAGCATAAAAATGTCACATCAATATCAACAGTAATGAGTCATACAAACTTCCCCATTCATTCCGGATCATTGACACCAAACACAAGTGTAACTCTATACTGCAAATAGTCTCTATTTTAGAAACACTGCAGTCACTGCTTATACCAGACTCCCTCAAAAATAAATAAAATAAAATGATCTGTTAACATTTTCTCAGAAGTAAAATGTTCTTTTTTGGAGAGTAACCAACTGCTCTTTGTGAGCTGTACGTTATATTTTTTCTGCTTTACTTGATCATCTCACCTGAGCGTCTGAAAGTGTTTCACTCTGTAAACACGAGTGTTGTTTCTCCCTTTTACAGCTTCAGCTGCATTAAAACAATTCAAAATCTGATTATGTTAGAGAAGCAGATTTTGAATTGTTTTAACTCATGACTCAGAGTTCAGCGTGGTTTCCAAGTGTATGTAAAATATGTTCTATCATGTTGTGTGTCTCCTCAGTATGAGCTGGTCTGTCAGCTGATATTTCAGGACAGTTTAAGGCAGCGGTCCCCAACCCCTGGGCCTCGGACCGTGAGTCGTTTGGTACCGGGGCGCGAGAGTTGAGGCTCAGGTGTGAAATGTATAGTTTTCAGGTTTTTATCGGTTTTCAGTGTTATTTTGTTATCGTTTTTATCATTTACTTGGTTTTCCTTTGGCTTTTCACGTGTGTTATGAATAAATTTTCTTTTTTTCGGTACCGGTACTAGTTTTATGTTGTTGTATTTATCCGTGACACCTCAAAGCCCGATCCATGAAAATATTGTCGGGCATAAACCGGTCTGTGGCACAAAAAAGGTTGGGGACGACTAGTTTAAGGGATTTCAGCACTGACACTATTTCATAAAAGAAATAGTTCCTGTTAATTGTGACAGAAACAGAAATTTCTTTCAATTTAGTTTTGGAGGTTAGTGAGTATAGGCAACTGGGGCATTTTCTCTATAGGTTCCTGTGTAGCCCTCTGTGAATTAAAAAAACAAACGAACAATCAATGCGTCGTGGCTCCTGCAGCAGAAATAAGGATCAGAGGATCAGATTTAGTCACCCTCATGCACAGATGTTGTGGGTGTTCACCTAACATCATCATCCTCTCGCTCTGAAAGCCACACATACCTGTTTCTCTTCACAGCATCAAATGTCCCTGACAGTCCGCAGGTCTGCAAAAATCACACACCCTGTTTGTACATCATGTCATATGTTCTATTTCAGTGAATGTGTGAAGTTTTTTTTTTACTTGATTGAATTTAAAGAGTTAGCTAAAAGCTTGAGTGAGCTAAATTTGCATCTGAAAGAAAGTTGTGACACATTCTGTGTTTCCTTTTTCAGTTTTTATTCTTTTTTTATTAATAAATAATTTGATGGCCAAGACATTTCTGAACATCATACTGGTAATTAGGGCAGATGTGCAGGTGAACAGTCCTACACAACAGACCGAAAGAAACCAGAACAAATCAGTATACCGCGTTTACAAAAAAGGTCAAGAGTTAAAAGCAGCAGGTGACCACTCGTGCAAGGGACACTGACACTGAGCTAAACACACATTTGTTATTAAACAGCACCATACGACTTGCAAACTCTCGTGAGGATACAAGGATCGTTGTTTCACATTATCCTGGATCAACATCAAACACAGACTGATGACAATAAACAAACAGCAAACAAGTTATTGGACAATTCAGTAACTCTTACAATCTGAATCCTTTTTTAGCACCAATCGGAAACATTTTTTGTGATTTTCTTCAGAATTTTCTATTTATTTTATTATGTTTATTTTCAGTGAGAAGCTCCAGGCTGAATTTGCTGTTTGTTTGAGGAGTTTGCAGAGCTGTTATGTTTTTGATAACCACAGAACAGTCTTTTTATTTCTTATTTGTCACTTTTAAACCAAAAGGCCATGTTGCTTAGCTGCCTGGCAAAGTCGCTATCGGTGTTAGTTCATCAAATCTGTAAATTTTCTTTCTATAAAATCATATTTCTGGACATGTTAAATCGACTTCCAGAGGACAGAGGCTGGAAGATCAAGGTGTGCCCGGTGGAAGTGGGGTGCAGGGGCTTTGTTGCCAGTACAACAGCAAAACTGCTTAGAGAGAATGGGATCAGAGGACAGGCGCAACGGCAGGCTAAAAGAAAACTAGCTAACACTGTTGAGAGGACCAGTCACTGGCTATGGCTAAAAAGGGCCGACATCACTTGGGCAACAAGGCAATCAGCTAACCATGAGAGAAAAGAAATATTCTGCTCTTCTTCCCTTTTCTGGGAGGCAGTGGGGAGGTAGAGTGTACAGCCTGATCCGGCGGGGAGGTGTGGGAAGCCAGATCGGGCGCCTCTCTTCCGGCTCTCCTCTCTGCTCTCTCCTATCTTGTCCCTTTTGTCTTACATCACCTTTTCTATCCCTTTGAAGAAGTATGGCTTCATAAATGCTAAAGAGGTAAGTATTATTTCTCAGTTGCAGTAGATAGAAAATAAACTGTAGGAAACTAAACAGAAGAAAAGAAATAACAATTTAACATAAACCAGTGACACACTGCAGGGCCTGATCAACCCTGGCAGGGCCTCCTTGATGAGGGTGTCTAGTGATAATGTCTGAAAAACCCGATGAATCCAAGGTCCACTACTGACGATGTGTCCCAAATCTTAATATGATAATCTAGATCGATCTCTAATCCCTAAACCTAACCAAGGAAGGAAAATGGCAGATTAGCCTGGGTAAAAGACTGAAAGTTGAGGCAACAACGACGTGTGCTGCTTGCAAAGTTTCTGGGCTGCCTTTCCTCATAACAGCTGTCCCTCAAGAGTCTCTCCATCTAAAGCAATGCATTATCAGGGACTGTAACCTCTAGTCCTTTTAACTGAATTCTTTTAAATATGAATAATGTCAGAAAACCAACAACAATAAAAGCAACCACAACATAACAAACACCCATTATAAGAGTTGGAGTTACTACGTCTCCAACATCCTGGATGTTTCCAGCTTCACTTTCCACGATTTGGTGCTGCAACAACTTTTCATCTGTTTCACCTGCAGAGAGAACATCAGCTGTCAGAGAATATTTCAAACAGTGGTTTAATGTTTAGCATCTGAGTTAGTAGAATGCCGTTTCCCCTTCACGCTTAACACTAAAATAATTGAGCAGAAGAAGCTGTGGATAAATTGTAGCTCACTGGCTTTTGTTTGTTTATTTGCCAAGTCACAAATAATCATGCAGTTTCCGTAGAGTAGAGAAATACTAGCAGCAAGCAGTTTTAGATTTTTGTTTGTAATTTCACGCTTTTATGTTTTGGGGGTTTTATGATATGGGAGCTGAGCGTGAGCTCTACAAACTCACCTGTGACTGTGAGGTCAATGAAGAGACTGATCTCAGTGTGAGCTCTTTTACTTCTCACAGGGTTCCTCACTGCTATGTGACACTCATACATCCCAGTGTCATTAAACGTGACGTTCTTCAGGATCACAGAAACGTCTCCATCCTTCATCTCCGGGTCCCTCAGCTTCACTCGGCCATAAAAAGATGGATGTTGGTAGTTTTCATAGAATCGTTTGTTCCTGTAGAAGTAGACGTAGCCGTCTGTGTTCAGGTCAGCTCTGCTCCACTTTACCACTGAGATTCTTTCATCTGTAGTAATCTGACACTGAAGAGTGACGTCCTCTCCAAACTTCGCCTGCACATCCTGCTGAAGAGCTGAAGGAAAGAAAATAATCTTTTTAAAATGTAACTCCTTTTTAAATTTTTAAAACATTTTTAACTGTTAACAGCACTTGATAAGAATTTGTGGCTGAAAAATCAAGACAACAGCAAAGAGCCTCAAACAGCAGTTTGAGGCTCTTTGCTCGTCAGTCCTCACAGAGCACCATGTTAAAATGTTTATGGCCTACAAAAAGCAGTTTTGGTCTCTGTACTAATTTCCCGTTCTGTAACAGCTTTGTGTGGGTAGAGGCTTACAATCTGAGACATACTTGATTACGATAATACGATCCCTAACACAGGGCTGTAGCTGCTGGCTGTCTGCTAGGCTGCTAGTTTCTTTGGCATCAAATAAACTCCAACTATGTTTACTTGACTCTGTAAAAACCAGTCTCAAGGTGTAATTCTGTTAATTTAAATGTAATTTCAGAGTATTTTAGCTGAATTATGTTATTATTATGTACCCTGCAGGGCACTAAAATAACAGACTAACAAGTTAAAATTTTACAGGTAAGAAAGAAAGTAACTTTGAGTGTATCTTTTGGCTACTTTACTTTGTATTTTGTTGTCTATTTATTTCAAAGGTACCTGATTATTGTGCAATTTTATTGTCTATCACACTAAAAATAAATATTATACACCCTTATTAAACATAAAGCAATGATTTTAATTAAAATGCAACTGAAACATGTAAAATATTTTTTTTATGTATTTGAATAATTGCTCATTAAGAATGTGGCCAGTGTCACATTTAATGACAGTGGGATTTATGAGTGCTTGGTATAAAATGAATCAAGTTAATTTCATTTGACTAAATTCCATTAAATCGAACATTTAAATTGAACCTATGTAACAAAATTACCTGAAAAAAAATATATATGTGTGTGTGTGTGATGTTATATTGTTTTATGTTTCATATATATATATGAAATTAAAGTAGTTAAAGTCAAATAAAAGCAGGTTTTCTTTCTTTTTTGAGTGTACTGCACTTAATTTACACTTAACACTTAAACGTTCATATAAATGAAGCTTATGTGTTCAAGTTCAATAAAGATGATCTTTAGTCAAACATCTGTCTGGTGTTTGACAGCTAATCCAAGCTTTACATCACTTCAGACTCCTTCCACCTTCCTGCATGGGAGCTCTGAGTTTCATGAATTTACAAAAAACAAAAAAAGAGACTCAAATACACAATGAATAAAGTCACAAGTTAATATAATATTTTTATGTTGTGGAATTATTAGAGGCATATTTGGAATGAGCTTCTTTACAATAAATTTGAAAATCTTATATGTTAGCACAAAACACTCAGCGCCACTCATCACATAAGCAAAGTCCAGAGCTGTCCTTGTCATATTTTAATGCTGGGAGGTCTCACATTGGAGCTATGTGACATAAAGGATTTCCTTAAAACCCAAAGCAGAAGTGAAAGGAGAACTGAAAGACTCCCAACCAAAAGAGAAAGTCTTGGATTGAAGTTTTGCTTTAACCTCCCATTTTACCGTTTTGTTTTTTCACTGTTAGAACTCAGTCGTAGTGGGATGAAGATAGTTAAGATAAAAATGCAAAGTTACACCAAAGTTAAACACACTTTAAAAGGGAAAGGTTGTCCAACATAACATCTCATGGTGTCCATTTCAGACCCAGAGTGACTGCTGCTGTTCTCATCGTGCAGCAATTCAAAGAACACACAAACCACAAAGTGGCTGCTGACTCAAAACACAAGCAGCTTACAGCAGCCAGATTCAGGTGAACTCTGGGACTTTAAGATCCCTCCACCCCACCCCTGGATCTGACATCAGCTGTTACATCATTAAACATGCTGCTGTAAAAATGCTGAAAAAAATGACTACAAAGAGACACAGGAGCTCAACCTGCAAACACAACATGGGAATCAACATTTAAACACATTACACATATTTATACTTACCTAAAAAAATATTTTTTTTAAAAAAAACTCTCTTTCACTCACCTACAGAGCAAGAAATCACGAACAGGAAGACTATGAGGGACTCCATCTGTGACTGCTGTGACTGGAGCTTGGGAAGTGAAGAGTCCGCAGCCTGACCTGCACTGAAAACAGAGTTGGTGTCACTTTCACTTTGTAAGAGGGGGAGGGAGAGAGCATAGATGAATATAGATAACTCATTCTATATTGGATTATATCAACACATGATGGCAAAATATTACACAGAGGCTAAATGGTAAAAAAAAAAAAAAAGGCCTGTATTTATTTGTATAGCGCTTTTCTAGTCCACCCATTCACACACTGGTGATGGAAAGCTACATTGTAGCCACCCTGGGGGCGCACTGAGCATTAGCAACAAGATGACCATTTACAAGAAATCCGAGCACTTCTGAGAAGTGTTACAGTTTATGCTTATTTTAACCAGCAGATGGCAGCACAAGTCATAATATGAGAAACATTTAGTACAATAAGAATAAAGTAATGAAAGTTGTAGTAGTGACTTTTATGATGTTTGCAGACGAATGCAGAGTGCAGCACAGGGACTGTGGCTGCAGTAACTTTTCTTCTGTTTGATCAGTTTAATCCGTCAAATTTTATATTATTGTTCAAATAAAACGGACTGCAGTTTGGAAAAAAAATGAGAAATTGTGTAAATAATAGAAGACAAATATTATGTTAAGTCTCATTTGCACCACTAACGCAGCATTTATCCTTGTAGCTTTACTCTATGAAGTGAAGTGGGAGACGCTCAAACGGTCGGTTACGCGCACAAGACAAAACAAAACGGCCTGTTTTGATCTGAGCGCGCGCAGTGAGAAGCACAAAGTCTGCACAGAAGGTTTTTAACCTCCTCACACCGTCTCTGACTGAATTTTTTGGTTTTTGGAGCCAGCAAACACAAAAGAAAATATGTATTTAACCCGCTCCAGAGTTACTCCAGAGTCTGAGCGGAAATGATCCTTAACTGTTTAACTGCAGTGAGAGCTGGCAAGTCTCATGGTTCACTTACGCGCAAGTTAACAAATCTAATAAATATGATCCAAACTCTTAGTGTTAGTTCAAACTCACCTGCAGACAAAGAGGGTGAGTGCAGCTGGGAACCTCAGATGTCCGAGCAGCCATTTCCGTCTTATTGTTCGGAAGATCCTACTTTTCAAAGTTTGCTAAATATCCAAAGGATGGTGAGATTTCACGAGAATAGGAGATCCCAGTTTTTCAATAAAGCTGAAAGTTTCCGAGCCTGAAAACAGGTGCGTTTGTTTTCAAGTGCGCCCTCAAGTGTCTTTTAAAGGAAGAAGAACAAACTGAGGGCGGGGTCATAAACATGTGCGTAATAACAAAGCGGCAAGCCACTGGATTCAGACCTGATCAACAACAAAGTCGATCACTAATCAGTCATCAGTCACATTAAAACCATTATAGAAGCTGATTAATAGAATAAACAGGATTCACGCTCAGATTTAAGTGGATCTTCTCTGACTGTGACTTTGATGTGAGATGTGTCATCTCTTATCCTCCTGTGCATCTCACTGTCTCACATTTAACTGTCTCTAAGCTAAGAAAGTAAATTTTTCTGACAACAAAAGTTTTGCCCTGAAACTCAAACATCTGTAAAAGCTGTTTACACCAGCGGTATCAAACATGAGGCTCATGGACCAGAGCCAGCCCACCAAATGATCCATTTCAGTCCACTTGAAGTGAGGAAGAGAAAATGAATTATTGTTATCTTTCATTTCTACATATGTAAAATACTCCTGTTTACTCATAGAAATTCTACATGGGAAGGTTGTTGTAAATTGCAACGCAGGCATATTGTTAAAAATTCTCTCAATTTAGCGAAATCAGGCTTCTTTTTTTCCTGAAAAACTAAGAAAAGGGTAGTTTTTTTTTTTTCTACAGGGATTCTTTTAAGGTTTGTTGTTTCAGCATTTTCTTGATTATCAGCTATTATTTCAGTGGTCACCTGAAACTTCTTAACAGTCCCATATTTTTATTCTTAGACTATATAGAGCAACATTTGTGGTCCATTACACTCTGTACATATGAACAACATCTTAATCTAAACCTTTAGAGACCAGAGCACTGACACTAACAGTTTAGAGGTTCGGGAATAAATGCTTTCCAGTCACAGTCAGGAGGACTTTGATTATTAATAAAAAGTACTGCTGTGGAGGATGGTGTAAAATCTTTTTAATGCTGGATTGTGCTACTGTGGTTATCCTGGATCAGAAGGAGAGGTTGACATCCAGATGTAGAGTTCCAACAGATGCAGTTTATTTTATATTCAGTGTAGTGGTACATGAGGGTTGGGTATTGTGTGGTTTCTGCAAACAGGAGCCAAAAGGAAATTACAAAAATAAGGAATTTCACAGGCTTCAAACACCCACACTACTGTGCTATTAAGTAGTTACATCACTGCAATTTAGCTGAACATGAATGCAATAAATATATTCTAAACAATTAATAAATGTGCCACAAGAGGGCACTCAGAGCTTAGCTCATATTGGAGCTAAGCTCAGATACAGACGAGAAAAAACTGGTTATGGCTAACTAACCAGATCTAGCAGTGGTGAACAAGCAGAGGAACAGATGTGACTATACTGAGTGACGGCAACATCAGGAACACGAGAACTGGAGAAATATCAAGAGCTGAGAAGATGTGGAGGATAACATCTGTGATGTCTTTATTAAACACTTCACTGCCTTCAGATTCTGACATTTAGATTGAATGAGACAAAGCTTAATTGTGTTTTACAGCCCTGAAAATTTCATGTTTTCATATGTGTTTTACTAATCAAGTTATGAGGGCTAAAAAATGCGTCAGAGATAAGGCGAATTAAAAGGCACCAAGTGTCATGTGTACTCTGAGCTCTGAAACTCTCTGAAACTCTGAAAATAATCACAGTATGATTTTAAAGCTCCCCATTTTCTGTTCAGTCCATTTACCACTGAACAGAAGTTATTATCAGCAGAGTTTAAGTTTCGTGTAATTTCAGTGTCACTGAAGCTTCTTTTGTTTGATGGTTGAATATAAAGTGTCTATCCTGTCTACCCAAGTGCTGGTTCACAGCTTGATTGTTGGAGCTTTTTGCTATTGTAGGGTATTAACCTGACAGCATAAAGCACCTCGAAGTCAAACCTACTGTGAAATGTGACTATATACGGTAAATAAAAGGGAACTGAATGTGAACACCAGTGCTGTTTCTATATTTAACAGTTGATTCTGGTATTAATACAAGACCTTTGTTTTGAGCAGCAACTTATCCCAACTTATCCATATGACCCTCTGAATGCTACCCAGAATGCACTACATCAGGGTGCCAATTCTTGTTTCTATAGGGACCATGTTTATCTCCTTAACAACCAAGCTGTTAGCTGCTGTTAACAGTTCGTTGCTTCACTTTGCATATGCAAGGACAACATTTAGCTTGACTTACAGCTGTCAGCACATCTAAAAGATTCTCAAGGGGGTTCAGGTGGGAACTTTGAGATAATCCAATAGGATCATACACAGCATGTAAATACTTGATGTACATTCAGAAATAACATGAAATCATCTTGAGGTGCTCTTTATTGCATCGTAAAGAAAGTAACATTTCAGGCCATTTCCTCCCTCTTATCACTAGGCTTGGCTGGAAACTGCTCCTTACTTCTTTTAAATCTCAGAAATACCATAAACCCAATGGCAGCAGCGATGAGAACAATAACAACAACAACAACAATCTGAATACTCAGAGTTTCTGCTTTTCTATCATACATGTTTCCGTCTGTAGCTCCTTTTTCCTTCAGCTGCTGTTCCAACAAGGTTTTATCCATTTCACCTGCAGAGAAAACATCAGCTGTCAGAGTTTTGCTGTTGATCATCCACAGAGTTAGCAGCATGCTATGACTTCACCCATCACATGGTCATCCACCCACTATGTCAAAACTGCACAAAATTATAACTGGCCCAAAAAACTGGGGCGCGATGCAGTTTTCAGGGCGTGTAGACAAACTCACCTGTGACTGTGAGGTTGATGAAGTGACTGATCTCAGTGTGAACTCTTTTACTTCTCACAGGGTTCCTCACAGCTACATGACACTCATACATCCCAGTGTCATTAAACGTGACCTTCTTCAGGATCAGAGAAACGTCTCCATCCTTCATCTCTGGGTGCTTCAGCTTCACTCGGCCATTAAAAGATGGATGTTGGTAGTTTTCATAGGAGCGTTTGTTCCTGTAGAAGTAGACGTAGCCGTCTGTGTTCAGGTCAGCTCTGCTCCACTTCAACACCGAGATTCTTTCATCTGTGGAAATCTGACACTGAAGTGTGACGTCCTCTTCAAGCTTCGCCTGCGCATCCTGCTGCAGAAAAGAAAAGAATCAATCTTTTTTTCCCACTGTTAGAACAGGATATTTAAAACTGAACACACCACAGTTGATCCAAAAAAAAGCCTGAAATGATGTCAGAGGAAAAAAGGGCGTTTGTGGTTCCACACATCACAAGTGTGAAAATGTCATGGAAACCTTTTTTTTTTTCATCCAGTGCAGGCAGGTTTTTCTTTTTAAATGTCTAAAAGTACACCGAGATATCTTGAACATGATCATTGTGTTTTATTTATTTATTTATTGTATTTATTAATTCACATTTAGCATTTGTGTAAACTAAAAGTACATTTTCAACCTCTGTGGCTGTAAAAACAAGTCAATCCAGAAGCAGTAAAAAATGCAGGACCTCTAATGTTCACTTACAGCTTCAAAAGAGACTGTTCGTATTAACTATTATCTTAGAACGGCAAAATAAGCTGTCTACAGACTTTAAACTGTTTGGGTCTTTGTACCTAATTCCCCCCTTTCTAATAACTCCATATGGATGATGCCGAGGCTAGAAATGAGGAAAACACTTGATTAACGTGGACCTAACAGAGGTGGTTGTACCTGCCCGCAAGGCTTCACCTCAGCTTTTGTCTGTGATCAAGGAGTCCATTTGAACATCTATGTTAAACATGATCCTATTATTTGAAGTTGTTCAGGAGATATCGTGTTCACAATAAGATAACTCCTCTGACCACAGGTTCCAGCTCAGTGTGAGTCTGTAAAAGTCCTTCACCAGTTTTTTCCAATTGGATTTAAAGCACTCGTGAACGATATTAGCCCAGATAATGAAACATTATCATCAATAAAACACTCCTCTTTGATATTATTTTGTCCTCTGATACCAAGCATGTGATCACAAATGCCTTGTAAGGCTGTCAGATGGTTTTCACCTGAGCACACATCTGTGATGATGTGTTTGATGTCCAGTCGGTGGTCCCTCTTTGCTTTAAACTACCTCCTGCACAAAAGACAGTGACTGATGTCAGACTGATGTTAATGATTTTCATTTCACACACATTCAGCGACATCCTGAGCTGAACTGAGAGCAGCATTAACAGTTTAAACCTTTGAGGAAATGCTTCTTCTGTGAGATATTTTTCATTTCCAGGTAGTCTCTTAACACGTTTAGACACAGGGATCACATTTTAAACATGAACACAACTAATAATGTTAAAATGATAGTTTAGGAAAAACATGTTTTCTCATATTAGAGTAAAATTTTTAATGATTTAGATCACCACAACTGTGAAAATCCCACGCGTTATCATGAATCACTCTCACATCAACTCATCGTTGCATAGTAAAATCCCCCAATAATAATGGCTATTAGAGTCATGGGACAGATGAGATTTCCTCAGAACCTCTAAAAAACTCCCCATCTTATCACAGTTATGGTTGAAATACACAGTTTACCATGTTAAACACACTTTAAAGAGCAAACTTCTCATATTTGATACAATCCCCTTTGACATCTCGGGGGGCTCTAGAAGCAACAATAAGCCTGCCTTCTTGGTGTTGATTTCAATGACTGACAGGCTGCTACTGAACTCTGTCACAGCGTCGTGCATGGTAAAAATTATCACTTAACAAGTGTCAGAAGTGTCAGACTTGATAACAACACATCTTGCCTAAGCATTAGTGTGAAAATGGATAAAGACAAATGGGCTGTTATAGCTTGCTAACGCATTTTTACCAGGGCCGTATTTTGAGGAGGGCATGGACTCGTAAAACTGCTTTCAACATCTTAAATATCTGAACATCTGAGTAAACACTATCCCAGGATGGATGAAGTGGAAGTTGTAATAAACCCATTAAAAATGTATGTTAACCAGACGCTAGACTTTGTTGAAAACTCTAAAAAATGAACTTAAAATAATCATGGAAAGGATTTCCACATTTCATCAAATTGGAATAACAGAATTGCATAATGCTAAAAATAAATAAATAAAGCAATTTAAAATACGTGGAAATTCTTTCCATGATTGTTATTCGAAGAATAATTTTTTTTATTCTTTTTTTTATTTTATTTTATTTTTTTAGAAATTATTTTTTGAGTTTCATTGTTAAAGACTTGAGTGAACTGAACTCATTGCCTTAATCAAGATCTATGAAAAGTGACAGGGAAAATACATTTAGTCATGTTTTGAACAATTCAAGTTAATTTTTTTCTCTACACGGAAAAAAAATAATTTAGTTAGGCTACTCTTTTTAGTTTAGCTTTGAAGTTTGACACGAATTAAAATATAAACATGCTCAGTTTCACTCCATTGCCTGTGTGTGAATGGGTGAATGACTGAATGTAGTGTAAAGCGCTTTGGGGTCCTTAGGGACTGAGTAAAGCGCTATACAAATGCAGGCCATTTACCATTTCACTCACCTATAGATGAAACAATTAGGGATAAATACAGGAAGATTATTAAAGAAGTCATCTAAAGTCTGATAGGTGGACGGTCACGGCGGAGCAGCTGCACACTGAGCAGAACAGGAGGAAGACTAAAGCAAATGAAAGCGAAGAAGTCATAGGGTTTCAAAGAAGTTATTCAAAACGACACAGCTGTCACACCTCTATTTACGAGGCTGCTTCACGGAAACGATACCGATTAGCTTGCAACGAAGCGGCTGATCTAGCTCTTAGTAAAGCGCATTTCCCCTGTAAAAAAAAAAAAAAAGGGGGGGGGGGGGGGGGGGAGAAAACACAAGCTACTGAAAAAAATCACTGGGAAAAACCTAATTGTATTAACCTCAGCAGCTCAATGTGACTGCGCCCGTCATATTTCAGTCTGATCTGTTTAAATACAAGTTTGAAATTAGAGTTGTATGTTGAGCTTCGATGGATGAATGTGTTCGCTTCAGGCCCGGATACATGCTGTGTCCTGTGGAGCGACAACAACAGAAACAAGAAATCCTCAGATTTTGTGTTTTAAATGTTCTGACAGCAGCAGATGTCGCAAACAGCGAGATGGACAAATTCAGTCTTCAGTGGGTAACCATAGTAACTCTTCTGACTTCCAGGTTAAAATCAGCTGTAATCTTCAGTTTCCCTTCTCAGTGTGTTTTAGGCTGTTTGTAGATTCTGTGCCGTAAGAACGCGGTTTATAACGCTGCTGAACCGTGTCTTACGTTTCTCGCGCACAAAAGCCTCTCGTTAATGCCCAGCAATGCTTTCGCATCTCATTTGCACCACTAATGCGTCATGTTTCATCGTATATTTAAAGGCTTTACTTTGTAGCTCTCTGTCAGCTGTTTTCTGATCCTTTCTCTGAGTGAAGTGGGAAACGCTCAAGCGGTCGGTTACGCGCACAAGACAAAAACAAAACGGCCTGTTTTGATCTGAGCGCGCACAGCGAGAAGCAGGAAGTTTTTTAATTTCCTCACATCGTCTCTGACTGAACGTTTCTGTTTTTGGAGTCAGCAAACAAAAAAGAAAATATATATTTAACCCGCTCCGGAGTTATGGTTTCCTTAACTGTTTATCTGCAGGCAGGTCTCACATGGTTTACTTATGAGCAAGTTTGGAAATCTAATAAATATGAAGAAATCGCTTATGTTAGTTAACGCTCACCTGCAGACACAGTGAGTCCAGCAGAGACGCTGAGATGTCCGAGCAGCCATTTCCGCTTCAATGTTCCGAGTTTGAGAAATATCCATAGGATGGTGAGATTTCCCCAAAACAGAATATCCCAGTTTAAACCCTGCCGAGGAGTTTAAAGAGAAGTTTTTCAATACAGCTAAAAGTTTCTGAGCGTGAAAACAGGTGCGTTTGTGTTCAGTGGCTGCTTGTCTTTTGAGGAAGGAGAACAGACTGAGGGTGGGGTTATAAACACGTGCTAATAACAAAGGGGCTCAAGTCAATGAGCTAAACGTCTGGATTCAGAGCTGCTCAACAACAAAACCAATCTATCATAAGTCACATTAAAACCATCATAGAAGCTGTTTAGTCGAATCTAAAGGATTCATGCTCAGCTTGAAGTAGATCTCTGACTGTGACCTTCCATCATACTGACAGTGGCCCACACTTGATTGGCTCTAAGCTAAGAAAATGAACATGTCTGCCAAGAAATGTGTGGCTAAGAAAGTGACGTGGAGTCAATCATGAAGCTCAAACAAGATCTGCAGTTACAGTTTAAAGCAGTGGTGTCAAACACGAGGCCTGGGGAGCAGAACCAGCCCACCAACAAGATGAATTTAGGCCGACTGGAGTTGAAGGAGTGAAAAATTATACAAAACTAGAATATTTCCAGATGTAGATATAAAAAAGAAAACCATCATAAAAAATTGGAAATAAAAAATAGATAGAAAATGTGAATCATAAAAAGCAAATGTATTAATCAAATTGTTTAAGTTGGGTAAAGGATTCATGTTTTAGCTTTTTTTTTCCCGTGTCTCATTATTTATTACTATTTTCAGAATGTAATTCCTTAAATTAAAAAAGGAAACTATGGCAGGGTGCACTCTACTAGTTAAAAAAACAAAAAACAAAAACTCAAGTGTTCAGTCAGTGGCGTACTGACACCGACACGTGCTTTCCATTCACAGTTAGTATTATTTATTATTAATAAAACACTAGTATCAGCACATCAATAAAAAAATGAAACAGGTTTTTTTTAAATTTTACAGTTTATCTGAAGGAAGTAGTGCAGCTTTGTACTGTACACCATAAACTGAACAGTGTAAATGTCAAAGGGCAAACTGAATTAAAAACAGCCATAAACTGTGTTAGCATGGAAAAATACACTATCTGCTCCAGCCTGCAAAATAGCTACACAATCTTAATCTCAACAAACAGTGATGAACACTGTAACATACGTTTCTGTGGACACACACAGGGACATGAGAGTAAATCAACAGAAAGGTCATCTGACAAGTATGCGAGTGGTTGTGCTTTGCTACACTAACATTTGCGCTTCTTTTAAAGTGGAAATGTTTTGGTCATTTCACCCGAGTACTCATATTGTGCCAGAGCTACTTATACCAGAGTAGCTTTGCATGCAGTTCAAAATGAGAAGCCCCTTGGTGTATCCCTTATCAGATAGAATCTATCTGAAATGAGCTGTTTAACTCCTCCCTCTTCAGCATAACTTTCTTCTGATTGGCTGAAAGAGTTAAAAAGCAGGTAGGCGGGGCTTCTGCACTGCAGGAGCTTTGTGCACTCACACCAGTATCTGTGAAGAAAGAGGAACTTACCACTGATGAAGAGATGAAAAAGTTAACAACAATTTTTAAACAGTACAAAAAACTGGATTACTGAAGGGAAGTGGTGCTGTTCAACTAAAGAAATGAATACTGAAAATATCTGCTGTATCTGAGCAAAAACACAGAGGAGGTTGAGCCTTAGCAACTTGAAAACATTACACACTCTAAATGTGGTTAAGAAAAAACAAACAAACATGCAGCTGTGCCTACAGACATAAAGATAGAAACTTTAAAATCCAGCAAACAATAAGCTAATGCTCTTCTCTTATCACATTTCAACCCGTAAATGACAAAACAAACACTAAATCACAAAGAAGATGAGCTTGTTGTCCTCAGTGTCATGTTTGCACTTTTCTCCGTCTCCTTTTTGTCCTTTTGTAAAAGTCTCCATATTTTTACTGTTTAAATATGCAGTTATAGTGTCAACATTTAAAAACTATATTGTGTTTTTCAAAAATGTCCTCATTTACTGAAGTCATACATGAGGAAACTGATGATGTCATCTTCTCCAGCTTCTTCTGGTAAGCTGGTTCCATACAAGCAATGATAAAACCACAACACAGACTGATGCAACAGTCAACAACACGGTGAGAAGTATAGAGGCTCCAGAAGGTTTGGTGGTGTGTTTCTCTAAAATAAAGCAAACACAGTCATTAAGTTGTCGTCACATTGTGAATGTTGAAACCTGCAGAAACAGACAGGTGAGTGTGTCACCTGTGACAGTGATCCAGCTGGATGGAGACTCTCCATGACCGCTGATGTCACACTTGTAGAGGCCTTCATCAGACCTGGAAACATGCTGGATGGTCATGTGACCTGTAGGCTCTTTCCCGATGAAGACGCCATCTTTATAGAAAGCAGCTGGGAGGTTGGAGGGAGTGGTCTTTGTTTTACAGAGCAGAGTGACGTCATCTCCCTCCATCACAGGGAGGACAGGACTCTGCAGGATCACTGATCCACCTCAACACAGAGACAAACTACAGCATTTCATCCATTTACACACAGCTTCATCAACACTAACTCCACACACTCAGCTTACCAGTGACTGTCAGGTTAACCATGTTTTATATATATATATATATATATATATATATATATATATATATATGATTGGAACAGAATTGTCTGAAGCGTTTGGTTTCTATAAGCTCTAAAAAGTTGAGTTCTCAATTGAAAAAGAGGTTAAAAAATGCTCTTGTGCCCTTTCACATGATATATTACTCTATGTGGGTTATTTATCTTTTTGTGAAGGTCAGCTTTGACCCTGGGTCTTAGAAATGAAGGGTCAAGTTCAAGTGCTTAGTCAGGCTAAGTAAAGCCTAGTATGTTGTTCACAAGTTTGAAGAAGATCCATAAACAGTTGTGGGTAATATGCATTTTTTGATGATTTCCCCATGTGGAGTGACCTTGACCTGATTTCCCCAAAATTAAATCAGCTCGAGCTGTTATTGGTATCTACCATTTTTATCTACCATTTGAAAAAGGCATCCAATCAGACAATCAAACAGAATCAATTACATGCTTCCTCCCTTCAGGCAAAGAACTACATTTCATCCATTTACACATAGCTTCATGAACAGTAATGTTGGTTTTACGGTCCCACACATGCACAATCGTGGTTGGGTTTTTTCCTATCCCAGGTGTGTTCCAGTGCAGTACTCCAAGATCCTGACTGGAAATCACTGGAAGCAGATTATGTGAGCAGTTGAATGTGGGCCGAAATAGAGCGAGGATCGAATCAGAACAGGAGGATGGGGAAAAAGTGAAAAAAAAAATAGTATGAAAAACACAGTCAACACTTTTCATTATTTTAACCCTTTTTTCACTTCAGCTCTTTCTGTGTTTGAACGTCGATCTTCCCCGTGGGTGGCTGACAGACCATCACTACTACAAGCAAGACTGGCCCACAGACTATACTTTGGTATACTGCCTCCATCTGGCAACAGAGCTCATTGCAGGGAGACAGGCCATCCCTGAATTGGAACAGACAGTGAACATGCTTGACCATAAAAGAAGCTTAACTCCACACACTCAACTTACCAGTGACTCTCAGGGTGAGGGTGCTGCTGGTTTCTCCCTCTCTGAACTCGCACCAGTAATCTCCACTGTCCTGTGTTAAGATATAGGTGATCTTGCAGGCAGAAGCAGTTGCTTGCCCCCACCCATCTCCACACGGAGTCATTCGCTTTTTACTAGTGTTTCTCCTCAGAGTCCATCCAGCAGAGCTGTCGTCCTCCACGCAGCTCAGAGACAGAAAGTCTCCTTCAAACAGCTGGAGGCTGCTGGGACTCACAGTCAGACGAGCTGTGAGGGCTAAAGTGAAAAACAAGGAATCATTTTGATACCAAAAACCATCTGGTCTTTTTTTTTTTAAATCAGTCTTCTCACATAAGTGAGATACTTGTGCAACTTAGGTGAGATGAAGCCCCGGAGAATAAAAGAGCAGACTAACATGCAAGTTTCTCACATGATGGTTTGAAGAGGATTCATGACGAAAATATTCAAATCTAAATCTGAATCTGTAACCCATGTGATGTGTAATCACTATCTGTTTATACACCTCTGTCCATTTATTTCCATTCCTTCACCCCTAACCTGTGGCAGCAGATGGCTGCTCCACCCAGTCTGAAGCTTTTTCCTGTTAAAAGGGAGTTTTTCCTTCCCACTATCGCCAAGTGCTTGTTCAGAGGGGATCGTCTGACTGTTGGGTGTTTTTTTTCTAACACTGTACGGTCTGTATCCTACAACACGAAGCCTCTTGTATAGATTTGTTGTAATTTGTTGTACTGCTGTCAGTGTGGTAAAAGCACAGCACTAAAAAAACCAACTGCTGCTCTCTGTACCCTGTACTTGTCTATACAGCTATCCCTAACATCCTCCCTCTGAAACCCTCTGCTTGTCCTCCTTCCCTCCACCCATCAGTCTTTTCTGTGGTCTTCCTCTTTTCCTCCTGCCTGGCAGCTCCATATTTATGATTCTTTGTCCTGTATATCCATTATCCCTCCTCTGCATATGCACAAAACACCTCAACCTTATATTTTTCAGTGCGACCAGTTAGAAAAGATGCAAAATAAAGAAAATAAAAGTAAAATGCAGATGTACTGATCTATCAATACGAATGGAAACATATGGACTCCTCTACATGTAGTAGCAGGTTGTATGCAACACAACCGTGTGCGTGTATGTTTTATTTGTCTTGCTCTAAGCTCATAGTGGAAGAAATTGACCGCATGCTGTGAGTGTTTTCACCCGTGGTGGGGCGGGGCTAACACGGTGGGCAGGGAGAGAGTTTGTTGTTGTTACACATCAGAAACATAGCTAATGGTTTCTGTGCTATATTTTTTCCACTGAATGAACAACAACAACAAAAAGCCCGCTGCTGTCGAGAGCTCATAGGTTTAGACTAACGGTGTGTTCACACCGAACGCGATGGACGCGAATAGAGCGTCAAGTTTACATGTAAAGTCAATGGAAAGGCGCGATGACGCGCGATTGCGGGTCCCGCGAAAATTCGGAAGCAGATTTGCGTCGCGAAAACGCCAAAACGCGTGAAACGCGCGTCAGTGTAGCGCGTCTGGCGCGTTTGACTCGCGAATAAAACCACGCGCGTGAGTTTTTGTGTTGCATTTTGTGCATACGCGCGTTTCGCGTCTACCGCTCGAGTTGGAAAAATCTGAACTCCAGCGTCAAATCGCGCCGCGACAACCAATCAGGAGCCTGGTGACGTGGCTGTTACCTAGGTCAAAGGGGCAGATCCAGCCAAAGCCTTTCATACTTCAATGGAGGGGAAGGCTAATCAATGCGGTAGCAAACAACTCGGAGCTGTACAACACCAGCTGCTTTCAGTACCGAGACAGGAATAAAAAGGACCGAGCTTGGAGGAAGATATGTGAAGAGATCGGGCAACCTGGTAAGTTCATTCATTTCTCTTTTGAAAGTTTTCACTGACCCGGGGAAGCCGCACAAAAGCTAGCAAGCCACCGCTATTTTCCCACTGACGTACAAATACCGTTCTGCTTTTATGCATGTTGTCATTTAGGAATATATTTTATTGTTTATTAATAAACAGCATACAGTGGTCCCGCTGTTCATCCGTCACTGCTTTGCTTTTTTGCTGATTTTTTATTGCACAGTACAGCATTGCATTCTGCAGCCTGATTGACAAATCTCCTGCGCTTGCCAAATTTATCACGTTTGGTTTTGATAACCATCGCGTCCAATAGAAAAAACAGCACAAAAACACCCATAACTATGAGCCTCATTCGGAAATAGACACCTGCACCGTGAGGGAAAAAGGCGCACGAAAGTGGCGGGCAGATGAAGACAAACCGCGGCATAATAATACTTTTACGTTTTGCAATCTACAAAGGTTTGCACTTTGAGAATCAATTGTGAGAACTGTGACCAGGGGCTAGTTATTCTGAGAACCCCTGCAATAAATGAGGGACCACTGTCTACTCTACGATTATTATATCCAACCTGTTAACATTTAATACTGTATTGATAGAACCAACTGATTCTGCAGCAGAGCATCCCCAGTCCCTGAGCTCCTGCTGCTGCACCCACAGATATGTACAGCAAGCACTGATACCTTTTTAGTCGGTGGGATTCCCTTGTGATCACCTTTACTAAATATCTACAACCAATCTGATTATATCCTGTTATTGTTTTTTTTTTTCAATGTTGAAATTAAAATCTAGTAGCAGCCTTCTCATTTCTTTGTGTTTTGTGCTGTTTTACAGGCCCACAGAGGAGGACGGCTCCGAGGCAGATGAGGGACGGGTCCCAGGACGGTCCATCGGCGGTGGAGCTGGCCATCCTGGAGTCCCTGAAGAGGCCACACCAGTCTCCAATTGAGCATTTCCTCCTCAGCCTTGTTCCTGCTCTGGAGAGCAGCTGGTCCTTTTTATTCCTGTCTCTCTGTAAATTCTTATATTTTATATATTTATGTTTAATGTTTTTCTGTTTGAGACTTTTAATATTATTTCAAATAAATGTTTATAATGACTAATTTCTCAGTTCTACTACACAGCAAATGTTGGCACACAACTTGACACATGTAGAATTTATTTCATATTATACTAATGACAAAATATACTGATACAGTGGGATGCAGAAGTTTGGGCAACCTTGTTAATAGACATTATTTTCCAGTATAAATCGTTGGTTGTTACAATAAAAAATGTCAGTTAAATATCATACAGGAGACACACACAGTGATATTTGAGAAGTGAAAAGAAGTTTACTGGATTTACAGAAAGTATGCAATAATTGTTTAAACAAAATCAAGCAGGTGCATCAATTTGGGCACCACAAAAAAGAAATGAAATGAATATTTAGTGTATATCAATGTGTGTGTCTCCTATATGATATATGGGGTGCCTTTGTCTGGATGTGCTTCCCATCCAGAGCTGCACAGCACAGAGGGAAGTTCCAGCGCTCCTGGAATCCCTCTGTGATGGACCGCCAGTCTCCAGGTGAAGGCACAGCCATGAAGTCGTCCACTAGACAGTCCCAGATGGACGTCGCTGCCTGGGGGGTGATCTGGCTCACCGTGGACACACCGACTCTGAAACTGAACGCGATGGTCCTGAAGGAGTCCCCGGTGACAAGGAACCTGGACAAAATTGTTCAAAATCAGTATTATGTGTACTGCAGTTACAAAATACATTATTCAAATTCCAAAATACTTTTGTGATGTCAGATATAAATCACAAAACTTAAATCTTACATAAAACATTTTGTAATTATAAGGATAATTACAAAATGTATATTAGATAATATCTAAAACAGTTGTGTTTTGTTTTAACTTTAACATATCATAATTTGATTGGTAGCAACTTTCACAACTACAGTGAGCCAATCACTCATAATTCCTAAACATGTCAATCAGGTAGGAATGAAGTAAGACATTAATAGAAATAAAGAGTTGTGTGTTGACATGTAGCCCTTTCCTTGCTTAAATCATTAATATTTTTGAAAAATTAATCTGTGATAAGACAGCTTATCAAGATAGAACCATGTAACTAGAGATGAACCAAACTGTTCACAGTTTTATCTAACTCTGTTTTAATAAAGGCTGTGACCCCTGCTATAGAGTCTGACAGCTGCAGGGATTATATACAAATATTCAACTATCCCAGAATTAAACCAGGTCTAAATAAAAAGGAGTGAGTATCACTACAAGGTTAACTCAGTGGTGCTAATGCTACAGTTTGATATCAGCAAACACCGAGCGCATACATTGATGTGACACCACAGCCATGCTATCATGCAAACACTGATAACAGCATAAATCGAATTAAATCGGGACTTGATGAGACCTTCTGAGTATCACTAGAAATATTATAAAGAGTCGTCTCTGTACCACAGTTTGCTTTCAGTAAACACCGACAGCATTCACTGTTAGCATAGCACATCCATGTTAGCAGTGTATAACTGGATGGATTAGCATATTAGCACAGATATCAATAAAGGACTACCGTATTAAATAGTTTTACTAACCTCAGGCAGACGGACAGGCGCTCTGCAGGTGGGATTGAGCGTCTGTAGTTGGTGTCTAGGCGGGCGATGCTGGGACCGACGAGGGAAAGCAGGTCCTCAAACTGGCCGATGGTGATAGCGCTGGAATCGGCCGTCATCCAGGCGCAGCTCCTGGAGCAAGTGGTGAAACTCACCAAACTGCTCATGCCTCTGGAGGACCTGATGGACCCAGGTACGGCGAGGACGTCTTTTACGCTGCTGCTCTGCTCTCCACAGTACATAGAGAAGGGAGACTCTCTCTTCAAGCGCTAGCTCAATAGCTGCCATCTTGCAAAGATACCGGTCTGGCACAACTCCCTCCCACATTCCTCCCACATTTCCGGTTCACGTGCGTCGAAATATCATATTTTGAGGCGCGATGGATTTTTCTTGGACACGCGTTGAGACGCAAATGTACACGCGTCAAATTAGGGGCGTTTTATTCGCGTCCATCGCGTTCGGTGTGAACACACCGTTAGCTTGTGAACAACCTGTTCTCATCCTCATTTCGTGTTTGTGGAAGCAGCTGGTGAGGCTCATGTATGCACATGGATTAGTTTGTTGTCTGTTCCCAGACAAACATCAGCGAGATGGGTCTGTCTCTCCCAACTCGTCTTTACACTGTTAGCACCATCCTTTACTAACCTGTGAGAGATAAAAGTCAAACACTGAAACTTATTTAGGTCACCTACACCAATCCATTAATTAACTTCCTTTAATTAAAGGAAGTTAAATGGCGCGGCGCGCACAGATGCAGCGGCCCGGAGCTCCTACACTTTTGCACTTTTGGTGGTACTGTGTATTATTTCACACAGTCTGGGGTTACTTCAATACAACAGAGATGATCTACTACAACTAAGCCGTGGAGATCTTCAACTAACATCCGAGTATCTCATCCCCCCGGAGATCGTTAAGCAACCCCCGGGGCTACCCGCAACAGCAAGCCGCAGGAGGAGACGTTGCGAGCGGAGGCAGAAGAGACGCAAGCGGGGAGGCCTGTGGGCACGGCTAAAGACTAGTCCGTTTAAACCACCACTCCCGATCATATTCCTCTCCAACGCCCGTTCAATCCGTTACAAACTGGATGAAATACGACTGCAGATCGCCACTCGACGGACTTTTAATAAGTGTTCGTGCATGATTTTCACTGAAACCTGGCTGGACAGCGCCATTCCCGATGTGGCTATCGATCTAGCAGGCCGCACCGCCTATCGAGCCGACAGGTCTGCGGACTCGGGTAAGAAGACTGGCGGGGGGCTGTGCATCTATATTAACAACCTTTGGTGCACGAACGTCACGGTAACGGAAAAACTGTGCAGTACAGAGGTAGAACTGTTGGTGTTAAAGTGCCGTCCATTCTATCTCCCTCGGGAATTTTCTGCCGTTTACATCTGCGCTGTTTACATTCCACCAGATGCTAATGCTAAGCTAGCGTTAGCACAATTGAGCAGCAGCATCAATAACAGCCTGGTAGCACACCCGGACAGTGTCTTTATTGCGGCTGGGGATTTTAACCATGCGGACCTGAAATCTGTACTTCACAATTTCCACCGTAATGTGAAGTGTGCTACCAGAGGAGATAGAACGTTGGACCAGGTGTACACCAACATGGCGAATGCGTACAGAGCCCAGGCTTATCCCCACCTGGGTCTGTCAGACCATCTCTCCCTTCTGCTATACCCAATATACACACAAAAGATCAAGAGCACTGGGATTACAACCAAAACCGTGAGAACATGGCCGCAGGATGCTATTCCGATGCTTCAGGACTGTTTCCACTGCACAGACTGGGATGTATTCAAGGTGCAGGACACTGACAATCGTGTCGCATTGGACAGTTACACCTCCACTGTCTTGGACTACATCTGTTTCTGTGTGGACAATGTAACAACTTGGAAACGATTCCGTGTGTTCCCTAATAATCCACCCTGGATGACACACGGAGTTCAACAACTTATTCGAACAAGGAACAACGCTTTCAAATCCGGGGACCAGGAGGCATACAGTGCTGCCAGGGCCAACCTGAGAAGAGGCATCAAGACTGCCAAGCAGCAGCACAGGAGGCGTATCGAGGCCAGGTTTGAGAACAACACAAACCCAAGGCAGGTCTGGGAGGGCATCAGGGCTATCACGGACTACAAAAGAAGAACACCATCACCCTCAGCCGACAGTTCTACTCTGGCTGAGGATCTAAATCTCTTTTATGCCCGTTTTGACAGGGAGAACACCGACCCTGTCCTGTCCCCTCTCCCCTCAACCGACCCTGCTCCGGTCCTGAGCACTCATGAGCTGAGGCGTGTGTTCCGGAGCATTAACACCAGGAAGGCGGCCGGGCCGGATGGAGTGCTGGGCCGGGTGCTAAAAGACTGTGCTGCGGACCTGGAGGACGTCTTCACCTCTATATATAACACCTCGTTGTCCTGTTCACTGGTACCATCCTGTTTCAAAGCAGCAACCATCGTTCCCATCCCAAAACAGTCAAATGTCACATGTCTGAACGATTTCAGACCTGTGGCACTCACCCCCATTCCCGCCAAATGCCTGGAGAGACTGGTCATTAAACACATCAGAGCTGCTTTTCCACCATCCCTGGACTCGCACCAGTTTGCATACAGGGAGAACCGGTCAACCGAGGATGCGATCGCCACAGTGCTGCACACATTACTGAAGCACTTGGAACACAGGAACACCTATGCACGGCTCCTCTTTGTAGACTACAGCTCGGCTTTTAATACCATCCGGCCATACAAACTCCGTCCCAAACTCCACCAACTGGGACTTAACTCCTCTCTGTGCAACTGGATTGTGGACTTCCTCACTAACCGTAGACAGAGTGTCAGAGTGGGTAAGAACACCTCTTCCACCCTTGTGGTCAACACCGGTGCCCCTCAGGGGTGTGTTCTGAGCCCTCTGCTATACACTCTCTTCACCCATGACTGTATTTCCTCCTGCGCGTCCAATCTCATTGTTAAGTTTGCAGATGACACTACAGTGCTCGGACTTATATCCAACAATGATGAGACAAACTATAGGACAGAGGTGCAACAACTAGAGTCATGGTGCCACGACAATAACTTGGTCTTAAACACCAAAAAGACCAAGGAGATCATTGTAGATTTCCGGAAGAGGGGTCATAACAACCATCTGCCTCTCTTCATTGGCAGTGAGGCGGTGGAGAGGGTGAGCAGTTTTAAATTCTTGGGGGTAACTGTGACCTGTCCTGGGGCAACCATATCACCTCAGTTGTACGGAAGGCCCAACAGCGCCTCTACTACCTGAGGAGACTGCGGAGCGCACACATTCCCAGATCTCTGATGTTGAACTTCTACAACTGTGCCATCAGCAGCGTTCTGACGTATGGATTTCTAGTGTGGTTCCCCAGCTGCACCAAGGCCGATCAGCAAGCACTCCAGCGGGTGGTGAAAGAAGCTGGCAGAATTATTGGAACAAGTCTGCCAGAGATCAGTAATATCTTCCCCACTCGCTGTCTGAGGAGGGTGCACAGTATCCTGCGGGACCAACATCACCCTGCGCGCCACCTTTTCCATCTGCTGCCCTCAGGGAGAAGGTACAGGTCTATACAGGCCAGAACATCCAGACTGGCCAACAGCCTGTATCCACAGGCTGTGAGGCTCCTGAACTCTCTGCCCCCCTCTCACGGACAATAACCATATCCAACTTCTTAATAGCAATGAACTGGTCTGCATTGGTGCATCATATCTTTATTCTCTTCCCCCTCCTGCCCCCCCCCCCTCTTTCTTAAATAGATAACTATCATATCTGATATCATATCTCACAGTACAATAATATTGAATGGGTTGCATTGTTGTATTTTGTCATGTTTCTCAGGTCTTTGTCTGAATTTCTACGAACATTATTGCTAAGGATTGTCTTATTGCATTGGAGTCACACTGGGTTAAATATGTACACTTGGGTTTTAAGGGGTATTTATTATTTTCTTCTTTTTTTGGGTTGTATGGAAGCCCCAAACGCAATTTCATTGTTCTTGACAATGACAATAAATAAATAAATACTAAATACTTTATGATAGACCATTATCTCTGTATCCTCAACACCATCAGTCAGGCCACGGACTTCACAGAGATCACCATCATCTCCTGAATTAAGTCGCTTAATTAACTCCTTGAGTCGCCTCAAGGTGCTTTATATTGTAAGGTAGACCCTACAGTAATACATGCAGCTAAAAACTAACCAATCATAGGAATTACAGAAACAAAAACATGCAGGATCTCTGATATGTGCCACAAACCAATTATATTACATATTTTAAAAAAAACTTCCATCACTTCCTTATAAACTTTTGTCTTTTTAGTGCTTTACTCACCACAAATCAGAATCAAAATCAGGAGGAATCTGAAAGAATCCATGAATGACGAGTGCAGAGTGACTGCAGAAGGAAACCAGCTTTACATTCGACACTGACAAGTGTTTATACAAGGAGGCAGCGTCATTTAAAGGAAGGGTTTGTGGTTCTCAGAATCGAGACCAGAAGCAGACAAAGGGATCACACGCTTATTCAAAAGTAAATAAATGTAAAGATCCTTGTGACCAGTGTGATTATTTAACTAGATTAACATCTCTGGCCTCAAAACAGAGCACACATGCACCGCCACAGCACGACACAGAGCATAAAGCAGGAATATCACAGGATGTCAAAATAAAGCTGCTCGATGTTCCAACAGTTCCCTTATCTTTTATTGACATAAGACATTTGAAATGTGTCATATAAAATGTAAGGAATGTGAAATAAGATATAAGGAACATGAGATATAATATAGTAGCATAGCACAAACATCTGATAATACTACAAAATCATTAGGACTTATATTGTATTATATTGTAAACACTGAGAACAGATATAAAACATCAGAAATATATTTTAAAAAAAAGAATAGAAAAAAAATGAGAACAAGCTCTGTATATCAGTAAAGTTTATTTCATTCAAACGAGCCATGTGACCATATAATCAAGGCTGTTGTACTGATATTTACACTGTGCTTGTAGAGTCAAAGCACATATTAAAACAAATATGTAGGACTGCTTTATTCCATTTGAGCGAATACTGTAAAATTAATCTCTAAAATATCTAACATCAAAAATCTTAATCACCTCATACTACCATGTCACTCCATCCCAAACTGCAGGCTTACCTGCTGGGAGGGAGAGCCTTCAGTTTTCAGGCCCCTCTTCTGTGGAACCAGCTTCCAGTTTGGATTCGGGAGACAGACACTATCTCTACTTTTAAGATTAGGCTTAAAACTTTCCTTTTTGCTAAAGCATATAGTTAGGGCTGGACCAGGTGACCCTGAATCCTCCCTTAGTTATGCTGCAATAGACGTAGGCTGGCGGGGAATTTCCCATGATGCATTGTGTTTTTCCTTTCCTCTCACTCACTATGTGTTAATAGACCTCTCTGCACCGTCGCAGCAGATGGCCCCGCCCCTCCCTGAGCCTGGTTCTACCGGAGGTTTCTTCCTGTTAAAAGGGAGTTTTTCCTTCTCACTTTCATCAAAGTGCTTTCTCAGAGGGGATCATATGATTGTTGGGTTATTGTATTATTGCAGGGTCTACCTTACAATATAAAGCACCTTGAGGCGATTGTTGTTGTGATTTGGCACTGTTTTCCTCCTTCACCCACAGAAACTCACATTTCTTTACTTCAACTGCTGCACATCGTTGTACTTCTGCTTGATGAACTCATTTGCTTCTATTTTAGAAAGTTTGGCGCTCAAAGTGCTCATTTAAAAAGCATATTTGCTTTTTTCTGTTGCCGTTGTACCATAAAAGTACACACCAGTAATATAAATTCAACACAATAAGACTTTTAATGGAAAAGCTAAACCAGACCTACAAAAAATGTAGTTCATGGAAGAGACCAAAAACATCAGCAACATATGGTCTCATCTGTACGTCAGTGTGAGTGTTTTTTTACTGTGTGTGCATTTTGCTTGTTTTGCTATGAGCTGAAGATGTCCACGCAGCCGTCTGTTTCCTCCTCCGTGTGTTTACATCTCTCACAGTGAGAAACGGGAGACGGGCTTTGAGCTGTTTATCCAGTCAGACAAGCCTGACGTCTGACTGCAAATGGAGGGATTTCTCAATTGGCTGAGCATAAACTAAAAACATTGTCTAAGAAACAGTTCACCTTTGAGTGGCCTGAGCATCACCGTCGGATATAACTTTTTATCTGTGAGCTGTCAAGATAGATCAATAGCTAGGTAGGTGCCACAGGTGCCCGCTGAGGGTCTTATACTTTACTATGCAGGGATTTAATAAAACATTAAGTAAAAGTAACTTTAACATTGTGTAAAATTAGAATAATATGTATACATTAAATCTAAGAAAAACAGCTGAAAGGATACAATAATGTAATACAATATTTAAGGTAAATAGTTTGATATAATAGTAAAACACAGATGAGATTGGGACATTATGGCTGGCAGGTGTCACTTGTCACAGAATGAAGAGTTGTTATGCAGCTTCATAGAGAATGGTAGGAAGGTGTTCTTTATGGTAGCGAGGTTAAATCAGTCTGAGGGAGAAGAAGCTCTGCTGCCTCCGCAGTGTGGAGTGGAGTGGGTGGGATTGGTTGTCTGTTACACCCCTGAAAACAGGGGGAAAAGAATCACGAGAGTGATTATGACTTGCGTCTCTCATGCAGTAGTTTATTGCAGTAACGTTTCACATTCTGTACTGCTAAATGTCACATGGTGGAAGAAAAACACTAAATAATAAACCGAAATACTAAAGTGCTTATTATACATATACTTGAGCAGGTTTCCTGATAAAATGGCTGACAATTGCGGTGTTTTTAGCTCCTGCCGTTATCTTAATGGCCATTACACAGTACAAAACACAGCTCAAAACCGCCACGTATATGTGCACAAAACTGCAATGTAATGCTTTTAACGCTTACAAAACAATGAAGGATTACCTCTTAAATATCTTAACAGTGTACACATTGGAAATATATCAACTTTTAAACACTTTTACCTGAAAACAGGGGGAAAAGAATCACGAGAGTGATTATGACTTGCGTCTCTCATGCAGTAGTTTATTGCAGTGAGGAGAACGCGCGAAAGCCCCCTAGTGGAGAATAGAGACACTACTAATCGATCCCAGAAAAGGCTTACTAGCCGATCACTGATGTATAGATTGCAGTTCTCTTAAATAACATGAAAGCCATTAATATAACATGAAAAATAATAAACTCTTAACCATTTTCTTACCATATTTACATTATTTTCGTCCTTATATCAACTGATATGAATTAGTATTAACTGAACAGTTTTATATGCAATAGTCATTCAACCTGTCACACTCTCCCCCACTCAAAAAATGTCGTCCCGACATTATACCAACAAGATGCTTTTCAGTCTATATTCTCTTGTAGTCAGGACATCAACAGTAGAGTGAACCAATGTCCTTAATTCTGTGGGTTTAACACCTGTTTCACCACAGTCCATCACTGGTGACTGAAGACAAAGTCTATAACCAGTCCATATGTGAGTCTTCACAAAGTCTATTGTCTATGGTTATAATCCACAGATGGGGAAAAGTTCATGTCTTTTTCTTGATGACAGTCTTTAAGTACAGTTCTCAAGTCATCAGTGGAAAAGTGTCAACTTACATTTGCTGGAGTCCATACAAACCAATGGGCTGGGTGCAGTATGACTGCACAGCTGGAAACCATGGAACCAGGCCCGGGTACACAGGAAGCAGTTGCGGTGCTGGCTGAACACTGTAGCAAGATGGGGTGCCCAGTTGGTCATACGTCATCCGTCTTGGCGGGTGTCTCTCTCACTGTGGCTGCTGAGGTGTGTCCTCCTCAAGTCTCTCGAGTACAACAGGTGGAGGAGGGGCAGGTATGTCACCTGCAGTGGGCTCTGCCTCCTCACAAGTTGTCTCCACGGCAGCTGGGTCAGGCGCCTCCAGATGGTCTCCAGCAAGAGGCTCTGGTGTTGGTGCAAGAGCAGGGACTGAAGTTGCGGGCTGAGACGTTGCTGTGAGAAGTTCTTGTTCTGATGGCTGGGACACAGGTTGAGGTGGTGCGTAATGACAGCGGTATTCATCAACACTGCCCTCATCATCAGAGTCTGGCACAACAGCGACAGGTTTATCAGTCTTTTTCTGTTCATGTCTTGTACGATTATCTTTTTCAGGCACTTTTTCAAAAGGTAAGTGGTCACATGACATAAGCAAGTTTCTGTGAAGCACTCTAGAGCGCCCTCTGCCTCTCTCCGGTCTTACCTCATAGATAGGGAGGTCAGGCCCCATTTGTCTGACTACTGTGTGAACAGTGTCCTCCCAATAGTCTCTCAGTTTCCCTGGGCCTCCTCTAGGTGTCAGGTTTCTGACCAGAACTCTCTCGCCAGGTTGTAACACAGAACTCCTTACTTTTGTGTCGTAGTGTCTTTTGCCCTTTTCAGCAGCTTTCTTTGCATTCTCATTTGCTATAGAGTAGGCTTGTTCCATGCCCTTTCTCCATTTTTCAACATAGTCTCTGTGGTCACTAAAATCTGTTTCTGAGTACAGTCCAAAGAGCATATCTACTGGTAGCCTGGGTGACCGTCCAAACAGTAGGTAAAATGGGGAGTAGCCAGTGACTTCGCAACGTGTGCAATTATATGCATACATTAACTTGTTGATAGATTCCTTCCAGTTTGACTTTTGTGTTTCAGTTAGCATTCTAAGCATTTGCAACAATGTCCTGTTCATACGTTCAACTTGACCGTTCCCCATTGGGTGATAGGGTGTTGTCCTAGAACCGGCCATGCCACAAAGTTTCTTGAGCTGACTGAATAGCTGATTTTCAAATTCACCTCCTTGGTCATGGTGAATGCGACAGGGGAAGCCAAACTTTAGGGCATAGTCATTGAATATCAGGTTTGCAGCAGTTTTGCCTGACTTTGAGGTGGTGGCATAGGCTTGGGCAAAACGTGTGAAGTGGTCAGTTATCACTAGAATATATTCATAACTGCCTTTGCATTTTTCAAGATGGAGAAAGTCTATACACACAAGCTCAAAGGGCTGCGTAGTTACAATGTTTGTTAAAGGAGCTCTTGTTTCATGGCTGGGCTTTTTCTGCTTTACACAGGAACAAACGTTGGTCACATAATGCTCGATGTCTGCCTGCATGTGTGGCCAAAAGAAGCGTTCACGTATCAAAGACACTGTGCGATCAACACCTTGATGGCCCATATTATTGTGCAGCTCTTCAAGTACAGTCTTTTTGAACTGATCTGGCAAGACTAGCTGTTTCCGGGCAGAAGTGAGTCTGTACAAGATGCCATTGTTATCTAGTCTTAACTTGCCCCACTCTCTGAACAAACATTTTGTCTTAGGGTCAAATATTCTTAGCTCTTTGGGCAGTGGTTTTGAATCTGTCTGTTTACACTGTAATACAGGGCTTATAACAGGATCAGACTTTTGCGCTTCACTAAGCTGTTCTTTTGGTATGGGTGTGAATGTTGCTTCTGCTGGCTCACCTTCTGCTGTGACTGACATTGCTGCAGCTGAGAGTGTCCATGCAGCAGGTGTGTCTTTCTGTACCTCAATGGCCTGGATAGCAGCTGCAATAGTGTCCGGTGGCACTTCCTCAGAGCAGTCTCTCATCAAGGTTTCGACATCAAGTGGCATTCTTGATAAAGCATCTGCATCACTGTTTTCCTTCCCTGGTTTGTACTTAATGGTGAAGTGAAAATCAGCGAGCTCAGCGACCCATCTTGATGTGGTGGCATTCAGTTTGGCTGTTGACAGAATGTACGTTAGCGGGTTGTTATCGCTATAGACAGTAAATGTTGGGGCATAGTACAAATAGTCTCTAAATTTGTCAGTGATAGCCCACTTCAATGCTAAAAATTCTAGTTTTCCTGCATGGAAGTGGTAGTTTTTTTCAGCCGCTGTTAGAGTACGGGAGCCATAAGCAATAACTCGCAGCTTACCATCTTGTCTCTGGTACAACACTGCGCCTAGCCCTTTGTGTGAGGCGTCTGTGTGTACGATGAACGGCTGTGTGAAATCTGGGAACCCCAGCACTGGTGGGTGGAGCAAACAGTCTATTAGTTCCTCAAGCGCACGTTGATGCTGGTCAGTCCACACGATTTGTTTTGAGGAGGGCACAACTTGACTGGCTCTCCTTGGTCTTGCCCTTGTCCCTTTTGTGGTGTCTGAGTTCTCTGTGGTTTTGTCAGCTTTTAACAGTTCATACAAACAACCTGCTTTTCTGGAGAAGTCTTTTATGTATTGTCTGTAGTAGGAGAGAAGGCCTAACATTTTTCTGAGCTGACCAACATTTTGTGGTTTTATACCTTTGAGTGCTTTGACTGCTTCAAAGTCTGCAGGATCCACTTTACTGCCTTCTGCAGACACTATTCTGCCCAAATAGCACACCTCAGACTTAAACATGTCACACTTACTTGGCTTAAGCTTTATACCAAAGCCTCTCAATCTCTGGAGCACTTTTCTCACGTCCTCCACGTGATCTTTGAACGTTTTGCTGTAAACTAATGTGTCATCCAGATAGGGGATGCAGATGTTGTCGCGAAGCCCATCCAGGCACTCTTCCATACAGCGCTGAAATGCTGCAGGGGCATTCATAAGTCCAAAGGGGATGCGAATCCACTCATATAATCCCCAGGGGGTCACAAAAGCAGTGAGTGGACGACTTTCTTCTGACATGAACCCCTGGTGGTACGCTTTCCCCTGATCTAAAAGCGAAAACCAGGAGTTTCCACCCAAACTGTCCATAATGTCCTGGACGCGTGGGATGGGCTGGCGATCAGGATGGGTTTTCCGATTCAGGTCTCTGTAGTCTATGCACAGTCTTAAAGTACCATCTTTTTTTCTAACACAAACAACTGGTGAGGAGTATGACGAGTCTGACTTCCTGACCCAGCCTTGTGCTATTAAATCATGCAGGTAACTTTTCATCTCTTGGTAGAGCGGCCGTGGCACAGACAGGTATGTGCGTTTGACTGGTTCGTAGTCTTTGAGTGATATGGTCATTTTCAGTTTTTCAATACAGCCTATATCATTTTCTGTTTTAGAGAAAGACTGGCATTCCTCTCTGAGCATCTGTTTTGCTAATACTCTCTGCTCTTCACCCAGGTGGCTAAGATCTACAGGTGGGTCCCACTCTTCACTAGCGCTACACTGGGCTTGTGTATTTGTCTGGTTAACAGTAGCTACAGATGTGGCTTTTTCAAACACCTGGGCAGGTAAAACAGCTGTAATAGTCTGAACCGAGCCAACTAATGTACGGCCTGGAATGACAATTTCATGGTCAGTTGGGTTAGAGACACCTAGTGTTATGACAGGTAAAGTACCCTTCTTAACTTTAACCAAAGTGTCAAAAAACTCAAGATTGTCTGGCCACTGGGGGTTTAAGTCTGGCTCAAATATCATGACCATGTCTTGTTTAAATGGTCCTGCTGCTATACGACCCTCAACATGCATGTGGCTTTTTTTTAGGTACAGTAATACAGTTTTTCTTTGTCATCACTTTGTACTCGTCAACTGCATCTGCACTAACAGCCTGTATAAAAGCTTTCACCTTGTGTCTTTTGAGGCTGGGAAATGCTTTTCTCACTGTGCTGTACAGTTTAGCTTGGTCAGTCTTATTCACAATGTATTCAATTACATTGTAGCCTATAATAGGGCATGTGAGCTGAAAGCCTTTCATTACCAACATGGGGATGGTCAATTTCTCAGTTTGTTCAGTTCCGGAAACAAGTTGGAAGGTTGTCTCAACCCACCCAAGATATGGCATGTTGGTCCCATTTGCTGCGGTCAGGGTGAGTTCAGATGTGTCCATAATATCTGCTACATCTCTCAGCTCTGTGTGTGGCAGATAGTCCTTTTTCCACTTCTCATCGATGATTGATACCTGTGAGCCTGAGTCCCATAGAGCTTGAAGCCTGTGGCCGTCCAGAAAACACTCAACCAGACATTGCCTGCCCACCAGAGATGTGACTTTGTGAGGGGAATTTACATGAGCTGGCGACAGTGGTACCTGGACAGTCTCATTTTCTTTCTTAGTCTTTAAGCCAGTGCATTGTCTCTTATGTTGTCTCCAGTGTTGTTTCTGGCATGTTCTTGAACAATAAAGTGCGTTTTTACATGCTGAACACTGTCTCATGCCTGACTTTTCTTGTTTACAGTTGGAGCAATGTTGGGACTTGTGGATGATGGGCATGGTTAACACTCGTCCCTCGGTGGTAACCATTGCTGGTTTAAATGTTTCTCTTTATATGGTCTCATACCTCTGCTTCTACATCCAGCCTGAAAGTGTTCTCTACTCCCACAGAGGTAGCAGTGGGTGCAGCGCTCGTTGACTCCATTCTGCTGGCAGATGTGGCACCTCCTCTCACGGCGGGCTGGACTACCTCTGTAGTGCTGTACAGGATACTGAGGGGGTGGTGGCCTTTGACGGGGGCCCTGGAAGCTATAATACTGCTGGTCCCTATCATACTGCATAACTGGTGGTGGGGCATATGACTGAGGACCAGCCACCGGCTGCTGTAGAGTCTCTTTAATCTGAGCTATCTCTGCACTGAGACCTTTCAGGGAGGCTACACCTGTCTTAAGCTCCGCTAACTCAGTTAAAAGCTCGGGTGGTATCTTAGCTTTAACTTCTTTCACAGGGTTCTTAGCTGGTGACACATCATCTGACTGCACTGCACTCACACTTGTAGCAGTCTGTGATGCTAAACATCTCTTCTTGTTTTTCCTTTCTGCCTCATTGGCACAAGCCATATTTAACCTCTCTAACAGGAGTTCATCAGGTGTCTTAGAGTCTAACAGGAGTGGCTGCATATCTATCCTGACACTGTCACTCTGGAAGCCTGTGAGTATGGTGTGCAAACACATACGCTGAACTAAAGCTGGGTCGTATTTGAGTCCTGACTCAGATTCTTGGGAAGCAAATAAGACTTTCTGCTTTAGATCTAAAACTCTCATCAGGAAGCTTTGAGCAGTCTCTTTTGGGGTCTGTACCTCAGAGGCAAGTTGTTTATACAGTTCGGTGGCGCTCTTCTCCTGGAAATGGGAGCGCAGTATGCGGCGTAGAGTCGGAAGGGTGAGTTGAGCTTTTCCCTCCAAATAGCTGCGTAGTTGTAGACCTGGCAAGATAGCTCTGATGACAGCATCTACAATGTCAAGCTCTGAGTAACCTCTGCTCAGTCCATTTTCGATCTGGTGAGCAAGACTGGAAAATGTCAGTTTGTCTTTTTGACCTGGTTCGCCAATCTGGCCTGATATTTTGAAATCTTTCTGCCAGTAAGGGCTTGGTCGTTGGGGGGTACTTGACACAGATGAGTTAGGGACAGAGCGATTACCTTGGGAGTGAGAAATAATTGCTGTGTTAACTGCATTAGCTGTCTCTGTTACCAGTGAGGTTGCAGTATTTGGTTGCTCTCTGTGTCCTGAATCACCCTCTTCATTTGCATTTGGTTCAGTCTCAACAATTGTCTCTTTCATTATTTCAGCAATCTTATCATTAAGCAACAACAGTTCTGACATTCCTTCATCCTCAAGTACTGTTATACCTTCTCTCTCAATGTGTATTTGGATGTGTGTTAGCAGTGACAGTCGTGTTTTTCTGCTAACATCTATTTTCTCTGCAATGCCAAGGAACTCGCAGATTGACACTAGTTGGTCTTTGGACAGAGTGTGCATTTCACGCACAACCTCTTCTCGCAGCTCTTCCACCGAAGACATTGTGGCAGTAGGCTGGAAGAATTTTGCATGTACGGGTGACGCTGAGCTGAGTCGCTTTTGCAGCCCCTGATGATCTCTGGCTGGCCTCAGGAAACATGCGCTAAAACACAGCTACCAGTTCGCCTCGACAGCAACACTTTCCTCGCTGCAGTCTGCCTGGGTTGTAGTGGGGGGGATTTAGCTGGCTTGGACTACGATGTGCAGATTGTGGACACCGGACATCTAAGCAGCTATCCCAGCGGTGCCTCCAAATGTTACACCCCTGAAAACAGGGGGAAAAGAATCACGAGAGTGATTATGACTTGCGTCTCTCATGCAGTAGTTTATTGCAGTCAAAATGAGCAGTAACGTTTCACATTCTGTACTGCTAAATGTCACATGGTGGAAGAAAAACACTAAATAATAAACCGAAATACTAAAGTGCTTATCATACATATACTTGAGCAGGTTTCCTGATAAAATGGCTGACAATTGCGGTGTTTTTAGCTCCTGCCGTTATCTTAATGGCCATTACACAGTACAAAACACAGCTCAAAACCGCCACGTATATGTGCACAAAACTGCAATGTAATGCTTTTAACGCTTACAAAACAATGAAGGATTACCTCTTAAATATCTTAACAGTGTACACATTGGAAATATATCAACTTTTAAACACTTTTACCTGAAAACAGGGGGAAAAGAATCACGAGAGTGATTATGACTTGCGTCTCTCATGCAGTAGTTTATTGCAGTGAGGAGAACGCGCGAAAGCCCCCTAGTGGAGAATAGAGACACTACTAATCGATCCCAGAAAAGGCTTACTAGCCGATCACTGATGTATAGATTGCAGTTCTCTTAAATAACATGAAAGCCATTAATATAACATGAAAAATAATAAACTCTTAACCATTTTCTTACCATATTTACATTATTTTCGTCCTTATATCAACTGATATGAATTAGTATTAACTGAACAGTTTTATATGCAATAGTCATTCAACCTGTCACATGTCCACCTCAGTTTAGTGACCTCTGACCCTCAATGACTCAAACGCCTCTAAATTGTGACCAATGTCGCTTCGAACCTTTTGATCCCTTTGCTGATCCAGCTGGCTTCTCTGGCTCTGATACTTCCCCCCCCCAGCAGACAGCAGAGCAAACAGCAGTCGCTGCTACAGACTAGTAGATCTCAAAGGGTTGCATTTTTTCAAAGCAGCTATTGGTGCTCATTCATGCACACGGTGCGCTTTGTTATCTAAGCCATGCCCTGTAGGTTATAACACCCGTGAGATGGCTCTGTCCCAAATTGTGTTGTATCACTGAGCAGATTCACTGCTGGGAAGCATTTAAAAGAAAAAATAGCAAAAACTTATTTTCTAAACTTAACTGTTAAAAGAAAAAGAAAAACCGAAGAAAGAGGAGAAAATAAAGAACAAAGAGACACCCCGGGGTCTGACTAACCTGCAGTTTGTGCCACCACCACCTCCTCTTTTTTACCCTAATGCAGTGTTTATGGATCACCACTGGCACAGCTGGTGAATCGGGGCACAAACACACAGAGAACCACAAATATACTGGAGAGTAAACCACTTAACCTTGGATATCCTCAAACATTAGTCTCAAAAACGTTAGAAATGTGTATCATATGATCCATAAACATAAAATAAGATGTTCAAATGTGCAAAATGGAGACTAATTTCACTCCATAGTAAACACCAACACACCAACATACAGAAATAAAGACAACAGATTAGTCAGAGTCAGGTCTTTTCAGTAGATCACTTTTAAATGTTTAGACAACTCTCTCACTGAACAAAAACACACATATCAAATGTTTTTTAAATAGTTTTCCAAAACCTGTTCAGATGGCTCTTGTTTCAAATACAGATGAATATATATATTCATTGACTGTCAACCCGAGAGCTGACATTCAGTTGACATTCAGACGAGCTGTAAGGGCTGAAATCAAACATTAGAACATGTAGGCAGATGTAGAACGATGATTAGTATAGATGATTATTACGAGGTGTTGAAGAGCAGTCAGTGTAACAATAAACATTTGCACAAAAAAGCTGGTCAGCTGCTGTTGGTGTCAAAATATTACAAATATAAGTATAAAAAATGCTGCTCTAGTCAATATGATCAATTGCAGTAAAAGGTTGGAGATGTTACCAGCAGGGGGCAGAGAGGGGATATTTGTGAGTGCATACATTAAGTTCAGCATGAATCTTAAACAGTCAAGAGTGCAGTAATGCTAGTCTCTGCGTGTGAATACATTATACAGAACAATGTAGGTTAAAACGCATAAAAGGGGAAGAAGTGCAGAGACAGCAGACCTGAGATGAATTTCCTGACATCATTCAGATGAAAGAGGAGAGCCCACTGAGTGTTCGCAGGGTTAGTTTCACAGGGATTACTGAAAATGTTTAATATGAACGTCCAGTGAGAAACTTTGGAGGTGGAGTAAAACACTTCAACTTGAATATCCTCAAACATTTCCTGCCTGGAACTGAACCTGAACGCAGTTAAAAACCTACTTCTTACAGGGCTTGTAGTCTGAAACACGCTTGATCTCTGATATATAATATAATATATTAAACGTGCTGGGAGAAGGTCCCTGGACAGACCCAGGACATGTTGGAGAGATTATATCTCTTGGCTGGCCTGGGAACACCTTGATGTTCCCCCCGACAAGCTGGAGGAGGTGGCCGGGCAGAGGGAGGTCTGGGCTTCTCTGCTTAGGATGCTGCCCTTGCATCCTAGGTCATGGGAAAAAATGGATAAACACAGATGCATGGATTCACTGCTTCAATCACCTGCAGAGCCAGAAATCAGAGCCAAAATGCATGTGAGGGAATCGATGAATGACAGCGGCAGACAGAAGTGGCTGCAGTCTGTCTTAAAGCAAGTTTTCACTCAGCTGTCTCCTTAATGAAGGGAGGGAGTGACTCATGTTACTTAAAGAGAGATTTTACAAAGCGAGAGGAAGCACTTCTTCACCTGTGTGAACACTGGATTAGATCACTGGGAGCAGTTGTTATGGAAGTTAAACCCTCTTCCTATAAGACATCTGAAAGCAACAAAATCACACTTAAAACCAACACAATGACACCGAGACATGATTTGAAATTGTGAAATAAATAAATGTTTACCCAACATGATTGACCATGCTACCTTCACTATATTAGAGTTCAAACAGCTGTGTGTGCCGTCCAAAATTTTCTCAGTAATCACTATTAACATATTATTATTGAAAATAATGATACTGATTAATCAGACACAAGTCTGGGGAGCAGGTGTCTCTCACATGCATCATACAGCAAGGGTGCAGTATACACAGCTGTCACTGCTTATTGAACAAAAACACACTTATCAAATGTTTAAATGTTCTTTTTTATTCTAGTATACTTCCAAACATGTGACACAAACAGCTGGTGTTTAATATACAGATGACTCGATATTGAAGCAAATTATTTGAACTTTTCTGGAGGAGCCTCGTTATCGGTCTTCAGGATATCCACGAACAGCATCAGGATGCAGGTCCAGATGTTTCTGCTGTGATGTGAAAATGCTCTCACTTTCCTCGCAGGTTAAATATGTGGTAGTTAGCACTGTTGCCTCACAGAAGGAAGGTCGTGCATTTAACTTCACCATCATGCCACGGCCTCTCTGTGTGGAGTTTGCATGTGTCTGTGTGGGTTCTCTCTGGGCACTCTGGCTCCCTCCCCTGGTCTAAAGACATGCAGTTAGTGGAGTTAGGTCAACTGGTGAATCTAAATTACCCATAGGTGTAAATAGTTGTCTGTCTCTGTGTTGGCACTGTGACAGACTGGCAAGGGTGTACCCCGCCTCCCACCCTGGTGGCTGGGATAGGCTGCAGCCATCCTTACAATCCTGACAAGGATGAGTGGAAGAAAATGGATGGATGGATTAAAATATGTTTATGTGAGATTTAATTCATCTGAATTTTCAGTTTATGAAGATTAACTTTGATCTTGGTGAAACAGATTTGCCCTGGAAAAAATGAAACACTGGAATAAACCTGAGAGCTGAGGGTGGGGGATCCCCATGGTGTTGGTTTTGCACACAGAAAAGCACAGGCGTCGAACTCCAGGAGTCGAGGGCTGATGTCTTGCAGGTTTTAGATCTCACCCTGGGTTAACACACCTGATTCAAAGGATTAGTTCATTACTAGGCCTGTGGAGAACTTAAAGACTGTGTTGGATCAAGAACACATCTAAAACGTGCAGGACACTGGTCCTCGAGCCCTGGAGTTCCCCACCCCTGCAGAAAACAGTCAAAGAGCAGGGGTGGGGAACTCCAGTGTGTTTTGAGGGCTTTATGTGATATATTTAGGCAAAGTTTGCTTTTAACCTGGTAAATGGAGGTTTTGTTGGAAGTGGCTGTGTAGTTGTGAACTTGTGTAGAAAGTTTTAGGAGACATCATTTTAAGAAACGAGTCTCTGCAATCGAGAGAAACAGTAATAATAATGTCATTGATAAAAATGTCCTCATAGACGGTGAAAATGCATGATGACACTGGTGATGTTGTCTCATCCAGCTCCTTCTTGTTTATCTGAAACAAACCACAATTTTTTTAAAATTATTTAAGAAATTAAATATTGAAGAAAATTTTGAACTGTGGTAAATATAAAGTTTAAAACGACGTAAAATCCGGAAGTCTGAATCTCACCTTTGAGTTTCCTGTAATCGTGTCATCTCAGCATCGCAGCACAGACTGATGCAACAGTCAGCAAGACAGGAAGAAGACCAGGGACGAATGATGCAGAGGACGATGTAAGTGAAAGTCCAGATGTAGGTGGAAGTGTGGATGTAGGTGGAAGTGTGTATGTAGGGGGAGGTGTGGATGTAGGGGGAGGTGTGGATGTAGGGGGAGGTGTGGTGGTGTGTTTCTCTAAAACAAAGCAAACACAGTCATTAAGTTGTCGTCACATTGTGAATGTTGAAAGCTGCAGAAACACAGACAGGTGAGTGTGTCACCTGTGACAGTGATCCAGCTGGATGGAGACTCTCCATGACCGCTGATGTCACACTTGTAGAGGCCTTCATCAGACCTGGAAACATGCTGGATGGTCATGTGACCTGTAGGCTGCTTCCTGATGAGGGAGCCATCTTTATAGAAAGCAGCTGGGAGGTTGGAGGGAGTGGTCTTTGTTTTACAGAGCAGAGTGACGTCATCTCCCTCCATCACAGGGAGGACAGGACTCTGCAGGATCACTGATCCACCTCAACACAGAGACAAACTACAGCATTTCATCCATTTACACACAGCTTCATCAACACTAACTCCACACACTCAGCTTACCAGTGACTGTCAGGTTAACCATGTTACTGATGGGACCCTCTCTGGACTCACACCAGTAAACTCCACTGTCCAGTAGAACGATGTGGCTGATGACGCAGGAAGAACCATCTAATCTTCCAAACTCATCTCCACACTGACTCCTTGTTTCTCTGCTTGTGTTCCTCCTCAGAGTCCATCCAGCAGAGCTGTCGTCCTCCTCACAGCTCAGAGACACAAAATCATCTTTAAACAGCTGAGAGCTGCTGGGACTCACAGTCAGACGAGCTGTGGCAGCTGAAATAAAACCACAGAACATGTGGGCAGAAGTCGTTTCAACAGGCTGTAGAAGAGCACGCATTGTAGGAATGAACATCTGCTCAAAAAATCTTAACCTGCAGTAAAACAAACTGAAAATAATCACTAAGCACATTTAATGTAAACTTTAATCCACACTCAGCAACAACTTCTCTCCCAGCAGAGATTTAACACAACATTCAATTAGTAATGATTTATCTGACGGTAAAGGTGTTAGCTACAAAGGTAAGAGGTAAAGAAAACCTAGAAAGAAATGAACTCTTTATGGCAAAGAACAAAAACAACACAAGCAACATAATGACTCATCTACACGTCAGAACGTGTGTTTGTCCACACACATACACAGTTCTGTTTCCTCCCCTCTCTGTTTGCATTTCTGAAGGTGGGCACTGAGAAACTCTGGAGGCGTGCTGCAATCCGCTGATCCAATCAGTCAGTCAGAAACAGTGTTTCATGTTTCCTCTGTTATTTTTATTCCACCGGATGAATGGAAACAAGCCACCATTTGGCTGGTCTGAGCCCACTCCTGCCTACATCTACCAACTGTATGTAAAAGATGGATACTATGCAAAACTTTTGAGTCATCCCTCATTTCTTTATATTTTACTTCCAATTTACTTTCTTAGAATTTGTTAAAGTGGTCTTCTGAAAAATGGCTTTCAAAGTGTTTCTTTGGACACCTGCTGATTTTCCATTTATTTTCAGTCCAGTCCTTTTACCTGACCATTTTCAGTCAGATGCTCTTTTTCTTTTTCTTTTCTTTTTGTTTTAACCACTTAACACTGATCTATGAATCATTCAAGCATAAAGAGCCACCTGACTGAAGGGATGAATTAATATTATATTAATATTCTTAGACAATATTTTATTCTACTAAAAATTCCAAATGTAACAGTTTCATAGACATAAAATAGGATTTTGCAATGACGCAGAGCGAAACTGGACCAACGGAGGACAAAAAAAGAAGCAGCCTAAAAAAACTGTTTGCAGGAGATGAACAGTGTCTGAATATCATATAGTTAGTAAATGTGAGCAGTAAAGAAAAGATGCAGAAAAGACCTGATACAGGACCTCAGCAATTCATCTGGCCCTTTAGTTCATCTAAATCAATAAATCAGCAGAAAAAGCCAAACAGGCTAATAAAGGTCTGAGTTTTCTGTAACTTATGCCACCACCAACACCTCTTTAACATCCTAAGGCCGTCTTTCTTCAAAGCACTGCTATTACAGTTACTTTAACAGTAACAGATACCTGCTATAGTAAACATTCACCCTTTACTCAGACAAACAGAGCATTAAAAGACTGCCCACATATTGACTTTTGTCTTTAATCCTGGCATGCATGAATTATGACAACCTCAATCAGGATGTTTTTCATAAGTATTTTTATTCATCTTTAGGCATAAAAAAGGTGCACAACTGATGTGTATGGAAAAACACATCAGTGTCCACTGCAGTGGTTTATGTGCAAGTATACTATCAACACTGACACGAATACAAGAAAACAGCCTTTGAATAGCTGCCCACTGTAGTGACCGCTATGCATGAAAAGGCAAACCGCTTCACTCACCTGAATACCCAGAAATCAGAGTCAAAATCAGGATGAATATCAGAGAATCCATGAAGGACAGGAGCAAAGATGATCGGCTGTGGTCCACCGTGACATGAAGGACAATAAAGTTAGACTTAACAGTTAGGAACTGAGAGAATGACTTTTGTATTTCAAACAAAGATTTTCAGTTCTGCAGAGCAAGAGGAAGAGAAATTTCTGAGAGCACTTTAAAGATGTAAAGTGTCTAAGATGTAAAGTTCCTCCTAGTCTATGTGCACGTTTGACATGTGGAAATCTGAGAGATTAAAGTCGACGTGTCAACTCACAAACACAACTACAGTTAACTGCAGCCTCACAATCAGCATGCAGAAGGCAGCAGGAACACCACAGCATGCCAAAATATTACACACATGCTAGATGATCCTCAACATGCTGATTTTTATTCATTTCACTACAACTTGAATGAAAATCGTGAATGATTTTACTTAAAAAAACAACAACACTGCAAATGTTTCACTGCTGACCCTGTCCATCAGACCACCATAGTGATGGCTGCTTCCAGCACCTCAGAACATCAAAGCTGTCAAAGCTAAGAACATGTCAATGAGTTCAGTGTACTCAAATCACCTCCAATTTTAATCTAATTGGGATGTGGTGGAACACAGGGGATGTGCAGCCAATAAATCTGCAGCAAATGTGTGATGTCATCATGTCAATATGGACCAAAATCTCAGAGGAATGTTTACAGTACCCTGTTGAACTGGGGCCAGCCCACTATTAGTGGGGCATGAATAATAAAATATGTAGGTGTGTAAAGTCACACACTAGTGGTCATGAGAGTGTGCTGAGACAAAACACCTTCATGTTGTCAGACTTTTTGTACTTCACGCGTGATTTTACATTCTGCTTTGAGAAGGTCTCACATTCAGCTCTGCATCTAAGTTTGATTCGCAGTCGGTGTGTCATGATCTTTATATGACGTCAAGCCACCGACGAGACTTTTTGTTTGAGCTGACAAGAAGGCGCTCATACTTTCTGACTTGGCAATGTCACATTGATTCTCACTTTGCACATATACGTTAGCTTCAGCTTAAATTTATAAACCATCTCCAGTTTTGTTTCCAGCTGGTATCTAAATCCTCTAAGACTGATCTGAAGCAAGCAACAGACTTACAGGTTCTCAACTTGAGATGTTTTACAGATTTCTGAAGAGAAGATGCGCAGATGGAGGAAAAAATGTACTTGAGAGGCCCGGGCTGGCAGTTTAACACATTCATACAGCACACATGCCGCAGTCTGTGGTGTGAACGGCTCCTAACGTCTGGCTTACCAGCAGAGACTCAAAGCTTCAGAGGAAATGCACAGGAAGTGCTGACAGAGTGTGATTATGTCACACGATTATTTTATTCAGTGTTGTATTCATATTTGTTTTCAGCTGTTGAAAGATGCTCTGAAAGTGAAGTTAACATGTAAGTAAGAGTAGAGTAAGAGTTCTTTATGAGGGCAGAGTTTCATTCAAAACCAGACCAGACCAAGGCAGTTTGTAGTTTGGTTTCACTCTCAGTTCGTCACGCGTTCGGGTGGTCTCTGTGCTGAGAAACGGAGCCACGTCAGATGTTTTTCCTTTTTCCTTTACAGCTGACAGAAAACCACAGACACTTACACAGAAGTAGGACACTGTTTTTGGGGTGTGTGTAACTGAAAGAAATGCGCAAATAAAGATGTGAAACAATGCCGAGAACATCGCTCCTGCTGTCGCTCTGTAAGTACAGCTTTTCCAAATATGAAATAATAGAAACGGGAGCATTAATGGAAACACGAAAGGTCACAGGAACAAGTGTTATGTGGGCAGATTGAATGATCAGACAAATGAGTGAAATCCTGTTTGATGCTGAAAAATAGCCGTTTTTAAATACAAGTTTTAGATTTTTCTTATTTTTGTTATAATGTAAGGAAATATTTGCTGGAGACAGATTATAAAAATTGCAAGACTGTACACTCAGCTCGCAAAATTTGAGAAATATAAAGTGAACGCAGAGAGAGAGAATATCAACCATAGGGTGAAACGTTTCTCGTTGGTGGTCAATGGGTTTGTACGAAGGTTTGCTTCAGTTGCTTCTTCTTAAGCTCCCTCCACAGATTTTCTTCAGGACCGAGGTCTTGAAACTGCTCTATGACCTTAATATGCTTCTGCTTTAGCGGCTCCTTTGTTGCCTTTGCAGTATGTCATTGTCATGCAGCCATAACCCATCTTCATTTTTCTGGCTGATGGAAGGAGCTTCAGTGGCTCGATTCATTGGCTCCTCAGTGGAAAGAAGTCGTTCTGCAGAAAAAGAGCCTCAAAGAATCGTTAGGGCATTTCTCTTCTTCAAACAGCTGATAGCAAACAGCATGACTTTACTTTCATCTGACCACAGGATGCTCAGGAATCTTCTCTCAATCATTCACACGTTTACTGGCAAACTTTAGATGGGCCTGATTGATTGGTGTGACACATCCGCACACAGCTGATATGGCGATTGTGGCTCAAGAGTTGGGAGTTTGCCTTGTAATCGGAAGGTTGCCGGTTCGAGCCCCAGCTCGGACAGTCTGCGTCGTTGTGTCGTTGTGACACTTCACCCGTTGCCTACTGGTGGTGGTCAGAGGGCCCGGTGGCGCCAGTGTCCGGCAGCCTCGCCTCTGTCAGTGCTTCCCAGGGTGGCTGTGGCTACAATGTAGCTTGCCATCACCAGTGTGTGAATGTGTGTGTGAATGGGTGGATGACTGGATATGTAAAGTGCTTTGGGGTCCTTAGAGACTAGAAAAGTGCTATATAAATAAAGGCCATTTACCATATGTGCGAGCCAGCATTTATTAAAAAACAGCGACCAGTTGGGGTGAGAGAAGGAAAACAGGATAAAGACATGCTGTGGAAGAGAGACAGAGGTTAATAACAGATATGATTCAATGCAGAGATACTGAAAAGTAAAAAACCCAATGCATCATGGGAATCCTCCAGCAGCCTACACCTTGCAGCATAACTAAGGGAGGATTCAGGGTCACCTGATCCAGTCCTAACTATATGCTTTAGCAAACATGTCTGACAGTAACCTGTCCTGGGTGTGGCTGGTCAAACTGAACCCAGCTTTCCAATTACTTTTTCTCACAGAACCAACTAGGATTGGACTATGTTTTCCTTAATAAATGAAATCATCAATTAAAAACTGCTTTTTGTAAGTTTGTAAAACAAAGAAAAACAAAACAAAACAAAACAAAACAAAAAAAACCCAAAACATAAAACAAACAAAAAAAGAACAAAGCAGTTAATGGCATTCCACTCGTTTCCTTTTTGAATTTAACACCAACCTGTGTGTCATTTCTCCTCAGTGCTGACTTCACTGCTGGGCTGCAGACCCTCCCAAGGTTGGTACATTTTTCAAACGCATTAATAAACCACACAGCACTTTTCTCTGTAACATTTTTTTCAGTGTGGCTCCAGCCGTCAGTGGTCTGTTTGCTCTCTGTTTGCAGTATTTGCTGCAGTTACTCTGCCCGTTGCACTCTATACGACCACCTGAGACTTTAAGCTGTTAAAAACAATCATTTATAAAAATAAGTATTATTTTTATTGCAATTTTTTATTTTACTCAACTTTACTTCAGTTCTGTGTCTTGCCATCAGTGCACATCTGTTCATTGGTACATTTACATGCTTACTACAGGTGACCTATTTAACTTTCCCCGCTGCCTGTTCATACTAAACAGTCAACATGGCTAAAGTTTCTAATAACGAGATACGTATAAGTAATTCCTGTGAGCCAACATCTCAGGCTTCAGACTGCACTAAAAAGCTTCTGGTCCAGCCTTGTGTTTGTGAGGAGCAACCAGTGAGAAGACAGATGGCTTCTTGTTTCATACATGCACTATATGCACCAAAGCCCAGGATCACACACCATGAATTGTAAGCTGTGCAAAATTAATTGCCATTTCCACTTTTACAAGAAATAAAGAGACCACAAATATAATTACATGACACATAGGTCACATGGTTGTAATGTGAGTCTCATGAGGAGGATTGCTTTTTGTAGTTGTCCCTTGTCATTTTGTTTAGTTTTGTTTTATAATTCTGTGTCTCTGTATTGTTGTTTAGTCTCCCTGTGTTTTGTTTCATTTATTGTTCTGTTTCTGTTTTATTTTTTTTGTTTCCTGTAACTAAGCCCTGTCATTCTGAAACAAGAAAAAGCAGTTGTAGGACCTCCTCAGCTGAGGTTGAGGTGGCTGAAAAAGCTCCTTGCAGAAAAAAAAGCAACAGTATTTAGGGTAGAGCAGCCTGTAAATAATGTGTCTTTTAAAACATTTGTCAACCCTTCATAGAAGGGTAACAATTTCACTTTATGTGTGCTTTAACTGAGATCAGCTGAGATGACCAATGTTTGGATGTCTTCTTCTGATGTTTCCCTCACAGCTCGTCTGACTGTGAGTCCCAGCAGCTCTCAGTTTTTCGAAGGAGACTTTGTGTCTCTGAGCTGTGAGGAGGACGACAGCTCTGCTGGATGGACTCTGAGGAGAAACACAAGCAGAGACACCAGAGCTGAGTGTGGAGATCACAATCAAGAATGGGGAGAGCCACCTGGTTCTTGCTGTAACATTAGCTACATCGACCCATTGGACAGTGGAGTTTACTGGTGTGAGTCCAGAGAGGGTCCCATCAGTAACATGGTTAACCTGACAGTCACTGGTAAGCTGAGTGTGTGGAGTTAGTGTTGATGAAGCTGTGTGTAAATGGATGAAATGCTGTAGTTTGTCTCTGTGTTGAGGTGGATCAGTGATCCTGCAGAGTCCTGTCCTCCCTGTGATGGAGGGAGATGACGTCACTCTGCTCTGTGAAACAAAGACCACTCCCTCCAACATCACAGCTGCTTTCTATAAAGATGGTGTCTTCATTGGGAATGAGACTACAGGTCACATGACCATCCAGCATGTTTCCAGGTCTGATGAAGGCCTCTACAAGTGTGACATCAGCGGTCATGGAGAGTCTCCATCCAGCTGGATCACTGTCACAGGTGACACACTTAGACTCTGTTTGTGTATTCAGTATTCAAACATTCAGTGCATGAAAATAACTTTTTCTTCGGTTCATTTAGAAAAACCCATCACTGCAGCTCCACCTGCATCCACCCCTCCACCTGCGTTACCTCCTCTACTTGCTGTGTTGGCCTTTGGATCAGTCTGTGTTTTGGTTCTGCTGTTGTTACTGGTTCTAGTGATGAGGGAATGTGTCTGCAGAAAACTTGAAGGTGAGACTCAAATGTCTGGATTTTGTATGTGTGGCTTAATTTTGCTAAATGGTTTGTACATTTAAACAATTTCCTATATATATATGTTGTGTCTACATTGTAAGTACATGTCGTCACATTACAGCTCAAACTCTATGGTGTGAATTCCCAAAATTTATAATGTTTGGAATCTAAAGTGTTATTTTCACTACCTGAAAACATTCACTGCTTCCTCATCAGGTTTCATATGTAGGTGTGAATTATAGTAAATGCCTTTTTAACAACATATCCCTCATTTAGAAGAAACACATGGTCACTGTTAGCAAATGACAAAATAAATCAGTGGTTGTGTTATGAAGTGTTACTTTTATCATCATGAAATATTACTCTGTGACCTCGAGGTATGGTTAGGTACAAATACTTGCTGTCAATGTTACATTATTACAACTTATTATATTACAGTTTATCCTAATGTCCATTTTCACTTTGTTGTCATTTGCAGTTCAGGCTGTTTTCATAGACTCTCCTAACCTCCCCTTCTTACTTTAGGATTATTGATTGTTTCAACCAGTTAAATATGTTTACTGAAAACTAAACCCTAAATGTAGAAAACACCTGTGCTACATGGTAGATTAGGGTGCATCTAAATTGAAGGCTCTATTATAAAGTGCTAATATTATCATTTCAATCTTTTAATTACATTTATAAAGAAAGGCCCACTCTGAGTGTTTTTAAATCGTGTTTTACTTTATTTTGGTTCAGCTGATCAAGAAGCTGGAGAAGATGCCATCACAGATGACACCACGTACAGCGAAATCAAAATAGCACAAGAGCCTCAACAGACAGCGAGAGAGGCCAGAGGTAGTATTGTTTATATTTTTATATCTCTGTGAGGAGCAATGCTAGTTTGAATAAATCTTGCACAAATCAGATGTGGTCATTGTGCACATCTGTCCTGAGGGTCAGGTTAGTAACACAGTAAAAACAGATCCTAAATGTTTGGTGCTCAGTGTGAGATTTTTGGATAAGTTAAGCAAACTAATGCATTATGCCAGCATAGGTGCTGCACAGATGCCCATTTCATCTGCAGTATTCTACATATAAAACATTAATCATAGGGAATGTCTACATATTTTAAAATACCAGAACTATCAAGGAAACATAACAACATCTTTAAAAAGAAAATAATAATGCTAATGCTATAATAATGATTGAAGGTATTCTGAATCTTTTAAAAAAAAGTTTCTTAGTTATGTGTGGAGGGAAACGTGATGAAGTGAAACAAGGAAACCAGCATTTATTCATGTGAGGCCACAGAGGTCAGAGGTCACTATAATTCCTTAATCTGCACCTTAGATTGTCATGTGGGAGTATCGGGAGCTCTTCTGCCCTTAATCAATACAGATTTGTGTTACAAAGGTTGAATTCATTTTTCTACAACTGTGTTTCATGTTGTTTGAATTGTGTGTCTTTGTGATCAGAGACGCCATCAAAGCCAGAGGTCATCTACTCTTCAGTGAAGAAGTTCACCCGTCCAACCACTGATGACCAGGCCATCAGACCGGAGTGCATTTAATACACCTAGAGTTACCCTTAGCTGTAGCTTCACTCTAATTTATATATTTTAATTGTAGTTTGTGTTTCTTTGATTGTGCAGTTGTTCCTGCAGCAGAGATCTGGTTTCTCTGCAGGATCAATAAAGTCTTCTTCTCACTTGTTGATTTTCTTGTGTGCTTCTCTGGGTTTCATCAGGTCATCTGATGTGATGAATCTGAGCTGCTCTTGTTTTGTTGTGGTCGGCTGATAATTATCTTGAGTGATTGTAGCAAAGATTAAAGATAAACAAAACCACAACTGTGGATTATAATCAGCGCGAACATCAGTGAGTGGCTGTAAATCTAACACCAGAAAGTTTCAGTTCAGTGTTTGTGTGCCTGCGTCTGCTTAACCCTGAAACCAACATAGAGGAAATGATGCGTCGACTATTTCATATTTCAATTTGTGTGTAACGTTTAACAAAAAAAAAAGGGAATATATGATGATTTTTTTCCTTTTTCATCTTTGCAAATTGAAGTGCGATTTTGACAAAATAATAATTGTCTTAATCCAAATATTCAGACCAACACAGAGCAGATTACAGCTGTGGCTGACAGTAGGAAATCATATTTGCTGTGTTTTAAATGTTCGTCCTCCAGGGAGACGTTTACAGTGGTTCACTCTGCAGTCTGACATGAAAACAGAGAGCTGAGGTGTTTCGGTCTCTGACAAATATCAAACCCCTGAACAAGTGACTCAGACTGGAGGTCTGGATCTCATCAACTCTAATTCTGCTGACATCTATTGGTAAACCTGGTGTATTACAACACAGCTGCAACTTTATGCCAAATGAAGACACTTGGACATTAATTTAAAAAAAACATCTAAATTATTGTAAATCATCATAAAACATCAGGACATTAGTTGTTAGCAATTAATATATTAATGATCCATATTAAAATTGGCTACAAATAATTAAGACTTTTTTTTACTGTTGTCAACTTCAGAAATCACTCAGATGTTTAATTTACTTTTTAATGAGTGTGAAGCAAAAACACTACAAAGTTTCTTGTCTCCAAAGCATGACTCGCTCACAGTCACTGCTGTGAGTGTGAATCAGAGGGAAACTGTTCACTTTGGATCAAAGTGTTGTATAAATGCAACCAGCAGGCGGCAGCACGGCTTCAGTTTGTTCAACAACATATGGTGGTTTCCACTCTGACCTTTGACCTTAGTGTGGGATTCATATTTTTCTTACTCAGCCAGTGTTTGCAGGTCTGTTGAAGCCACTGCATTTTTATCCAGTCAACGCAGACATGAAAATATATGTAAAAACACTTCACACACGTTAACATCAGGTATTTATGAACAGAGCCACTCAGTGTTTCTTCATAAACATTCATTAAATAACATAAAAGTGAATCTTAACCAGCATATGAAAATAAATATATATGAAGCAAATTGATCACTACCGATGTTAGTCTTTTTTTTTTTTTTAACAATGTCTTTTTATTAAGAGTTTTTCCTTTTATACATATAAACAGAAAAAAGAAAAGGATTACAGATGATCTGTACATTCGGGTTAAGTAGCTCATTCATTTAGGCTGTGAAATAAAAGGGGGGGAAAAGAAAATGAAAAAACGGAAATACAGAGAAGAAGAAAAAAGGAGAAATAAAAACATATGTATGATATTTCCCAAAGTAACATAATCCCTGCATGTCTTTGGACGGTGGGAGGAAGCCGGAGTACCCGGAGAGCACCCACGCAAACACGGGGAGAACATGCAAACTCCACACAGAAAGACCCCGGCCTGATGGTGGAATTGAACTCAGGACCTTCTTGCTGTGCGGCAACAGTGCTAACCACCGTGCCGATAGGTTAATTGATTAAGCCAAATTGTCACTAGGTGTGAATGTGTGAATGAATGTGAGTGTGAATGGTTGTCTGTCCCTGTGTGTTGGCCCTGCGACAGACTGGCGACCTGTCCAGGGTGTACCCCGCCTTTCGCCCTATGACAGCTGGGATAGGCTCCAGCGCCCCCCGCGACCCTGAAAAGGATAAGCGGAAGCGAATGGATGGAACATAATCCCTGCCAAATAAACCTGTTCATTCCCACCCAGGTCACTGCCCTAGACCTGTACACTGTATTTCCACACCTGACATAAAAGAGTTTGCTGGAAAATTCTCACAGATTTTGAAATGCATCAAGGAAGGGACCCCACATGCTTTGAAATTTGCCCTCCTGGCCAACATGACAGAAACCCCTAATCTAACTGTTAAGTTTTGAAACTGTGTATCAGCCACCAAGTCCAAATGTAATTGTTGGAGTGTTTCAATGTAGTCCAAGTATGTAAACAAACAAACACAAAAAGGCAGATATAGTTCAATAAGTACTGCTGGCACAACTGAATCATTGAATGAGAACAGACAGAAGGCTACGGAGAGATAACAAAGCTCCCCATCTTCATGCAAAAGGTATTACGTCATTATCCAAAGAGTAGAGGTCAATGAGGTTAATGAGGTTACCTCCTTATCAAAGAAAAAAAGAAAATTATGGAGTTAAAGGAAGAGTATTAATCAGCATTTCAGTACTAGAACATTCAGACTATATAGCTGCACTCGGAGGGGAAAAGAAGTGTCTTACGTAGATGCAGACTGTGCCTCTATACATGTATGCAATGTTTGTACCTGCATTTGGTATCACTGTTTTATTAGTAATAATAAACACATGAAGTAATGAATGACGACCCTATCTAAATCCCAGTAACAGTTCCCGATTTTGGCATAATAACTAGTTACCGTGCTCATTACCACAATAATAACATAGTTAAAGTAACGCGTTACTTAATAACGCGTTAGTCCCTACAAAGATGTAGACATTGAGCCCTCCTGGGAGGGGCCATGCTGACATCTGCTGCTTTCAGCTCGAGCACACACGGGTACTCACAGACACACGATCTTGGGTGGCTGCTGCCTCTAAACATATCATACATTATTTATCTTGTGTACAGCTTAATAAGATTCAGCATTTATTATTTACTGTTACCTACGCATATGTTGGATGTTGCTGTAATTTCGCTACAGCATTGTTTTCTTTTTGCTTGTTTTTTTTGTTTTTCTTTCCTTGAGCAGGTGGTGAAGCAGATTTTCACCATCCTTTCTCTCTATCCCCTTTCTCCCATTTTTCTTTCCCTCTCCTTCTCTTAACTTTCTTACTAACTTTTCTTATCGTTTTTCTTTCCAGTTCCCGAGTCCAGTCCAGTCTGATTACAATAATTTAGAATAAAAATAACTAATACAGATCAAATAAACTATGACAATCAAGTGGACCAGTATATAGCAAAAGGTGCACTTGGGAAAGTAAATGTTAGGCACATTTTTGTTGGCCAGACAGGACGGACGGACAGAAAGAAAGAAAGAAATATAACCATCCTCAGCTCATCTGCTCCAGTGACACTGACACCTTCAATGGCAGCACATTTTGATTATTCCAAGCTTCAAAATATGGAAACATCCTGTGAGTAAAAGTGTGTGTGAAGGTGTGTATGTGTGTGTTAGTATCAGGATCGGAGAACGACAGCTTTCCTCTGTTCCAGTCCAGATTCACTCTGATCCTCTGGAGCTTCTTCTGGAATGAGAGAGGAGTGGATTGAGCTGATGGTGAGTGTGTTGAGTATTTACCTAAAAAGAACCGTATTCTCCATAATCCAGACTCTGTGTCTCTCTTCCTCTGTACAGACTCTGATAACACACCCAGGTCCCACCATGTACTGTCTCTAACCTCAACATCCCAGCTGTGAGTTCCTGAGTTAAAGCCCTCAGAGCCCAGGACAGAGCAGGAACAATCAAACCTCTCTGGAATATCAGGAAGCTGCTGCCTCTCTTTTCCTCGTCTTACGCTGGTCAGATCTTCAGGCAGGATGAGGTCTGGATGAGCAGAGTTTGGGTCCAGAATGAGAGGAGTGTACGAGACCATGTCCTTCATGTTGTTCCAGATGTTGACGGTCAGGTTGCCCAGGTGTTTAGCCTGGTCTATCAGAGCTCCTGAGGGCAGCTGTGGATCATCCAGCAGGGGGCAGCGCTGGACTCTTTCCTCTGCAGCTCTCAGCTCCTCCTCTGTGCCTCTGACTATGTCTAAAAGAGCTGCTATCTCTCTGCTCAAACCCTCCATCTTCTCCTTCATCATTTCACTCTTCTGCTCCTCTTCTTCTTTCAGTGCAGCCAGCCTGGCCTCCTCTTCCTCTGCTAGAAACTGGTGAAGCTTCTTAAACTGCTCCTTAATCTGCCTCTCTGTGTGTCGGGCCTGGACCTCAATGTGTTCTGCTGTTTGAGCAAACTTCATTTGAACTTCTTTACAAACCTTTACCTTTTCCTGATACTTGTTCCGTAAGAAAAATTGACAAACGGTCCTTAAAAATCTGTTTAAAGGTTGATTATCCTCTGAAGATCTTCTCTTACAAAGTGGACAGTCGTGTATTGTTCTCTCTCCCCACCATCGCTTCAGACATTCTTTACAGAAGTTGTGGCGACATGACAGAAGAACAGGATCTCTGAAGACCTCCAGACAGACCGGACAGCAGAGATCCTCCTCTAATATGGAAGCCATTGAGTCTGTGAGTGAATCTGAAAACAGCAGACAGGAAGTACAGTCAGTCCTGGCTCTCCTCCCTCCTCTACCACCTTCACTGAAACTTCCTTTGAGTTGTGTTTTTGCTCAAACTCACATTCAGTGTGTGGAGTGTCAGCAGCTTGAAGCAGCAGTGTTGGAGTTCTCCACTTGTCTCTCCTGTAACTGGACTCACTCGGAGGAAGCTGCTAGTTTGGTCTGAACTCAGTCTGATCGTCTGTGTGTCTCTCTTTACTGAGGAAGAAGATCACCCTGTTTCCTGATTTGTCTCAGGTGAGTGAGGTGAAGGGCGGAGCTTCATTCATTTCCTTTTATGGAGGCTGTTGCTTCCCCCATAAACAAGGGTGTGATTCATTCCAGGGTTTAATCGTTTACCTGCCAGCAGCTGTGAAACATCTCACAACATGTAGTGTGACTCAGTCTTTCATCTGGGGTCCGTTCTTCGTACGTCGCTTACTACATCCAAGATCAAATCATCGCGCCAACTTTGAGCTCGCTATTCCGGTTCTCCGAACACATCTGTTGTTGACGATTAGTACAGCTGGATGAAGTAATGTGAGATCACTGAGTGGCTTAACAGGGCTACGCATCGATAGTAGAAACATTGATCGGCAACCCTTTGATTGGACGGCGAAAATGTCGAAGGAGCGCGCTCGGTATTTTTCGGCAGCAGAGCAAGAACTCTTGAGTGAGGGATTTCAGGAGTTTCAGAGTTTAATTAAAACGCAAGGGAACACTGCAAAGGCTGCAAAAGCAAGGAGAGAGGGCTGGCAGAAAGTTGCTGACAAATTAAACTCGTAAGTAATTTAATAATAACAATAATAATGGATTGGATTTATATAGCGCTGTTCAAGGCACCCAAAGCGCTTTACAATGCCACTATTCAGTCACTCTCACATTCACACACTGGTGGAGGCAGCTACAGTTGTAGCCACAGCTGCCCTGGGACAGACTGACAGAAGCCAGGCTGCCATATTGCGCCATCGGCCCCTCTGGCCAACACCAGTAGGCGGTAGGGTAAATTTATTATATTACATTATATTATATTATATTACATTATATTATATTATGTTACATTATAGCCCCTTTCACATTAGAGCCACAACAGGACCCACTAGAACATGGGAACAAGTAAAAGTGAAATATGAGAATATTCTACAGAATGGTAATATTTATCACTTATATTGCTTTTAGTCTCTTGGAAAGAGACCCTGGAATAATCTGTTTGTTTGTTCATAACAGCAACCAAGAAAAGGGCAGAGCAAAAAAAGACAGGTGGTGGTCCTGCACCCCCTCGTCAACAAGTTGGTTAAGTAAATAATATCCTCACGGGAATATCGATATCTCTCTATGAGCACACTGTCGCGCTGAGCTAAAGGATCCTGTCTGTCCCGCAATATACGCTGAATTCTGAAAACTCTCCTTATCAATCTTGCACCTTCCGCAATGGGTGGCTCGCGTATACGGACAGGACATGGCTGCGACAGACTTCCCAAATCCACCTTCGCTTTTATAGCCGTGGTCTCTCATCTTGATTACACGAAGTAATTTACAATTACTACTCTGAAATATGGATAACATCTGTAATAATCACATACATGTAATAGAATGTTAATAGTACATTTCCCTTTTTTAGGAAATGACCTGTATGTATCTGTATGGAATCAATAAAAGGATCAAATACTGCATTATCTTTAGTTACATTGATAATATTTATTTATGGAAAAACAGTGGTAAAATATTGTTGTTGCTTTCGTATACATGAAGCGGACATACCTGAGTGGCCGCGATCTAATCCTGTTTACATAAAGTAAACCTGCTCCCGAGCAATGATTAGTTCATTACCAGGCCTCTGGAGAACTTCAAGACATGAGGGGTGTCCAAATTCACGGTCTGCATCCTTGGAGGTCGCAGCCTTCTCGGTCTACCACTAGAAACGTTTCACACAGCATTGTTTGACAGAAATGATGGAGAAATATGATACACGTAGACATTGAGGGCTAGCAGGAGGGACCATGCGCTTACCTGCTGCTCTCTGGCAGGTAGCTCCATGCCCTCCTGGGTTTTAAATGCACCTTAGAACATACATGCATCAACACTACAATGAGCGGGTGGAGGGAGGTTTGGAGTCTTCTCTCACCCCCGTTCTCTGCGGCCTGCTGGAGCAGGGGGGCTAGGAGGAGTTGGCCGTCCGACTGTGGTCTGGAGTGTGGGGCCTCCCTGCTGCTGCGGAGTCGGGGCGGTCTGCCTCTCCCCACCGCAGGGAAGAGGGTAACACCACCTAGGTCTGGGTGCAGTTCCCCCCTCCAGGGGCAAGGGTACCTAGACCCGGTTTGTAGAGTACGCTTGGGGAGTGTGATCGTGTGTACAGCGTCTCTTTATGTCTGTCTCCACGTTGGTTAAGTGTGGAGTAAGTGTATATGAGAGCATGAGGGTGGGAATGGATGTTTGTGTCTGTGTGTGCCTGTATGTCTGTGTCTATATGTCAGGTTGGGTATCAGACGCCACCTCTCTGGGGACATCTCAGGCCCTCCAAGGTTTGGAGGCCTATCTCCACCCACCACCACTTCCCCTGCCAGTGGCGGACTCCCTCAGGTGTCGGTGCATTGGTGGTTCTTTGTGTCTGGGGGTGGGCGTCCGGGTACACACCGGCTCACTCCTTGGCAGTCGCTTATCGGGGCCTCGAGCCTGGGGCTCGCTCGGGCCACTTCGGAGGTGGGGTGCCCCCGGCCTCTCGGCCTGGGGTTCGGTCACTCAGGCACAGCTGGCTGCCGGCGGAGCTCACGGGCGCGTCACTGCAACTCCCCCTGGCTTCTGCTCCGCGGCTGCTGAGTGAGCCCTCATCTGGGACTCTCCTCAGCTCTTTCTGGGACAGTGGCGCAGCTGCCCCTCTGTTGGTCTTCCTTGGTCTCTTGTGTTCTGGGGGCCTCTGGATGTCTGGAGTCTTGATCTCCTCCATACCTGCTTCATACCCTGGTGGACAGGGCTGTGGCCCCCCCACACTCCCTAGCAGATTATTACATGGAGAAACCTTTGGAATATAAGCATGCTGATCCACACAGGTATGCACACAGGTGTACACACGGGTATTCACAGACGCGGACTACAGCTTTCTTGGCTGCTGCCTCAAAGCACATTGTGCGCTGTCTATCTTGCGTGCTGCACAATATCGTTTAGTATTTAGTATCTACTGATATCTACTGCTAGCTAGTTTATTGTGTTGGTGCCGGTTTTTTTTTTATTATGTTGCTCTTTGTTGTTTGCTTTCTCTTCTGTTTTTTTTCTCCATACAGGTGACCCAGGTGTTTTGTTTGTTTTTTTCTTTCTTCCCCCCCTTCTCACCGTCTCTTCTCCCCTTTGGTTTTCTTTCTCTCCCTCTCTTTCTTTCATTCTTTCTCCCTGTCCTATCCCCCAGTCATGTCTGTCCCGTTTGTAACAACTGAAAATAAAATAAATTCATAATTATAATAAAGGTCAATCAAATGGACCAATATGGCAAGGCCATGATGATCCACTTGGTGAAATAAATCCGCTTGTCATCTTTCTTGGCCTTAAGACAACAATTCTGATGGCTAAAGATCCAAACGGGACACAAAAAAAGGAAAAAAAAAAAAAAGAGAAATATGATTTTGTTCATCTTTTTGTTTTTATATGAGCTTTGTTTGATTTGATAAGTATCTGAGGCTGAGACCACGGGACTGTAAAAACATGATTGTTGGGCTTCATTTCTGTACTTAACAGTAGTGATGGGCAGATGAAGCTTCATGAAGCACTGAAGCTTTTCATCCAATTGGTTCACCCCAGCGCAAAGCTTCTTGAAGCTTCATGTGCTCTAGCAGGACACCTACTGGACGTAAAAATATATGTTGACATGAATTTGAAGAGTGTGGCCTTTTGCACACAGCCTGTAAATGTCAACAACAAAAGGAGTGTGTAAAACATGTATATTGTAGTGATGGCATTATACTGTGTATATTTATACTGGCAGTATGGAAAATGATCATTTGGAAATGCTTGAAATGGAAATGATCATTTACTGTGAGGTGAGGTGTGGTTGGGGTGTGGACAGTGGTTGTGCTTTTGTAACGTTGAGGTATGGACAGCTACACACTGAGGCCTCAGTCCTGCCTGTTCACATTTTATTCTGTAAAAACTAAATTTTCACTGCTTTTATGACCTTTTAGTGGGGAGAACATAGCTGGGATTTAATGATTTAACAAATCTTTTGAATCCTTTGTCCTCCACAATGCTAAATGGCTGGGAGTCCTCAATCACCATGCTAACCAGGTCTTCATCTATTTGAGATTGTTCTCCTGAGGAAAGACAATAAAGACAAAGCACAAATATAAATATCACACACGTAACTTATTACAGTTGTATAATATTGTTATATCATTTAGTAACATTACTGCATGCTATATTATCATTGCATTTGATGGCTCACCTGGTCTTGCTCCACAATCGGTGTTCCCCTTATTCTCATGCAAAGCTCTGTAGTGCCTAAGCATGGATGAGGTGTTGTTGTTGTATCCCAGCTCCCTGGCACATAGCAAACACTTCACCTTGTACAAAAGTAAAGACAGCTGAACATAAATTATATTGCACCATCAGTATTATGAAAATACATCTTCTGTAGAAATGTACATACCTTGTTGGGAGGAATAAGATCAAAATGTTCTCACATAGGGGAGGACATCCTCCTCTTCTTAGCTGGCTCCATTCTCTCCTGACTTTCTCTCCTCACTCTCATAAACCTCCAAACTGTCTCCAAACTCTCACTAACCGCAACTCTCCATCAAACAACAACATTTTGAATGAAGTCTGAGGGGTTTATATCGCTGTCATAGCTCGCGGCAAAGTTCGAACCACTCCATGACCCCTCAGGGCTGTGTTCTTTCTCCCCTGCTCTTCTCCCTGTATACTAACTGCTGCACCTCCACCCACCAGTCTGTCGAGCTAATCAAGTTTGCAGATGACACCACCGTTATTGGACTCATCCCGGACGGGGATGAGTCTGCCTACAGGAGGGGGGTTGAACATCTGGTGTCCTGGTGCAGCCACAACAACCTGGTGCTGAATGCCCAGAAGACAGTGGAGATTATTGTGGACTTCAGGAAGCACACAGCTCCACTCCCCCCCATCATCCTGACTGACACCCCCATCACCTCTGTGGACTCATTCCGCTTCCTGGGTACCACCATCACCCAGGACCTGAAGTGGGAGCCCACCATCACCTCCGTCATCAAGAAAGCCCAGCAGAGGATGTACTTCCTGAGGCAGCTGAAGAAATTCAACCTGCCAACACGGACGATGATGCAGTTCTACACTGCAATCATCGAGTCCATCCTCACCTCCTCCATCACTGTGTGGTACGCTGGAGCCACTATCAGGGACAAACAGAGACTGCAGCGTGTTGTGCGCTCTGCTGAGAAGGTGATTGGCTGCAGACTCCCATCTCTGCAGGACCTGTACACCTCCAGGACACTGCGGCGTGCAGCTCGGATCTCAGCTGACCCTTTTCACCCTGGACACAGTCTGTTTGACCTGCTCCCCTCAGGCAGGAGGCTCCGGTCCATTCTCACCAGAACCTCTCGCCATAAGAACAGTTTCTTCCCCTCTGCTGTTGGACACATGAACAATAACCATATGACTGTTCCCACCACTAACACATGACCCTACGCTGTGTCACTGCATCATTTCATGTTTGGCACTGATCACCACCTGCACTCATGTATATATCATGTATATATCTATCTATCTACTTAGCACTTTTAATTCTTATTCTCATTTTTATTTTCATGTCTATTTAAGCGTAATTTATGACAGTATTTATAACAGTATGTTTGCACTGAAGCACCGCAGCAATTTCCTAATGTTGTAAACCCGCTCAACATTTGGCAATAAAACCCTTTCTGATTCTGATTCTGATGAACCAGTCACGTGGTACAGCCGGGCACCGAGGCTTCGGACGTCATCATTTTCAGCTCCTCCCATAAATGAAGCAAGCCTCGATACGCGCATCGCGGAAACGCCCCCTCCATTACTCGACACAAGCTTCGAAGCCTCGATACAGAACGTCACATCACTACTTAACAGTCATTTCAAACTTAGCTAGTAAATAACAATTAGCTTATGTTGTTCATGAGGCTAAAGTCATTTCACTTTGGTAATGTAAAGATAATGTGGCCAACATTAAAGTTATTATAATATTAATCATAATTGCAGCAGTGAACTTGAACTCTGTGTCAAATACTGAGCTTCAAGAAAGAAGCACCAGTTTCAGTGCGCTGGGATTGACAGGAAGTGAACAGGCTCTCTGTTGCTTAGAAACAAGAAGTGACAAACCGTAAATCCTCTCAGTCTAAGGAGCTTGGAAAGAAAAGCATCTGGACTTCTTTAAGTTGCTTGAAGACGTTTCACCTGTCATCTGAGAAACTTCAGTCCTCGAAAGAGTGACCTTTGTCCTTTAGATGCAGATGGACAGCTGAGTCTTGCCCTGTGGAGGTGGCTCTTCTATGTTGTGCCATGCGTTTTTCGAGGAAGCCAATGTACATATCTTGGACAGAGAAGACAGATGGTTTGAAAGACGAGTCAAAGAAGCCCTCTATGTCCACTGTGAGCGACCATCTTTGAACAGAGGCGGTGGTTCAAGACACCAACTACCTTCCATCTATAATCCAGTTTTGTTTCCTGAATGAACCTCTGTCCTCCCTCACTCCCCCAGGTCTTACTGCCCGCCTACCTGCCTTCAGTGAAGAACCAGGTGAGTTTTTTACCCTCCGATCTGCAGAGAAAACCTACGCTTCTGACAAAAGGGGTTCTTCTCGTCCATGCCTTTCACAATCAAAACTCTTTACATATCTGTACTGTGTTCTTGCACTAGCAGAAAATGGCTTACAGAGGTGCATTAACATCCCCCTTGGCTTGCTGCATGTACGTTGGGGTTCTTTCCAGTGGATGAGAGGGTTAGTTCCCTGCACCCTGAAGTAGCGGTATGCTTTATCGAGCTCCGGTGGAGATTTAAGTATTTCTAGGCAATTTCTTGCCAAATAACTCAGAGAGAATGTTAGAAAAGTGAGTGGTGTGCCCACTTCCAGTGTCTTCAGGGAGGACGCGGATGTTCTGACGCCTACTACGGCTCTCCAGGATGGTGACTTTGTTCTTTAGCTGGCTGTTATCTTCGCGAAGAGTGGCACACATGCTTTCAGTGACTCGTTGGCTCAGGTCTTCAGTTACAAGCTCCAAGGACAAAACTCTCTCGGCCTGTTCCTATAGGGCTTGTTGCAGTTGGTCCAGTTTTGATTCGAGGGCGTTAAATGAGGGTTTAAATTCAGATGTTAACTCATCTTGGTGCTGCTGGAGCAGCGTGGTGATAGCCTCAACTGTTAAGCTAGCATCCTCCTTTTTGTTTGCTTTTGCACTCTTAGAAGCCATTGGAAAGTGTCAAAAAGTGTTCAAAACACTAGAAGAGTGTTTGTGAGTGTAAGCGACTTAAAGGTGGCAACTGGAGGGGGGAAACTGGTCAAAGCAGAGTTAAATTCACCATAGCAGTTAGTTCCTGTGACTACTCAGGTCGCATGCTGACCAGAAGTGATGTTAGTCTTTGAATGTAATGCGATATTAAACATGTCAGCGTCATTAAAATAAGTCTGTAAGTGCCGGTACAGGAAACGTAAAGGTGTAAATGGGCTGGTTCTTATATAGCACTTTTCTACTCTCACTGAGCACTCAGAGCACTTTATACAACTCGTGCATTCACCCAATCACACAAGCACTTTATTTAAGGTCTTTAGTGCTTCTATCTAACATTCACGCTCTGATGGATGCATCGGAGGGCAACATGGGGTTAATATCTTGCCTAATGATATTTGCATGCAGACTAGAATCAAACCACCAACCTTCCAGTGAGTAGGTGACCCGCCCTGAGTTACAGCCACCCCAAAGAGTTGGGGTGTAAGAGGTGTAAGGAGTAGTGTATCCTGTAAAGGAGCAGACAGAGCACTGCAGAGTCACTGAAGGTGCTGAAGGAACCAAGATAAAAGCTCCTGATTGTTCACTCGGGGTAGAAAACAGCTGATCTTAGGTCTGTGTGTGAGTCTACTGAATGAAAGAGGTGTTGGCTCCTTGCACACAACCACTTCCTCTAACTGACATCAAATGTGAGTCCTGGGAGTTTGTGAAAGCAGACCATGAGCTCATCCTCCATCATGCAGACACAGATCGCAGCCTCAGCAGTGTCTCTTGCAGAAATGTGGATCTTCTCCTGCTTCCTCATCGGCTCCATGGCCTCTTCTTTGCAAGGTGAGCTCCGTGTGCGTTCATGCTGTTTGCTTTGTTTCACTGATGCTCCTTATCAGTCGGACCATTTATAAGGAGAAACAGCACTTATTCTCAGGAGAGAAAAGTTGAGACACTAGGAAGCTAGGAGCTGCTTTTCATTGTATTTCAATAATCTGAAGGCAATCTGTGCTTGATTTCAGTCAGAATCAGAAAAAAAATCAGAGAGTTCTGCACATGTTTGTGCAAGAATTCTTATTTTTTTCTTGTGTTTTCACACAATGATCAAGGTTTAAGATGAAGCCGAAAATTCAGCCAAAAGATCAAATATGCAGGAATAACGTTGTTCCTGTGGGTCTGTATCTCTTGCTAATGCTCTCTTTGAAAACCCTTTTTTCTGTGAGGGAAGGTCTTGTTGATCTCTCACCTCAAACATAACTTGTTTCAGAGCAGATTCGGTTACCATGGCTCCTGTTTGTACTGGAGCACTGTAACCAAATAATTTTCCCAGATCAATAAAGCATTCTGATCAGAAAATGTTTAAAATACTGAAAACAGCCCCCAGAATAAATCCTGCTTGAAAATAAAGGGCAGAAAAAACGCAGTGAGTAAAAGCCTATAACCAGTGGAACACAAAGACATCCTGGGTTTGCTGAACATACTTTGCAGCACAGGATCAGGGATTTAATGGGCTGAATGATTTCACTACACTGACATGTGGACCGCAGCATGGAGGTTGTAAATAATATTAGATTTTTTTGTAGCTTCTTAAAGCCATAGCTTCGGTAACAGCGACTTGTCCTCCACATTTTCGTTATAATAAAGTTCTGTTGCACTTTCCAATAAGCACGAGGAGGAAACAGGTGTGAGGTGTCGCAGGATGTAACTTCGTGGTTGGATGGGTCGACACAAATGAGCAATTTAGCCAGATGCTGTAATTCTACCAAGGAATTGAATTTCTACTATTTCCGCTAAGCCAGATTACCATGATGCAGCAGCTGGTGTCTAAATTTCAGATGGCTGCAGCGATGAGCTGCACTCACTGCTGATGGCTTTGAGTAGCCGAGGCTGTGCCATGTTTCCCACGATGCAGTGCTGACTGAAAGCCTCAACCCCAACAGCATCCAATCTTAGTTTTCAGTCTTGACTCTTCTATGCAGAAATGTCTCAACAAGTTCTCAATGTTTTTATTGAGATGATGTAAATTCTAAAAAAATCCTATTAGTGGAGAACAGGGATGGTTGTAACAAAGGGCATAGCTTTCACCAAGAAGGGATACACAAACAATCGTGTAATCGGGTCCAAATGTTGCACTTCCCTACCCAACCTTGCATGTAAAATTGCAAAGCTCTGTAAAGAAGGACTCATAATTTAAAGGAAAATCACTGATTTCCACTAAGATATGATGGAAGTTGTATTTTTGTAAAGAGATGTGTCATAGGTACAAAGTGAGGCATTGAAACCATCATGCTGTGACAGGAAGCTAAAGAGAGGCTGACAGGGGTGTGAACAGCTGTAACACCTTTAAAAAAATGGTTAAAACTAATCCCAAGACTGTGAGGGAGTTTAAAAATTACACAGTTCCTCTTTAAGCCAGGTGCACATTTTCCAGCAACAGGTGACCATGACTTGAAAGTCAGAGATGATAACATCTAAGCAACATTGTCAAACAAAGATTCCAATCCGCATCTGCCCCCACAGTCTTTCACAGAATGGTGAAACCCTCCCAAGCTTTACTTCTGTCGAGGTGGATCAGTGATCCTGCAGAGTCCTGTCCTCCCTGTGATGGAGGGAGATGACGTCACTCTGCTCTGTAAAACAACCTCCCAGCTGCTTTCTATAAAGATGGCTCCCTCATCAGGAAGCAGCCTACAGGTCACATGACCATCCAGCATGTTTCCAGGTCTGATGAAGGCCTCTACAAGTGTGACATCAGCGGTCATGGAGAGTCTCCATCCAGCTGGATCACTGTCACAGGTGACACACTCACCTGTCTGTGTTTCTGCAGGTTTGAATGAGACTGTGACAAAGACACCAACTGCGACGCCTCCGCCCACAGCCGCATCCACCTCTTTTTATCTTCTGATGTGCGTGTTGTTGTCCGCTGGGTCAGTCTGCCTTGCGCTTATGCTGTTCTTAATGGTTCTGCTGGTGAGAAAGTATGTTTATGATAAACCAGGTGAGAAACAGAATAATTCATTTCAAATTTCAAAAACATTTTAGAAATGTTTAAAAGTTTGTTTTTTAATGTCCGTTATTATTGTTTACAGTTTGCTGCATTTCAGCTTGTAAGAAAGATACTCGACATCAGATAACCTACTACTGTGACATCATAAGGTCAGACCGTAAAGAGCAGCCAATCAGATGGAGCACAGGTACTTTTTCATGCACCAATGGTGTCTTTGTGGACTTCTTCAGTTTTAACCAACCTGTTAAAAACGTTTCATCAAACAACACTTTACAGAATCCACTTCCTTAAATATTTCCAATCCTGCATTGGTTACATCCCTGTTTTGTTAAAAACTCAACAAATGGTGCTGAGCAGAGTTCGAAGGTCAAACTGCATCATCTTCATCATCATTTCCTTTTATTTCCCAACTTTTCCCACAAACAGCAGCTTTGAAACAGTGACATGTTTTTCATCCTGTCCTGTTCACAATGGAACAAACAATCACCGTTTCATTCAACAGTGTTTTTTCTTTCATGTGAATAATAATCACATTAATCAAACTTGGATCTATCACTTTATACCCTTTAAGTTCCTCCTCCACAGATCTGCCCATGCTTTAATCAGCCTTTTGTTCACCACGTATTTTATTTGTAGGTTTCATTTTGTACTTCGTGTAACATCCTGACCAGCTCATATAGCCATTCCCTGATTCAAAGGAATCCCTGTGTTTGCATGTTTTTTGTTTAATTCAGTGTCCTTTTTTCTACCAACACACTAAAACAGAGTATGAATGATCTGACCGTTGTCTTCTTAATGTTTCCTGCAGTTTTTATACCAGCGGCGCTACTATCACTGCACTGATGTCCTTTTGTGTTTTTTTTATTGTGCAGAGACTGATTCAGCTGTAGGTCATTCAACGGTGAGAACAGAAGATGTCAGTTATGCGGAAATCATCATAAAAGACACGGGAAACAGGTCAAAGAGAGGTATGGTCACTCCGCTTTGTCTCCTCTGTCTGTGGCTCCTGTTGTGTGCAGTGGTCAGCTAGGGTCAGACACAGGGTGGAGGTCAGAGCAGCCGTTCTCTGCCGGTCACTGGTATCAAACTCATTTTACATTGTGGGCCAGAAATAGTCATGTGATTATCGTGGAGCAGTGAAACTCAACTTTCTGTCAGTAAAGAAACTTAATTAAACAGTTAAACCCATACATACATACATGCATCTGGAAAAAGGAAGCACTGAGTTTCACTTGTAGGACTTTGAAACTGTTCAGGGTGCACCGAGTTTAGAATTTAAAGTGCTGGTTTAATGCAAACCTGGCCACATAAAGAGGACCACTATATTATTTGAACTCTGGTTGGTCTGGTAACTTTTCGTTATGATGACAATTAAAATTTTTGTTATGTTTTGGTAAAATAACTGGACATAACTATAATTTTAAGAGTGCTTTTCTGCAGAGTTGGTTATTTTTCTCCAGTTGTTGACCTCTTTCTGTTTTTTGTTTGTGTTCAGAGTTTCAGCCAGAGCCAAATGTCATCTACTCCACAGTGAAGTAATCCACCAGTCCAACCACTGGGGTCCATGTGGTCTTCGCCGGCTCTGCCAATCAAACCAGAGAGCATTTTCTTCTTAATTTTCTGTGTGTGTTCGTTTTTAATTCACCTACCTTCATAAGCCGGTTCATAACACTCATAATACAAGACAAATTTTTCACGACAATACATTTTGTAAAAGGTAGTAAAAAAAAAATCAAATAAAACTTTATAATCTTGAGCTTTCAGTCAGCTTTGTCTCAGCAAACTTTGCTTTCACTTCTTCCTTTTGCGGTTTTTTCATGAAGATGTCTGATGGAAAATGTGAGTTGCTGTGGCTAATCAACATGCATCTGCCTTTGGAACAGATGAAGAACAAAAACAAATAGTATCTGCAGCTGCAGACTATACACAGTAGGAACATCAACCAGTGTGGAAACTTCAGAAATGTATAGAGGGTTAGGGGGGTAGGGTATGTGGGAGGAGGTTAGGGGCAACTTTCACATTAAAACAATGCAATATATAAAATACTATAAATACTATAAAAGCTGAGAAGCAAAATTACACATAAGCCAACTTCCATTAGCATACATTTGAAATTTCATATATTCCAGGGTGTCACAATACGGCTGTGTGCAGGCAAGAGTAGGACCCAGACGGAAACTCACAGAGACAAAAACTAAACTCAAAACACACAGCTTTATTGCTGGCATGGAGTGGCGAAAACTAAAGCACAGGGAAAAATCCCACAGCTATGAGGGAGGACGCAACACTGACAAAAAGAAACATGGGGCTTAAATACAGTGAGGGATAATGAGAGGGAATGAGCCACAGGAGGAGAGCACAGCTGGGAGTAATTAAGCAGGACGAGACAAGGGAAGCAAAACTAGAAACATTAACATAGGACAGACTGTGAAAGTAAAACAGGAAACACACTGACGGGACTCAAGACATGTAAACTTAACAGACTGGGGAGACCGAACATAGGGACCTGAAACATGGAACAGAAAGGCACAGTAGACACAACAGGAACATAACAACGCCACAGGGGAAGAGTAAAACAAAATGCAGGGACACAGGACCTCTTTCAAAATATAATGGGAAACATAATGAAACGCAAACATGACAACATAAGAAACACAGACATGAAGCACATGAAGGACAAGGGAGACTTAACGGGGTTGGATACACAAGGGGAATCTAATAACAAATGAACTTAGATAACCTAATGAACAAAATAAACTCAAACTTAAAACGCTGGGTCAAAAGACCCAGGATCATGACACAGGGAGGCATTTGGGGTGAGAGCTGAACAATGTCTGAACAATCCCATGTTGTCTCTCATCCTTCATGCACTTTTGTTAAAAAAAATTCAGTTAATGATAACAGTTGAAACTTCCTGCCATCAACTGGTGATAAATGACAACCTGCCACTTTCCAGAGACGTGCAGTTCGTGGGATTAGTTTAATCGGTGAATATAATTGGCACACAGCTGTGAATGTTAGTGCAAAAGCTTGTTTGTCTGTCTATGGTAGAGAACCAGGCTCAGGGAGGGGCGGCCATCTGCTGCAGCTGGATGTGGTTGAGGGGAGGAAGACGGGACAAAGACCTGCAAATGTTAGTAGACAGTGTTTAAAATCATGTCGAGTCCTGAGTGTCAAATGTCCCCCCATGCAGGGTGATAACAAGTTGGATTACAATCACACATCAAACTGTTTCCATTGAATCCTCTAATAATTTATATTTTTTCAAAGCTGTGATCCTATGCAGTACCTTTTTTTGAACAACCACGACAGAAGCTACAATACATGATTAATGGAAGAAAAAAATCGAAACAAAAAAATAAATAAGATTATCTATTTTTATCAGAATAAAGCCAGGCCTGGAGCTTCAAAACAGAATCAATGTCTGATAAAGATTCAGCAAAAAAAGACGACGTCTCACAGGATTATTTACTTTATTTATTTAACAGTCTTCCTTTGATTTGAGGTTGAGAGTGTGTGCAGTGCAATGAGACCAGATAGTGGGAAACTGAGAGGAGGGAGAGACACATGTCTGAGCATGAAGGTGAAATAACAGAATTAGTTGTCATGAACCAAAGTTCTCACATATACAGGACCCAGAAGCAGACTCATCACAAATGTCCGTGAACTTATTACCACCATTACCTGAAAAAAGAAAAAGGGGGGACACCAGAGTGATTTTCAGTTTCTTCTCTCTTGCAGGAGTTTAATGGAATGAGGAGAGAGCATGAAGATGCCCCCTAGTGGAGGATGGAGCCAATACCAATAGACCCCAAGGCTAACTAGCTTATTAGTAACGTACAGATTGTGATTCCCTAAATAAAATGACACAAACATTAATGCAACATGAAAAATAATAATTTAATTACATTTTTCAACAAAAGTACACATTACATTATATATGTCAACTAATATGAGTTCATATTTACTATATCTCTTTTGTGAACCTTTGTTTTTACTGTCAACTGGACACACACCAACTTTAACAATCCTCCAGTTTTATAGTGTCACTCTTTATGCAGTAATAAGAGCTTTCTGTGGGTGTTTTTAATCACAGTTCCTTATCCGAATGGTGAATTAAAGCTAAGCAGATTTCACACTTCAGTTTACCCTTTAACCCTTATTTGTTAAAGGCTATAGTAAATCATCTGCATCAAACAAAAAAAAAAAATGTTATCCTTTTATTTCTTGATACATGCTCAATCATCCTGGCAAGTAAATCCCCAAAAGTTGATTCTGTTCATCTGGACGTAGCGTTTTGTGCGAAAAGCGTTTCATCACTCATCCAAGTGACTTCTTCAGTCTCAGCTGACTGCAGGTTTCCCCAAATCTTATAAACAGTACATTTGCATAATGACTGAAACCAGCCCACTGAAGGAACAATGGGCTGGGAGGTCAGTTTCTTCATCATAATTAGGCAAATTCTCGTGATCATTGATCAACAACCACTCTTTCAAGGATGATTATGTACACATCCTGGACAGGTAGTGAGTGACTGGTTTGAGCGCGGAGTCAAGGAGGCCATTTACGTGAAAAGGGAAAGACCATCTCTGAATCAAGGAGGGGGACTAAGGCTTCATCTGTCACCATCTTACAATGCTGTGATTGCAGCCATTCCCCAACTCTCTGTGAATGGTACTCATGGTTATTGATCAGTGGGCTTTGGTCAACAGTCGGCTTTTTTTGGCGATTTGGCGCTATATAAATAAAATAGAATTGAATTGGTTATTGATCAATGGTCATTAGAATTTGCATAATTATGATGAAGGAACTGACCTTCCACTGAAGGATCAGTGGGCTGGTTTCAGTCATTGTGCAAATGTACTGTTTATAAGACTGGGGAAATCTGCAGTCAGCTGAGACTGAAGAAGTCTACTGAAAACACTATGTCCAGATGAACAGAATCAACTTTTGGGAGTTGTTTTTTTTTACAGATTTGTGTTGGAAGCCTCTTTTTTATTTTAAGATCTATCAGGGATTAAATGTATAGTGAAACTTATTTACGCTAACAAAAAGTGGAGTTTCACTCATCTGATCCACTTGGGTTGGTGGGAAAAACAGGGACTTCTCTTTGGTGTAGTATGAATGGCAATGCAGAAGCTTTTTATCAACACAGAAACTGTAAATCTTATTTAAAAAAAACCAAAAACAGGTAAGTCTAAAAATCTGTCCTGTCATTCACATTTGTCAAAGACGTTCAGGATGGCCGGATTGGAGTCATTACTCGGGTGATTCAGGCCTGTGGGCCTTATGATATGACATGCTTTAAAGTCTGTTCTTAGTTCAGAGTGGTCTTATCCAGTTTCTTTTTTGTACAACCAAGAGAGAAGTGAGCTTGATTACATGATTAATGGAAGTGGGAAAAAACAAAACAAACAAACAAACAAAAAAAAAAAAGAATAAGGAGAACTTTTTTATCAGGATGAAACCAAGCCCAGGCCTTCAAAACAAAACTAATGTCAGATGAAATACGAAGAAAAAAATCCAAGGCTTCTCACAGCATTATTCGATATATTTAACTGTTGTTTTTAGTACGCAATAAAAATAAAATGCTACTTGTCTTCATGTTTTCTGTAGGTCAAAACCCACCAACAAGAAGCACAGCAGAAATTGAATGAGCGACTATGAGTCCAAATGGAGCATTTATCTCCCACGCTGACCCTTCCGATTATATAAAACTGAGAAGTTGTGACATCAGCAGGAGACACAGAGATCAGCTAGAAAAGCTCAGTTTAATCAGGATGCTCTTCCAGTGGAGGCTACTTCTGTTTGTTTTCTGTAGATCAAAAAACCAACAACAGCAGCAGCAAGAAGCACACCTATAAATGACAGTCCGACTATCAATCCAACAGACTCATCCTCTGTGAGTCCTCTTGTCTGACCTGCAGGTGAGAAACAGGTGTGAGGTGTCAGCTGTCAGATAGGTGATGAGTGAAGAACAGAACAGAATCCATTTCCTCTTCAAACTGCTGTCAGACATTATCTACTGCACTCTGATCACATCACTCAGACCAGCTGCTTTCTACAAAGTCTCATCAACAACATCTTTAGAAACAAACATCAACAACCAGGAAGCAGCTTCACCGCTGATCACACACACACTCAACTCTACTCACTCACCTGGAGGAACAACACTCAGGTAGATGGTGTTGCTGGGGCCACCTTCAAGAATACCTCTGTTCTTTGACTCCCTGATGCGACACTCATATGTTCCAGTGTCATTAGTCGTCACATCTTTCAGAATCAGAGACACGTCTCCATCCTTCATCTGTCTGTCCTGCAGATCCACCCGGTTCTTGAATGATGGATGCTGGCTGGCTGGATCAAAGTGCCCATCCCGGTGCAAAAGGACATATTCTTCATTTAGATCAGGTCTGCTCCACTCTACAACTATGATGGTGTTTAAAGCTCGACATGGCAGAGTGACGTTCTGTCCAGACTCAGCTGTGATGATTTTATCATCTGAAAGAGGAAACAACACAGAGCAGAGAGACTGAAATTTTCTCTTCTAAGGCAGCCAATCAGAGTAAGATCAGAAAGAGATAATTGGCCTACAGTTTTTTTTTTTCTTTCTTTCTGATTCAGTTTCAGTCCAGCACTTTGTCTGTAAAGCATTCATCAGAATCAGAATTGTGTTTATTGGCCAAGTATATGTGCAGACACATACAAGGAATTTGGTTCTGGTAGAGGCTCTCAAGCACAGCAATGTAAAACACACACACACACACACACACACACACACACACACACACGTCTATATATACACATTACACATGCATACACAAAGCTGTGTAAACCAGCTATAAATAACCAATCTAAACTTATAAACATAAAATACATGAATGAGGTGGAATAAATACTACAGAATGTACATAAGGTGCAGCTGCAGTCTGGCAGTGGGAGCAGTGTGACAGGTCAACTGTTAAGAAGGGAGATGGCGAGGGGAAAGAAACTGTTCCTGTGTCGGGTGGTCCTGGTCTGCAGGCTTCTGTACCGTCTGCCAGAGGTCAGCAGGTCAAAAAGTCTGTGTCAGAGGGTGTGAGGGGTCTGCGATGATTTTCCCTGCCCGTTTCCTGGTTATTGAGAGGTACAGGTCCTGGATGGAGGGCAGGGGGGCGCCGATGATCCTTTCTGCTGCCCGTACAGTCCGCTCCTGTCCTGTTTAGTGGCTGCACCATACCAGACTGTGATGGAGGAGCACAGGACAGACTCAATGACCGCAGTGTAGAACTGGATCAGCAGCTCCTGTGGAAGACTGTACTTCCCCAGTTGTCTCAGGAAGTACATCCTCTGCTGGGTCTTTTTGAGGATGGAGTTGATGCTGGTCTCCCACTTCAGGTCCTGGGAGATGGTGGTACCCAGGAACTTGGAGATCTTCACAGTTGACATGTATATGTTTAGTCCACCAGAATTTGGAATTTGTACATACTTTGTCTCAAGGGGCCACCGTATATATTTTTATATATAAATACATAAATAAAACCACAAGTTTTTTTTCTTTTACATTAGTAATTCCTTTTGTGCATAATTTTATATTGTTGTTAATAATAAGTTAATTAGCAACAAGACAACCTGAAGAGCTGGTTGGGAGCCGAAAGAGCCGGCTCTTTTTAGTGAGCCAAGCCAAAAGAGTCAATTCTCTAAAAAGAGCCGGAAATCCCATCACTACTGTCTGACATATTGTCAGACAGACCCAGAGGCTAGTGGTTCCAGGGCTACATTGCTTAATGTTCAAGTGCTACACAACATTAAAGCTGATAAGCAAATACATGAAAGCAGAGAAGCTATACCAAACACACTGTGGGAATAAACAGTGAAGGGGAGATTTAGCTGTTGGCTCGTGCCAGCTTACCTGATAGTAATTGTTTCTGGGTTAGCATGTGGCCCTTGAATCCTGAGAAACCCATGAATCCTGCATGAATTGCTTATCTTGCCAGCACGGACTGCAGAAGCCCTTGGTGATTTGCCTCTAACATGCTCCCTCCTGGGGAGGGTGTCGGGTGTCAAAGCAGTCTGATACATCAGCCGGCAAGCGTGAGTTCTCCAGCCTGCAGCGCTAGCTCCTTCTCCAGTCTATTGCCAGTGGGTCGCTGGTTTGCTGACCCCCTCAGTGAGCTGAGCTTCCTGGCTGCACCAGTGTCTTATTCGGTTTACTCCTGCTGCTGCAAACAGCATGGAGCAGCTGCTGGGTGCTGCGGACGGACCTTGGGTTCACATCCCTAGCTCGGCCCTCTACTTCAGCGGCTGCGCTGCTGCTGCAGGCTGTGTTCCCCTGGAGTATTGCTTGCGGTTTGCCAGTTTACGTGCCAGTCAGACCTCGCTGTGTCTGGTACATCAGCAGGCAGGTGAGCTCTCCAGCCTGAGGCGCTGGCTCCCTGTCTGGTGTATTGCCCGTGTGTCGCTGGTTTACACGGCCAGCGGGGGCCCGCTCAGTGAGCTGAAACTTCCTGACTGTCCACGAGTGTCTCGTTCGAGTTCACTCTTGCTGCTCCCCTGTCTGTAGACGGCACAAAGTGGCTGCTACGCCCTGCTGATGGACCTTTGGATCACAGCCCCGCTTGGATCCTTCACTCTTAGTGGACTAAGCCACCATCCCCAGTCTTCGGATGTCATGAGTCGGCTGATTGACTCTGGGGACAGAACTGGGGCTGCGTCTCTACCTCGGCCATCCCGCATTCCTTACTTGGCCATCCACTCCGCAGCAGTGGCGGGCTGACCTGAAGTGGTCACTCAATTACAGTCCTTGCATCCTACGGGACTTGCTTAGGCTAGTCTTGCGTCTGGCAGACTGATGCCTCCGCCCCCCGGCTCGGCCTTTGTGTCTGGCGAAGCCCTGACCGGGGTGGCGTGTATATATGTATATTTGTAAATAGTTCATTGGTACTTTCACTCTGTGATTCGGGTGCACTGTCTCCTCGCAGGGTGTCTGTCTTACATAGTTACCCTGTACATAAAGAATATGTGACGGAGTGGAGAGAGAGTCTCGATATGATAGAGAACGTACAGTTACATTGTAACCTTGGCTCTCTGAGTGAGAGACTCTCTCTCTCTTCAGGCTGCTTGGAGAAGCATCCTGATCAAACTATCACCAGTGTTTGCACAGCTGTTTTTTATACGTAAGCTGTGGAGTGTAAGAGTGTCTTAAAGAAATATCCACATGCCACGACCAAGGTCATACCCCGTACATATAGAATGTAACAGCATGGAAATAGAGTCTCTCACTCAGAGAACAAAGGTTACAATGTAACCATATGTTCACTCAATGCTCAGTAAACATCAGGTTCACAGAATCTGTTACGTGTTTTAAAATATAGTCTACTCCATTTCCACCAAGCCTCTTACTTCCTACTTAAACACAATCAATCAGTCAATCAATAGTTATTAGTGGTAGTTTTTTTAGTAGTTATAAGTGAACTGCTGTTATTTTGTACTTACCTGCAAACACACAGACAAAAAGCAGCAGAGTACAGCAGAGCGACTCACTCGCTGCAGTCATTTTCTCCTTTATCCAGTTCAAACTCCAGCTGTTAAAAATCCAAGGATGCTGATGTTTTCAGGAACAAAATCTGAAACTGTAGATATCAGGTAACTGCTTTGAACAGTCTTTGTTTGATTTGAGGTTGAGGGTGTGTGTGCAGTGGAAAATCAGTTAGTGGGAAGGCAGGAGAGATGCATGTCCGAGCATGAAAGTTAAATAACAGTGAAATAACAGCAGTAACTAGGAATGTGGGCTTGACCGAGGACCCAGTTCTGCTCCTGTTTTACATATATCATAAATACACAGAAAGTAACGAGGGAAGTGGAAGCACACGGGGAACACAGCTGAGGACAATTACACATGACAGAGTGGGGACACGAAACTGAAAATGCTGACACCAAGACACGGATCTTAAACATAACACAGACAGTACACAGAGACAGCAGAAAGAGAGAGAGAGAGAGAGAGAGCGAGAACACGATTGAAAGAGGAGCAAAGCACAGTAACTCACATCACCATGTACACAGTCGCACAGAGAGAGACACAGAGGAGAAATCTAATAAACAATACTGAACAGAATATCCTAGGAAACCTCAACATAATGCAAAATATGACAGAAAACGCAGGACACTTAAACTGTTGGGTCACAATGACCCAGGACCATGGCAGGAACATCAATGAGCATATGTTAGGTTTTATTACACTACCCTGCATTGAGAAATAACAATTCAGCTGCTTTCCAAAACATAACTAACCTAAGCCCATTCAGTGATGTCCAGAAAGTACTAATAAAATATTCTATCATGTACAGTTTTGCCCCCAAAATGTGATTTAAAAAAAGAAAACATTCAAAATCAGTTTTTTGTGCTTTCTCAAATCCTAAACAGTGACAGTTTAATAATCTGGAGACAAAACATCATCAGCACGTCTGATTCTTTGAGTAGATCTTTACAATATAACCCATGCTGAGATGGTTTAGGGGATTATTTGCCCATATCAGGTTAACTGGTTACCTAGCAAAATGAACAGGGTTTACATGGCCTACTGTACATAAAAAGAAGGGAGACTAACTGATCCAAATGCCTGCAGGGAAATTAAAGTGATATGACTTCATTAGAAATAAAAGTGCACATTTCACTGGTGCCTACAGGCACAGTCATGTCTGGGCTTGAGCTGTAGTTAGTTTCAGTCTCTGCTCGTTTAACAAACATTAAAAGAGAGCTGAATAAAAGTTACAAATGCTGGAAACTCTAATAACAAGATTAAATGAACGTTTCTTCCTCTTTGACATCTTTGGTGTCAAAGGTCAAACTCAGGTACAGCCACAGATCTCAGTACAGATAGATATTCAGAGTATCGTCAGAGCAACAGCTTTAAAATCGATTGAGTACCAAGGCTCAATCTGTTTAACTGAACAACATCTTTAGAAACAAACATCAACAAGCAGGAAGCAGCTTCACCTCTGATCACACACACACTCAACTCTACTCACTCACCTGGAGGATCAACAACACTCAGGTAGATGCTGCTGATGGAGTTACCACTTAGATGAGCTCTGTTCTTTGACTTGTTTTGTCCTCTGACACGACACTCATATGTTCCAGTGTCATTAATCGTCACATCCTTCAGAATCAAAGACACGTCTCCATCCTTCATCTGTCTGTCCTGCAGATCCACCTGGTTCTTGAATGATGGATGCTGGCTGGCTGGATCAAAGTGCCCATCCTGGTACAAAAGGACATATGTTTGATTTATATCAGGTCTGCTCCACTCTACACATAACAGAGGTTGAACACTTCTTTCTACAGCAGCCAATCAGAGTGAGAATATGAGAGAGATCATTGGCTTACAGTTTTTTTTTTTCTTTCATTCTTTGTGATTCAGTGTCAGTCCTGCACTCTGTCTGCAAAGCATTCATGTATATGTTTAATCCACTGCTTTCACTAAAAAGCACCCTGGGTCAACAGCTTCTGTTACTTGTAAATGAACCAAAAAGGCATGTGTTACTGCAGCTTCCAAACTACAGAAATCCTCACAGTATCTCTAACATGCTGATTCTGGTAGATGTTTTAGTGCCAGGACACTTACTGCACACCAGGGGGGAATTGTACTTGCAATTCACACTCCAAAAGTGTGTAGTTTTTCCACTACATGATCCAGCTGCTCAGAGATGAGATGAATTGTCTCAGTCTGGTGGGTAACCTTGGCCGATAGCAGGACACTGCAGTGTTGCCAACTTAGCGGATTTGTCGCTATATTTAGCGAGTGTTCAGGCCCCCTTAGTGACTTTTTTTTCTAAAAACCAACTACAGACAAATCTAGCGACTTTTTCTGGTGTTATTGGAGACTTATTTATGACGGCTTTTTGACGTGAAATAGCTCTTCTCAACAAGCAGCGGTGGTGTCGTGGGCACGTCGCCCGTGCCAAAGCACTCATAGGCGGAGGATATTCCTCCCCCAGCGGCTATCAGGGCAGCTGGGGGAGCCGCACCGGCAGATAGGGGCACCAATCACTGGCAGGGAGTATTGCAGGGGGAAATACGCTCTCACACCTGGGTTACCTGAGACACAATGGATGCAGTACAGGCACTCACGCTCCCCCTATGTACTCTATACACCCAGGTCCAGGCATCAAAACACCCAAAGATCTCTTGGACTGTGTAAATGACCTGGCACGACTCAGGTGTGGGATGCTGACAATCGTCTTTCTTTATATTTTGCCCAGCGCTCTGCTGGCACAGCCACAGTTGTATTTTCACACTGCATGTGCAGTTGCTTCACCCTCAGCTCACTTCTCTCCTCCTCTGGCCCCAGCAGCTACTGAAATAGTGAAGGTATGATTAGATGATGCTTGCTGGCTGTGACAACCAGCCTCCCCTGACACCACACCCTGAACCCACTGCTTCCCCCCTCCTCATGCAGCCGAGCCACAAACCACAGTCCACCACAGACTCCTACTAATAATCAACATGAACACGACAGAATTAATCAGCATTTTTAAAAGAACAATTCTCAAGGACACACACTATTGATACATTTCCACGCATGAGCATTGTGAACACAGACCTCTCTACATTACCTGGGAACACTGGGTTGTGCTTTATTATCACAAAACACAAACAAGGTTTGTTTTTTTTTGACAGTTTCAACAATTTACTGGACAAAGTTACATGCAAGTTACATGCAAGACAGAGACATTCCTGCCTCTGTCAAACAAAAGTGGAAAATATATTTGTTTTACATTTAATCATAATAAAGAAATAAACTGTTGGTAGATCAACGTTTTACAACGAATCATCCATCAGTAAAAATGTTACTCAATTCCAATACAACAAATTCAACTATCATATAAAAAAAATCCAACCCTGCAGTTGGACGCAAACTTTCTAATCTGACATCACAAAGTTATTCTGAAGCTGTAAATCTAATTAAAAACTCCCCAAAACTACTATGAGAAAACCCTTAAAAGGTTCAATGAAAAAAGAAAAATTCTTTACATATAAAATCAACAATCTTCACATTTCAGAAACTGGAACCAGCTTTAAATGTTACTAAAATAATGATAAAACAATCAATTCTCTAATCATTGACTAACTGATGAATCAACTGATGCAGCTTCAATATATTGTTGCATTTGACAACCCACTACAGCAACTACAGAATAAAACCACTAACCAGATTGATTAAAGATTTCAAACATGCTGAATATGAAGAGTAGTATAATTTAACTCACATTATCAGCCATAAGAACAAATTAAGATTTATAATGATGTAAGGTATATAAATGTAAGTACAATTTGAATCAATGGGCCACTGAACTTCTCAGCTTCTAAAATGTAAAGCCTCATTTAGAAACTACACAAATATAGTGATCAGGGATCAACATGAACATATCTTCTCTGTCTATTTGACTTTAATCAACTCTGCACTGTCTCCAACTTCAGAAAGATAAAGTCCAGCATGGAGCGGCTGAGTGAATGTGGTCTGGACTCTGTGCAGGAGAGTCATGGTTTCAGAGACGCTGTAGAAAGACAGAATACCTGCTCTGTGATCCAGGTACACTCCTACTCTGAGGACCTGAGAGGAGAGTTCGGACATCATTGTGCCAAAATTGAAAAATGTTTTTGTAACAATTTAATACCCAAGATTTCTCATTCCATCCAAAACCACATTTATTGAGGCCCCCTGCTCTGCTGATATTCTTGTATGTGACTGCTATAAAAACCATTTCCCCTCTCCACTCCACCTCCCAGTAACAACGTCCAGTCAGGCTCTCTGTACTCAGGATCTGATGGCATGAAGTGAATCTGTCTGGATGATCAGAATAAGACTGTTGTTGTTTCATTAATGTTACTTTTCTGTTCCCGTCAGATAATAACAGATGTGTGCTTGCTGTGTTTGGATCCAGTGTGATTTCATGTGAATGTTTTAAGAATCCAGCTCTGGTCTTTGGCTCCGTTGGTGACAGTAAAACATCCACTTCAGTGACTGTCAGTGAGATGTTTGTCCATTCCTCTCTCAGAGTGTCCTGTAGTTTATCTCTGGTCTCTGACACAGCTGCTGTCACATCCTCAAAGTAGCTCAGAGGACGAATATTGATGCTGGATGAGTGTGTAGACTCACTGAGTGCTGACAGTGAGGGGTAGTTGTGTAGAAACTGGTTGTGATCCTCTGTGTGTGAGAGCTGCTCCAGCTCGCCGTCTTTCCTCTTCAGCTCAGCGATCTCCTGCTCCAGCTTCTCCTGAAGCTCTTTGACTCGACTCACTTCAGTTTCCTGCTGGGATCTGACCTGCTGCTTCACATCAGAGCTTCTTTTCTGGATGAGACGGATCAGTTCAGTGAACATCTTCTCACTGTCCTCCACTGCTTTATCAGCAGAGCCATTGATGGCCTCCACCTCCTGTTGAAGCAGCTTCACATCTTTCTCTCGCTCCTGGATTCTCTGCTGGATGTTTAGTCGTCTCACCTCGAGCTCCTTCTGCTTCTCAGTCCTTTCTGCTGCAGCTGGGACTGTTTCATGGCCTTTATGTGCATCCATTGTGCAGAGATAACAGATACTCTGCTGATCAGTACGACAGAAAATCTTCATCACCTCATCATCACAAGAGCAGATGTTCTCCTGGAGCTTCTTGGAGGGGGCCACCAGCTTGTGTTTTTTAAAGGCAGGAGACTCAAAATGAAGCAGAATATGTTTCTCACAGTAGGAGATCAGACACACCAGACAGGACTTGATGGCTTTCAGCTTCCTCCCAGTGCAGACATCACAGGCCACATCTTCAGGTCCAGCATAGCATTGCTCACCTGCAGCAGCTTGGAGTCCAGTATGCTTCAGCTGCTCCACTAAAGTTGCAAACATGACGTTTTTCTCCAGGACAGGCCTCGGTTTGAAAGTCGTCCTGCACTGAGGGCAGCTGTGGATTCCCTTCCTGTCCTCTTCATCCCAGAAACTTTTAATACAGTTCATGCAGTAGCTGTGTCCACAGGCTGTAGTCACTGGATCCTTCAGTAGATCCCAATCTTGTTTTGCATTTATAATAGCTGCTGTACAAGAAATAACCATGTTCTTTACATAAAAATAATTATTTTTTCATCTTTTTCCATCTGATGTGACGAACACTTTGTCCCCTTTACTGCCTATTAGGAAAATATATTTTCTAGTGCTTATTTGCTGTGTATTTTGTTTTATGCATTTAATAACAGGCCAGTATATTAGATGCCACCTTTTAGTTATAAACTGTGTCATAGGTCATTAGATTGCTTAGCAAGTCTGAAACTGTGCAGAACAGGAAGCTTTGTGCAGAGTTGCAGAGGACATCGTCTATTTTTATGCTGGAAAATCTAGAGAAATTCGGGAGAATGGTGGCTCCAGGAGATTTTCGGGAGGGCCACTGAAATTTGGGACTCTCCCGGAAAAATCGGGAGGGTTGGCATGTATGCATATTTGGTGGTGTTTGTAATGTGACAGAAGAGACAGAAGCTGGGGGATGTTTGGTCATTTGTTCTTACACAGGCTGTTGGGCAATTATATAATATCTTCAACCAAGTTTCCAAACCAAATTTGTGTAAAGTTGCAAATAAAAATAAAAACTCTATAAAATGCCTTTTTCTGCATCTAGAGACAATATTGTGGTTTCAACGCTTTTACTACATGAATAGTCGCATCCTTGTTTCGACACACCTGAATCAAATGAATGGCTTGTAAGCAGGAAATTGCCACACTTGATAGCCTGCTGACGAGGTAATTCAACCATTTGATTCAGCTGTGTTGGAGTAGGGCTGAGTCTAAAAGCTGCAGGACAGTAGCTCTCGGGGACTGAACTTTTTTTTAAATTATTTGAACATATGTGTATTGTTTGTGTATTTATACACAAACAATACACATATGCTTTCATGCTTTCAATTGTGTAATTTAAGTGATCTAGGTAGCTCTGTTGTGGAAATTCAGTTTAACGCTAGCAACGTAGCTGTTTAGTTTCAGTTTCAACAATTTACTGGACAAAGTTACATGCAAGTTACATGCAAGACAGAGACATTCCTGCGTCTGTCAAACAAAAGTGGAAAATATATTTGTTTTACATTTAATCATAATAAAGAAATAAACTGTTGGTAGATCAACGTTTTACAACGAATCATCCATCAGTAAAAATGTTACTCAATTCCAATACAACAAATTCAACTATCATATAAAAAAAATCCAACCCTGCAGTTGGACGCAAACTTTCTAATCTGACATCACAAAGTTATTCTGAAGCTGTAAATCTAATTAAAAACTCCCCAAAACTACTATGAGAAAACCCTTAAAAGGTTCAATGAAAAAAGAAAAATTCTTTACATATAAAATCAACAATCTTCACATTTCAGAAACTGGAACCAGCTTTAAATGTTACTAAAATAATGATAAAACAATCAATTCTCTAATCATTGACTAACTGATGAATCAACTGATGCAGCTTCAATATATTGTTGCATTTGACAACCCACTACAGCAACTACAGAATAAAACCACTAACCAGATTGATTAAAGATTTCAAACATGCTGAATATGAAGAGTAGTATAATTTAACTCACATTATCAGCCATAAGAACAAATTAAGATTTATAATGATGTAAGGTATATAAATGTAAGTACAATTTGAATCAATGGGCCACTGAACTTCTCAGCTTCTAAAATGTAAAGCCTCATTTAGAAACTACACAAATATAGTGATCAGGGATCAACATGAACATATCTTCTCTGTCTATTTGACTTTAATCAACTCTGCACTGTCTCCAACTTCAGAAAGATAAAGTCCAGCATGGAGCGGCTGAGTGAATGTGGTCTGGACTCTGTGCAGGAGAGTCATGGTTTCAGAGACGCTGTAGAAAGACAGAATACCTGCTCTGTGATCCAGGTACACTCCTACTCTGAGGACCTGAGAGGAGAGTTCGGACATCGTTGTGCCAAAATTGAAAAATGTTTTTGTAACAATTTAATACCCAAGATTTCTCATTCCATCCAAAACCACATTTATTGAGGCCCCCTGCTCTGCTGATATTCTTGTATGTGACTGCTATAAAAACCATTTCCCCTCTCCACTCCACCTCCCAGTAACAACGTCCAGTCAGGCTCTCTGTACTCAGGATCTGATGGCATGAAGTGAATCTGTCTGGATGATCAGAATAAGACTGTTGTTGTTTCATTAATGTTACTTTTCTGTTCCCGTCAGATAATAACAGATGTGTGCTTGCTGTGTTTGGATCCAGTGTGATTTCATGTGAATGTTTTAAGAATCCAGCTCTGGTCTTTGGCTCTGGTGGTGACAGTAAAACATCCACTTCAGTGACTGTCAGTGAGATGTTCGTCCATTCCTCTCTCAGAGTGTCCTGTAGTTTATCTCTGGTCTCTGACACAGCTGCTGTCACATCCTCAAAGTACCTCAGAGGACGAATATTGATGCTGGATGAGTGTGTAGACTCACTGAGTGCTGACAGTGAGGGGTAGTTGTGTAGAAACTGGTTGTGATCCTCTGTGTGTGAGAGCTGCTCCAGCTCGCCGTCTGTCCTCTTCAGCTCAGCAATCTCCTGCTCCAGCTTCTCCTGAAGCTCTTTGACTCGTCTCACTTCAGTTTCCTACTGGGATCTGACCTGCTGCTTCACATCAGAGCTTCTTTTCTGGATGAGACGGATCAGCTCAGTGAACATCTTCTCACTGTCCTCCACTGCTTTATCAGCAGAGCCAATGATGGCCTCCACCTCCTGTTGAAGCAGCTTCACATCTTTCTCTCGCTCCTGGATTCTCTGCTGGATGTTTAGTCGTCTCACCTTGAGCTCCTTCTGCTTCTCAGTCCTTTCTGCTGCAGCTGGGACTGTTTCATGGCCTTTATGTGCATCCATTGTGCAGAGATAACAGATACTCTGCTGATCAGTACGACAGAAAATCTTCATCACCTCATCATCACAAGAGCAGATGTTCTCCTGGAGCTTCTTGGAGGGGGCCACCAGCTTGTGTTTTTTAAAGGCAGGAGACTCAAAATGAAGCAGAATATGTTTCTCACAGTAGGAGATCAGACACACCAGACAGGACTTGATGGCTTTCAGCTTCCTCCCAGTGCAGACATCACAGGCCACATCTTCAGGTCCAGCATAGCATTGCTCACCTGCAGCAGCTTGGAGTCCAGTATGCTTCAGCTGCTCCACTAAAGTTGCAAACATGACGTTTTTCTCCAGGACAGGCCTCGGTTTGAAAGTCGTCCTGCACTGAGGGCAGCTGTGGATTCCCTTCCTGTCCTCTTCATCCCAGAAACTTTTAATACAGTTCATGCAGTAGCTGTGTCCACAGGCTGTAGTCACTGGATCCTTCAGTAGATCCCAATCTTGTTTTGCATTTATAATAGCTGCTGTACAAGAAATAACCATGTTCTTTACATAAAAATAATTATTTTTTCATCTTTTTCCATCTGATGTGACGAACACTTTGTCCCCTTTACTGCCTATTAGGAAAATATATTTTCTAGTGCTTATTTGCTGTGTATTTTGTTTTATGCATTTAATAACAGGCCAGTATATTAGATGCCACCTTTTAGTTATAAACTGTGTCATAGGTCATTAGATTGCTTAGCAAGTCTGAAACTGTGCAGAACAGGAAGCTTTGTGCAGAGTTGCAGAGGACATCGTCTATTTTTATGCTGGAAAATCTAGAGAAATTCGGGAGAATGGTGGCTCCAGGAGATTTTCGGGAGGGCCACTGAAATTTGGGACTCTCCCGGAAAAATCGGGAGGGTTGGCATGTATGCATATTTGGTGGTGTTTGTAATGTGACAGAAGAGACAGAAGCTGGGGGATGTTTGGTCATTTGTTCTTACACAGGCTGTTGGGCAATTATATAATATCTTCAACCAAGTTTCCAAACCAAATTTGTGTAAAGTTGCAAATAAAAATAAAAACTCTATAAAATGCCTTTTTCTGCATCTAGAGACAATATTGTGGTTTCAACGCTTTTACTACATGAATAGTCGCATCCTTGTTTCGACACACCTGAATCAAATGAATGGCTTGTAAGCAGGAAATTGCCACACTTGATAGCCTGCTGACGAGGTAATTCAACCATTTGATTCAGCTGTGTTGGAGTAGGGCTGAGTCTAAAAGCTGCAGGACAGTAGCTCTCGGGGACTGAACTTTTTTTTAAATTATTTGAACATATGTGTATTGTTTGTGTATTTATACACAAACAATACACATATGCTTTCATGCTTTCAATTGTGTAATTTAAGTGATCTAGGTAGCTCTGTTGTGGAAATTCAGTTTAACGCTAGCAACGTAGCTGTTTAGTACAGGTGTTGGAAATGCGTCTGTGTATATACACCTTAGCTTAGGGCTGCCCTTTGCCATTTTAATACTCCATTGTAAAAGAAAAATGCTTTTTGTTTCAGAGAAAACATTTTCACGTTCATGTGGCAAAGATATTGAGTTTTTGGTGTTTGTCGAGAACAGTAAGTATTTCACAAATAAGACATTAAAAAAAAGGTTGTCTCAACCAGTTTTCAAAGCTGCCATTTGGATGTTTACAGTTTATTTACAGTTGAAAGCAATCCTTATTTACTATATTATTTTTTATGTTATATAAATTGCATAGGCGTTATTTTGCAATCATTTAAACCAGTAAGGTATATATCTGTGAAGATTCCTAGTCGTCTAGGTTAGAGTTATAGTTGTATACCTTAATTGTTTTGAATTTACTGAGGCCCAAAGAAGCAGCATATTAATTTAGTTTAATAATGAGACAATACATTGGCTTTAAAATGCCATTGTTATTTAAAACTGTACATTTCTTGTCTGAAGATCTAGTTTACCATTTCCCATCTTATTTCTTTTTTGTTTATCAGGACCAATTCAAGAAAACATTTCCATCGAAGACCTCATTCAGAAATATTTCAGAGACGGTTACTCCTATAATGAAACTTTGGACATTTTGGCCTCAAAACATAAACAGAAGATCAGTCTGACCACACTGAAATGTAGATTAAAAAGTTTATCACTGTCCCGAAAAAAAAACATTACTCACCTCGGTGCAATATTAGAAGAGCTGAAGGGACCTGGTCAACATTATGGATACCGTTTAGTATGGCAGACACTGCGTCAGAAACACCATCTTTCTGTGAAAAGGCATGATGTCATGGTAATGATGGCAGAGCTCGACCCATCTGGAGTCCAAAACGCTCAAGGAAAAAGTTTGTATGAAGAGTTTACGATTCACCTGGACATATGACAAATTAAAGCCATATGGTTTGGCTATCAGTGGTTGTATTGATAGCTATTCACGGAAGGTATTGTGGTGGTTTGCAAAGCAACTAACAGCAACCCAGAAGTCACTCAACACTACGTTCAGTGTGCTTCAGAGTTTGGAGTCATACCAGTGTGACTTCGCACAGACTACAGCACTGAAAATGGGACGATGGCAGCAATGCATTGTGCCTTACGATCATCTCATCAGGATTTTTTTGCAGGAGCTGCCAGTCATACGTATGGATCTTCAACAACAAACCAAAGAAATGAAAGCTGGTGTTCGTACTTCAGAAAACAGCAGTAGGTTTTAAATTGTTGCCAGGAACCACTATATTAACCAGATAAAAGTGTGGCTGTAATATATAATCAGTGATTCAGAAGCCTTGCTGTGTATCACACCGCCTTTCCTTTATAGCTTCAATGTGTAGCCATTATGTTACATAGAAGCATTAGATAGAAAATATAAACTGAAATAGTCAATAAAGAAAGTAAGATGAATAGAAATCTCATGGAAAAAAGAAACACTTGGAGAAAGTGCATGTTAGATGGTCATTTGTGGTATAAGAAAATATAACCTAACTAAAGTATCCAAAATGCACGCACTTTACATCAACTCAAGAAACAATTTCATAAACGTAAGAAATAGTAAGGCTTTGAAGCCTGGTGCTTTGTGAACTGACACTATGTTTTTATATCTCTTTTATAACCCAGTTCTGGATGGACCTTTTGAGTGACATTAGGGAAATGCACCTCTTTAATGGTAGTCATGAACACACGTGCTTGCTGCGCTTCATTTTCATGGCTGTGCTTCAGAGGGATCTGGATGAATGCAAAAGGAAGTGGAACACGAACCTGATTCCCCCAGTTAGGTTGTCCATCTGGTAAACCGGATGTGATGTATTACCTGCCTCATGTTTGTATCACTCTTGTCAATTAAAAATGTGAAAAATCAAAATTCTGTAATTTAAGTAGTTATCACAAAAATGACAGTTTATACCACCTTTTAATCTATGCACTTGATCTTGGTCTGCTCATATTGTATGGTCAAAGCAGACACCACAGTGTTTGCACCACCAAAAATTTGGACTAAATAGCTCTACTTTTTTCACATGTTGATTCCAGTGCTACAATTTATAAAAAGCTGTTTGATATTATCTCCTTAAATGCATGACAAAAATGGGCCAATGTTTTCAGCAACTCAATTGTTCAAGATGGCACCACGAGAGGCAGCTAGTTACAGGAACTCTGACCACTTTCTATTCTATTAAATTCTATTCAATGGTTTTAAGAAAATGCATATGTTCACTTCAAGCATAGTTTTTGTTCCCCTACAGAGACAAGGATGTTGTAGCATTTTCCTGGTATTTTCATAGTAAAATTTTTTCTTGTACTTTTAGGTTGACGTTGACTGCTTGTGGGGGGGAGGATGTGGCAGCACCTGATGATCCTTTATTGTTTGGTCGTCTGAAGAATTCAAAAACTCTTCAGAACTTGGATGTGCTGTTGGGCCATTTCCCTGCTGACAAACGTGCAGAACTATCTGCATTAATTAAAAAGTATCCAACTTTGTTTAGAGACACACCTTCTAAAACAACTTTGATAGAGCACGATATTGATGTGGGTGATGCCAAACCAATCCGGCAGAGGTTCTACAGAGTCTCTGAGGAAAATAAATGAGCAGGAAGTTCAGTACATGTTGGAAAACAACATTGCAGTGCCGTCGTCATCAAGCTGGGCTTCCCCATGTTTGTTGGTTGAAAAAGCTGATAAATCACCACGTTGTTGCACAGACTTTCGTAAAGTAAATGCAGTGACCAAACCCGATTCTTATCCTTTGCCTCATATTGACGACTGTATTGACAGAGTTGGTGCAGCAGAATATGTGAGCAAGTTTGACCTGTTGAAGGGATATTGGCAGGTGCCACTGACTCCCAGAGATCAGGAAATATGCTTTCATCACGCCATCTGGTCTTTATTCATATACAGTCATGGGTTTTGGTTTATGCAATGCTCCAGCTACATTTCAGCGACTCATGAATATGGTTGTTAATTGGCTGAAAGGCTGTGCTGTTTACCTAGATGACGTGGTGGTATATAGTAGCACCTGGGAGGATCATCTGGATCGTATTCGCACTCTGTTTGAACGACTAGTTTGGGGAAATCTGACTATCATCCTGGCAAAATGTGAATTTGCAAAAGCAACTGTGACCTATCTTTGTAAGGTTGTGGGCCAAGGTTATGTGAGGCCGGTTGATGCAAAGGTGTTGGCTATCAAAGAGTTCCCTGTTCCAGTAACCAAAAAAGAACTCATGAGATTTTTTGGTCTGGTCGGTTATTATCGCTGTTTTTGTCAAAACTTCTCAACAGTGGTTGCTCCTCTGACTGATTTGTTGAAGACCAAAGTAAAATTTATTTGGTCTGCAGCATGCCAGCAAGCTTTTTGGGATGTAAAAGTTTTACTGTGCTCTGAACCCGTGCTCTTAGCACCTCGTCTGGATCAGCCCTTCAAGCTGTATGTGGACGCAAGCCACATTGGTGTAGGTGCTGTTCTAGTCCAAGTGTGACAGCCAGTGGGCTGGCCTTGTTTTGTTTTTTCTGTTACCTGTTTCTTGTAGGTAGGTGGAGCTGACCCAATTATAGATGCAGCACACCTGAGAAGGCAGTCCCAGTATATAAAGACATCATGACTAAACCATGGTGGGCTCTCTCTCTTCGCCTGGCATCCATCATGTTTATTTGAGGCTTCAGTTATGGCTTTTATATCATTTCAATTGTGTTTAAGTTTCTTCCCCTTATTTTCATTAAATATATCTTACAGCCTTTAAAAGCCTGTGTGTGGACTCCCATTTGCTTGTCACTTCCTTTGAGCCAGGTTGTGACAGGGTTGAGACTAAAAACACTTGCTGGGTTGTAATGCCAAGTTTCCCATACATCCCAGAACTGTGGAGTCCACTTTGTTGTTATCAGAAGGCAACACCTGCACTTTGGTTAAGGCTAAAAAAAATATGTTTTTTGCTTCAAGTAGAACACATTTATAGTTAAAAAAAAAAAAAAATACCCTTTGTTTTTCCAAATAAGAATATCAGTTGTGACTGTGAGATCAAATAAATTATTTCTGCTAACAGATATTGTGAAGACTCTCTTAACCTCCACCTTAAATGCTAGACACGTGGTTGTATTATTAGCTTTATTAATACAGGTTTATATAAAAAAAAGGAGTAAAAACATTGTAACCAGGTCAGATTTATTGCTAACCTTAACAAAGAGGTGAAATACACTTTGCACTGACATACAAACTGTGTAAAATGTACAATAGCTATGAATATATCTACTCTAAATGCTGAATAGTAGTAAAAATTCTTTCTCAAGCTAAGGATACTAAAAGTAATCATTTAAAATCCCTGACATTTACTTTAGCATAGTAACTAAAACAAAGGCCTTGACCCAACAGACATCTAGCCAATTTTTTTAAACCAACCCTTTTTTTTATAAGAACAAAGACACCGTTGAAATGACAACTATATTACAGTGTGAGGATCAAACTGTAAGTCAATCAATACAGACCAAAACCAGGAGAGTTTAACATTCCAAAGTCCATATCAGCCTGGAACTGCTTATTTATGTCATGCTAGGCTAAGTAACTCCACACTAGTGATGGGTCGTTCGCGAACGAAATGGCTCTTAGAGCCGACTCTTTGATGTGAACGACGCGAGCCGACCCCTTATCGCGAGCCGTCACGTGGGTTTTTTTTTTCCTTTCTCTCACCCTCTCTCTCTCTCGCCCTTTTTTTCCCCGCTTCACTCTGCACGTGAGCCTTGTACTTTACGCTGGGCAGAGGGGGGAGGGGCGGTAGTTACACTCAGTAGCACAGGAACAGAGCCAGAGGGAGAGAGAGAGAAAGAGAGCCAGGGACAACAACGTCACATTAGAAAGGTATAGTAATCATCCACAACTATTTTCGGTTGCAGATGATAAAGGATTCAGAAAGTTTATTCATGCAGGCCCATATGACAGAGAATATGCATCTTCTTTTTGTTTTCATATTATAATTTATATTTAATTGTGTTGTGGTTTGCAGTGTTTTGTGTTGTTTTCACTTTAAATTTGTAAAAGGAAAAAGCTGAAAATTTAAATAGTTAAATGTTGAAATGTGAATAGTTGATTTTTGTATTATATGATTTATTTATTACATTTTATGTGGAGTGAATAAATAAAAGTATATTTACGGTGGCTCCTAGAGACAAAGCACATACAAACTTCAAATCACGTACAAACTCAAAAACACGTACAAACTCAGAAGCACGTACAAACTCAGAAGCACGTAAAAACTCAGAAGCACATAAAAACTCAGAAGCACATAAAAACTCAAAACACATACAAAAGACAACAGAAGTGCTCCAGGATGCTGGGCGCAGTGTTGAGCTTTTGTTATCTTGTGGCTACACAAGCCAGCAAGTACCAACGACAGGATTTGGTGTGTGGTAGTAACAGGTAAATTAACTTTTTTTTTTAATTATTTGAATATTATATGAGTGCCTGTGTATACACAAACAATACACACATGCTTTTAATTGTGTAATTTAAGTGATCTAGTACTTTGGAAGTTCAGTTCATGCTAGAAATGTGTTTTGGAGTTTGTACGTGTTTTGTCTCTAGGGGCCACCGCATATATTTATATATAAACATATATAAATAAAACCACTTTTTTTTACGTTAGTAATTCCTTTTGTGCATAATTTTATATTATTGTTAATAATAAATTAATTAAAGCAACAAAACAACCCGAAGAGCCGGTTCGGAGCCGAAAGAGCCGGCTCTTTTTAGTGAGCCGAGCCGAAAGAGCCGGATCTCTAAAAAGAGCCGGAAATCCCATCACTATTGTACTGGGCTGTTTGCATTTTCATTAATAAGAGTTTATCTTTATTTGGGTTGAGTTTATTTGGGCGACCGTGGCTCAGGGGGTTGGGAAGCGCATCTGTAACCGGAAGGTCGATCCCGGGCTCTCTGTCCTGGTCGTTGTGTCCTTGGGCAAGACACTTTACCCTACCGCCTACTGGTGTTGGCCAGAGGAGCCAATGGTGCGATATGGCAGCCTCGCTTCTGTCAGTCTGCCCCAGGGCAGCTGTGGCTACAACCGTAGCTTGCCTCCACCAGTGTGTGAATGAATAGTGGCATTGCAAAGCGCTTTGGGTGCCTCGAAAAGCGCTATATAAATCCAATCCATTATTATTATCGCTACAGTTTTCATCCTGTAGATATACTCTCATTTCTGCTCTGACATTGTCATTTAGAAGACCCGTTCTAATGGACTGAAAACATTGACTTTGAACATGTTATTTCTTGTACTTTAGGCTGGAATGGGCACGCTCAGATGCAAAAATAATTTTTTGACGCAAATCCAGCACTCTAATCAGGAACTCAAGTGGTGTTTCATTTGCCCCCTGTGTAACTTTGGTTAACTGCTGATACAGTACTGTTGCATCCGTTTTTGCATAATGGGTTTTTAGAACTTGTCTCAGTCTGGTCAATGTGAGATCTTTTTCCCTTCCAAATAGCGTTTTAACCCAGGACTGATGGCACGTATGACAGCCTCCACGATCTCAGCTTCAGAGTAGCCCGTTTTTAAGCCGCTTTCCATCTGGTGCTCTAAGCCAGCGGTCCCCAACCTTTTTTGCGCCACGGACCGGTTTATGCCCGACAATATTTTCACGGACCGGCTGTTAAGGTGTCGCAGATAAATACAACAAAATAAAACTAGTACCTGTACCGAAAAAAAGAAGATTTATTCATAACACACATGAAAAGACCGCGCCTCCACCAGCAAAACCAGCACATCATTTAGCTCCAGAAGCACCGACACTCCTTCATCCTCTCGTTGCAAAAAATCTTCTCATTCAGAGAACTGGCTAATAAGCTTAACGAGACAAAGTTTGACATTGAATGACATCCACAACAACCACAACCCGTACACAGAGGTCGTATTGACAACAACACTAGATGTTCAGTAGATGTTGAAAAACAAACGTAACCTGTGGGTTACAAAACAACCCTTTCAACGGACCAAAAGTGGACATCCAAAAGAATGCCATATAAAAAAACGTCACTCTGATGTAACTTTGGGGGTTCTTAAATGATGGATGCTGGTTGGCTTGATCAAAGTGCCAATCCTGGTACAAAAGAGCATATGTTTGAATTAGATCAGGTCTGCTCCACTCTACACCGATGATGTTGTTTCTTGGAGCTTGACATGGCAGTTACATTTTCTCCAGACTTAGCTGATGACTTTCTTGTCTGAAAGAGGAAATGACACAGAGCAGAGAGATTTAAGGATCAAAGTACAATTGTTCTCTTCTACAGCAGCCAATCAGAGTGAGAGCACTGTCTGCAGATGGTTTTCCTTTCATCCTTTGTGATTCAGTGTAAGTCCTGCACTCTATCTGCAAAGCATTCATGTATATGTAATCCATCTGCTTTCACTACAAATGCACACTAGATCAAGAGCTTCTGTTATTTGTAAATGAAACAAAAAGGCGTGTGTTGCTGCATCTTCCAAACTTCAAAAATCTTTACAGTATTTCCACCACGCTGATGTTGATAGATGTTACAGTGCAGATGAGCAGGCTGATACACTGACAGCTGCTTTAATGTCCTCAGATATTTGAGTATGAATTCATCTCAGCTCACTACAATCACAAAAACAACAAAGTGCTAAATGTCCCAGAGGATTGTTAAGCGTGGCCTTTCACACAGGAACACATCAACAATATGATTTGTTTTTCTAAAGGTCCAACTTAGGGAAAATAAAAGTTCAAAGCAATTGAGCTGTGGCATCTGTGGAAACTGACCCGAGCTGCTCTCCTCAGGACTAGAGAGCAAAATAAATGGCTGGCTGACCGTTACAAGATCGGCTCACCTCCCTATGTTTCAGATCAGAAAGTATGGTTGTCAATGGCCAATGCTCCATCATGCACCAAGTGTGATTTGGCGCTATTTCAAATGGAATAAAGTCTGTTCCTTTGAATACATGTTCCAAGCATTCAATTTCTTTAAAACTCCAATTTGGGAAGTTTGTCATATTATTAATCTGTACTAAAAGTCATGGTTGTTCAGTAGTGATGTGTCGGTCGCGAACGAAACGGCTCTTAGAGCCGACTCTTTGAAGTGAACGACGCGAGACGCGTGGGTTTTTTTTTTTTCTTTCTCTCACCCTCTCTCACACACTTTTATTTCCGCTTCACTCCGCATGCAAGCCTTGTGGGAAGAGGGGGAGGGGCGGTAGTTACACTCAGTAGCACAGGAACAGAGCAGGAGGTAGTGATGGGTCGTTCGCGAACGAAATGGCTCTTAGAGCCGGCTCTTTGACGTGAACGACGCGAGCCGGCTCCTTATCGCGAGCCGTCACGTGGGTTGTTTTTTTTTCTCTCTCTCTCTCTCTCTCTCTCTCTCTCTCTCTCTCTCTCTCTCTCTCTCTCTCTCTCTCTCTCGCACTTTTTTTCTGCTTCACTTCGCACCTGAGCCTTGTGCTTTATGCTGGGCAGAGGGGGGAGGGGCGGTAGTTACACTCAGTAGCACAGGAACAGAGCCAGAGGGAGAGAGAGAGAAAGAGAGCCAGGGACAACAACGTCACATTAGAAAGGTATAGTAATCATCCACAACTATTTTCGGTTGCAGGTGATAAAGGATTCAGAAAGTTTATTCATGCAGGCCCATATGACAGAGAATATGCATGTTCTTTTTGTTTTCATATTTTAATTTATATTTAATTGTTGTGGTTTGCAGAACACGTAAAAACTCCAAAACACGTACAAACTCTGAAGCACGTAAAAACTCCAAAACACGTGCAAAACACAACAGAAGTGCTCCAGGATGCTAGGGGCAGTGTTGAGCTTTTCTTACCTAGTGGCTACACAAGCCATGAAGTACCAACGACCGGATTTGGTGTGTGGTAGTAACAGGTAAATGAACATTTTTTTTATATCCTCCTGACTACCAGGAAAAAAAATGTTGTCCAATCAAAAAAAATTTTAAATCCCCCAATGTTTGTAAGGTAATTAGAAGACTGAAATAATTTTTTTGGAAAAAAAAAGTTCACATGTTTTAGATATCACATGTCCACTGCAGAGGACATTGGAAGGCCAAACGTGTAAAAATGAACTTTGATGGCAAACATTTTCTTCAACTCTTCACCAAGAAGAAGTTTGAACTCAAGGAACTGTAGTGGTTTCTTCCCCCAAAACTGCAAGTCACTGCTATACTGAAGCCACGAGTTGGTGATTGCCAGATCAAAAAGTAGAAAACTGCACATACTGTCAATTTCTGAGTGTGAGGGACCATCCTGTAGAAACTCAACATTCGGCAACAAGGTCCACGTCACCTATATTGGTAGTGTACTCAGCAATTGCCAGTGGACTTGCTACATGGACAAACCTTTTGTTTTTCTTAGACCATCTTGTGCGTCTGTCCTGAGGTTGATTGCCATAGGCAGAGGATGCCATGACAACTGTCCAACCACTTAATGACAGCAAGTTCAGGTCTGAGTACCATCCCTGATGCTCCTACTTCTTTCTTCTTCAAGGGCTTATTCCCTATGATCTTCTTCATCAGACAACTCAAGATCTGGGTTTCCCTCATCAAACTGCAATAAATTTCTTTCTGCTTCTAAAAATGACTCCTTTTCTGGTCATTTAAAAAAACAGAACAAAATGGAGGAAATGACTACAAATGTCCACTATGGAGGACATTTTTTAAACACTTCAATACTATACTAAAATTAAGTTAGAATTAAGCATACTATGTTTTAATGTGTTATTAAGAGACTTATTTAAAATATGCTAACAACATTTATAGCTAAAAATTGCTCAATAAGAAGTTTTATGCACTTACTTTTCTTCTTCCCATAAAATGTGCTTGCAGCGATGGCCGCCATGTTCCTTAATGAAAAAACTAAAGTTCCCAAAGCTCCACCCCTTCACATTTGGTATCATTGGAAAGCCCTAAATGTCCTCTGTAGATACCAAAAGGAGGCAATTCTGTAGTATGCAGTGCATGGGAGATATTCAGGTTTAGAAAGGTGCACTACAGAGGACAAATTTGCATTGCTGGTAGTCAGGAGGATATATTATTTGAATATATATATTAGTGCTTGTGTATAAATACACAAACAATACACATATGCTTTCAATTGTGTAATTTCAGTGATCTAGGTAGCTCTGTTTTGGAAGTTCAGTTCATGCTAGAAATGTGCTTTGGAGTTTGTACGTGTTTGTCTCTAGGGGCCACCACATATATTTATATATAAACATATATAAATAAATAAAACCACTTTTTTTTTTTTTACATTAGTAATTCCTTTTGTGCATAACTTTATATTATTGTTAATAATAAATTAATTAAAGCAACAAAACAACCTGAAGAGCCGGTTCGGAGCCGAAAGAGCCGGTTCTCTAAAAAGAGCCGGAAATCCCATCACTACCAGGGACAACAACGTCACATTAGAAAGGTATAGTAATCATCCACAACTAATTTCATTTGCGGATGATAAAGGATTCAGAAAGTTTGTTCATGCAGGCCTATATGACAGAGAATATGCATCTTCTTTTTGTTTTCATATTTAAATTTATATGTAATTGTGTTGTGGTTTGCAGTGTTTTGTGTTGTTTCACTTTAACTTTGTTTAAAAGGAAAAAGCTGAAAATTTAAATAGTTAAAAGTTAAAATGTAAATAGTTGGTTTTTGTATTATATGATTTATTTATTACATTTTATGTGGAGTGAATAAATAAAAGTATATTTACGGTGGCCCCTAGAGACACGGCACGTAAAAACTCCAAAGCACATAAAAACTCCAAAACACGTGCAAAACACAACAGAAGTTCTCCAGGATGCTGGGTGCAGTGTTGAGCTTTTGTTACCTAGTGGCTACACAAGCCAGGAAGTACCAACGACCGGATTTGGTGTGTGGTAGTAACAGGTAAATGAACTTTTTTTTTTTTTTATATATTATTTGAATATATATATGAGTGCTTGTGTATAAATACATAAACAATACACATATGCTTTGTGTCATTTAAGTGATCTAGGTAGCTCTGTTTTGGAAGTTCAGTTAACGCTAGAAATGTGGCTTTGGAGTTTGTAGGTGCTTTGTCTCTAGGGGCCACTGTATATATTTATATATAAACATATATAAATAAAACCACATTTTTTTTTACATTAGTAATTCTTTTTGTGCATAATTTTATATTGTTGTTAATAATAAATTAATTAAAGCAACAAATCAACCTGAAGAGCCGGCTTGGAACCGAAAGAGCCAGCTCTTTTTAGTGAGCCGAGCCGAAAGAGCCGGTTCTCTAAAAAGAGCCGAAAATCCCATCACTATTGTTCAGATGGGTGTACATTTGCATGGGATTCATGAAAACTAGGTCATTTTTAGAAACTCCCATCATGCTGTCAGAGAGGAGCCGATGTTGATACTTTTAAAGCATTCATGTCATTTAATGTTTGACCTGATAAATGGTAGGTCTGCAATCTATATTGTTGCAAAGTGCTTGTTCTACATCTAGCCAGGGCTCATCTTAGATGGTATTTTTAAACTATGCTAAAATGATTGTAGCCTGTTGGCTAGGAAGTAGTGTTGAAAGTTAGGCAGATCTAGTCCTCCTTTGTTCTTGGTCCTTTAAAGCATTTTTAGACTGATACACGTTGGTGTATCTTTCTAAAGGAATTTATAAGTGGTCGTCGGAACAGATCTAAACGTGTCTACTGATTGTTTATTCAGAATAACTAAGAATAAATAATTGAGTCTTGGCAAGACCATAGTTTTTACTGACACAACCCTTCCCATGAGTGATATGGGTAGAGATTTCCACCTAGACAGATCATCTTCTACTTTCTTTATTAAGTGGGATGTGGTTTCATTAATAACATTAATACCTAAATATTTAATATTTCCAAATTGCAGCGGGGTAGAAGAATTTTTGAAGGAGCAATTAATAGGAAGAACTGTTTATCAAATAATATGAAACACTTGAGAATAAGTTTATTAATGTAATTACCTCAGAGAGTGGTTTGTGAGTGTTGGAGAAAAAGTAACACATCCGCATAAAGACTGATCTTATGTTTTACATTTGTGCATTTTTTGCACTTAATTACTGTAGCCTGTCTGATTGCTGCTGTTTGTGTTTAAATAAAATTTGCAAACAGTGAAGGGGAGACAGAAGCTGGGGGATGTTTGGGCATTTGTGCTGTCACAGGCTGTTGGGCAATTATGTAATATTTTCAACCAGTTTATGAAAGAGTCTCCAAAACCAAAATTGTGTAAAGTTGCAAATATAAATAAATGTATTTTTCTGCATCTAGAGACAATATCATGGTTTCAATGTTTTTACTACATGAATAGTCTATAAAATTAAGTATTCTGTGTGTATTTGTTGATGAGTGCCTACCTTTAATGAAACCGGTTTGGTCCGGTAGTTCTTTAAGGGGGGTTTTGTTCCAACACAGCTGAATCAAATGAATGGCTTGTTATCAGGCCATTGCCAAACTTGATAGCCTGCTGAAGAGGTAATCCAACCATTTGATTCAGCTGTTGGAGTAGAGATGCATCTAAAAGCTGCAGGACAGTAGCTCTCGAGAACTGGAGTTGGACACCCCTTACTTAAAAAAAAATAACAGTCCAATTGTGATGAATCTAGGACTGCGTCCACACGTACACGGGTACTTTTAAAAACAGAGATTTTATGTGTACGTTTTTTTTCTAAGTATCCCGTCCACAGGTGCAGTTTTGAAAAATATCTCTGTCCAATTTAAATGCAAAAAACACAGTCAAATGTTGTCAAGAACATGCCAGATCCTAGCCCTGTGGAAATGTTGTCCAATAAGAAGTCTAGAAGCCTGGGAGGGAAACAGTAAAGAGGGTTTTATGCAGTACTTCTGAAAAGTTTTTCTTTAATAACAAAAGACAGTATTTTGGCTGGTGTAGACTCACAACTTAGGAATGAACAAAATCCATACAGCAGGCCTAAATTTAACTTTAAAAAAAAATCAAGTTTGTTAAAAACTGACGACGACATCAGTGTGTGAATGTAGAAGTTCACCCTGACGCCTCTGTCTTTCTAAATGGAGGTACAGTAACTTTGTGTGTGTATATATAAGCGTGTAAAAACTGTAGATAATCAGATTAAATCTCCGTTTTCCTCGTCCACATGTAAAAACTTGAGTTTTCAAAAATCTCCACCCCGGCAGGAGTTGATAAAAATCTCGGTTTTCAGTGATTGAAAATGCAGTTTACGTTTTGGACGAAAGATGCATAGAAAAATCTTTTCAAAAAACCCGTGTACGTGTGACCATATTCTACGAGAGGGTGGAGCTTTGACGAAGGATACTCCCTTTTAGGTTTTACTTTCTTTCTCTCTGCCAGCAGTGGCTGAACACGAGAAAAGAAACAGTTTACAGTCTGGTCAGTTAAATTCAATTTTATTTATAGAGGACCAAATCACAACAGCAATCACCTCCAGGGGATTTTGTATTTAAGGATAAAGACCCTACAATAGTACAGAGAAGACCCCAAAAAACAGATGACACACTGTGACCAAGCGTTGGGTGACAGTGGGTAGGGAAAACCTTCCTTCATAAGGAATGAAACCTCCAACAAAACCAGAGAGGCGCAATCATCTGCTGCGACTGGTTGGGGTGAGGGGAAATTCAAGAAATATTCATGGAAAATGGAGCAAAGCACAGACAATGGTAGATTCAAAGGATCTCGGCTGATTTAAAGCTCAAAAACATTCGGCTTTTGAAGCCTACCATACAGCAGCATTATAAGAGAGACACAAAGCTGCCACCAAGTGGTCAAACTGGAACACCGCCAGCCATAAGTAGGTAAAGGTTAATTCTTGGACATGAATTGACCTGTGGTTTGGGGAAGGCCTTGAAAGGGATTGGCGTCGGTTCCTGGGCCTGGTTATGGTTATCAGGGGTTCCATGGCCCCTGATCCCCATGTACCTAATAGAAGTGAAGAAGTTACAGAATTGAAAAAGGGAGGAAGGGAGGGTGAGGCACGTAAATGAGAATCAACAGCTTGCAGAACTGGGGGAACCTATCTAGATGAGAACCGGAAGGAGCGTGTTGGAGACGTGGTCCTGCTCTTGAAATTCCGCTACTTAATATCCAATAATTACTTTCCCACACACTTTCTGAACATATTTAAAAAAGAAAACCTTCGACTCATTTTAAACATTTTGACTACAGAGCATTGTTAAAGACTAAGCAGCACCTTGAAACAAAATGCACACGAACACACTGAAGCTCACAGAGCCACTGATAAACACAATAATACAAAAAGGTTTGACAGAGATGAAACACATTTTACATGATTGAAGTCTACAGCTCATTCTCTACTGCGTGCCCAGATTGGTATAAATCTTGACCTTGTTCTTTATCAAAAAACAACAACAACAGCAGCAGCAATAAGTAGCACACCTAAAAGTGGCAGGCCAACTTTCAGTCCAACAGATCCATCCTCTGTGTCTCCTCCTGTCTGACCTGCAGGTGAGAAACAGGTGTGAGGTGTCAGCTGTCAGGTAGGTGATGAGTGAAGAACAGAACAGAATCCATTTCCTCTTCAAACTGCTGTCAGACATTATCTACTGCACTCTGATCACATCACTCAGACCAGCTGCTTTCTACAAAGTCTCATCAACAACATCTTTAGAAACAAACATCAACAACCAGGAAGCAGCTTCACCTCTGATCACACACACACACTCAACTCTACTCACTCACCTGGAGGAACAACTCTCAGGGTGATGTTGCAGATGGGTTTGGTCTTCAGACGAACTTTTGTTGCACTCATGAAGACATGACACTCGTATATTCCAGTGTCATTAATCGTCACATTCTTTAGAATCAAAGACACGTCTCTGTCCTTCATCTGTCTGTCTCGCAGATCCACACGGTTCTTAAAGGATGGATGCTGGTTTTCCAGATCAAGCTTCTCATTCCGATACACAAAAACATATTCTGGTACCAGGTCAGCTCTGCTCCACTCTACAACAATGATGGGGTCCGTTTTATTTGGTACCTGACATGTGAGATTGACATTCTGCTTAGAATCAGCTGTGATGGTTTCCTGGTCTGAAGGAGGAAACAATACAGAGCAGAGAGGTTAAAGGTGAAAATACAACTGTTCACTTCACAGTGAGGACCAAACAGAGATTCCTGAGCTGTATTTCATGTATTTTTAATCATATTTTACATTTAAATCTTAGGTTTTATTCCCTTCTCAAATCAGTTTTTATATACTTTCCTTATTAATCTCACTGCCTTTACGAAAAAGTACTTTGGGTCAATCCCTGTCGTTTTGTATTCATCTGTTTGTTAATGCAAATGACCAATTAGCCAATAAAATGGAAGCAACCAAATGCATTTAGACATGATCAAGACAACCTGCTGAAGTTCAAACTGAACATCAGAATGATGAAGAATGGTTATATAAGTGACTTTGAATGTAGGATGGTTGTTGGTGCCACATGGGCTGGGCTGAATACTGCAGACAGGTCTGATCTGCTCACAGTCATCGCTACAGAGAATAGTCTGAACAAGAGGAAATATCCAGTAAGCAGCAGTTCTCTGGATGAAGTGGCCCCAAGCCTCTTCTTCAACGCCTTTGACATTGTTGTAAGTAAAGAAAATGTGTACAAAAACAAAAATGATTGTAATTTCTTTGAGTTTATTGCAGTTTTTAGCAGTTTATGTTGTTGCTGTCGACGTAATACATACAAATTAATAAAATGTGTAACAACATGTAAAAATGTAAAGATAAGCTGTCGTGGACTTTTTTCTATATTAGGGTTCGCTTCAGTCGCAATAAATATCAGGACTGCCAAATGTGTTACTTAGCTACAAGATATAGTCTACTCCATTTCCACACAGCTTCTTACTTCCTCCAATCAATCAATTGTTCTTAGTGTTATTAGTGAGCTGCTGTTATTTTGTACTTACGGGAAAACATGCAGGAAAAAAAGCAGCAGAATGCAGCAGAGCGACTCAGTCACTGCACTCATTTTCTCTTCATCCACTTCAAAGTTCAGCTGTTAAAAATCCAAGAATGCTGATATTGTCAGGAAGACAATCTAACACTGTAAATGTCAGGTAACTGATATAAACAGTCTTGCTTTGACTTGAGGTTGAGGGTGTGTGTGCGGTGTAAAGAAACCAGATAGTGGGAAGAGTGAAGCTGAGAGGCGGGAGACACATGTCTGAGCATGAAAGAGAAATAACAGCAAAATAATGAAGTAATTAAAATTTGAGTAAGTGAGCTTGACAGAGCCTCAATTCTCAGCTCAAATGTTTTACATATATCCTCCACAACTTTTCTTTAACCCTTTAAGACCTACCATAGAACCAAGGCCGCCAGAGCTTACTTTATATTTTTACAGGCTGTAGTGCCATTTTAGGGAGCATTTCAAGTTGCTATACATCAATACAACTGTTATAGCTCACATTTTAATAATATGTATGCATTAAGTCCATAGTAACGACATAAATTGCAAAAAAGTGCAATAAACTACAAAAAAATTTAAAATCGTTTTTGTTTTTTTTTACATATATTTCTACTTGGAGAAATTTAAGAGGTTTATCCCTCAAAACTTTAAATACAAAAAAGTTGCAAAAAAAGTAGTTTACAACCACAGGAAATTTATTTTGAGTGTCTTCATAGTTTTATTTTTGAGATACACCAATTTTTATATACTGCAGAAAAAACGAAAAACAATCTTATGATGCAAATTTGCAAAGAAAACAGCATGTGCATCAAAATAAACTATTTAAAGCAGTGCAATTTGAGTTCTAAGCATCACAGAAACTATTCAGAAAAGCATAAAGTCAAACATGACTTATAAAAACACCAGTATAGGCTTTTAAGGCCTACAAGTAAAACACTACATTTTCCGCGAAAATGACGTCACTTCCGGTTTCGGGCAGGTCATGCGGTCATGTGATAGTTCGCGCTGATGGACGTAGGAAGTGTTACAAACAGCTGATCGGATCGGCAAAGCGTGTTTCTGGAATATTATGTTTTTGTTGCTACAAGCGCTTTTTATGCAGTTTTTGCAAAGCTATATGTGGAAGGAAACTGTGACCGAGGACAAGCTGATGGCATAAGATGTAAGTACAATTCCTCCAGTTTCATATGCAAAAAAAATTATTGCGCTAGCTCACGTGGTTGCAGTGCTACCGGGATTTAAAAATAGTTACGCAAAATGGAGCGTGTCCGCTCCTACCGGTTCTAAAGGGTTAAGTGGGATGTGGTTTAACATTAATACCTAAATATTTAATATTTCCAAATTGCAGCAGGGTAGAAGAATTTTTGAAGGAGCAATTAATGGGAAGAACTGTTTATCAAATAATATGAAACACTTGAGAATAAGTTTATTAATGTAATTACCTCAGAGAGTGGTTTGTGAGTGTTGGAGAAAAAGTAACACATCCGCATAAAGACTGATCTTATGTTTTACATTTATGCATTTTTTGCACTTAATTACTGTAGCCTGTCTGATTGCTGCTGTTTGTGGTTAAATAAAATTTGCAAACAGTGAAGGGGAGACAGAAGCTGGGGGATGTTTGGGCATTTGTGCTGTCACAGGCTCTTGGGCAATTACGTAATATTTTCAACTAGTTTATGAAAGAGTCTTCAAAACCAAAATTGTGTAAAGTTGCAAATATAAATAAATGTATTTTTCTGCATCTAGAGACAATATCATGGTTTCAATGTTTTTACTACATGAATAGTCTATAAAATTAAGTATTCTGTGTGTATTTGTTGATGAGTGCCTACCTTTAATGAAACCGGTTTGGTCCGGTAGTTCTTTAAGGGGGGTTTTGTTCCAACACAGCTGAATCAAATGAATGGCTTGTTATCAGGCCATTGCCAAACTTGATAGCCTGCTGAAGAGGTAATCCAACCATTTGATTCAGCTGTTGGAGTAGAGATGCATCTAAAAGCTGCAGGACAGTAGCTCTCGAGAACTGGAGTTGGACACCCCTTACTTAAAAAAAAATAACAGTCCAATTGTGATGAATCTAGGACTGCGTCCACACGTACACGGGTACTTTTAAAAACAGAGATTTTATGTGTACGTTTTTTTTCTAAGTATCCCGTCCACAGGTGCAGTTTTGAAAAATATCTCTGTCCAATTTAAATGCAAAAAACACAGTCAAATGTTGTCAAGAACATGCCAGATCCTAGCCCTGTGGAAATGTTGTCCAATAAGAAGTCTAGAAGCCTGGGAGGGAAACGGTAAAGAGGGTTTTATGCAGTACTTCTGAAAAGTTTTTCTTTAATAACAAAAGACAGTATTTTGGCTGGTGTAGACTCACAACTTAGGAATGAACAAAATCCATACAGCAGGCCTAAATTTAACTTTAAAAAAAAATCAAGTTTGTTAAAAACTGACGACGACATCAGTGTGTGAATGTAGAAGTTCACCCTGACGCCTCTGTCTTTCTAAATGGAGGTACAGTAACTTTGTGTGTATATATAAGCGTGTAAAAACTGTAGATAATCAGATTAAATCTCCGTTTTCCTCGTCCACATGTAAAAACTTGAGTTTTCAAAAATCTCCACCCCGGCAGGAGTTGATAAAAATCTCGGTTTTCAGTGATTGAAAATGCAGTTTACGTTTTGGACGAAAGATGCATAGAAAAATCTTTTCAAAAAACCCGTGTACGTGTGACCATATTCTACGAGAGGGTGGAGCTTTGACGAAGGATACTCCCTTTTAGGTTTTACTTTCTTTCTCTCTGCCAGCAGTGGCTGAACACGAGAAAAGAAACAGTTTACAGTCTGGTCAGTTAAATTCAATTTTATTTATAGAGGACCAAATCACAACAGCAATCACCTCCAGGGGATTTTGTATTTAAGGATAAAGACCCTACAATAGTACAGAGAAGACCCCAAAAAACAGATGACACACTGTGACCAAGCGTTGGGTGACAGTGGGTAGGGAAAACCTTCCTTCATAAGGAATGAAACCTCCAACAAAACCAGAGAGGCGCAATCATCTGCTGCGACTGGTTGGGGTGAGGGGAAATTCAAGAAATATTCATGGAAAATGGAGCAAAGCACAGACAATGGTAGATTCAAAGGATCTCGGCTGATTTAAAGCTCAAAAACATTCGGCTTTTGAAGCCTACCATACAGCAGCATTATAAGAGAGACACAAAGCTGCCACCAAGTGGTCAAACTGGAACACCGCCAGCCATAAGTAGGTAAAGGTTAATTCTTGGACATGAATTGACCTGTGGTTTGGGGAAGGCCTTGAAAGGGATTGGCGTCGGTTCCTGGGCCTGGTTATGGTTATCAGGGGTTCCATGGCCCCTGATCCCCATGTACCTAATAGAAGTGAAGAAGTTACAGAATTGAAAAAGGGAGGAAGGGAGGGTGAGGCACGTAAATGAGAATCAACAGCTTGCAGAACTGGGGGAACCTATCTAGATGAGAACCGGAAGGAGCGTGTTGGAGACGTGGTCCTGCTCTTGAAATTCCGCTACTTAATATCCAATAATTACTTTCCCACACACTTTCTGAACATATTTAAAAAAGAAAACCTTCGACTCATTTTAAACATTTTGACTACAGAGCATTGTTAAAGACTAAGCAGCACCTTGAAACAAAATGCACACGAACACACTGAAGCTCACAGAGCCACTGATAAACACAATAATACAAAAAGGTTTGACAGAGATGAAACACATTTTACATGATTGAAGTCTACAGCTCATTCTCTACTGCGTGCCCAGATTGGTATAAATCTTGACCTTGTTCTTTATCAAAAAACAACAACAACAGCAGCAGCAATAAGTAGCACACCTAAAAGTGGCAGGCCAACTTTCAGTCCAACAGATCCATCCTCTGTGTCTCCTCCTGTCTGACCTGCAGGTGAGAAACAGGTGTGAGGTGTCAGCTGTCAGGTAGGTGATGAGTGAAGAACAGAACAGAATCCATTTCCTCTTCAAACTGCTGTCAGACATTATCTACTGCACTCTGATCACATCACTCAGACCAGCTGCTTTCTACAAAGTCTCATCAACAACATCTTTAGAAACAAACATCAACAACCAGGAAGCAGCTTCACCTCTGATCACACACACACACTCAACTCTACTCACTCACCTGGAGGAACAACTCTCAGGGTGATGTTGCAGATGGGTTTGGTCTTCAGACGAACTTTTGTTGCACTCATGAAGACATGACACTCGTATATTCCAGTGTCATTAATCGTCACATTCTTTAGAATCAAAGACACGTCTCTGTCCTTCATCTGTCTGTCTCGCAGATCCACACGGTTCTTAAAAGATGGATGCTGGTTTTCCAGATCAAGCTTCTCATTCCGATACACAAAAACATATTCTGGTACCAGGTCAGCTCTGCTCCACTCTACAACAATGATGGGGTCCGTTTTATTTGGTACCTGACATGTGAGATTGACATTCTGCTTAGAATCAGCTGTGATGGTTTCCTGGTCTGAAGGAGGAAACAATACAGAGCAGAGAGGTTAAAGGTGAAAATACAACTGTTCACTTCACAGTGAGGACCAAACAGAGATTCCTGAGCTGTATTTCATGTATTTTTAATCATATTTTACATTTAAATCTTAGTCCTGTTCTTAGGTTTTATTCCCTTCTCAAATCAGTTTTTATATACTTTCCTTATTAATCTCACTGCCTTTACGAAAAAGTACTTTGGGTCAATCCCTGTCGTTTTGTATTCATCTGTTTGTTAATGCAAATGACTAATTAGCCAATAAAATGGAAGCAACCAAATGCATTTAGGCATTTAGACATGATCAAGACAACCTGCTGAAGTTCAAACTGAACATCAGAATGATGAAGAATGGTTATATAAGTGACTTTGAATGTAGGATGGTTGTTGGTGCCACATGGGCTGGGCTGAATACTGCAGACAGGTCTGATCTGCTCACAGTCATCGCTACAGAGAATAGTCTGAACAAGAGGAAATATCCAGTAAGCAGCAGTTCTCTGGATGAAGTGGCCCCAAGCCTCTTCTTCAACGCCTTTGACATTGTTGTAAGTAAAGAAAATGTGTACAAAAACAAAAATGATTGTAATTTCTTTGAGTTTATTGCAGTTTTTAGCAGTTTATGTTGTTGCTGTCGACGTAATACATACAAATTAATAAAATGTGTAACAACATGTAAAAATGTAAAGATAAGCTGTCGTGGACTTTTTTCTATATTAGGGTTCGCTTCAGTCGCAATAAATATCAGGACTGCCAAATGTGTTACTTAGCTACAAGATATAGTCTACTCCATTTCCACACAGCTTCTTACTTCCTCCAATCAATCAATTGTTCTTAGTGTTATTAGTGAGCTGCTGTTATTTTGTACTTACGGGAAAACATGCAGGAAAAAAAGCAGCAGAATGCAGCAGAGCGACTCAGTCACTGCACTCATTTTCTCTTCATCCACTTCAAAGTTCAGCTGTTAAAAATCCAAGAATGCTGATATTGTCAGGAAGACAATCTAACACTGTAAATGTCAGGTAACTGATATAAACAGTCTTGCTTTGACTTGAGGTTGAGGGTGTGTGTGCGGTGTAAAGAAACCAGATAGTGGGAAGAGTGAAGCTGAGAGGCGGGAGACACATGTCTGAGCATGAAAGAGAAATAACAGCAAAATAATGAAGTAATTAAAATTTGAGTAAGTGAGCTTGACAGAGCCTCAATTCTCAGCTCAAATGTTTTACATATATCCTCCACAACTTTTCTTTAACCCTTTAAGACCTACCATAGAACCAAGGCCGCCAGAGCTTACTTTATATTTTTACAGGCTGTAGTGCCATTTTAGGGAGCATTTCAAGTTGCTATACATCAATACAACTGTTATAGCTCACATTTTAATAATATGTATGCATTAAGTCCATAGTAACGACATAAATTGCAAAAAAGTGCAATAAACTACAAAAAAATTTAAAATCGTTTTTGTTTTTTTTTACATATATTTCTACTTGGAGAAATTTAAGAGGTTTATCCCTCAAAACTTTAAATACAAAAAAGTTGCAAAAAAAGTAGTTTACAACCACAGGAAATTTATTTTGAGTGTCTTCATAGTTTTATTTTTGAGATACACCAATTTTTATATACTGCAGAAAAAACGAAAAACAATCTTATGATGCAAATTTGCAAAGAAAACAGCATGTGCATCAAAATAAACTATTTAAAGCAGTGCAATTTGAGTTCTAAGCATCACAGAAACTATTCAGAAAAGCATAAAGTCAAACATGACTTATAAAAACACCAGTATAGGCTTTTAAGGCCTACAAGTAAAACACTACATTTTCCGCGAAAATGACGTCACTTCCGGTTTCGGGCAGGTCATGCGGTCATGTGATAGTTCGCGCTGATGGACGTAGGAAGTGTTACAAACAGCTGATCGGATCGGCAAAGCGTGTTTCTGGAATATTATGTTTTTGTTGCTACAAGCGCTTTTTATGCAGTTTTTGCAAAGCTATATGTGGAAGGAAACTGTGACCGAGGACAAGCTGATGGCATAAGATGTAAGTACAATTCCTCCAGTTTCATATGCAAAAAAAATTATTGCGCTAGCTCACGTGGTTGCAGTGCTACCGGGATTTAAAAATAGTTACGCAAAATGGAGCGTGTCCGCTCCTACCGGTTCTAAAGGGTTAAGTGGGATGTGGTTTAACATTAATACCTAAATATTTAATATTTCCAAATTGCAGCAGGGTAGAAGAATTTTTGAAGGAGCAATTAATGGGAAGAACTGTTTATCAAATAATATGAAACACTTGAGAATAAGTTTATTAATGTAATTACCTCAGAGAGTGGTTTGTGAGTGTTGGAGAAAAAGTAACACATCCGCATAAAGACTGATCTTATGTTTTACATTTATGCATTTTTTGCACTTAATTACTGTAGCCTGTCTGATTGCTGCTGTTTGTGGTTAAATAAAATTTGCAAACAGTGAAGGGGAGACAGAAGCTGGGGGATGTTTGGGCATTTGTGCTGTCACAGGCTCTTGGGCAATTACGTAATATTTTCAACTAGTTTATGAAAGAGTCTTCAAAACCAAAATTGTGTAAAGTTGCAAATATAAATAAATGTATTTTTCTGCATCTAGAGACAATATCATGGTTTCAATGTTTTTACTACATGAATAGTCTATAAAATTAAGTATTCTGTGTGTATTTGTTGATGAGTGCCTACCTTTAATGAAACCGGTTTGGTCCGGTAGTTCTTTAAGGGGGGTTTTGTTCCAACACAGCTGAATCAAATGAATGGCTTGTTATCAGGCCATTGCCAAACTTGATAGCCTGCTGAAGAGGTAATCCAACCATTTGATTCAGCTGTTGGAGTAGAGATGCATCTAAAAGCTGCAGGACAGTAGCTCTCGAGAACTGGAGTTGGACACCCCTTACTTAAAAAAAAATAACAGTCCAATTGTGATGAATCTAGGACTGCGTCCACACGTACACGGGTACTTTTAAAAACAGAGATTTTATGTGTACGTTTTTTTTCTAAGTATCCCGTCCACAGGTGCAGTTTTGAAAAATATCTCTGTCCAATTTAAATGCAAAAAACACAGTCAAATGTTGTCAAGAACATGCCAGATCCTAGCCCTGTGGAAATGTTGTCCAATAAGAAGTCTAGAAGCCTGGGAGGGAAACGGTAAAGAGGGTTTTATGCAGTACTTCTGAAAAGTTTTTCTTTAATAACAAAAG